>NC_052326.1:28557479-29757479 GCF_016432855.1 Salvelinus namaycush | reverse complement strand
AACACCAAAGGACAGGAAGTCAATGGGAGCTTTCATCACTGCTGACATTATTAATTAATAAACACTGGACACATGGAACAACAGACTGAGTATAACAAACATTAGGAACACATTCCTAATATTGAGATGTGTCAAGTTGGCTGGATGTCCATTGGGTGGTGGACCATTCTTGATACACACGGGAAACTTAACTTCTTATGGCTGGGGACAGTATTGAGTAGCTTGGATGAATAAGGTGCCCAGAGGTGCCCAGAGTAAACTGCCCGCTCCTCAGTCCCAGTTGCTAATATATGCATATTATGAGTATATTTGGATAGAAAACACTCTGAAGTTTCTAAAACTGTTTGAATGATGTCTGTGAGTATAACATAACTCATATGGCAGGCTAAAACCTGAGAAAAAATCCAACCAGGAAGTGGGAAATCTGAGGTTGGTCGATTTTCAACTCAGCCCCTATTGCAGATACAGTGGGATATTGGTTATGTTGCACTTCCTAAGGCTTCCACTAGATGTCAACCGTCTTTAGAAACTTGTTTGAGGCTTCTACTGTAAAGGGGGGCTGAATGAGAGGGGATTGAGTCAGAGGTCTGGCAGAGTGCCAGGAGCTGGTCACGCGCATTCACATGAGAGGTAGCTCCCGTTCCATTTGCTTTTTCTGAAGACAAAGGAATTCTCCGGTTGGAACATGAAGATTTATGTTAAAAACATCCTAAAGATTGATTCTATACATCGTTTGACATGTTTCTACGGACTGTAACGGAACTTTTTGACATTTCATCTGCAACTAGTGACGCGCGTCGTGAGTTTTGATTTGTTTACCAAACGTGCTAACAAAAGTAGCTATTTGGACATAAATGATGGACAAATCAAACATTTGTGGAACTGGGATTCCTGGGAGTGCATTCTGATGAAGACCATCAAAGGTAAGTGAATATTTATTTCTGACTTCTGTTGACTGCACAATATGGCGGATATCTTTTTGTCTTGATTGGGCTCTGAGCGCCGACCTCAGATTATTGCATGGTTTGCTTTTTCTGTAAAGCTTTTTTGAAATCTGACACAGCGGTTGCATTAACTTCTTATGGCTGAAGGGGCAGTATTGAGTAGCTTGGATGAAAGGTGCACAGAGGTGCCCATATTAAACGACCTGCTCCTCATTCCCAGTTGCTAATATATGCATATTATGAGTATATTTGGATAGAAAACACTCTGAAGTTTCTAAAACTGTTTGAATTATGTCTGTGAGTATAACAGAACTCACATGGCAGGCAAAAACCTGAGAAGTTCTACTTCCTGTTGAAAAAAATTCTGGGGGTGCCAATTTTCAACCAAGCTCTCATTGAAATCACAGACAGATATTGATGAGTTTTCACTTCCTACGGCTTCCACTAGATGTCAACAGTCAATAGAACTTTGTCTGATTAATCTAATGTGAAGGGGGGCCGAAGGAGACAGGAATGAGTAATCACTTCCACGGGCTGATCACGCATTCACATTGCGCCTTCACATGAGGAGGACCTCCGTTCCACCACTCTTCTGAAGTCAATTAAATTTTCCGGTTGGAACGTTATTCAAGATGTATGTGAAGGAGAAGTGGATCTAAAATGTTATAATGTTATATATGTTAAAATGTTATAACACTTGTATCTTTGATCAACGTTTATTATGAGTATTTCTGGAAATTTATGTGGCTCTCTGCAAAATCACCGGATGTTTTTGGAACTACTGAACATAACGCGCCAATGTACACTGAGATTTTTTTTATATAAATATGAACTTTACCGAACAAAACATACATGTATTGTGTAACATGAAGTCCTATGAGTGTCATCTGATGAAGATAATTAAAGGTTAGTGATTCATTTTATCTCTATTTCTGCTTTTTGTGACTTCTGTCTTTGGCTGGAAAAATGGCTGTGTTTTTCTGTGATTTGGCGGTGACCTAACAATCGTGTGGTGCTTTCGCTGTAAAGCCTTTTTTGAAATCGGACACTGTGGTGGGATTAACAACAAGATTACCTTTAAAATGGTATAAGATACTTGTATGTTTGAGGAATTTTAATTATGAGATTTCTGTTTGAATTTGGCGCCCTGCACTTTCACTGGCTGTTGTCATATCGATCCCGTTAGCCATAAGATGTTTTAAGCATGAAAAACCCAGCAGAATTGCAGCTCTTGAAAAACCGGTGTGCCAGGCACCTACTACCACACCCTGTTCCTCTTTCGATGGCATTGAGGAGTACACCACATCAGTCATTGGCTTTATCAATAAGTGCATCGAGGACGTCGTCCTCACAGAGACTGTACGTACATACCCCAACCAGAAGCCATGGATTACAGGCAACATTCGCACTGAGCTAAAGGGTAGAGCTGCCGCTTTCAAGGTGCGAGACTCTAACCCGGAAGCATATAAGAAATCCTGCTATGCCCTCTGACGAACCATCAAACAGGCAAAGAATCAATACAGGGCTAAGATTGAATCGTACTACACCGGCTCCGACGCTCGTCTTATGTGGCAGGGCTTGCAAACTATTACAGACTACAAAGAGAAGCACAGTCGCGAGCTGCCCAGTGACACGAGCCTACCAGACAAGCTAAATAACTTCTATGCATGCTTCGAGGCAAGTAACACTGAAACATGCATGAGAGCATTAGCTGTTCCGGATGACTGTGTGATCACGCTCTCCGTAGCCGACGTGAGTAAGACCTTTAAACAGGTCAACATACACAAGGCTGCAGGGCCAGACGGATTACCAGGACACGTGCTCCGGGCATGTGCTGACCAACTGGCGAGTGTCTTCACTGACATTTTCAACATGTCCCTGATTGAGTCTGTAATACCAACCTGTTTCAAAGCAGACCACCATAGTCCCTGTGCCCAAGAACACGAAGGCAACCTGCCTAAATCACTATAGACCTGTAGCACTCACATCCATGAAGTGCTTTGAAAGGCTGGTAATGGCTCACATCAACACTATTAACCCAGAAACCCTAGACCCACTCCAATTTGCATACCGCCCAAACAGATCCACAGATGATGCAATCTCTATTGCACTCCACACTGCCCTTTCCCACCTGGACAAAAGGAACACCTAAGTGAGAATGCTATTCATTGACTACAGCTCAGCATTCAACACCATAGTGCCCTCAAAGCTCATCACTAAGCCAAGGATCCTGGGTCTAAACACCTCCCACTGCAACTGGATCCTGGACTTCCTGACAGGCCGCCCCCAGGTGGTGAGGGTAGGTAGCAACACATCTGCCACGCTGATCCTCAACACTGGAGCTCCTCAGGGGTGCGTGCTCAGTCTGCTCCTGTACTCCCTGTTCACCCACGACTGCATGGCCAGGCACGACTCCAATACCATCATTAAGTTTGCAGATGACAACAGTGGTAGGCCTGATCACCCACAATGACGAGACCGCCTATAGGGAGGAGGTCAGAGACCTGGCCGGTTGGTGCCAGAATAACAACCTATCCCTCAACGTAATCAAGACAAAGGAGATGATTGTGGACTACAGGTAAAGGAGGACCAAGCACGCCCCCATTCTCATCAACGGGGCTGTAGTGGAGCAGGTTGAGAGCTTCAAGTTCCTTGGTGTCTTCATCAACAACAAACTAGAATGGTCCAAACACACCAAGACAGTCGTGAAGAGGGCACGACAAAGCATATTCCCCCTCAGGAAACGTAACATTTTTTTGACATGGGTCCTCAGATCCTCAAAAGATTCTACAGCTGCAACATCAAGAGCATCCTGACTGGTTGCGTCACTGCCTGGTACGGCAACTGCTCGGCCTCCGACAGCAAGGCACGACAGAGGGTAGTGCGTACGGCCGAGTAAAATCACTGGGGCTAAGCTGCCTGCCATCCAGGACCTCTACACCAGGCGGTGTCAGAGGAAGGCCCTAAAAATTGTCAAAGACCCCAGACACCCCAGTCATAGACTGTTCTCTCTACTACCGCATGCAAGTGGTACAGGAGTGCCAAGTCTAGGACAAAAAGGCTTCCCAACAGATTTTACTACCAAGCCATAAGACTCCTGAACAGGTAATCAAATGGCTACCCGGACTATTTGCATTGTCTGCCCCCCAACAACCCCTCTTTTATGCTGCTGCTACTCTCTGTTTATCATATATCCATAGTCACTTTAACTATACATTAAACTATCCCAACCAACCAGTGACCCTGCACATTGGCTAACCGGGCTATCTGCATGGTGTCCCGCCACCCACCACCTGCCAAACCCCTCTTTTATGCTACTGCTACTCTCTGGTTATCATATATGCAGTCACTTTAACCATATCTACATGTACATACTACCTCAATTAGCACGACTAACCGGTGCCTGTATATAGCCTTGCTACTGTTATTTTTCACTGTCTTTTTATTTCTTTACATACCTATTGTTCACCTAATACCTTTTATTTTTTTAATTGCACTGTTGGTTGGAGCCTGTAAGTAAGGTCTACACCTGTTGTATTCGGTGCACTTGGCAAATAAACTTTGATTAATTTGATTTGATTCAAAGGCACTTAAATATTTTGTCTTACCCATTCGCCCTCAATGGCACACTTACACAACCCATGCCTCAAGGCTTAAAAAAACTTTCTTTAACCTGTCTCCTCCCCTTCATCTACACTGATTAAAGTGGATTTAACAAGTGACATCAATAAGGGATCATAGCTTTCACCTGTATTTACTTGGGCAGTCTGTCATGGAAAGAGAAGCTGTTCTTAATGTTTGGTATACTCAGTGTATAGCTTTCAAACAGGTAATAACGAGTCCCACATCATAGAAATGTATATACATAATCACATTTTCTAAAAAGCCATATACAGAGTTCGACATGAAAGGGTTGAGGTGGCTCACTCACCACAATCTGATCCTCTGAGGCAGCTGAGACACTGCTGTCATCAAAGTAATGCCACTTCCCATCAGCTTTGTTCTTGCCGTAGGCTGTGTCTGCAGGTACAAGATATTGGAGGAACATTATAAAACTATGGTCATGGCGGACTAAAGTTGAGCTAGGATGAATATCTGATGAACTGGTTTCCACTAGCAGGCCTGGTTAGTCACCAAACAAGAGCTTGGCTAAAACAAACGAAAAGGTTTGAGCAAATCGAAATTGACATCAAAGTTGACACTACATGAGTAAGTGGGAACCAACAGTCTAATTAAATACTGCTGATTATAAGCTCAGTTTCCTTAGAGAAAATGCATAAGCCTTAACCTTATCTGTTAACATACATTCTGCATAGTTGACCTGCTTCAGGTTACCAGGTACTAAAACAAATACCTATGTTAGCAGATAGTAGTATTCAAATAACAGGAACAGAGTGAATATAAAAAGAACAATGGATTCCGATCACCTTCAGTTAAACCTCCCTTTCAGCAAACTGTTCTCTGTTTTCCCAGCAGTGCAGAGTGATTAACTCAAATTTAGGCTATTTTCGTTTTTAAACAACTAAAAACATTTAATTCATTTTTTTCTTTCTATGAGTTCAATGCACAATTTCTCCAGAGATAAATCAGATCAAGTCCAAACTGTGCGATGTAGTATGGCGTTGTAGTTTCCAACAGGCCAATATTCTACATAGTTTAGTGCAGAAAACATGGTAATTAACCACAATGACCATAATCCATTGCGCGCCTACTTGTTCGTCTGTGGACAGACACAGACACAGAGGGAGAGAAGAGACAGAACACATGCGATCGAGAGGGGTAGAAAGCAGTTGCTTTGCGAGGCATCTACCTGGAGATACATTATCTAAGTGATCAATAGATGGTATTCATAAAAGTATGCCTTATTTACTTTGAAGAACTAATAAAATGGTGATTTTTCTCAGGCAGCAGCTCTATAGAGATGAGGCGACTTGGAATTAAGTAAAGTCATCAAATAAAATAAATGTAAAATACACAACTGAAATAGAATGTGATAAAATGATGGTTAATAAGTGATAAACAGTAATGGGCAGTCACTACCATCATGGGACTTTTATTAGTTGTTTTATTCTCTGTTACAGCACTTAAATGCACTATGCATTATGTGGGTTAATGTTGAACAAAAGTTGAAACAGAAATCCGTGATTTTTTAAATAATCGAATCTGAACCGACCTCAAAAAGCACTAATCGCTCAGCACTATTTCCCAGGTAAACAGTGATTTGAAATGTAACAAAGTGAGAGCTGATTGTGTCATTAATGTGGGTGGGGTAGGGTGTGTGTACTGTGTATCTCATTATCTAGGTCTGCAATAAGGATGGACCTGACCGGGGTGTTGCTAGCAGAGGCAAACATTACTCACAGTGGCCTCCTCCCATTCCTCCATAGTGGTTGGAGACTGCTATGAGGTCATAAACATAGGGGCCGGCCTTGGGGTCGCACACAAACTCAGACATGTTCAGATCCCTGTGTGGAGAGAGAAGACATGTCATCAGCAAAACCTGCCTTTTATACCCATAGACAATAACTGACAGCTAGAAACATAAGCACAGGGCTGTACAGAAAGCCATTTTTTATTATATCAAATGTGATTCATATTGGACATGTCATCAGCACTGAACCCAGTGTGGGGGGGATGATGGTCAGCCAGTACTACCGCTGATATGATGGTGAGAGGGGTGAGGTACAACAGATGGCTCTGTCGGTCTCAAACCTCAGTAAGCATGAGTCAAGTTCTTGGACGCAGCAGTGGTTGTCTATGTCAGCAACATTTAGTTCTACTTCTTGCTGGATAATGTGACTCAGTAGAGGTCAGTGAACACAGGGAGGCTCCCAGGCATTCAGCGAGACAACCTCCACACAGGTTGCTTTTATACCACGGCACAGCATTCCACTGGCTTCATGTCACCACCTTGGCAATAACTTGGGTATTCTGCTAATGGAAAATACATTTAAAAAAAACTGGTTTAGTTGAAAGGGCTTTTTTGTGATTGTGAAATTTCCTTGTGAGCAGTTATTACCGGATGTAATTATAACCATATATGCTCTTTGTCTGTTGGAGTGTGACGTCAATTTCCCTGACAGTTTAGACACACTTCACAAATATGTGACCATGATTTCCTCAAAATGGACAAAGACCTTTTTCTGACATATCTAGCAAACCAGTACCCTCTAATGTAAAAACTGTCAATACCGTGGGTCCATAAAAGTTGACTACAAAATCAAAAGGATGCTTTCATAATTTCACCTCTCAAAGTACAAAAAATAAAGAGCATGTCCCATCTTAATGTGAATAATTCATGAAAAAGAGTGGTTTAAAAATCAACAAATTATCACTGAATCTAAAACAAACAAATGTTTTACTATCTGGTCCAAAGAACAGAAAATACAAGAGAGACTATATAGGTGTCCATTTTGATAATATACCTGTTGATCCAGCCAATACAACACGCATTCTTGGTGTTTTGATTAATGAATTGTCATGGAAACACAAAGACAACCTCCAAGATCAGCAAAAATGCAGGGATACTTGGCAAAATTAGATATCTCATAAACAGAAGCACTTCTCTGTCTCTTCCTGTTCATCAGTTACTTAACATTATATGGGCCAGCACACCATACCAAACTACTATCAATCGGTCACCTGCAGAAACACTCTAAGAATAATAATATCTGCCGGTTTTAGAGACCATTCTAGGGATTGGCATTTTACCTTTTTTGACTGTTCGAGTACAGGGCAGATTTTTTTATCTGCGTACTTGGAAAAAAACAAAAACACGTATAACAGAATAAAATAGTGCGAAGTGATTCGGATCTCGGGTCTGGAATAGTTTTTCTCAAAGAGTGATCATTTGAAACGGCAAGTTAAAAGACATTTGTCAGGGTTACAAACCAAAATCTGTCTTCTTTTCGATACAGACATTCAGTTGAGTTTATTATGCCTGTTCCTTGGAATTTCTAAATAGATGAATAATTCTACATTGAACACTGCATGGGAATGAATTATGGCCAGGACATCTGCTTGGTGAGTAGGCCCAGGCTTAATGATTCTGATGAAAATATGCTCAGTCTTTATCAAACTAATGTTTTTGATTGTTTTTATTGTGGAACCTTTATTTTTAGGGGGGGGGGTGCAATTATTCCAAAACTGATACAATCATAATTCATCCCCATGTTGGAACACATATTTCCCTACTTCAGTCAACCAGTCCATTTTGAATTTGTGATAAAACTGTCATAATTTAGCAAGGAATGTAGCTTGTGTATCCCATCAGTTAGATACATTGTTATAGGCATTTATTTCTGTAAGCGCACACAGCACGCATGTGTAGGCAGCATTCGGAACACGATTGAGTGAGTCGGACATGGAGGGGAAAGTGAATTTAGGGAGCAGAACTTTGTGATGCTGGGCTTACTTTTTGTTGTGTCCCGCAAACACACATGTACAAATGGGACACTAGAGTCAAAGCAAATTAAAGTTGTCTTCAAGACAACATTGACCAAATAGGTTCAGTATTTTTTTTTTTTTTATCTGGTAAAAATTGAGTTTTGACTTGGTTCGAATACTCGATTACTTATGCCCCTCCCTAGACCATACTGCACATGACTTTAAAAAAATGAGAACTCCTGAATATTTATAAAATTAATTCTTAAAAGTTGCTCCATTTTTTTATTTTTTACAGCTGTTTAAAATCAGTTTTACCCTCTTTCTTCTAATTCACCACCACATATAAATTCAATAAGTACTCAACAAGAAACAGACAACATCTACGTCACCCACATTCAAGAACAACCAATTCTGAATTACCTACAGAGGCTCTATGATCCGACACTCACTCCCAACTGATTTTGCCAAGCTATCCCTGTCATTGTTTGAAAAAAACTCTAAAAGAGGCACCTACTGTACATCACAGTTCTACATCCCCAGTAGCTGGACTTTTACTGTTACAAACTCTTTCTATGTGTGCAAATAAACTAAACTAAAAGAGGACACGTATCTGTCAGAACAGTTCCACCTCTTGGCATAGTGCTGTCTGTACCTGACAGGGAAGTCCACCACAGTGTCCAGCTTGTCCCTCCAGCAGCGGTTGTAGGAGAAACGCTTTAGGTGGACCACCAGGATGCGAGGCAACGACCACAAGTCAAACTTCTTTGTGGCTTGTTGGTGCTTCTTACAGGTGGGGCAATACCTGTTAGGACAAGGTGAGGCATCGTTGATATCAGTGAAACAGACAAAAACACACAAAACAACAAAGTAGTGGTTTCAATGATTTAGTGAGTAGAGTAATGAAGGCCTGTTTCTCTTGCGCCTGGTCTCACCATGGGTCATGCTCTCCTAGCGTCTCCATGGTGGTGAAGAGCTCCATGCATTCCCTCAGAGCCACTGTGGCTTTCTTCTTCTGGGCCTGCAGCATGCTCTCGTGCTTCTCATAGGCCTACAGTACACACAGAGGATAGAGGACTGAGTCACACAGACAGATACACACTGTATAGACATAGACTGGCATCCAAATTTTGACATTAATAAAAGGGCTTTAGGTCAACCTATTCAAGTCAACTGAAACTGTACTGACCTCTGCTTCCTGATCGTCGTAACACAGTTTCTTTGTGTCCGAGTCCCAGTCAATCGCCACTGTGGAATGTGCTATGGAGGAGATTAGGTTTGGTCAGCCCTCTACACACATCGAAAGCCGGTTTTCTAATGGCAACTCAACCAACATATTTTAACCACCTGACTAACTAAAAACATTGCGAAAAAAGTTTAAAACATTTATTTCAAGACATTTTCTCCTCTTGTAACTGGTCAAAACACTGAAAAGCCAGAGGCGAGACTGAATACTAACTATTGAGTTTGAGGAAGTTTCCGTCACATGGCAGTGGACTGATGTTGGCCGTTCCGTAGGAGTTGACCATGCTGAAGGAGAAGAGTTTGGTCGGGGTGCTGGAGCACTGTTTGGTTTTAGGGCCATTCTCCAGGTCTGAGGCTTCCTCTTCCTCCCCCGACTGTCCGTTCTCTGGCTCCGGGCTCACCTGGTGATCCATGGCCTCCTCCTCACCTGGAACCAACACACACACACGTCTGAAATCCCAATATCGGATTCACACAAGCCATGTCAGCCTGTGGCAATGAAGTATTGCACTTCTACATGAAAGCAAAACTAAAATGTGCTTAGTACACAATTTATCATGGGATAATAAAGAAACCAATAGGTGTACGAGATGTAAATAACTGTGCTGCCTTTACTGCTGCTGGAGCACTCTAATCCATGTTGTTGCTTACCCTCACACACACCATTCCCGTTGGACCTGTTGGAGGTCCCGGAGTGGTTGCTGCCGTTGCTGGAGCTGCAGGACGCCCCTTCTGACAGGGGGCTACCACTCCCTGCAGTGTTGTGATTGGAGGATGTTGCGGAGCACTCAGCTGCCAGGCTGCAGCTGGCCGAGGAGGCAGAGGCGTTCGCCCTCCCCTCACCGGTGGAGCTCTGAGCGCGATTCACATAGCGCCTGGAACGGGAAAACAGTGGGTAAATATCGCAAGTTAACCTTTTGCCATGTGCTATTCCCACATTTAGCACACTAAGTACATGTTCAATATCTCATGTCTATGTGCTGCATACCGTACATATGAGCAGAAGTGGAAACAAAAGCAGGCCCACAGACAGACAGCGTACCCACCCAATCCTCTCCAGCACCTTCTCGTAGAGCATGTCAGCGGCCAGGTTCTGCCGGGGAACAGTGATGAGGAGGGGCTGGCCGAACAGCATGGTACCCGTGGAGCCGCCTGTGTGTTTGGAGTGGCGCTCTCTGAAGTACACAGGCAGGTTCATCCTCTCCCTGTCCTCCTCCGCCACCTCATACCTGGACCACAAACATGGAGAATGATACAGTAGCACACTTAGGGTGTTCCTTTTTATGATTTTAACACATTTTGTATCTGTGGTGGATACTGTACAGTGCCTCCAGAAAGTATTCATACCTCTAGACTTATTCCACATTTTGTTGTGTTACAGCCTGAATCCAAAATGGATAAAAACACATTTTCCTCACCCATCTACACACCATACCCCAAAATGACAAAGCACAAATGTTTTGAAAAAAATTTGGCAAATTTATTGAAAATGAAATACAGAAATATCTAATTTACTTAAGTATTCACACCTCTGAGTTATTACATGTTAGAATCACATTTGGCAGCGATACCCAGAAAGACTAAAAGCTTTCCACACCTGAATTGTAATAAATATGCACATTATTATTTTTTTTAGCTCTTCAAGGTCTGTCAAGTTAGTTTTTGCTAGACAGACATTTTAAAGTCTTGCCATAGATTTAAGTTAAAACTGTAACTAGGCCACTCAGGAACATGCAATGTCGTCTTTGTAAACAACTCCAGCATATATTTGGCCTTGTGTTTTAGGTTACCGTCGTGCGGAAAGGTGAATTTGTCTCCCAGTTTTCCTCTAGGATTTTGCCTCTGCTTAGCTCTATTCCGTTTCTTTTTATCATAAAGAACTTCCTGACAAGCATACCCATAACATGATGCAGCCACCACCATGCCTGAAAATATAAAAGAGAGTGGTATGCTGTTGTGTATTCAGGCCATCAAGTTAATTTCTTTGCCACATTTTTACTTTAGTGCATTATTGAAAACACTTCCTTCTTTTCACACTGTAATTTAGGTTAGTTTTGTGGAGTAATTAAAATGTTGATCCATCCTCAGTTTTCTCCTAATCATAGCCATTCAACTCTGTAACTGTTTTAATTGGCCTCATGGTGAAATCCTTGAGGGGTTTCCTTCCTCTCCGGCAACGAAGTTAGGAAGGACACCTGTATCTTTGTAGTGACTGGGTGTATTGACACACCATCCAAAGCGTAATTAATAACTTCACCATGCTCAAAGGGATATTCAATGTCTGCTTTTTTGTTTTTTTTACCCATCTACCAATAGGTGCTCTTCTTTGTGAAGCATTGGAAAACCTCCCTGGTCTTTGTGGTTGAAATTCACTGCTCGACTGAGGGACCTTACAGACAATTGTATGTGTGGGGTACAGAGATGAGGCAGTCATTCAAAAGTCATGTTAAACACTATTATTGCTCACACAATGAGTCCATGCAAATTTTTACTCCTGAACTTATTTTGGCTTGCATAACAAAGGGGTTGAATAATTATTCACTCAAGACATTTCAGCATTTAATTAATTTGTAAACATATGTAAAAACAAAATTCCACATTGACATTATTGGGTATTATCTGTGTAGCCCTTAACGACACATCTCAATTTAATCCTTTTTAAATTCAGGCTGTAACAACAAAACGTTAAAAGGTCAAGGGGTGTGAATACTTTAAAGGCACTGTAAGTGGTTATTCTGTAAACTAATTTCCCTGGGACAATAAAGATACTGTTTGACGTCTGCTCATACCCAACCACTGTTCAATATGTTATCTTCCAGTGCAAGATTAGAGACCAGGCTTACACAAATATGTCATCTTTCTCCATGATTTGGTTAAGTCCGTCGTCTCGTCTGTAGATCTTGTGGAACCGGTGATTGTAAACATCAGCCACCACCATCTAGGAAGACAGGAGGGTGCATTTATGGTTTCCTCTCAACTGGAGTCTCTTTATCAGACCCGTCAGTGGCACAAAATGTTATCCTCACAATTGAAAAAAAGGCTACAAAGCATTAACTAATTGTAACCTAATCTACACATTTACTGGCCGATAGGGTTGGGTGGTATCCACATTTTCATACCGTTTCTGTACTATACTGGGGTATACAGTATTACCAGAAGCTATCTTTTTTTTTTTGGTGTGTGAATTTCTTTAGTTTGGGCACCAGTCTTTAGCTAACGTTCCACTCCTTGCCACTCCATGCCATTGCCAAAGAGACTGGCATTTCGGCAATCACAACATTCAATATGCAGCTGGATATACGGCAGAGTTGCTCATTGGTTGTTAGAAATAACATTAATATTTTCCATGGCAACATGTGGAACCTTAAAAATATAATTAGAATTATAACAATGTCCAAAACAAAAATTTAGCTGTTAGATAGGCAAGACGTTGTATTTTGAGGCTTTAAATCAATGCAAATAGGTTTTGTGGTTGGAATTGCAATATGTATTTAGATTGTTCGTAAATTCAATCTGGAGTGCTAGAGTGCGCTCTGGGCGTTTGTAAATTTAAGAGTGTTGTCAGATTGTCCATTCGTAAATTCAGAGTGTTTCGCTCTCGGAGCGTTCAGAGCGCACACTGGATGCTCTGGCCGAGGAGAAGGGTTGATAGGGTTGATCCGAGAGTTCTGACCCCACAAAGAGAGTCAAGCACCCAAGCTAGCTGGCTAATGTTGGCTAGCTACTTCCAAACACCTCACTCTGCCAATTTTACTTGCCCTAGCAGAGCTGGTTAAGCTGTTTTCATGTTATCCATAGCATTAGGGACTGTAGCTGTGGTGCTGCAAAAAAATTCATTACGATTTTTTGCCAACGTTTACTGACACCGGCCATATTCAACAGGTGTTGAGCGTTCGTAAATTCATCAGTTATTCTGCACTCTGACAACTCAGACGAGAGTGCTCTGAAATCGGAGTAGATAGCCAGAGTGAATTTACGAAAGCACCCTTAGTTTCAGAATTTAGACGTGCTGTGTGGACAAACAAAACACGGTTGCTTAGCAAACCTGATACCTCTGTTCTGTGGAGTAAAAAAAAAAGAAGTGATATAGTCCAAATATTTGGATAATCATTGTGATTGGAGAATAGCTGAGGGTTATCGAATCAGGATCAACTCCTCTGATCTCCTCGAGCTCATTAATGATAGAAGATATTTGAAGATGGCAGAAAGGCCAGTCTCTGTTCGCTAAAGAGACTGGTACTCAGGCTAGAATGTCTCTGCTGTAACCAAGAAGCTTGATCTTGACACGTGGATGCCCCAAATCCCCCTATTTTTATTTTTTTACTGTATTGAAATTTCAAAATATATGCCAGAGTATCGCCAAGCCTACTGACCGATAGTTTTAATCCTATCAAGTCACAACAAAAATGTAATCATGAGCACACAACCATAAAGGATGTGTGCAAATGCCAGGCAGGGACTGTAAAAAGAGGGTCTAAAAGTACAATGGCCCTTATTCAGCTAGCAGCACATAAAGGGTAAAGCTCTCACATTCTCAGCAAGTATTCCAGAAAGCCGGGACAAGGCGCTGCACAGGTCTGTCACTAAGCCAAGCTTGGGGACCACCACTCGGTACTGGAGATGAGAAAAAAAAGAGATGCAGAGGAAGAGAAGGATGGAGACAAATATTTTGACTTAGACACATAGATGGTATGACCTCCGTCGGTGAACCGCGGTCCACTCTGAAATCGAAGGCGTCACGGCAGTATGTACAAAGACCAATCTGCTTCTAGGTCCCCATTAAAAAACTGGTCTGGTTTTGAGAACCACCTCAATGATTCAATGAGTATACGCAAATATCTTATTTATTTTGCAGACCTCATCACGAAAACAGAAACACAATAGGGGCACCTCAGAACATTAACCATACACTAACACTATATTTTAATGAAATTCAACTAGCCCAGGTTTAAACTAATGAATGTTTTGTCTGAGGCTTGCTTAAGAATATTATTATGAAATGTACACTACCGTTCAAAAGTTTGGGGTCACTTAGAAACTATATTGTTGGAGAGAATATGAAACCCTTTCTTCTAAAAATGAAGGACTTTGCTAGATGGTCAAATATATACATTTCATTATGGGGTAAAATGTATTCTATTAACATGATGCTGGCACCTGTAATATATTATCCTCTACCTCATCTCCCTATATATATCCCAGATTATTACATTGAAGATATTTACAGGCATGTTCTAGATTTTCTTTGGCGTAACTCAGCAGTTTAGGTATAAAACATATATTTTTTTATATAAGTCAGTCTTCCACCAAAAAAGGTGGACCTGGTCTCCATAACTTCAGGAAGTACTACTGGGCTATCAATGTCAAACATATCAGTATTTGGTTGCCATGTTGGAAGGGAGGGGCTAAACCAGGCTGGTACCAGATTTTGACCTGGCTTGGAATTTTTGGCAAAGTAAGACCACAACTGAACAATCACCCCACTGTTACAAACACTAGAACCTTGTGGGGTAAGATAAAAAGGGACCTTTATAAATCTCCTCTGTGGCACAAAAAGATTATCCTAATTGGATGTAATACATTTTTGAGGTACAGAATAAATGATCTGTTAGATCTATTTGATGAGCATTCTAAGCAACTCTTAAGCTTCACCCAAATTACAGAGAAATATAAACTGCCACATAATGAATATTGGAGACACCTCCAGCTACGAAGGTAATTGTCAAAATGGTTGGGAAGCACCCTTACCTGTCCCATAGCCAGCCCGATAAAATAAATAATTTATAATCTGCTACAGGAGCAATTGTCTGATCCTTTAAATAAGACTAAAGTACAAATGGGCAAAATATTTGGCTCTACATATATCCCACGAAGAGTGGAAATCATGCTTGACTAATTTGAATACTATGTATAAAGAAATGGTAAACACATCTCTTCAATTGGACTCCACAGAGTTAATTCCAGAAGACCGATGTTGGAGATGTAAAGGTGATGATGCCTCTAATACACATATACTCTGGTCATGTCCAGTGCTAAGAGATTGGTGGAATAATATACAAGTTGATTGAGGTTATTAAGAAAGTTCCTGATCACAGTAAAACTGTATATGTTAGTCCTCATCTTCAGCTGTTGAGCCTATGTTTTCACTTCCTTTGAAAAGAGATGGCTTATCCTGGCCATCACAACAGCTAAGCGCTTACTCTTAAGGCATTGGAAGAAACAAGATCCCCCTCCCTTTGATGAACGGGCCAGTACCATAGCACAGCTGGCTAGCTATGAGAGAGTTTCTTACTCGCTTCTGGATAAACTACTTTGAATATACTTGGGGCCCCTTTCATTGCTTGATCAAATGGACCTTAACAGGTGAACTGTATCTAAAGTCAGTATATAATGGGGTATAGCAGTGGTGCTATTATTTATTATCTATTAGTTCTCTCTTGTTTTTGGTGTGTCTGATATCATTGTCTGGTTTTATATTACTCTGTCTTGTTTTTTTCGTTGTTGTTGTGAAATCCTTAATAAAAAAAAAAAAGATTGTTATAATGACAGTGTAACTACATTGAGGGGGAAACGCAGCACCCATCCAGTGTGTGTGTGTGTGTATATGTATGTTACCTGCGTGGGTCTGGACTGGGGGTCGATGCGGACCAAGAACACCTCCATAGTGCGGTCCTTCTTCATGGGCAGAGGGAGTGTGAGGTAGCAGAATGGGTCAAAAGTCACAGAGATCTTGGCACACTCTGGACACACCAGAGTGGATTTGAACAGGCCATGGAATATGTCCACGATGACTGAGTCATTGCGCAGGCGATGATTAGTCCATGCTTCCTTAGCTACAATCTGTCATTCAGAAAAAACATTTTTTTTAAGAGATTATCACAAACATAATAGGACTTAATGACAATGCTATGGGAAATCCTCCTTTCTAGCATCACCAAGATTGTGTGTATGTGTACCTCGTCTGGCCGCCCCCCTGCATCTTGCAGGGCCAGGTAAGGCTTCTTTTTAACGCGGTTCAGGTCTTCGTGGAGCCCGTCCATCAGGAAGGCCAGCAACTCCTGAGAGTCCTGCTGCTGGTACCCTGAAAACTGGGGGGCGAAGCGACCCACTTGGGTCTGAGATAGAGGGGGAACACAGGGTGGAGGTTAGCAGACTGTGCAGCTTGTTAATCACACGTGTTAAAGTAATTATGATGCTCATTGCTGTCTGCAATGAGTTGGTAAATTAGTAGCTGACTATAGGATAAATCTACTGGTAACTGACTGAATTGGAAAATCTACTGGTCAAAAATAGGATGAGGAAGGTGCACTACATTGCAGTAACCTATAGAAATTCAGTCTCATATATCAATGGTGATGCTCACTTTAAAGGTGCGGGGAGCCACATAGCTGCTGCGGCTAAGCCACATCTGCTTGACCAGGTCTGCGTAGGCCTCTGCGATCTCCCCCCTCATTCCTAATGGATTTTCCCGGTTGATCTCCGCCTCATACTGGTCATCCAGGAAGTACTCAGTGAGAGGGCACGCGTTGCTCAGACACTGCAACAAAACAGTGAGGTGAATAAGGGGGAAATATACAGTTCAAACTTTGTTTGGTGTGTGTGTGTGTGTGAGTCAAAGAGCCCGTCTAAGCCTGAGTCTGTGGCCTGTTCTTCCACACCATCAACTGATTTAGAGAGGTAAGTACAGCTCGGTCTTAGACAAGGGATAATTGGATGTCTTAGACAAGGTAAATATGCTCTATAGCAAGACATATCCTGAAACTTAAATTAATAGCCAGGCGTTAATTTGCTTAAATCACTGATCCCAACGGGAGCTTATTAGAGACCGGCTTCTATTTGAGCCAGGCGCTCATTTGCATAGTTAACTGAAGAACTGTAATATCCTATGCTTCACGGAGTCGTGGCTGAACGAGGACACGGTTAACATAAATCTAGCTGGTTTTTGTATGCATCGGCAGGACAGAACGGCAGCTTCTCGTAAACTCGAGGGCATGTGTCTCTTTGTTAACAACAGCTGATGTGCAATCTCTAATAATAAGGAAGTCTTGAAGTTCTGCTTGCCTGCTCACACCAACTCATTCAAGGGTTTGTCTTCACATTTACCATATTCTACATTGTAGAATAATAGTGAAGACAAACTATAAAATAACACATATGGAATCATGTAGTAACCAAAAAAGTGTTAAACAAATCAAAATATATTTTATATGAGATTCTTCAATGTAGCCACCCTTTGCCTTGACAGCTTTGCACACTTGGCATTCTCTCAACCAGCTTCATGAGGTAGTCACCTGGAGTACATTTCAATTAACAGGTGTGCCTTGTTAAAAGATAATTTGTGGAATTTCTTTCCTTCTGAATGCGTTTGAGCCAATCAGTTGTGTTGTGACAAGGTAGAAGTGATATACAGAAGACAGCCCTATTTGGTAAAAGACCAAGTCCATATTATGGCAAGAACAGCTCAAATAAGCAAAGATAGTCACTGTGTACCTGTTTCTCGTGTGACTATTTATATATTTTTTATTAATCTTTAAATCTGCATTGTTGGAAATGAACCTGTAAGTAAGCACTTCACTGTTAGTCTACGAAGCATGTGACATAAAATTTGATTTGTTTAATTCCAGCATTTTAATACATTTCTTTCTTTCCTGCATTAAATGTGTTAGCATTTACACACTGTCAGGTTTCGGGGGTGGTGTCTTTACTCCCGAAGAAGTTTACTGTTTTTGTGCTTGCCAGTTAGCTAGCCGTTCTCAGCTGTCAGCAGTTTCTTACTGGAGATAATAACGGATGATTGCCATAATTTGTGTCATTACGGAATTATTTAATGTAACAAAACAAACATTAAACCAAGTAAACAATTCATTTAGACTGGTGTTTATTTATTTGATAAAGGCTTTTATTTGCTGAATTGCGTGCCATTGCCCAGCTATTAAAAAAAGGCACAGGCGGCTATGGACTGAATTTAATTTAGTTTTACAGTACCCAATATTTGCTGTGGAGTCCATATGAATTCTTTGTGCAGTATATGCTAATGTGAGTTTGCAAACAGACCTTGTGTGTGTGTGTGTGTGTGTGTGGTACCTGGAGAGCGGAGTTCATGAAACAGGTGTTGCCTAGGTTACTGAGACCACAGAGGCCAGGTTGGGATGGTGACTCTCTGTAGTTGTATGAGGAGCTGTATGAATTATAACCTCCCAATCTGTAGAAACAGTAAGGGTGAGTCCAGTGTTTAACAGGTCAAACATCAATGGATTGTACAAATATTCCAAAACATACACTATCGGTCAAAAGTTTTAGAACACCTACTCATTCAAGGCTTTTATTTTTTACTATTTTCTACATTGTGGAATAATAGTGAAGACATCAAAACTATGAAATAACACATGGATTCATGTAGTAACCCCCAAAAAAGTGTTAAACAAATCAAAATATATTTTATATTTGAGACTCTTCAAAATAGCCACCCTTTGCCTTGCGGACAGCTTTGCACACTCTTGGCATTCTCTCAACCAGCTTCACCTGGAATGCATTTCAATTTAGAAAAGTTTATTTGTGCAATTTCTTTCCTTCTTAATGCGTTTGACCCAATCAGTTGTGTTGTGACAAGGAAGATAGCCCTATACAGAAGATAGCCCAATTTGGTAAAAGACCAAGTCCATATTATGGCAAGAACAGCTCAAAAAAGAGAAAAAGCAACAACAGTCCATCATCACCTTAAGACATGAAGGTCAGTCAATACGGAACATTTCAAGAACTTTGAAAGTTTCTTCAAGTACAGTCACAAAAACAATCAAGCGCAATGAAACTGGCTTTCATGAGGACCGCCACAGGAATGGAAGACCCAGAGTTACCTCTGCAGGAGAGGATAAGTTCATTACAGTTACCAGCCTCAGAAATTGAAGCCTAAATAAATGCTTCAGAGTGCAGGTAACAGACACATGTCAACATCAAATGTTCAGAGAAGACTGCGTGAATTAGGCCTTCATGGTCGAATTGCTGCAAAGAAACCACAACTAAAGGACACCAATAAGAAGAAGAGATTTGCTTGTGCCAAGAAACACAAACAATGGAAATTAGACCGGTGGAAATGTGTCCTTTGGTCTGATGAGTCCAAATTTGCGATTTTTGGTTCCAACCGCTGTGTCTTTGTGAGATGCAGAGTAGGTGAATGGATGATCTCCGCATGTGTAGTTCCCACCGTGAAGAATAGAGGAGGTGTGATGGTGCTTTGCTGGTGACACTGTTGGTGATTTATTTAGAATTCAAGGCACACTTAACCAACATGGCTACCACAGCATTCTGCAGCGATACACCATCAAATCTGGTTTGTGCTTAGTGGGACTATCATTTGTTTTTCAACAGGACAATGACCCAAAACACACCTCCAGGCTGTGTAAGGGATATTTGACCTAGAAGGAGAGTCATGGAGTGCTGCATCAGATGACCTGGCCTCCACAATCACCCGACCTCAACCCAACTGAGATGGGTTGGGATGAGTCGGACCGCAGAGTGAAGGAAAAGCAGCCAACAAGTGCTCAGCATATATGTGGGAACTCCAAGACTGTTGGAAAATCCTTCCAGGTGAAGCTGGCTGAGAGAATGCCAAGAGTGTGCAAAGCTGTCATCAAGGCAAAGGGGGGCTATTTGAAGAATCTCAAATATAAAATATGGTTACTACATGATTCCATGTGTTATTTCATACAATGTAGAAAATAGTAAAAATAAAGAAAAACCCTTGAATGAGTAGGTGTTCTAAAACTTTTGACCGGTAGAGTAAATGGGACTCCATTGACTTGGTCTGACTGGCTAGTGATATCCCATTGACTGCATATTGTGGCATAGTGATAAAAACACAGTTTGCTTGCCTATTGCCAGAGGAGGTGCTGTTGTTCAGTGTATAGCCAGAGTTGCTGCTGCTGTCCCCATTTGTTACTGTTGAGGAGATGGTTGCCGACGAGTTGGAAGAGAGCTTTGGAGAGGTAGTGAAATTCCTGGATGTAGCCGTACTGGATCTGAATAACATGAACATAGACTTACTGGAAAAGTTTCAGACACATTATTTGATATATACTATTTTCTGCACTCAAACATTAGGGTTGGCGGTATCCAGATTTTCATATCGTTTTTCTCTCATCCCAGGAATTACGGTATTACCGCCTTAGAACACAAGGGGGCACCTGAATTGCTAAAAAGCCCATTGGATGTCTTTTACCAGAACGCTAACAAAGTTAGCACAAAAGCTCATTTCCATGGAGGCTGCTAGCTAAATATGCTTACAAGAGCAAACTAAAATAAACAAATGGCAAAGACAGGCAATCCAGCTCTGAATGTAATTTTGGACATTTATTTTACACATTTACAAATGTGAACGAGAGAGACTGTGTGTGGGGAGCAGTCAGGCCGAGAACAGAGAAAAAAACCCCACAGAAAACCAAGATGGCAGCACCAGCTGTACAGATAACCCATCCAAAAGGGCGTTGACTTCTGAAACATGGCAGAAAGCTAGCACAATTTGATGCCCCGTCACCTTATTAATTAAGTCACTTACTTTGATAACTAGCAAGTTAAACTTAAGGGAATTCTGTGTTTTTTCCACGAGGGAAAAAATATTAAGTGTATAAGAAATATATTGCTGCATTTTGTAAACATATATCTAAAATGCTTCTAATTGTAATTTCTGCTCAGCATCAGACAAATTTTGTGCTTCCGTTACACTTCTCCACTCAGAAGAAAATTCACGAATGGGCATTGTATTAGCAGACAGCGCTCCTCTGACTGATGTGTTGTTTGGTGTAGTTAGCCTACTTTTCTCTGTCAGCAAAACATTAGGAAATGTAGTCCGCTACGTTCTTTCTATGATAAAACATTGGAAATATGATGGTCATGCATAGTTTTTGCAAAAAATACCTTGTTTTTTGGGTGGCTGCCAGCCAAATACTGTTGCGCTTCGGTTGTCATCTGATGAAAATGAAGCTACTATCTGCCAAATGTGTTGCCCTAAAGTATTTTCTGCAAAGGAAAACTATAGTTGCACATCCCTGATTAGACTATTGAAGTAAATAAAACACTTTCTATATAAATAGCAACTCCTGTCAATACACAGCTGGACTCACCTGCTCCCACTTTCTCCCATTGTGCTATTTACAAACAAACATGACTGGCTCAACTGTTCTGGGGAACTATGGCAAGCTTCATGTAAATGTAAAATAATGTGACAGGTAAAATAAAGAACGTGATCTGCTTTATCTCCTAACATATTGCACAAGTTGACTACAGGTATTTACTTCAAAAGTAGCTACAAATATTAACACTTCAAAGAAGGTTTTTCAATACCGTTGAAACTATCTTGTGGCTATTACCAAATACCCTGGTATACAGTATACCGCCCAAGCCTAACAGACAGAGAAAATAGTAAATGTGACAATTTAAGCCATTTTAGTCAACAAGTAGGGTTGCAAAGCTACCGGTAATTTACTAAAGTTACGGGAATCTTCTGTAAATTTTGTAATAAACAGAAAATCTATGACAATCTATCGTAATTTATACTTGGATTTTTTAATTTTTTATGTATTCATATATAGTATTCATTTTTTTTGTCTGATATTTTCCATGAGTTTCTAGTAGACGGTTCAAGACGGTATCTAGTATGGTTCAAGAGAAAATAGCCTAATAATTAAATTATCAACAATGGCATTATTTTCAATAAACTCTGCAACTATTCCAACTATTTACTTTTCACACCTGTCACCAGTTTGAGGCCAAAACATTGAAAACAAATACATATTGACATTGTAAAAACAATGTGTGTAAAAAAAAAAATGTAAGGATATTTCATGCTGAAACCCCCATATTAAAACACCAATGAGTTTCACTATGTTGATGGTTTATATTTAGGATAATGTTTACAGCTTGGTCATTCTATTCTTTTTTATTTAAAAATCTTCATTATTTCTTAAATTTTACATGTAATAAGGCTAAAGATAATATTACAGACCCCTGTGATAATCTGAAGTACCCAAAACGGCCACTAGACAGCTTGTGCTAGATAACATAAAATCCTTGAAATATAACAAAATTCTAGTAGTTTACTGATGAACTTCAAAAGATCCAGTAATATAGTGTCGCTTTGCAACCTTAGTCAAAGTCCTAGAATAGAGGATGGGTAACCATATAACGATAGACTTACTTTGGATGGGAGGCTTGTCTGGGCCACGTGCCGTCCTCGTTCTTGCATTCAATCACGAGCACCTGTGTGGGCATCACACTAGTGAGAGCCGTGCTGAACCCAGCTGATTTCAACAACTGTCATAACATACTCAAATATCAGAGTTAATCGCTGCTGGATAATGTAACAGAGAGCAAAACAACCTCTTGGTGCAATTTCAACTGTTGGGAGGAAAAACTGATGCAGGGTTCGTACACAGTGGCAAGTCAAATTTAAGGATTTAAGTACTTTTTCAAGCACTAATATTAATTTCAAAGACCATCAATTTGTAATAGTTCCTATTATGCAATTGTTTCTAGTCGCCACCAGATGTCAGTATGTCGCCACAAACTCATGAAAAATTATAACAACTTACTATTAATCACTACCTTACAAGTTCTACTCAATAATACGTGTTTCACTACATACATGAGTGTTAAGTCAGTACTGATGATGTTGTAATTTGAGTAGTGACAAGCAGAGTTTTGGGACATGCCTACGGGTGAACACATTTCCTATTCCTACACAATTCCAGCTTAATGACCATTGTATTTTCATTGGGAATTTGGAAAAATACTACATAAACGCTATGAAAAACCATCTTGCTTCAGACTGGTAGCTTTAATGTAGCTGGTCAGGAGCAGGGCGGGTGGGCTGTATGAGGAAAATGGCATGTGAACGGCCACCAGAACAGCAGGAGCACGGCTGCTGCTTGATAAAGCGGAATGTCGCGGGCACCCTTTGAATGAGGCAAAAAAGCTCTGTAGAGAAAAAGTACAATGTCACAATGTAGAACTGGTGCCTACGCAAGATGCAGCGCTGTGTCATTCCACCTTCAGGGCCGATTCACCTATGCTCGCAAAGTCTGACGCATTTTTTGCACCTTACACGGTGTGGGTTGGTTGGGTCCAGTGACGTAGTGGTAAAAAAAAGGTGTAAACTATCCTGAACTAAAGTATAAAAAGCAACATGTAAAGTGTTTGTTCCATGTTTCATAAACTGAAAAAAAAGATCCCAGAAATTTCCCATAGGCGCAACAGGCAGAATTGAATGTACATTTGACCGGCATTTTAGCTATGATGTGACGTTTGGGGGCACATAGTCAGTCAGTTATTTGCCTGCCTGACTGAGTGGCAGTGGAATGAGCCTGGCAAGCAGAGCGTGAAAAACACCTGAGGAAATCAAATTTGGCAGTCTGCCTGGAAATGTATTCGTAAAAGCAATACATTTTCCTAATATTTTTCAGATTAGATGATTTTCTGTTCTCCTCTCATTTTAATTCAAGTACTTTTAAAGTGTCAAGGTATTCCAGTATTTTAATTTCAAAGTGCCAAATTCAAGTACTTTAAGCACCTCAAGCGAACCCTGCTCATGAGATTATAAGTGACGACACCATTGCAGCTTCCCCTCAAAAAATATTCACGTGTGCGGTGTGTCTAATGAAGAAAGTGCCAGTGGGCAAAGGGTCTAGTTCTAGCTGTGTGTGGCCTAGTAGTGAGTGAGCGGATTTGGGTGTTGGGGTGGAGACAGTACTCTACCTGGCCCTGGAAGAGACCAGCATCCTGTACGGTGCTGTCTGGCTTGTTCAGCTGCTCGTACGTGTTGCTCATGTACTTGTTCCACAGTCGAGTCTCCTTCCCCATTGGGATCTCAAATAGTGACCGCATCTCCTTCTCTATGGTGTCTGGACAGGGCACACACAATATTTAGTTAATTAAAAGTCAGAAGTGGCTGAAGATGATATATCTAGTTAGTTCACACGTCAGTTTGCTCTCTGGCTCACAGTACAGTACTGTTCTCTCTCACCTATAGTGTCAGCTTTGCTGAAATGACGTGTGACCACATTGTCCATGTTGTCATTCTCACACAAGTTGAGCTCCAACAGATAGACCTCCACTTTACAGTGCTTGACAAACATGCCGTGTTCAACCACCTAGAGAGAAAGAGCAAGGTTAAAGAGAGAGACTAACGCAAAAGGGTGAAAATATACATTTTTAAATGGCATCACCTTTCTGACGATGGGACGCTGGCCCTCAAGGCAACCATACCAGCTGACAAACTTGTTCCACGCCTCAGTGGGCACAAGGACATAGTCCAGCTCATCTATAAGGTGCTCCTTCAGGATCTGAGTCTCATGGTCTAAGGAGAAAGAGAGAGAGTGTCAAGGTAAGTTTATGACATCAAGTATTTAGAGTGCTCGGTTATAACTAGTTTTGCACTTATTAGAATCATTTTCACAGCAGAGACAAAAGAAAACGCACAGGCCTACACACAGATTAAAATACAATGTGACATTTTGTGGAAGTGAATATTATGCCTGCATTACCTGAGAACAGGCCAGAGTTGTCAACAGGGCCGGGATAGAGATTGTGCTCTCCAACATTGTACATATCCCAACTGTCAAATCCCACATATTTCTTCCACTGCTTGAACCACCGACTATCAATCAGAAACCTGCAAAAAGAAGTGCTACTGTATTGGGTGGAATGATAACTTGCAGGTTAAAATGTATATCACACAACGGTAAAACAAATGTTTTATATAAACTTGCCTTGCATGCAGACAACCTGTGCCACTAGTTTCTAAATTATGTCTAACAATTGCTAGGTTTCAATCGGCGACAGATTATCAAGTGAATATTCCAAAATCTGCATAAAAACAATATGCGCATTTTTAAACCAGAGATATTTCCATCAAATTAACATCTTGCAGATAAGTCTGTGAATGATGACGTAGTGCATATTAAAAATAAATTTTGCGGTTAAATTCCCATGTACTAAATTAAAAAATATTACAGAAAAAAAAGTAAAAAAAACATTTTAACACAACATCCAACAATTTCAAAGATTTTACTGAGTTAAAGTTCATATGAAGAAATCAGTCAATTGAAATAAATGTATTAGGCCCTAAGCCTATTTCGCATGACTGGGAATATAGATACACTGCATTCGGAAAGTATTCAGACCCCTTCACTTTTACTACATTGTTACGCTACAGCCTTATTCTAAAATGGATAAATAATTAGTTTTCCCTCAATCTACACACAATACCCCATAATGACAAAGCGAAAACAGATTTACTTGTTGTTTTTTTTAAACAGAAACACCGTATTTCCATAATTATTCAGACCCTTTGCTAGGAGACTCGAAATTGAGCTCCGGTGTGTCCTGTTTCCATTGATCATCCGTGAGAAGAAGTTTCTACAACTTGATTGGCGTCCACCTGCGGTCAATTCAATTAATTGGTCATGTTTTGGAAAAGCTCACACCAGTCTATTTAAGGTCCCACGGTTGACAGTGCATGACAGAGCAAAAACCAAGCCACGAGGCCGAAGGAATTGTCCGCGTTGCTCCAAGAATCGATTGTGTTGAGGCAAAGATCTGGGGAAGCGTACAAAAAAAATGTCTGCAGCATTGAAGGTCCCCAAACCACAGTGGCCTCCATCATTCTTAAATGGAAGAAGTTAGGAACCTAGACTCTTCCTATAGTTTGCCGCCCGGCCAAACTGAGCAATCGTGGGAGAAGGGCTTGGTCAGGGAGGTGACCAAGAACCTGATGGTCACTGACAAAGCTCCAGAGTTCCTCTGTGGAGATAGAACCTTCCAGAAGGACAACCATCTCAGCAGCACTCCACCAAATCAGGCCTTTATGGTAGAGTTGCCAGAGGGAAGCCACTCCTCAGTAAAGGCACATGACAGCCCGCTTGGAGTTTGCCAAAAGGCACCTAAAGGACTCTGATCATGAAAAACAAGATTCTCTGGTCTGTTGAAACCAAGATTGAACTCCTTGGCCTGAATGCCAAGCGTCACGTCTGGAGGAAACCAGGCACCGCTCATCACCTGGCAAATACCATCCCCCAAGTACAGAGAGATCCTTGACGAAAACCTGCTACAGAGCACTCAGGACCTCAGGCTGGGGCAAAGGTTCACCTTCCAAAAGAACATTGACCGTAAGCATACAGCCAAGACAACGCAGGAGTGGCTTCGGGATAAGTCTCTGAATGTCCTTGAGTGGCCCAGCAAGAGCCTGGACTTGAACCAGATCGAACATCTCTGGAGAGACCTGAAAGGTAGGAAACAAGACCTCCACTACGATGATCCTCAACACTGGGGCTCCTGTACTCCCAATTCACCAATGACTGCGTGGCCAAGCACGCCACCAACTCAATCATCAAGTTCGCAGACTACACAATAGTAGCAGGCTTGATGACCAACAATGACAGCCTACAGGAAGGTGGTGAGGGCTCAGAGTGTTGCGCCAGGAAAATAACCTCTCACTCAATGTCAACAAATCAAAGGAGATGATCGTGGAACTTCAGGAAACAGCAGAGGGAGCACCCCTCTATCCACATCAACGGGATTGCAGTGGAGTAGGTGGAAAGCTTCAAGTTCCTCGGCGTACACATCACTGACAAACTGAAACGGTCCACCCACACAGACAGTGTGGTGAAGGCGCAACAGAGCCTTTTCAACCTCAGGAGGCTGAAAAAAAATTGGTTTGGCACCTAAAACCCTCACCAACTTTTACAGACACACAAAGGGTGGTGTGGTATGCCCAACGCATCACCGGGGGCAAACTATCTGCCCTCCAGGACACCTACAGCACCCGATGTCACAGGAAGGCCAAAAAGATCATCAAGGATAACAACCACCCGTTCCACTGCCTGTTCATCCCATTGTCATCCAGAAGGTGAGGTCAGTACAGGTGCATCAAAGCTGGGACCGAGAGACTGAAAAACAGCTTCTAACTCAAGGTCATTAGACTGTTAAAATAGCCATCACTAGCACAGGGGCTGCAGCCTATATACATAGACTTGATATCACTGGCCACTAATAAATGGAACATTAGTCACTTTAATGTTTAATATTATGCATTACTCATCTCGTATGTATTTACTGTATTCTATTCTACTGTGTCTATGCCGCTCTGATATTGCTCATCCATATATTTGATATATTCTTAATTCCATTCCTTTGCTAAACTTGTGTATGTGACCAATAAAATTTGATTTGAAAATAGCTGTGCAGCGAAGCTCCTCATCCAACCTGACAGAGCTTGAGAGGATCTGCAGAGAAGAATGGGAGAAACTCCCCAAATACAGGTGTGCCAAGCTTGTAGCGTCATACCCAAGAAGACTTGAGGCTGTATTCGCTGCCAAAGGTGCTTCAATAAAGTACTGAGTAAATGGTCTGAATACTTCTGTAAATGAGATTTCAGTTTATTTAATAAATTCACCAACATTTCTAAAAACCTGTTTTGCTTTGTCATTATTAGTAGTGTGTGTAGATAAAGAAAAAAAACGATTTAATCTATTTTAGAATAAGGCTGTAACGTAACAAAATGTGTTAACGGTGAAGGGTTCTGAATATTTCCCGAATGCACTGTATGCATCGGTTGGTCAGATACCGTCAAGGTATTTCTGTGCATTCAAATTGCCATCGATAAAATGCAATTGTGTTTTTGTCCGTAGCGTATGCCTGCCCATACCATAACTCCACCGCCACCATGGGGCACTCTGTTCACAACGTTGACATCAGCAAACCGCTCGCCCACATGAAGCCATACACGTGGTCTGCGGTTGAGGCCGGTTGGACATACTGTCAATTTTTTTTAGGCGGCTTATGGTAGAGAAATTACATTCAATCCCGACAACAGCTCTGGTGGACATCCCTGCAGTCAACATGCCAATTGCACACTCCCTCAAAACTTGCCACATCTGTGGCATGGTGTTATTGTCCACAGCACAAGGGGCAAGGGGTGTAATGATCATGTTGTTTAATCAGCTTCTTGATATGCCACACCTGTCAGGTGGATGGATTATCTTGGCAAATGAGAGATGCTCACTAACAGGGACGTAAACAAATTTGTGCACAACATGTGAGAAGCTTTTTTGTGCGTATAGAACATTTCTTGGATCTTTTATTTCAGCTCATGAAACCAAATATGTTGCGTTTATATTTTTGTTCAGTGTAGTTAAAATGGGTTTCGAGCGCATTTTCAACTCCGATGGTTTTCCCACTCTGGTATTGGCACATGCGCTCTAGCCAACAGCTCTTTGTGTGTGCCAATGGATAAAACTCACGTAAAGCCTACATGACTTTTATTGACAAAAGAGCAAGATGTTTTTTTCTTCAAACGGCAGCCAAGCATTATGTCACCAGAATAAGACCCTCGATATTTATTGGAAAAGAGCATCAAGCTCTACACGTTGCACTTTCACCACCCTGAAGTTGATCATAACTTATTTCATCTGTAGCCTAATAAACTGCATGCTTCCCCGAAGAGTCGTAGTGGGAGGACCACAAGGCATTGTGTGACTCAGTTTACTTCGATATGAATGTTATATCAATATTTGTGCATAAAAAAAAACTTTACACCAACATTTCTTGCATCATTGATTTTACTGACACAAAAAGGATGACACCTTGTCTAGCGTATTTAGTTTTTTCGGCATTTGGAAAGTTTACCGAAAAACATTATTTTTCCAGCAGGCCCGTCATGACATTTATCCGACATGTACTTCACTTGCATAAAAAGGTTGAATGGAAACCTGTTTAGTGTTAGTATTCATCTGTCAACATATTATGCAACTCCAAAACAAACTGTCAAGCGCTCTACGTCACATTCACATATAGTAGCATGTCTTTAATCTCATCTCAAGCAGGATTACACATGGTCCAAAGTCCAGGCAAGGGAAACTTTATTTCTAAAGAATCCTTATTAGAATTGAGAACTTAGTGACTAAATTAGCTAGGTGTACTTTAAATGAGACACATGGTAATGCAACTAAAGCCTTTACAATGCCCATCTCAGCTCTGTTTAAAATGAGGTCAGGAGTCAGCATACTAGGCTCTGTTTACACAGCCAGGCCAATTTTGATCTTTCGCGCAATTATTGACAACATTATTGTTTTCTCCTATCATAACCATTAAACTAACTGTTATAAAGTCACCATTGGCCTCATGGTGAAATCCCTGAGTAGTTTCCTTCCTGTCTGGCAACTGAGTTAGGAAGGACTCCGGTATCTTTGTAGTGACTGGGTGTATTGATACACCATCCAAAGTGAAATTAATAACTTCACCATGCTCAAAGGGATATTCAGCATCTACTTTTTTTATTTTGTTTTTAACCCTTCTTTGCGAGGCATTGAAAAAAAAACTCCCTGGTCTTTGTGGTTGAATCTGTGCTTTTAATTCCATACTCGATTGAGGGACCTTACAGATAATTGTTTGTGTGGAGTACAGAGATGGATTAGTTAATCGAAAATCATGTTAACCACTATTAATCAACACAGAATGAGTCCATGCAACATATGATGCAATTTGTTAATAACAATTTTACCATAACAAAGGGGTAGAATACTTTATTCACTCAAGACATTTCAGCTTTTCATTTTGTATTATTATTATTAATTCTACAAACAACATTTCACTGACATTAATGGGTGTTGTGTAGATCAATGAGACAAAATCTAAATTTAATCAATTTTAAACTCAGGCTGTAACAACAAAATGTGGGAAAAGTAAAGGGGTGTGAATACTTTCTGAAGGCACTGTACACCTGCGTTCCTGAAAACACCTACCCAGCTGACATTACCCTGTTTAGAAAGACTCAGAGGCCAAAACAATCGAAGTTGTCTGTAGCCTTGCCCCAAAAGCATATCAAACTTGCCATCGATCCCAACTAAAACGATTGCTTACTTAAGCTAAATAAACATGTTGTGAATTTTGCTAAGTTTATTTAGATGTATGTACCATAAACACAACGTTATGACCCGGCAGCTTGCTTGTCTCAAGACAACGTGTTCAGGGATTCAGTGTTTAATAGTCGCATGTACTGGTAGTGCCTGTCTGGTTAGCCTAGCTCTACTGAGCCCACATTGGTTGTTTCCCGTCCCTTGTTGTTCAGTATGGATATGGCTAGTTAAAGTTAAAACCTTGCAAAGATCTCAACTGGAAACCTATGGCCTTGGCAACTGAATATCTGAGAGGGCCAATCGGTGGATGTTATCCAGTTTCAATGACAAAGCATTAGCTAGCTTGTAAAATAGCTAACGTTAGCTAGATAACATTACTTCGCAGTCACTCGTTATCGCATTGAACAGGGGCCTTTTGACTACACCTCGTCATGTCGTAACTAGTTACCCGGCTAGCAAGCTTATGTGAGTAGACAGAGTTAACTTGCGCAATGCCTTCGCTTGGATAGCTTGCCGGTTGGCTAACCTTAGTTATTAACTAAGTACAACTAGCTAGCTAACTAGCTTGCACTAGCTACAGTAACTATCGGGTGAGAAGAAACGTTAGTCACATGTCTACTCTGGCCCAACTAACTCCACAAAACAAACGATTTCCCGTTCAATGCAATAGGAACCGGTTTACCCGTCTCTGACAGGCCTATGCTACTCGCTAGCTAGCTGGCTAACGTTAGTTCCCATGAACTGAAAAGTAGCTAGCCTAGCTAACATTACCGTAGCTATTGTCTAGCTGCTAAAGTTACATTCAAAACACTTCCTTACCACTCGTCGCTCTTTCGTAGAGTTGTTTTGAGAAGTGTTCCAATACTCTGTTTTTGACTCTCGGTTGAAGGTGTCGGTATTTGAGCGGCTACAGACTCGGGGTCGGGGTCTGCCGCGCTACCCAACTCGGGTCCGCCTCCCTCGGCCATCATGCAGTGAGTGAGCCGGATTCGTGAACGCGCAGTAGAAGAATCGCGGATGCACGAGCACCACAATGTTGGTGAGACTTGCTGTTTCCGTGATCTGGGGGGGGGGGGTCATCACTAGTTACCACAGCCACAAAGTCATTAACCCTCCTATTTTTTAAATTACATTTCTTAAAATTCATATTTAAACCTAACCCTAACCAATTTTGACTTTGTGGCTGTGATATCTAGTAGAAACCGCAGAAAGTTGCTGGAGCTCGACGGTAGAGGGCTCCACTAAAGTAAAGTAGCAGCAACTTCTTAATGTATTGTAACTATCTGTAATTATTATCATCAACTTGGTAGGCAAATACTTTGCTTCCAATTGTCTTAGATTTAAAGTTCACGGCAGTCAGATAGCTAAATGATGCCTTCAGTGTTTGCTGTCTTCAGAAAGGTGCCAAGCCATTGCCATGACAACTGGGTTCCTTGTGTCTCTTTGCAATTAAGAGGGAATAAAACTCCACTGCGATTTAGTCAAAACAGTCTTTATACAAAAACACAAGGGAAATGTTAAAAAATAAATTGGAGAAATAAATATGAAAAATAACACATTGCATAAAACTATCACAAACAGTAGTTTTCCAGCACCTAATGTCTAGATTTGCCTCATGTCAGCCATGACAGGATGCTGCTGATGCTGCACACAAACTCAAAGAGGAATGATAAAAGATTGTTAACTGGAATTTAATCATCAGCAATGACCATGTTTAATTGTTGTTGTTTTTACTTCAACACCTAGTTGTCTTATGTTGCTAAAAGCCAACTCTTACAAATGGGTTGAGTTACTAATAATATTAAAACCTTTTTTTTTTTTTTACGACAAACTCACAAATAACCAACAAGTATGACCAAACAAATGGCAGGTAGGTGGAATCAGACTACATGGTCAAACATGATGATGAACACATTTTCATTCACCTTTTAAATGTTTTGTTTTTGACAGTACATTGTTTCTAAGTTTTTCCATTACTATTACCCTTTTTTTGTAATGAGTTTTACATAGCTGACACTGAATCTTCCAAATAGTTAAAAGTATTAATTGAACTTGGTACTATAATGTTTTCTGTTAATTAATCTCCAATTAAAGTTAAATGGACAATGATGGCACTGAAATTAATGTAGACATCATTCTCTATGTCATTTCCTAGAAAAACTCAAAGTCAGCCACTTTAAGTAAAACTAAAATGTTGTCCAGCTGGCACTCAGAAGATACCAGTTGGTAACTCCTTACTGAACATTCCATCCAGATCCAGTTCCCTGCTCATCAGCTCCTCCTCAATATTCTCCAGTGCCCACTGGTGGTCAGTTAGCTCAAGTGCTTCCCATTCTGCCTAAAAAGGGGAAATAAACATCTGTCTGTCAGATGATTCTGCTGGGACCTGTAGGAATTTAATTCACCATGGAGAGTAAGTCAATGTTATCAAGAATAGACAAATCTACCTTGAAGGCTTTGTTGGTGTCTGCAGGCATGGCCATGGCAGCACCACTCATCTGCTCCTGCATGATCCTGGACTGGTCTGCACCTGCATGTGTCACATTACACCAGCATCAACACTTGTTATTTCATATTGCTTTTGAGTGACAAAACCAGGACTGTGAAGAATTGGAGGCCTGCCACTTCAACATAGTTGACATCATAGAATCATGTTCCATTTATAACCAGCCTTGCTGCTGACATGACACTGAATGGTTGCAGACATGCCTATTATCAAATCAAGGCAAGACAGCTTGCCTACTAGAAGTCTCATTTCTCCAAATGATTTGTTGTTGCCTCAAATCAGGTCAATGACCTTCTGTCTATTGCTTTTGATAACAAATACTGCTGTAAGTTGGTTACAAACTATGATTCAATAATGTCACATCTAGTTTACAGAAACACATGCATCAATAACCTTTGCAGGAAAAACTAAACTGAATTATGAAGTTGGATGAAAATTACCATTATCTTGTCCTAGAATTAAGGAGTACATGCTTCGCAGCCCAAACACATTCAGGAAATACCACGATGCTGAGCTCACCCTTAAAACATAAATGAGGGTGAGGTTATAATTCATCAATGCTTACACTAGCAAAAGGACTCAGAGGATTTAACAAGTATGTATTTCCTCAACTAACCAGGATGCATCAAGTGAGAGTAGCTCGATTCCTTGTTGCAACATGGGTTTGAAGCGCAGGGTGAGAGGAAAAGGAACCTTGGCTGTGAGGAACAAGAAAATAGTTAGAGAACATTGTAAGTTTGGCAATTTACATAAAACCTGTTTGTGCAAATGTTGAACAAACTGCTTATAGCAAAGAAACTAACTGAATTATATACTACTGTTATTCATAGGTTATTTCTATGTAATAACAATTTTACCATGCAATTTCTTAGTAAATACCTGGTAATTTCTGTACCATAAAATAAAGTTGATATTGAAGCTCTCTAGTGACAATCATCATCCAAACAACCCAGTCTCAGTGCAGTGAGCGAGGAGGATGTTACTTACTTGTGACAAACCCTGAGAAGGTCCAGTTAATCCAGCCTCCGATGAGGATCATGGGAAGAACATTGGTCACGTTGCCTTTCATCATGTCTGTCAGCATGCTGGGGTCTGGACAAAAAAACAGTTAGTGTAGCTTTACAGAGTACAATCGCAAACAAACTGAGTTGTAATTGGTGCGCTATTAGAAATAATATGCTCCATATCATGTGTCAGGGTTTAATAGAGATACACGGCCCAATACCTGCCTATCATGGTATGAGAATAGGATTATATGAGAAGGAATGATGTGATTCTCTTATGCTCACCTGTCATTGGGGAGGGAGGAACGACCTTTCTTTTGGTATTTTTGAAGAATCCATCTTCTTGATTATTGAAGTAAAACTTCCTCATCAAAAATGACTTAAGTAAAAGAGAGAATTCTCAAAGTCTGAGCGAAACTAGCCTACACTTAAAAAAAAAACTTGAAGAGTCAAACAGTGCAAATCAGTGTTTTATGGTCAATCCAACATTGATCTCACCTGTTTTGGAATGTACTTCCCATTCTCTCTGAGGATTCTGCTCCTGATGAGAACCTGGCTGAATATTGGAGAGGACTATGTCAAAAACAAACTTACGGTAAGACATTTCTACTTTAACCCTACATGTTCCGAAAGCCTTTTTATAAACGGTCAATGCACAGACCATCTAGCCAGGGCTACATGCTTACAATACCCTTACCTGTCTGATACCTGCTCTAATGTCAGCTTCTTGTCACTCTGAAGCAAAATGGAGACATAATGTCGAATCACCCCAACAAGAAAAGTGATGAAGACAATGGGCAAGACCACCCAAAGCCTGATATTGGAATCCAGCAGAAGCTCCGGCTCAACCATCTCTATCAAGGTGATAAGACAGAGAACATGTGTAAGAGCAGGTTTCATAGGAATAACTTCTGATATGACAAAATCTTGAAAATGGAATTAAGTTAATATCAGCACTATGTTTCGAGAGAACTGGGCCCGGTTTCCCAACGACGAACTTAGCCTTAACTTAAGATACTTTTGGGAAACCGGGCCCTGGTGAATGCATTGCACAAGCATTTTGGCGTCTAACAAACTGGACAGTGCAGCAATATACTCCTGTTACCCAAAGTTGCTAACGTTAGCTAGCTAGCGAACAATGAATCGCATATTTTAGGTTACTGACTGATTCACTGGCACCACCATGTTAGCTAGCTACTACGAGCCAACGTTAGCTAGTTACAGTAGCTAGATCAAATACCTGTCAGTACGTTACTGTCAATTTGGTCGTATAGCAAGCTACTTGTGAATGCACAACTAGTTAGCTAACTATATAACGTATACTGTTTACATGTACCATCTTGGCATTCTTGCCAATTTCCAAAAACAGAGAATAACAGTACTTTAGCTAGCTAGAAGAGCTGCTGGAAAGAGCTGGCTGGCTAGCTAGCTATCTAGCTACTACTGACTGTTAGCTAGCCGAGAGAGAATGAGTAGGTTGAAGGATGCTACAGCTAGCTAATAATACACGATTCAACCGGTTAGGAAACAAAACGCCGCCGTGTTTGATGTTTATCTTACCGAATGTAGCTATTTCGTTTGGCAAAGACTTGTGTCGTGGTTACATATCTCGGGCGTTGCTATGCTAATTAAAGTACTGTCTATAGTCCGACACAGTGGACGCGTCATAATACCCATAAAACCTAGCGGTAAAACCCGAAAATGGTTCCAATCGTTTTCCACCATTAATTTTCCTGTAGGGGATTTTAGAACTACCTCATGCAAGGTCTGTGTTTCGTGTAGGCTTACCCATGCGTGACGTTTTGATAACCGTGCAAATCTCTATGGGACAAGGTAACTTTTATCAATATATTCCCCTGTAATTAACCCTAAAAGAGAGGCTCAGAGATACATCATGACTGATTCTATATCGTATGCAAGGGCTGTAAAACAGATTGGTGGAGCTTGTTAGGATTTGTGTTTATTGCACTATAACCCAATGCTATATCACATGTGATTGAATATTAGCAACTGTTGGCCTGGGTGTCTGTGTGTGTGTGCTGGAAGTAACAGTTAGCCCCAGATAAGTGTGCTGGGAAGCTGTGGTTAGCCTTGAGCGAGAACAGTGTGCTTTGTATGAAGGTGCAAATAGCTCAGACAATGTTGCAGAGCTGTCTGACCTCAGTCTCTGGGGTGTGGGAGCGTAATCTACACAGCAACAGCGCCGGACACCAAGGAGCGCCAAGAGGCTGGGACTAGCCTGAGCGCCGGCGATAGGCTGAGCAAAGTTTAAACCACGCTCAGCCTCTACTGTGATAGGCCGACAGACGGGTTGGAACTACGTCTGTCACCGTATAAGAACAGCTGTTTACTTACATCCTGCCAGTTCCCTGTTCTACCCTGCGGGGTGGTACAGTGAACTCGTATATACGAAAATTGCATTTACCATTTATCGCTTGAGTTTAATAAGAAATACTTAAAGTATATTCGGTGACTCTGAATCACATTTTGTCCTGATACCAGATTTGAATTGACGCAAATCCCTTATATGGTGACCCCGACGTGATCTGGTGAAGGATTTCGCTGGACATTGGCGTGCCAGCCAATTGACCATTGCTGTCGTCAGACGGGTGTGTCTCACAACTCCAGACCGGTCAACTAAAAAGGTAAGCAGAAACCTATTGTGAAAAACTAAATTTCTGCACATTGGCATTATCCAAATTTAGTTTTGTGAGACACCTGTTTGACGTAAGTGACCAAATTATATGATTGATAAAATTTGAAATATAAATAACAATAGCTGTTGAATGTAAGAAGCGTATGTTGTGGTGAATGCAATTTTGATTGGCCAAGTAAACGTAGGTATAACAGCGAATGTACTGTACTAGATACTGGGTATCAAGTTTGATTGTAGTTAATAAGTCGGGGACTATTAACAAGTGTGTGTGTGTGTAAGCGTAGGTGTAACAGCGAATGTAATGTACTGGATACTGGGTATCAAGTTTGATTGTAGTTAATAAGTCAGGGACTATTAACAAGAGTGAGTGAAGTCCTGGAACTACTGTTGTCAGAACGTATGAGTGATGTACATTAGGTATTAGTCGGCGTACTAATACTGGTTTGAATGATCTGCGGATAACGGTACAGGCGAGGACCTGTGTTATACTGAGATTGGCTTACTGAGTGACTGGCGTACAGTAGGTATTAGTCGGCGTACTAATACTGGTTTGAATGATCTGCGGATAACGGTACAGGCGGGGACCTGTGTTATACTGAGAATGGTTTACTGATTAAAGTTCATTGGGTATTAAGTCAGAGTGCTACTGCAAAGTTTGAATGACCTGTGGGTATTTTTGAAGTTATAACATTTAGCTATTAAGGGTGGTAATAACGCTGATATAGATTAAAGATTTGTTCTAAATGTATACTAGTTATACATTTCCCCATTGCACGTTACTGTGACTGAGTTGATTGCAAACCGTAGTTCGGTATAAGTAGAGAATAACTGTATCGAGATTGGCCCTGAATTTATACATACCCCATTGTGTGTGACTGCGACTAACTTAAATGTGTATTTGCTAAATAACCCTGTTTTTCAGTTAGTTTTCATACCCTTCCAGTTAAACCTGTATTCTGATACAAGTAGTGAGTGATTATATCTGGGGGAAATGTGTATTAAGATAAAATTATAGAAAAGTGACAGTGTAATTAATAGAGGGCGAACAAATTTATTCCCTAATTTCTGAACATATATCCCTATTTGAACGCAAACTAGAGACGCGATTTTACATGGTGATTGAACCCGCTGTTTATTAGAACATTTGATGTAAGTTACCAAATTCATATGAATACTATATCTAACAATAACATTGAATTTAACATTGAGTATTGTGGTGGATGCAATTTTGAACTTGATCGATCACTCTTATGATATAACTATGAATGTAATGCACTAAATGGATCGGTTGGTGTAACGCGTATCCCAGTTTGTATGAGGGTGGGTCGGCGAACCTGCCAGTGTGAGTGTGGGTAGGATCGCAGTGTAACAGTGAATGTGATGTACCTTTAGTTTGTATGTGGTAAAGTTTGCGAACTTACTGGTGTGAATGAAGATTTGAAAGACTCGAATCGTGTGAATGAGGTACATCTGATAGTAGTCGGCGTACTGAATATTGTTTTGAATGATCTACGGATAAAATAACAGGCCAATAGATTTAAGGGACCTGTGTTACATTGGATGGTTACAGAGTGAATGTAGTGCATTGGATATCAGGTTGGTGTAACGCTGATACCAGGTTTGTCTGATAGGATTAAAGATCCGGGTTATATGGTTAAGAGTTGGGAAAGGACTATAGAGATATAATATTACATAAAAAAATATAAAAAAATAATTTATAATATTATTGAATCCGATTTATACTACAATTGATCAAACTTACCGGTGAAATGGCTAATCAGGAGGTTGAAAACATTGAAGTCAACATTAGAAACTAATAGAGGAGAATTTTTTTTTTTTAGAGAATGGACTGAGGAGGGCAGCATTGCCTCACATAGCGGGCTCCCAGTCGATGGGGAGCCCGGAAGAATACTGGAGACTCTGAAAACACCAGTGAAATTTAACAGAAAGTTAAGGTATACTAACATGCCGGTGGAGCTGATTTAATGTTAAAGGGACAGTTATAATTACTAGGTTTTGTTTGTAGTAAACGTTTGGGTTAGAGGGGATTTCCATGTTTTCCAGTGAAAAACTATCTTAAAGTTTTGTTTTCTGAGTTTTCATAAATATGTTCATTTTTTGGATAAAGGGTTCTTTATTTTGTCTAATATAGTAAGGAACACTTCTTTGAAGTGGTGGAATGACTTTCCAATTGTGGTCTGATCAGCCACATTGGAAAGCCATTTGAATGGAGAATCTAAGGTCATTGGCGTCTGAGTTTAACCTTTCTGAACCACCCATCCCGGATCCGGGATATTTGTCATCAGAAACACTGACTAGCATAGCGTAGCCTAGTGCGAACGGTATATAATAAAATATAATTTCATGAAATCACAAGTGCAATATTGCAAAACACAGCTTAGCCTTTTGTTAATCCATCTGTCATCTCTGTTTTTGAAATTATGCTTTACAGCGCAAGCAATACTTGCATTTGTGTAAATATATCGATTGCTCGACAAAACAATAAGAACACTTAGCGTCAGGTAACTTGGTCACGAAAATCAGAAAAGCAATCAAATTAATCGTTTACCTTTGATGATCTTCGGATGGTTTCACTCACGAGACTCCCAGTTAGACAGCAAATGTTCCTTTTGTTCCATAAAGATATTTTTTATATCCAAATACCTCCGTTTGTTTGCTGCGTTATGCCCAGGAATCCACCGGAAAAAGCGTTCGCGACAACGCCGGAAAAAAATCCAAATTATATCCATAATGTCCACAGAAACATGTCAAACATTGTTTATGATCCAACTTCAGGGTGTTTTTCAAATATCTATTCGATAATATATCAACCGGGACAGTTGGCTTTTCACTAGGACCGAGAGAAACAATGGCTGCCTTTTACTTTTGCGCAAAAATCACTCAGAGCCCCCACCTATCCACTTACGCAATGTGCCCTTTCACGCTCATTCTTCAAAATAAAAGCCTGAAACTATGTCTAAAGGCTGTTGACACCTTAGGGAAGACATAGAAAAATAAGTCTTATTGATATCCCTTTATATGGGCAATAGGAATGCATGGGAACAGAGAGGTCTCAAAAACAGGGCCACTTCCTGGTTGGATTTTCCTCAGGTTTTCTCCTGCAATATCAGTTCTGTTTAACTCACAGACAAAAATTTTACAGTTTTGGAAACTTCAGAGTGTTTTCTATCCTAATCTGACTATTATATGCATATATGCATATTCTAGTTTCGAGGGCTGAGAAATAGGCAGTTTCAAATGGGTACGCCTTTTTAGCCAAAGCGAAAACTGCGCCCCCTAGTTCTAAGAGGTTTAACCTTTACTGCTCAGGCGTTCCGCCAGCGGAACTCCTCCCACATTCCACTGAAAAGGCAGAGCGCGAAATTCAAAATATATATTTTTTAAATATTTAACTTTCACACATTAACAAGTCCAATACAGCAAATGAAAGGTACACATCTTGTGAATCCAGCCAACATGTCCGATTTTTAAAATGTTTTACAGCGAAAACAGCACCTATATTTATGTTAGCTCACCACCAAATACAAAAAAGGACAGACATTTTTCACAGCACAGGTAGCATGCACAAAGCCAACCTAACTAACCAAGAACCAACCAAACTAACCAAGAAACAACTTCATCAGATGACAGTCTTATAACATGTTATACAATAAATCTATGTTTTGTTCTAAAAATGTGCATATTTGAGGTATAAATCAGTTTTACATTGCAGCTACCATCACAGCTACCGTCAAAAATAGCACCGAAGCAGCCAGAGTAATTACAGACACCAACGTGGAATACCTAAATACTCTTCATAAAACATTTCTGAAAAATGCATCGTGTACAGCAAATGAAAGACAAGCATCTTGTGAATCCAGCCAATATTTCCGATTTTTTAAGTGTTTTACAGCGAAAACACAATATAGCATTATATTAGCTTACTACAATAGCCTACCACACTACCGCATTCATTCATCAAGGCACGTTAGCGATAGCAATAGGCACGTTAGCGTTAGCGAATAAACCAGCAAAAGATATTAATTTTCACTAACCTTCATAAACCTTCCTCAGATGACAGTCCTATAACATCAGGTTATACATACACTTATGTTTTGTTCGAAAATGTGCATATTTAGAGCTGAAATCAGTGGTTATCCATTATGCTAACGTAGCTTCTTTTTCCCAGAATGTGCGGATATTTCTATTAGACTCTCACCTATTCTGACCAAATAGCTATTCATAAACATTACAAAAAAATACATGTTGTATAGGAAATGATAGATACACTAGTTCTTAATGCAATCGCAGTGTTAGAATTCTAAAAATATCTTCATTACGACATAAGGCTTATGTTATAGCGAGAGAGTGGCCAAAACCTGGGCGCAAAACTACTAGTACACAGTTCGACAGATATATGAAATAGCATCACAAAATGGGTCCTACTTTTGGTGATCTTCCATCAGAATGTTGGACAAGGGGTCCTTTGTCCAGAACAGTCGTTGTTTGGATTTAGAACATCGTTTTTCCCTCTTGAATTAGCAAGCACACTGGCCAAGTTGCGAGAAGCTCTCCATCGTCAACAAACACAGACAACGCAACACGCCTAACGTCCCGAAAAAATTTCAATAATCTAATAAAACTATATTGAAAAAACATACTTTACGATGATATTGTGACATGTATCAAATAAAATCAAAGCCGGAGATAGTAGTCGCCTATAACGACAGCTTTTCAGAAGGCAATTCCAGGTCCATCTTCGCGCTTTCCAGAAAACAGGAAATGGATGACTCGTTGTGCCAAGAGGATTTATTCCACCTCAGACCAAGATAAACACTTCATTTCTTCTCTCACTTCCTCTTGACATCTAGGGGAAGGTGTATGACGTGCATGTATACTCATACGTATCATGCCCATTTATAGGCAGGCTCTTGAACAGAGCATCATTTTCAGACTTTCCACTTCCTGGTCAGAAAGTGTGCTGCCAAATGAGTTCTGTTTTACTCACAGACAAAATTCAAACGGTTTTAGAAACTAGAGTGTTTTCTATCCAATAGTAATAATAATATGCATATTGTACGAGCAAGAATAGAGTACGAGGCCGTTTAAATTGGGCACGATTTTCCCCCAAAGTGAAAATAGCACCCTCTGTCCTCAACAGGTTTTAAGGTAATTTGATACAAAATTAATATTGTGGATATTGGTGGAGGATGAGAAGTCACTTGAGGGTGCCATTGGTCAACTTATGGAGGTTCATGTTATTGTTAGATAAAATACAGTGGACTCCTGAAGGAGATATTTCATTATTACAGAAAGCATATGATATGGTTAGCATTCTTTTTGGCCTCATTTGATCATAGTATAAAGTGGACGGGGCTATATGACATCTGTGTTGATTCAGGATTATTGATAGGATTGATAGGATTGAAACATATATGCCTTATAGAAATAGGACATGTTAATCACAAAACATAGCGTGACTGCAGAAAAGCTGTTGTTAATCTAGGGTGTCGACTGTGCTAACCAGAAGGTTGAGACAAGATGGAAAAATGTTGAATAACAAGAAAACAGGAACTGAGCAGTGTAGCCACCGGCAACTTAGCTCAAACTTCACAACAAACACTTCCGGATATCTGGATCCTGTGTGCTGTGAGGCTGGGACCAGCTTGGGCACCACCGATAGGCTAGCAAGTTTAAACCACCCTAAGCCTCTACTGTGACAGGCCAACTCTAAAGTTGGAACTACATCTGTCACAGTATAAAAGAAGATGTCTGTACTATTTCAGTCAGTTCTCTGCTTTACCCTGCGTGGTGATACAGTGAACCCGTATATACGAAAATTGCATTTACCATTTCTGAGCTTATGTTAAATAAAAATACTTAAAGTATATTCGGTGACTCTGAATCACATTTTATCCTGATACCAGATTCGATTGACGCAAACTTTTACACATTTTATTATCTTAGTAGTGCAGAATTAGGAAGACTGGTATTAATCGCACACTCCAGCACAGTAGGGGGAGGCATGCACCTTAAACTTTGTTTGTATACCTCTATGATATAACAGAAGAAGAAAAAATCACTTAAGGTGCATGGTGAGGAAAAACCTCAATTTCTCCATGCAAACTCATCGACAAGTAGCAAGTAACATAGCAAGTAGATATTATAGCCTTTTAAATTTTTCTCATGTAAATAATTGATAGTGTATTTCTTGTGTGTATTCTTGTTTAGCATTTTTCAAAGTACCTAGCTAGCTACCGTTGCAATTTTAAATTGCCCTGGATTTGTAGCTAACCTCGGGTATCTCCGTTGATTAGTAGCAAGGAGGGTTCTGTGCTATGTAGCATGCATTTTTTGTTTTCCAAACTCTGTAAGCAAGGAGCGTCGCTGGAGCTTTGTGGTAAGGTAAGCCCTGTTTGCTAGCTGCTCACAAGTTATTTTGTTTAGGTCAAAGAGCTGTGGTTTGGTAGATGTTTTAGAAAATTAGCTAGATTGACACTGACTGTAGGTACAGTTGAAGTCAGGAGTTTACATACACCTTAGCCAAATACATTTTAAACTCAATTCCTGACATTTAATCCTAGTAAAAATTCCATGTCTTAGGTCAGTTAGGATCACCACTTTATTTTAAGAATGTGAAATGTCAGAATAAAAGTACAGAATTTATTTCAGCTTTTATTTCTTTCATAACATTCCCAGTGGGTCAGAAGTTTACATACACTCAATTAGTATTTGGTAGCATTGCCTTTAAATTGTTTAACTTGGGTCAAATGTTTCAGCAAACTTAATGATGGTGTTGGAGTCGTGTTTGGCCACGCAGTCGTGGGTGAACAGAGAGTACAGGAGGGGACTAAGTACACACCCCTGAGGGTCCCCAGTGTTGAGGATCAGCGTGGCAGATGTGTTTTTTGCCTACCCTTACCACCTGGGGGTGGCCCGTCAGGAAGTCCAGGATCCAGTTGCAGAGGGAGGTGTTTAGTCCCAGGGTCCTTAGCTTAGTAATTAGCTTCGTGGGCGCTATGGTGTTGAATGCTGAGCTGTAGTCAATAAGCAGCATTCTCACATAGGTGTTCCTTTTGTCCAGGTGGGAAAGGGCAGTGTGGAGTGCGATTGAGATTGTATCATCTGTTGGGGCGAATTGGAGTGGGTCTAGGGTATCTGGGAGGATGCTGTTGATGTGAGCCATGACCAGCCTTTCAAAGCATTTCATGGCTACTGACGTGAGTGCTACGGGGTGGTAATAATTTAGGCAGGTTACCTTCACTTCCTTGGGCACAGGGACTATGGTGGTACTACAGGTACCTCTCAGGGAGAGGTTGAAAATGTCAGAGAAAACACTTGCCAGTTGGTCGGCGCATGCTTTGAGTACACGTACTGATAATCTATCTGGCCCTGGGGCTTTGTGAATGTTGACCTGTTTTAAAGGTCTTGCTCACATCAGTTACAGAGAGCGTTATCACACAGTCATCCAGATCAGCTGGTGCTCTTGTGCTTGCTACAGTGTTGCTTGCCTCAAAGCGAGCATAAAAAGTATTTAGCTCATCTGGTATGCTGACGTCACTGGGCAGCTCGCGTCTGGGTTTCCCTTTGTAGCCCGTAATAGTTTTCAAGCCCTGCCACATCTGAGCGTCAGAGCCGGTGTAGTAGGATTCAATCTTATTCCTGTAATGACGCTTTACTTGTTTGATGGTTCGTCTGAGGGCATAGCAGAATTTCTTATAAGCGTCCGGATTAGTCTCCCGCTCCTTGAAAGCGGCAGCTCTAGCCTTTAGCTCGATGTTGCCTGTAATCCATGGCTTCTGGTTGGGATATGTACGTACGGTCACTGTGGGGGCGACGTTGTTGAAGCACTTATTGATGAAGCCATTGACTGAGGTGGTATACTCCTCAATGCCATTGGATGAAACCCGGAACATATTCCTCCCTGTGCCAGCAAAACAGTTCTGTAGCATCCGCGTCATCTGACCACTTCCATATTGAGTTAGTCACTGGTTCTTCCTGCTTTTAGTTTTTTCTTGTAAGCAGGAATCAGGAAGATAGAATAATGGTTGGATTTGTCAAATGGAGGGTGGGGGAGAGCTTTGTATGCATCTGAGTGTAGACCACCTTTACTCCAGAGTTTGTTTGTTTTTTCCTCTGGTTCCACATGTGACATGCCTGATTATGTTAGGTCAGTACCTAGTCACAGAAAAACAGCCATTTTTCCAGCCAAAGAGAGGAGTCACAAAAAGCTGAAATATAGATAAAATTAATCACTAACCTTTGATCTTCATCAGATGACACTCATAGGACTTCATGTGACACAATACATGTATGTTTTGTTTGATAAAGTTCATATTTATATCCAAAAATCTCAGTTTACATTGGCGCGTTATGTTCAGTAATGTTTTGCTTCCAAAACATCCAGTGATTTTTGCAGAGAGCCACATCAATTTACAGAAATACTCATAATAGACATTGATAAAAGATACAAGTGTTATGCATGGAACTTTAGATAAACTTCTCCTTAATGCAACTGCTGTGTCAGATTTCAAAAAAGCTCTACCGAAAAAGCACACCATGCTATAATCTGAGTACAGCGCTCAGAGACCAAAACAAGCCATACAGATATCCGCCATGTTGTGGAGATGTCAGAAATAGCATTATAAATATTCACTTACCTTTGATGATCTTCATCAGAATGCACTCCCAGGAATCCCAGTTCCACAATAAATGTGTGTTTTGTTCGATAAAGTCCATAATTCATGTCCAAATACCTCCTTTTTGTTCGCGCATTTAGTTCACAAATCCAAAATCACGACGCGCAGGCCAGGCGAAAAGTCAAAAAATTCCATTACAGTTTGTAGAAACATGTCAAACGATGTATAGAATCAATCTTTAGGATGTTTTTAACATAAATCTTCAATAATGTTTCAACTGGAGAATTCCTTTGTCTTTAGAAAGGACTGAGCTCATGGCATTCTGCCAGACCTCTTACTCAATCAGCTCTTATTCTCTCCTTCACAGTAGAAGCCTGAAACAAGGTTCTAAAGACGGTTGACATTTAGTGGAAGCCTTAGGAAGTGTAATATGACCCCATAGACACTGTATATTGGATAGGCAAAGACTTGAAAACCTACAAACCTCAGATTTCCCACTTCCTGGTTGGATTTCTTTCTCAGGTTTTTACCTACCATATGAGTTCTGTTATACTCAGACATCATTCAAACAGTTTTAGAAACTTCAGAGTGTTTTCTATCCAAATGCATATTATTAGTAGATATCTTAGCTTCTGGGCCTGAGTAGCAGGCAGTTTACTCTGGGCACCTTATTCATCCAAGCTACTCAATACTGCCCCAGCCACTGGAAGCGCCGCTCCTGGATGACCATTTTCTTGTTTGCTTATGGCCTTATAGAGTTGGTTGAGTGCGGTCTTAGTGCCAGCATCAGTCTGTGGTGTAAAATAGATGGCTACGAATAATATAGACGAGAACTCTCTTGGTAGATAGTGTGGTCTACAGCTTATCATAAGGTACTCTACCTCAGGCGAGCAATACCTCAATACTTCTTTAATATTAGACATTACGCACCAGCTGTTATTGACAAAAAGACACACCTCCACCCCTCGTCTTACCAGACGTAGCATCTCTGTTCTGCCGGTGCATGGAAAATCCAGCCAGCTCTATATTATCCGTGTCGTCGTTCAGCAACGACTCGGTGAAACATAAGATATTATAGTTCTTAATGTCCCGTTGGTAGGGTAATCGTAGGTCATCAATTTTATTTTCCAATGATTGCATGTTAGCAAGTAGAACGGAAGGCAGTGGGAGTTCACACGCTCGCCTACGGATTCTCAGAAGGCAGCCCGAACTGCGTCCTCTTTTCCGCCATCTTTTCTTCACGCAAATGACAGGGATTTGGGCCTGTTCCCGGGAGAGCAGTATATCCTTCTCGTCGGACTCATTAAAGGAAAAATCTTTCCCAGTTTGTGGTGAGTTATCGCTGTTCTGATGTCCAGAAGCTCTTTTTGGGCATAAGAGATGGTAGCAGAAACATTATGTACAAAAGAAGTAAAAAAATACATTTAAAAAAAAAAAATGGACAAAATACCACAATTGGTTTGGCGCCATCTTAACAATGAATTTGAAGATATATCTGCGCAGTATGTTTCTCATGACTTAAGATTGGGTGTTGAGGGACCACATGTCTCATTGTTCAAGGTGGGTTTTTGTAATGATGCCATGCAACTCTCCTTCTGTGGCCTCCAATTGCTCTTAAATAGAAATAAAACTAAATGCATGCTCTTCAACCGATCGCTGCCTGCACCTGCCCGCCCGTCCAACATCACTACTCTGGACGGTTCTGACTTAGAATATGTGGACAACTACAAATACCTAGGTGTCTGGTTAGACTGTAAACTCTCCTTCCAGACTCACATCAAACATCTCCAATCCAAAGTTAAATCTAGAATTGGCTTCCTATTTCGCAACAAAGCATCCTTCACTCATGCTGCCAAACATACCCTTGTAAAACTGACCATCCTACCGATCCTCGACTTCGGCGATGTCATTTACAAAATAGCCTCCAATACCCTACTCAATAAATTGGATGCAGTCTATCACAGTGCCATCCGTTTTGTCACCAAAGCCCCATATACTACCCATCACTGCGACCTGTACGCTCTCGTTGGCTGACCCTCGCTTCATACTCGTCGCCAAACCCACTGGCTCCAGGTCATCTACAAGACCCTGCTAGGTAAAGTCCCCGCTTATCTCAGCTCGCTGGTCACCATAGCAGCACCCACCTGTAGCACGCGCTCCAGCAGGTATATCTCTCTGGTCACCCCCAAAACCAATTCTTCCTTTGGCCGCCTCCTTCCAGTTCTCTGCTGCCAATGACTGGAACGAACTACAAAAATCTCTGAAACTGGAAACACTTATCTCCCTCACTAGCTTTAAGCACCAGCTGTCAGAGCAGCTCACAGATTACTGCACCTGTACATAGCCCATCTATAATTTAGCCCAAACAACTACCTCTCCCCCTACTGTATTTATTTATTTATTTTGCTCCTTTGCACCCCATTATTTATATCTTTACTTTGCACATTCTTCCACTGCAAATCTACCATTCCAGTGTTTTACTTGCTATATTGTATTTACTTCGCCACCATGGCCTTGTTTTTGCCTTTACCTCCCTTATCTCACCTCATTTGCTCACATTGTATATACTTATTTTTTCTACTGTATTATTGACTGTATGTTTGTTTTACTCCATGTGTAACTCTGTGTTGTATGTGTCGAACTGCTTTGCTTTATCTTGGCCAGGTCGCAATTGTATATGAGAACTTGTTCTCAACTTGCCTACCTGGTTAAATAAAGGTGGGGGGGGGATAAATGGATAAATAATGTTTTCTGTAAAGATATCCTGTGGACATCCTGTGCCAGTGTGATGCGGTTGTGGAGACTACAGCACATCGAGCCTGTGGACGAACAGGTCAGTAACTCATCAAATATGATACAATATTGTGTAAAACATTGAATTTGTAGATGCATCGAAATTGACTTTACATCCCCTTTTCCCCGATTTGGGCATGAGGCATGACATGCGGAACATCAGGCTCACCCCCGAGAAGCAGTGCATGATCAACGCCACCCTCTGCAATGAGATCTGCTGGAAGTGATGTCTCTCACATCCTTAGATGTACTCGCGCTCTCTCTCGTTCTCATTCTTGTTCTCATTAAGCAGTCCAGATTATTTTCTTAGGGTGTGTCCTATCTAACTCTACTACTTATTTGGAGTTCAATGGTAACATTGAAGTTCCAGGCACGAGGGATGATGCCAGATGCCGGGATAGCAGGTAGCCCTTTGCTTTGATGTTGACAGTTAATTTTAAATATAGTCAGTTACATTTAAATATTGTCAGTTAATCATTCCACTTAAAATTGCTGACTAGTTAGCTAGCAAACAAACATACTGTGCAGATATATCTACAAATTCACCTGGCTAATTGATAGTTTGAGGAGGAGGGACATGAGGGTCCTCAGATCATAGTTGTTGTGCTGTTACATTTGTAAATGACCTGGTATAAAAGCAAAATTAGCTAAATGGAAACATCTGCTTACTACTTTCATTGCATTATTGTAAATGTTCAGGCGGTTGCCATTTTCTGTCGGGAAAGAAAAATGGCCCTGCATTTACCAGAAAAGGAAGTTCCACACAACGAAGTGGGTAAGAAATCATTTAAACATCACAGTTATACATTTAAACTGTGCCCATGATAAAATGTAATGTGTTGTACTATTGAATGAAACTGTGAGGAGATGCCCTCAGATCAGCCTTTGACTCAATTTATGTTAACTACTGTGAGTGGACCAAGTAATTGGGCGTCACTCTAAAGCGGGAAGGTGGAACAAACGAGTCAGGAGTAGGTTTTCTTGATTGAACACAGTTCTCTATTGAGGTCATTTGGTCAACACAAACACTCCAACATAATCAATGAAAATCTCCCAAGGAAAAAACAGACATCTTCTCCAGATCAAACAGGAACACAATACGATTATCTTTAAACTACAACAAAAGTCACGGTCTTAGTGGTTCTTCATGGATAGCTCCTCTGTCTCGGTGGCCATCTTCCAGAGATAGTATTTTCCCCCTCTCTGCTGGTTCCATACTCTCTCTTATAGGGGAAGGAGAATATCTCATTAGTACCATCAGCTGTGTTTATATGCCTCTGGTTACCTTGTCTCCCATGCCTTGTTGGGCTACTATCCGTGAGCCCAGCCTGCCCTCTGGTGGTCCTTCCACACTACATTACTTGTAAGTAATATAATCTATTCTGGGAGCCTAGTGTGGATGTATGAACTATGTGGAATATTTTTGGACCATTGGCCCTGAAAACGGGTACTAACAGGAGGTGGGACGAGAACGCCCATCCAGTGACCCCCCCCAAAAAACAACTGATTGGATTAAAATCTCAAGGTAAGAAATACAACTATTTACAGATGTTCACTGTTGCAGTGCTAACTTTGGGAACATGTGGTCCTTGAAAACCTCCTGTATTCCAGCAATACGAGTCTGCCAGAGGTTGTCACACTGGTGGTGAATGGTGATGGAGGCTTTGGTGGCCCACCCAACAAAGAAGCAAGTGTCCCTTCCAGTGATGTGGAGCTGACCTTGGACCTGGTGCCAGTAAGGATGGTCTTCAGAGGTGGTATGACCCTCCCTCCTCCTGGATATAGCAGTCCTTCGACTTCACTGCCTCTAAAAAAAATACTTGACTTCCACCACTGCTGTGGTGCCCAACAGACCATCTGGTGAGGATCCCAGACCCCGTGACCCAAAGCCCTGACTCCTGCACATTCATCCTTGTAGCCATTGTGAATGCCTTGATGCCCTCCTCTTCGTTATCGGTGCCCCACTTTACAGACAACACCCCATCCAACGACTATGATCTGAGGACCCTTTTTAGAAGCGACAGCGTAAAGCGCTTGGCCCTAACCACTGCTCCATAATTGCTGGCCGTCAATCTCCCTTGCCTCATGGTGTGCCAGTTGGGGTTGGTGCACTGTCCAACTGTTGCCTGCCGTATAGCCTCCTGCTGCTCCACCGATAGTGCCATGCCAGCCAGGATGCCTGCATTCCCCCAGTGCCCTTGTTTTTTTTCTGGGTCCGGTTCAAGGAGCCATGCCATTCCACTGAACCTGCCCTGGAGACTGCTCCTTAGCCACTGAAGATCCTCCTCTGTGGGCTCTCGGGACAAAGGGTTGTAGTCTTCGGCTGGGTATAGGTCCTCCACTGACTGCACCTGGTTGGGCACGGCTGGCTTCCTCCACTTGCATTCCACATCCGTACAGCCAATATTGTGAACCGCAAAAATAGCCAATGCAGCCGCATGGCTACACTTATGAGCTCCACAGGGGGCATTTGCATGTGGTAAAGAGAATCGCCTGGTCACCTATAGAGACGTGCCAAGACGGATGTTAAAACTTCTTGCGACTACAGGGGGTGCTGTTCCGAATTAGCATTTTGTCGTCTCCAAATTAAACTGCCTAGTACTCAATTCTTGCTCGTACAATATGCATATTATTAATTCTATTGGATAGAAAACACTTTCTAGTTTCATACAAAGTTGGAATGATGTCTGTGGGTGACCCAGAACTCTTTCTACAGCGAAATCCATGACAGACAGTGAAAGGTCTGAGAGCGAAGCTCTGGTTTCAGATCAGTTTTTAAGGTCTCTGTCTATCCTATGGAACGACACGAACTGCACCCGCCTTCCCCTGGATGTCAGTAACCAATGAGAAGTGGAATGGGCCTTCTCCGTAGCTCTCAGAGGTTATAAAAGACCAAGGAGTGAGAGTAGCCCCCCTTTCGACGCTCGCCCTTACGCAGGAAGGGACCTCCGGATGCCATTTTCACAGGCTCGGTTATCAACTTGAAATGTATCCGTCTGTAATTTAATTCGATATAGGACTTAGAAACATCATAAGGTAGTTAATTTAAACCGTTTTATAGCAATTTATATCCGTTTAGTGCGATTTTGATGCATTTCTATGTGAAGCACCGGGCACATTTCGGGGTCCCGGTCGAACGTTAGCGGGCATTTAGACGGACAAAGGACATCTTTCGACCAAAAGAAGATTAAACCCAAGAAAGAATACATTGCCCAAGAATCTGATGGAAGAACAGCTCAAAGTAAGCAATATTTAATATGATAAATCGTTGTTCTGTCGAAATATTTTAAACGCATATTTCGCCATTTTGTTTGGTATAGCTTCACTTGGCGAACCCTGTATTGAAAAGTAAGGATAATTTTAAAAATGTAAGTCAGCGGTTGCATTAAGAACTAATTTGTCTTTCGATTCCTGTCAACTCTGTATTTTTTAGTCAAGTATATGATTAGCTTTGGATTAAACTAGATCACTCTGAAAGCTGACGTCCCTCATTTTGATGCTTGAGTTGTGACTATTTCCATTGTATAACCACGGTTTTGTATGGCTAAATATGCACCTTTTCGAACAAACTGTATATGTATGTTGTAAAATGATGTTACAGGAGTGTCATCGGAAGAATTCTGAGAAGGTTAGTGAAAAAATTAATATATTTTGGCGATGATAACGTTATAGCTCCCTTTGCCTTGAATTCATGCTCTACTAACGTTTGTACATGTGGTATGCTAACTTATCGATTTATTGTGTTTTCGCTGAAAAACGCTTAGAAAATCTGAAATATGGTCTGAAATCACAAGAACTGTGTCTTTCCATTGCTATGCTTTGTCTATTTTTATGAAATGTTTTATGATGAGTAAATTGGTCATACACGTTGCTCTATCTAGTAATTCTAGTCGATTTGTGATGGTCGGTGCAATTGTAAACTGTGATTTCTACCTGAAATATGCACTTTTTTCTAACAACACCTATCCTATACCATAAATATGTTATCAGACTGTCATCTGATGAGTTTTTTTCTTGGTTTGTTGCTATCAATATCTTAGTTTAGCCGAATTGGTGATAGCTAGTGGTGGAGAGAGAAAATGGTGGACAAAGAAAGATGGTGTATTTTGCTAACGTGGTTAGCTAATAGATTTACATATTGTGTCTTCCCTGTAAAACATTTAAAAAAAAACAGAAATGATGGGTTTATTCACAAGATCTGTATCTTTCATCTGGTGTCTTGGACTTGTGATTTAATGATATTTAGATGCTACTATTTACTTGTGAAGCTATGCTAGCGATGCTAATCAGTGTGGGGGGGGTGGGGGGTGATCCCGGATACGGGGTTGATACTCGTGAAAGGTTAAGTGCCACATGCCTTTCAATTCATGACTTTGAACACCTTGAAATGCATTTGTTGTAAGAAATGTGCTATATAAAATTTGATTGACATTACAGCTGTAGAATATTTAGTAAACCCTAATTTTCACATGAGGACGTGCAGTTTTTCCATAAACTTTTAATTGATTACTTGGGATTTTATGAATTTATGTACCACTGAATAAATCAATTGTGCCTTTGAAGATTTGTCTCTGGTAATTCCATTAAAATACAGACTGGATGTCTAAACAAAGTAAATTCTGAATGTCAATAGATTTTTTTGTTGTAATTATTAATTTGCATCAATGACAACATTCTAGAACTGAGTTGTCACTCATTGAAGTCTGGTATCTGGAGTAATCTGGTTAGTGATTATGTAATTGATTAAGTGACTCTTTACTTGTATAATGTCGTCAGCTGTATAGAACACATTTTATTGTTAAGATGCTCAAACTTAACTTAATAGCTACACTCGGACACAGGATAAACTTTGTCCCTTAGCTGCAGTTCTCCACATGGCCAGACTTAGTGGTGTTCCTTGAAAAATTCCATAAGATCTGGAAAAGACAAGCCGACACTGTACAAACAATTAGTAATACAAAATTATTTTTGATCTACTGCTCTGCTAGCTGGCTAAGGTGTAGTCGGTGGCTAGCTAAGCTAGAGAAGGAGGACAGAAGAAGTTCAACACTTTATTAAATTAATTTCAATACAGCACTTGGCTTCATCATGGATTGGGCACGGGTCTCTGATTGCACTGGTGAACGGTAGCTGACTGTCGGCTAGAGATGACTTGCAGGAGCGTCCTGCAGGAATTTGTCTTGCTGAGGTTTTCTCTTGCTAATTAGCATTTCACATTTTTCATAGTAAATGGAGGTGAATATATTGTTGAAACTCAACTTCTCTGAGAGATTTACATGGTTATCAAAACGTCACACCAAGGTAAGCCTACACCAAAAGTGTTTGTAAAATTCACTGTAAAAAATGAATGGTGAAGAAACTATTGGAACCATTTCTGTGTTTAACTGCTAGGTTTTATGGGTCTTATGTGCACTGTGCCGGACAAGAAAAGCGATAGCAAAAGATGCATGTTAAGCATCGACAGAGCAAATAACATGGACAATGCAACATTGACAGGAAAATATAGTGCCACTTTAATAATTTTTTTATATATATATTTAATTTAACCTTTATTTAACTAGGCAGGTCAGTTAAGAACAAATTCTTATTTACAATGACGGCCTACCAAAAGGCCTCCATCGGGGACAGGGGATTAAAAATACAACTAAATTAAATAAAAATATAGGGCAAAATACACATCGCGACAAGAGAGACAAGACTACATAAAGCGTGGTGGTGGTAGATTGGTCAACATGCCCTTGAGCAGGGCATTGACCCTTGATGCTTCTGTCTGTCGCTCTGAATGGGAATCTGTTGGATGCCTGGTATGATGTAGTTGTTGAGCACCTTCACTGCAAGTATATTGTATGTTTCGAATATTCAATAAATAAAAAAAGACCAAAGACGACAACAGCAACACATGACAACAACATGGTAGCAACACATGGCAGCAGCACAAAACATTAACAAACATTATTGAGCACAGACAACAGCACAAAGGGCAAGAAGGTAGAGACAACAATACATCACGAAAAGCAGCCACAACTGTCGGTAAGAGTATCCATGATTGAGTCTTTGAATGAAGAGATTGAGATAAAACTGTCCAGTTTGAGTGTTTGTTGCAGCTCGTTCCAGTCGCTAGCTGCAGCGCACCGAAAAGACGAGCGACCCAGGGGGTTGTGTACTTTGGAGACCTTTAACAAAATGTGGCTGGCAGAACAGGTGTTGTAGGGCTGCAGTAGGTATCTCAGATAGGCCTCACTCCCCCCCCTAAATGTTTAATAAATAAGCATCAACCAGTGGGTCTTGCGACAGGTATACAGAGATCACCAGTTTACAGAGGAGTATAGAGTGGTGTTGTGTCCAATAAGGAGCATTGGTGGCAAATCTGAAGGCCGAATGGTGAAGAACATCTAGCCGCCCTTACATGCCGATCTATAAATTATGTCTCCGTCATCTAGCATGGGAAGGATGGTCATCTCAATCAGGGTTAGTTTGGCAGCTGGGGTGAATGAGTAGTGATTACGATAGAGGAAACAAAGTCTAGATTTAACTTCAGCCTGCAGATTTGATTTTGCTGAGAGAAGGACAGTGTACTGTCTAGCCATACTCCCAAGTACTTGTATGAGGTGACTACCTCAAGCTCTAAACCCTCAAAGATAGTAATCACACCTGAGGGGAGAGGGGCATTCATCTTACCAAACAACATGACCTTTGATTTGGTGGTGTTCAGAACAAGGTTAAGGGTAGAGAAAGCTTGTTGGACACTAAGAAAGCTTTGTTGTTGAGCGTTTAACACATAATCCGGGGACAGTCTTATACTCAGCTGGCCTATCATCTGCATATACATGGATGTGAGATGTATATGCAGATGTATATGCTTCCTACTGCCTGAGCTATGTTGTTGATGTAAATTGAGAAGAGTGTGGAGCCTAGGATCGAGCCTTGGGGTACACCCTTGGTGACAGCCAGTGGTAGATGTACTGACTTTATACACTGCACTCTTTGAAAGAGGTAGTTAGCAAACCAGGCCAAAGACCCCTCAGAGACACCAATACTCCTTAGCCGGCCAACAAGAATGGAAAGCTTTGGCCAAGTCAATAAAAGTAGCAGCACAACATTCCTTAGAATCAAGGGTAATGGTGACATCATTGAGGACCTTTTTAGGGTTTTAGTGACACATCCATAATCTGAGAGGAAACAAGATTGCATACCCGAGAGAATACTATAGACATCAAGAAAGGCAGTCAGTTGATTATTGACAAGTTTTTCCAACACTTTTGATAAACAGGGCAAAATAGAAATAGCCCTATAACAGTTAGGATCAGCTTGATCTCCCCCTTTAAATAAAGGACGAACCGTGGCTGCCTTCCAAGCAATGGGAACCTTCGCAGAAAGGAGAGACAGGTTAAACAGGTCAGAGATAGGCTTGGCGATGGTAGGGGCAGCAACCTTAAAGAAGAAAGGGTCTAAACCATCTAACCCAGATGTTTTTTGGGGGTCAATTTTAAGGAGCTCCTTTAACACCTTGGACTCAGTGACTGCCTGCAGGGAGAAACTTTGTAGCGGGTCAGTGGAAAAAGAGGGAGAACCATCGGAGGTAGTCGCATTAGAAGGGGTGGGAGATGAAGAAATGTTGGACGGGCAAGGAGGCATGGCTGAGCCAAATGGGAATCCTGACTTAATGAAGTGGTGATTAAAAAGCTCAGCCATGTGCTTCTTACCAGTAACAACCACATCATCAACATTAAGGGACATGGGCAGCTGTGAGGAGGAGGGTTTATTCTCCAGGTCTTTAACCGTTTTCCAGAACTTCTTGGGGTTAGACCCACAGAGCGAGAACTGCTCCTTAAGGTTACTAACTTTGGTCTTCCGGATAGCCTGAGTGCACTTATTTATCATTTGCCTGAACGAGAGCCATTCAGCCTGAGTATGCGTGTGCCGAGCCTTTCGCTAAATGCAATTCTTGAGGTGGAGTAACTCAGCAAGATCACGGTCGAACCAGGGGCTGAACCTGTTTTTAATTATCATATTCTTTATGGGGGCGTGTTTATTAAAATATCAAAAAAGAAGGTCCAAGCGTCTTCGACAGAGGGGATCAAGCTGATTCTATACCATTTTACAGAGGCCAGTTCATGATGGAAGGCTTGCTCATTAAAGTTTTTTAGCAAGTGTCTGACAAATCAGGACAGGTCGTTTCACTGAGCAGCCATTACAAACACAGGCTGTAAAACAGTGATCACTAAGGTCATTACAGAAAACACCAGACTGATACCGATCAAGATTATTTGTGAGGATAACATCGAGGAGAGTAACTTTTTCTAGGTGTTTGGAGTCATACCTTGTGAGATTGGTAATAATCTGAGAAAGATTTAGGGAGTCTCATTGCTTTAGGACTTGGTCAGGTGGTTTAAGCATGTCCCAGTTTAGGTCACCTAGCAGAGCAAATTCAGACTTAGTGTAAGGTGCCAGGAGAGAGCTTAGGGCAGGTAGGGTTTGGGTTGGTGCTGATGGAGGACGATAGGTGGTTAGGATGGGAGGCCAAAAGTCTGTGTAACCAATAGAGAGTCAAGAGTCCCGAGTGTGGGAGCAAACAGTCTGTCCCACAGTTGGGTAAACAAGAAAGTTCATAGTCAACAAAGCATGCAGGAGTCATGAGGCAAATAGCAAAATACACAAAAAATATATATATATAACGACTTGGGTCTAGCCATTGTAAGTTCAGAGTCACTCGCCCCAACAGTGCCTGTGTGCTGGATGCGGGTACCTGTACCAGACAGGGGGAGACAACCAGGGCAGATGGTGAACAGATCGCCAGGTGAAATCCAAGCAACAGTGCAGCAGACAACTAGAGTAGGTGTCACACCCACTTGGGAGAACCTTTTATTTCTGGAGGCAGATTTATTGTGGAAAATGCCAGTGGATGGTCTCTGAACAGCAGGAGGGGGTTTCAAGGCCTCTGGATTTGGGTGGGGTAGCCTGCCATTTGTTGGCTTCAAAGACTTTCACACCTCTCACTTCACACCTCGGTGCTAATTGACGTATCTGGTTTGTCTGGTCTGGCTCAGTTCCAGGTTGGATGGTGTCCTTGGTAGTATTAATCCTTCCAGGTAATTTTGTCCAAAATTAGGTCGTAGGTTTGGAACCTGGCAGTGATGGCTGAAATATCAGTCAATGAGTAATCAGTAAATACACTTTGTCCACTTAGAATAAAATCTTGATTCACCCAATAAATCAATGCACCTAGCTGAACAGATGATTTCTGTTGATAGCTGTGTGTTAGGGACATAATTATGAATCATGCTTGCACTGCGGACCTCTCTGCCAATTCCATCACAGATAGAACAGTAGCTATGAAGGTGAGAAAACAACAACAACATACAATTCTAATACAATTTCTGTTGGCACTGAATTCACTCCATAGCAACTATGGAGTGAATTCATTGCCAACAGAAATTGTATTAGAATTGTATGTCGTTTTTTTTGTATTTTTTTTCTCACCTTTATTTAACTAGGCATTAGGATATTGAATTTGAATTGTATGTTTCATACACAATCATTGAGCTTTTATTTCATTATTTGAAATGGAATTGAATGAATTTTGCGTTCAGTTTTAAAATGTAATTGCAATTTAATTGAATATTCAAATTCAATATTTTTATATTCAGTTTCACTGTGGTAGATATTGCATTCATTGTTTGTATCAAGTTAACAAAACAATTTCAAGTTAATTAAAGTTTCATATATTCAACTTCTCAGATGCATTCAGATTCAATTTTCAAATTCAGTTCTCTAATTTCAGATTCAAAACCAGAGGCAACATCCTCTAAAGCATCCTCTGAGGCAACATCTAATACTTTGCCAGCCAGGAAAGGTAGAGGAGAACAGATAGAATCAAATGCTCTCTGTGATAAGGAGACGCTTTTGGTGGTTTCTGAAGCCAATGTGGCATGTTGAATTTATTTTCTTCCTATGAATTTGGCTCTAGCGTTTCAACTGCTTTGGCTATATGCTAAAAATCTAAATCACATCAAATTCTATTGGTCACATACACATGGTTAGCAGATGTTAATGCGAGTGTAGCGAAATGCTTGTGCTTCTAGTTCCGACAGTGCAGTAATATCTAACAATTCCCCAACAACTACCTAATACACACAAATCTAAAGTGATGGAATAAGAATATGTACATATAAATATATGGATGAGCGATGGCCGAGCGGCATAGGCAAGGCAATAGATGGTATAAGGTACAGTTTATACATATGAGATGAGTAATGTAAGATATGTTAACATTATTAAAGTGGCATTATTTAAAGTGACTAGTGATTCCATTCCTGAAAGTTAAGACTCTGGAGCATGGATGTGCTTTCTGTTCCCCTTTATGATGATCACAGGCCACGTTAGAAAAAGGAGTGCTGAGAAAACTGCAATTTGGCCCTCATAAGAATATAGTTGAATAGCCCTGTCATTGCCCTTCTAAGGAAAGCCTTTCCACTCCCTTTTTAATCTTGCTCTTGTGACTGACTGACGGACGGTTTGAACCAGGTCTCCTGCATATCACACGACTGTGTTAGCACAGGGATTAGTTCAGGAAGCTAAACACAAGTCTTCAAGTCCCCAACAAGGTTCATTGAACCACCTGGTACATTCACCCCCCTTTGACCTCATACTCAGAGATTATGGCACCAAAATACCTGACTGGGTTCAATATCAGGCCTACTGAACAGCAACACTTTTTGTGGCAAACAGAAGCAGAATGATCTGTGCACCCCATTTAATGAGTGGAAGAGTGTAGAGGTGGTTTGGTAATCCATGTGATGAGTCGCCTCATAATTACCAGACTGATTATCGTGTGTAGCGAACCTCATGTAAGCTCACGGGATCAGGCAGCTAATGAGGTTATGTGATGAGCAAGATTGGCTGAGACATGAAGACATGTTAGTTTTACTGATCAGATTCTAACCCAGGTCTCCTGTGCGCCGGACAATTCAACTTTTCAGGTCTCAGACAAGTTACTCATCACACGAGCGTGGACACCGAACCACCTGTGTTACACTTTACCCCCCTTTCGACTTCCTTTAAGAAACCCAGCCACGTCACAGGACCAATGCCTAGACTTCAGCTCAACAGGCCAAATAGTCCTAACCCAGGCATGTCAGTTGTTAACCTTATACTACTACTACCATTGGAGACTTGAAACCATGGGCGGACTGGGACCAAAAATCATCCCTGGCATTTATAACACAACGGCCCATTATTTTCTTTGACACACCCATACCGGCCCATTCTCTTCCTCCAGGCCCCCACACTGGTCCATTATTTTCCTTGAGGCCCCCCATTATTATGCAGATAATTATCATTTTGTGCAAAATAACCCAAGTTAGACAGGCCCACTGGGCTAAAAATTTGACTGAAATGCCAGATGGCATTTGCCTGAAATGCCAGATGGCCAGTCTGCCCATGCTTGAAACTAGACTGCCTAATACATCAAACCAACACATCTTCAGGTCACAGGAAAGGTTCTCGTCACAGAAGAATGGATCACCAAACCACGCGAGTTATCTTGCTTGATCTTAAAGACTTGTATTAGTGTAGCAGATGAGGGTCTGCAAAACTCACTCCTCAGCCTGAAGTGTCGACCCTTACCATGCGCAATTGAAAAATGCCTTTTTTAATAGCATGATGGGTTGGAATGTTTCAGGAGGGTGGTCACGTGTTTGAGACAGAAGTTCTGAGCGAGTCTCCATATGAGCTGAATAAAGGGGAAGCGGTACTCGCTAAGCAGGCAGCATGAATCCTGTGGATTGAGTTAAGGGGGTGAATGTAGCAGATGGGAATCTGTGAAACTTTCTCATCATCCTGAAGTGTCACTCCTTGCACAATTTAAGAAGGCCTTTTCCGCTTCAGGAGGGCGAGGCAGCAGGCAGCAGCTACTCCAAGGCAGCAGCTACTCTTCCTGGGGTCCAAACATATTAAAGCACCTACATTACATATAAAACCAAAGTTAAAACAATACATCCTATAACGTTATTACACCACTACATAGCTACAATGCTAAATGTCACAATGTGTGAGTATTCATGTGTCTGTAACTTTGTGTGACTCTTCACAGTCCCTGTTGTTCCATAAGAGGTATTTCTACAAGTTTTTAAAAAATCTGATTCCACCTCTTGCATCAGTTACCTGATGTGGAATAGAGTTCCATGTAGTCATGGCTCTATGTAGTACTGTGTACTCCCGAGTATGAGCTGAATCAGGGGAAGCGGTACAGCGTGTCGTCCTTTACATTAACTTCCTGCACTTATCCCTACAGTCTTAACCCAGTCAGTCACACCCGCAGCTCATATAAGTTATCCTGCATGTTACAAGTATCCCTATAGGATAAGTGGGGTAGCACAGTCTTGTAACATGCAGGATAACTGGTTCAAACCCAGTCAGCAAGAGCAAGATTATATATGGTTATCCTTAGAAGGGATATGACAGGGCATTTCAACACATTTTGTGACACCCTTCTAATGCAGCCTGTGATTATAGCCAAAACGGTTCAAATGCTAGAACCAAACTCATAGGAAGAAAATAAATTCAACATTGGCTTCAGTAATCGGCAGAAGTTTATGTTTACCACAGTGAGCATTTGTTCTCCTCTACCTTCACTGGCTGGCAAAGTACCAGGATGTGTCTCTGTTTTGAATCTGAATTTAGAGAACTGAATCAGAATGCATCTGAGAAGTTTGACAAACTTAAAATGATAGTTTGTAAACTTGATACGCATACAATGAATGCAATATCTACCATACTGAAAATAAATATATATTGAACTTGAACATTCAATTCAATTTATATTGAATTTTAAAACTGAATGCAATATCCATTCAGTTTCTAATCATGAAATACAAGTTGAATTTATGAAATGAATGATTCAATTTGTGCATGACAAATTCAAAAATCTAAAATAAAAATTCCATATCCTAATTGTGCCACACGTCTTGCTCTTCATTGTAATCAGAGGGCTAATATTAATACTATGCATGCCAGTCTCTCTTGGGTTAGAGTTGAGGAAAGACTGACCTTGTCACTTCTTGTTTTTATAAGAAACATTCATATGGAGATTCCAAATGGTTTACATAGTCAATTTACACACAGCATTGACACACACACTTACCCAACCAGACATGCCACTAGGGGTCTTTTCACAGTCCCCAGGTCCAGAACAAATTCAAGGAAATGTACAATATTATACAGAGACATGAGTGCATGGAACTCCCTTGCATATTTATATAGCGCTAGCGAACAGCAAACCTGTTTTTTTTTTTTTAATTAAGCAACACCTAAACACCTAATAAAATAAAATACCTGCTTGTTGTGTGTATGTACTGACATGAACAGTACCAGTCAAAGTTTGGACACACCTACTCATTCAAGGGTTTGTCTTTATTTTTACTATTTTCCACAATGTAGAATAATAGTGAAGACATCAAAACTATGAAATAACACATATGGAGTCATGTAATACCTCAAAAAAGTTAAACAAATCAAAATATATTTTAGATTCTTCAAAGTAGCCACCCTTTGCCTTGACAGCTTTGCACACTCATGGCATTCCTCAACCAGCTTCATGAGGAATGCTTTTCCAACAGTCTTGAAGGAGTTCCCACATATGCTGAGCACTTGTTGTATGCTTTTCCTTCACTCCAGGTGATTGTGATTGTAGAGGCCAGGTCATCTAATACAGCACTTCATCACTCTCCTTGCTCAAATACCCCTCACACAGCCTGGAGGTGTGCTTTGGGTCATTGTCCTGTTGAAAAACAAATGATTGTCCCACTAGGTGCAAATCAGGTGGGATGGTTTATCGCTGCGGAATGCTGTGGTAGCCATGCTGGTTAAGTGTGCCTCAATTCTAAATAAATCACTGACAGTGTCACCAGCAAAACACCATCACACCTCCTCCTCCATGCATCACAGTGGGAACCACACATGCGGAGATCTTCCGTTCACATACTCTGTGTCTCACAAAGACACAGCGGTTGGAACCAAAAATCTCAAATTTGGACACATCAGACCAAAGGACAGATTTCTACCAGTCTAATGTCCATTGCTTGTATTTCTTGGCCCAAGCAAGTCTCTTCTTATTATTGGTGTCCTTTTAGTAGTGGTTTCATTGCAGCAATTCAAGCATGAAGGCCTGATTCACGCAGTCTCCTCTGAACAGTTGATGTTAGATGTATCTGTTACTTGTACTCTGTGAAGTATTTTTTTTAGCTGCAATCTGAGGTGCAGTTAACTCTTAACTTATCCTCTGAAGTAGAGGTAACTCTGGGTCTTCCTGTGGCTGTCCTCATCAGAGCCAGTTTCATCCTAGCGCCTCATGGTTTTTGCGACTGCACTTGAAGAAACTTTCAAAGTTCTTGAAATGTTCCTTATTGACTGACCTTCATATCGTAAAGTAATGATGGACTGTCGTTTCTCTTTGCTTATATGAGCTGTTCTTGCCATAATATGGACTTGGTCTTTTACCAAATAGGGCTATCTTCTGTATACCACCCCTACCTTGTCACAACACAACTGATTGGCTCAAATGTATTAAGAATGAAAGAAATTTCACAAATGAACTTTTAACAAGGCACACCTGGCAATTGAAATGCATTCCTGGTGACTACCTCATGAAGCTGGTTGAGAGAATGCCAAGAGTGTGCAAAGCTGTCATCAAGGCAATGGGTGGCTACTATGAAGAATCTCAAATATAAAATATATTTTGATTTGTTTAACACTTATTTGTTTACTACACGATTCTGTATGTGTTATTTCATAGTTTTGATGTCTTCACTATTATTCTACAATGTAGAATAATAGTACAAATAAAGAAAAACCCTTGAATGAGTAAGTGTCCAAGCTTTTGACTGGTACTGTTTGTGTAACATGCAAGTGTAACACTACATGTTAATGTTTTTATATGTATGTAAACTGTGAAGTCTTTTGTCTGTAATTTATTTTTTGGTACAGTATGTGTCAGACCCCAGTAAGACTAGCTGTCGATAATGGGGATCCTAATAAATCAAATCAAAATTCATACAAACGCAACATTTTGGAATTCAAATACAATTTCTGTTTGCACTGAAATCACTCCATAGTTTGCATCCAATTGGCGACAGATATTCATGCGAATATTCAAAAATCTGAATGTAAAAAAATATGCACATTTTCCCACCAGTGGTGTTTCTCCACCAAATGGAATTGTTGTGGATAAAAATCAGTGTGTGATGAGAGTGCACTTTTTTGCTAAAATTCTAATGGTTCACCTAATTTCAGTTTGTGACAAAACAACCAAGTAGAGTGCAGAGAATAATTGTACCAGCTAAGACAATTTCAGCTGTAATTTCAGCTGTTCGAAGCTGGTGTACAAAACTGAAAGTAAAATATGCAAAAACAAAAGCATAGAAATGGCGAACATAGAAAAAAATCCATTGCTTCTTAGACTTGCTTTCAACGAGTGACCGATCTACACACATTTCTATGTGGATTTGGTTGGGTCACCCAAAAAGTTACATATTTAAGCTTTAAGTTTTCATGTACCGGTACTGAATAAAAATTGACTGTTCAATCTGTTGCATTAGTTCTGAGTGATTAACCAAATGTTATTTTTTAACGGTGTCACGCGGGACTAGGTGGGTGAAGGAATCAGACGCAGAGACTTCCACTGGGGAAAAGTGCTTTTTACTTATGCACACAAGAATGATAAGCCCAAACATACAGGGCGCAGACAGCAACGTGACAACCCAAAAACACAGGGTGCCAAGTAAAATAGAAAAAATAAATCCACCTCTACCTAAAACGCACACACGTAACATAAAGACAATCCCGCACAAAACAAGGGCGGTTCCAACTACTAAAAATAGGGAAGCTCATTAAACCAAACAACAGAAACACAGGTGAAACTAATTAGACAAAACAAACAGACAAACAAAAAAGGGATCGGTGGCGGCTAGTAGGACGGTGACGACGACCACCAAGCACTGCCCGAACAGGCAGGGGAGCCAACTTCGGCGGAAGTCGTGACAAACGGCTATTAAACAACTAATTGATCGACGTTGGTTCAATTCCATTTAGTTCTGTTTTTTTTGGTGAGCCTCTAGAGAGAAATCAAATCATTCACAAGAGAAATAAAGTCAAGAACTATGCCTCGTAAGCAAGCATTTTATGGTAAAGTCTACACTAGTTGTATTCGGTGCAGGAAGTGAGTTTGTGTTCATACAGGACCTCCCGCCCTCACCTACCATCAACCAATTATGTAAATACAGAGCTATACGGAGCTCTCCGCATTGTTACAAAATTGAGAGGCTTACAGCGATGTGGTACGGAGCTCAATTTGGCCTCTGCATGCCGCAATTGATTCACACCATCCGACCACATTTTCGGATCAAGCATAAATTTGCTTTTACCCTAACCCTTTTCCTAACCTTAACCTCATTCTCCTAACCTGCCACATTAATTATCCTAACATTCCACGTTATTTATCCTAACCTGGTAAGTTAATTATCCTAACCTGCTATGTAAATATTAAGCTGACCCATGGTGCACCTGGCTATGGCCGGTCTTACAATAATGGAGAGCTGATGTTACACCCATTGCTGCTGATCCACCCACTTCTTTTGCAACGCCCACTTTCAGACACAATCCAAGTATGCATTTACCCATACTTGGAGTCGAGCAAGATGGATTTTAGCAAATTGTCTCATTGATGAAACATTTGATCTCGATACAGTTTAATCTTCTCAAAACTAAAATCTGTTACGAATAGAGTGGACTACATTTTGTAGACTTTGCCAAAGTTAAACATTTTTTTATTGTTTAGAAGTGCAAGGGTGAATTGAGTTATTGCAAAGACACACTTCCAGGTAAGCGTACACTAACGGAAATATAAATACATGTTAGCTCGTACTTGGCTCTGCCCCCCTCCTTGCTTGTTCTGCCCACTATGACTCATTTGCTTCCATTGGAGAGAAAAAAAGTATGTGGTCTATCTTGGGAAGGGTTAGTTATAAACATCTTTGGTTCCATGGTTCACTGTTCAGCCTCAATCACACCGACAGCGTCATTGCATTTTTGTATACCAGAAGTACATTCATTTCCAATGGAGAGCTGCATTTGCCTTGCGTTGCAAAAGCAGTTGTAGTATGTTCTTTGTGGTGTATATGTTGGATTTATCGAACATATGCATCAAATTGTACGCATAGATGACTTGACAGAAATGGTAGCAGGTGAATGTTGAACTTTTGTTGCACACATATCCAGATGATGCTGCTTACAATTTTTGCACAATAACTTTGCCTGTGTGATCGAGGCGTTCAAGGAGTTGATGGCGGAAAATTGCTCGGCTAGCAAGTTAACCAGTATTCATTGTGGATAACTGTAGCTAACTAACTGTTAGGACCGCTTGGATGATGGCAGGATAGGTCGAGCTTGGTGTGCTGCTTAGTGCTTGCGCTTTTGCTACGTATCTGTCTTTCGGATTGAAAGGGAATAAGCAAACAATCAAACTTTACTTGGTGTGGCGATGGTTCGGCACAGCTGTGTTGTCACTGGGTCAGAGATGGTAGGCGATAGTGATGCAGAAGAAAGTGAAGCAAGTATGGAGCATAGCGGTACAAATAAAGGGGGAAGTAGGAAACAGAAAAAGAAAGAGGAAGACAAAGGGAGTAGGGGTTTGAAGGGGAGCGAGAGATATAGAGGCAGAGATGAAGAAGAAAAGGAAGTTTGAGGAAAGCAACAGTTTCCAACACGAGTGGCAGTTTGGAGGTAGAGAGTGCCGAGGAAGGACATGATAAGTCACGATGGCTGCATGGAGGTGATTCTGAAGTTGTGGGTGGAAGGGGGAGTTAAGTCCGATAAGGTTGATGTCTTGGGGGGGGGGGGGGGGGTTTGAGGTTTTGAACAGGAATATGTGGTGGTGGTGTGGTTGAGAGGAGGGGTGCTAGTGAACTACTATAATCCTTGTCAGATATTGGTGGTGGAGAGGGTGGAGGGCCGGGATAGAAGTAAAGTCATGTGGTGTGCTGATTTTAATGCCCACAACACGCTCTGGGGGGACGGATGGATAGAAATGGCTGTGTGATGAAAAAGTGATGATAGAAAAAATCTGAAAGATCTGGTGTGCCTCAATGATGGCCAAAGGACCAGGATTGATGTAGCCACAGGGAAAGAGTCTGCCTTGGACCTCACTCTAATCTAATGGGATGGTAGGAATCTGTGAGTGGTAGGTATGGGAGGAATCGACAGTTGGGAGAGATCATTACACTATAGTATGTACAGTAGGCCCGGAGGAAGTGTCAGTAGAAGGAGTAGGCAGGTGGGTATTTGAAGGGCAAAGTGGGATCAGTTTCAGGAGCTGAGTGAGCAGGTGATGGCTTGGGTGTATATGAGAGGATGTGGATAGAATGAATAACTGGGTGAGAACAGCTTTAGTTGGGGCAGCTACTGAGGCTTTACCTAAGAGTTCAAGGAGGAGGAGGAGGAAAGCAGTCCCATGGTGGACTGAGAAGTGTGGGGCAACGGTGAGGAGTAGGAACATGGCAATTAGAGTACTGAAAATGACACATGACTTCCAACATCTGATTCACTATCAGCAAACACAGTCCCTGGTGAGGAGAACTATCCATTAGGCAAAGAGGTTATGTTGGCGTCACTTCTGTAACACCATTGGAAGGGTGACACCTGTGGGAGAAGTGTGGGGGATGATTAATCCGTGTGTTGTTTTAAGAGTCAAAAATGACCCGCTACTATGATTAACAGTAGAGAAACCCCCCTAAATGATATTTTTTCAACTTGAAATTTGATGACTTTTCCTAGTGACCCCAACATTAGAAAAAGTGAAACATCACCTTTGTTCATACTTCCATGAAAGCTGTACACCACCAGGGTGCAAAGATTGTCTTAGGGTCATTTTTTACCTGGCAGTTATAAAATCATTTACACACCACAAAAAACACAAATACACACACACACACAAATTAGAAATTGAGATTATGTGTGCTACTGATTGAACTCAGCCAGCAGCTCCTGAAGAGGAAGATCACCATGGTTGGCACAGTTAGAAAGAACAAGCCTGGGCTCCCCACTACAATCCGCACTACAATCCTGAGGACCACTACAAGGGGGAGAGAGGCCTTCATCAAAGTTTGCCTTCACCCCCACCACCACTCTATTTTCTTACCTCCCAAAGAGGAACAAGAATGTGGTCCTCCTCAGCACACTGCACAAAACGGCTGAGATCAGTGATTGTGAGGACAGGAAGCCAGCCATCATCCTGCATTACAACCACAACAAAGGAGGCGTGAACAACCTGGACAAGGTGAAAGTAACTTACAGCTGCAGGAGGATGACTGCCCGTTGGCCCCTGGTCATCTTCCATAACATCATTGATGTGTCCTCATACAATGATATGGAACAAGATCAATCATACCTGAATGCCTGATAAGCGGAACAAGAGGAGGGTGTTCCTGGAGCAGCTGGGAAAGGTACTTGTAACCCCACACATTCAAAGAAGGGCGTGCCCCCATCGCACAGCAGCCTCTGCAGCACTTGTGAAAGCTGTTCAGGGGGCTGAATCTTGTCCTGATCCACCTGAGACTGCAGCTGGTGCAGGCAAGAGGAGGAGATGCCAATTCTGCCACCCAAAGAAGGACTGTAAAACAAATACTATGTGTTGCACATGTGAGAAATATATCTGCAAAGTCCATGCACACACACTTGCATACTTTTTTTACATGTGCTAATTAGAGTTGATTGATTTATGTTTTTCACGTTTTTGTTTTGTATCTGTTATCTTATTTTATTCATATTTATTGTTGTTGATTATACACCTTGTGGGTGGGGGCAATGGTTAAAAAAATGGGAGAAGACGAGTATTTTGTAGTTGAAATCCTCATTGTACAGTATATAAGAATATATCACTATGTTGCCAAAAATGTCAAGACTGTTATTGTTTCCCTTCAATAAAATGTATTCAAAACTACTTTCTGCACATTTCTGCTACTTTCTTAGGCTATACAAGTGCTGTCTCTTACTAAAAAAAAACATGTTTACACCTATGCAGTACCTTTAAGCAATAATAATAATAATAAACCTCTACTTTAGTAAAGATAACAATTATGACAGGTGTGTTGTAATAAAAACGAGTGATTAATTAAAAACACAAATTTCACCTTCATTTAACTAGGCAGGTCAGTTAAGAACAAATTCTTAATTTGGGTTAACTTAAAGTGGGTTAACTGCCTTGTCCAGGGGCAGAACAACTGATTTTTACCTTGTCAGCTTGGGGATTCGATCTTGCAACCTTTCGGTTACTAGTCCAACGCTCTAACCACTAGGCTACCTGCCACCCCATAAATACAGTCTTTCTGCATTGTGAAGAGGGAAAACCTAAATATTCACAAAGTTTGTGATGAATGACATGTTGTTTCTTCATGCAAAATAGATTTGGGGTTTAAAATTCAATTAAGCTGCTTTATTTGAGGGGTTTAGTGAAGGTGGATCATTTTTTACCCTTAGGACAAGGGGAGTATACAGAATGTTAAGACTACACAAGAGTTAAGAGGATGAGTGGGGTCAGAAGGGATTATCCAGCATTGACGAGTGTGAGGATATGGCAGTAACAGACGAGGAGAAGACAGAGATGATGGCCAAAGCGTTTGTCCAAGTGCATAGCTCAGCAAATTTGTCAGAGGGGCAGAGGGACGAAGAGGAGGGAACAAGAGAGGAGCACCCTGGTGTGCTGGATAGGATGGAGGATGCTCTGGACTTAAGATGGCGCCAGAGCAGAAGGCAGACGTTTTACATGCCCCCAAACGATTGTGTTTTTTTTGTTTGTTTGTCTGCGTTGTTTTTAACTTATTTTGTTACTCATTTTGTACATAATGTTGCCGCTACCATCTCTTATGACCGAAAATAACTTCTAGATATATGGACTGCGATTACTCACCACAGACTAGCAGAATCCTTTTTCTTCTTTCATGACTCTGACGAGCCTGAGGCGGAGGATATACGGCTCTCTGGGGAACAGACCCCGACTCCCATAATCTGTGTGAAGAAGAGGAGGAGAAAGAGGCCGGAGAGTGGACTGCCTTCTGAGAAATCGGAGGCGATCGAATAAACCCCCAATTCCCTCAATTCGGCTAGCAAACAAATAAAATCGACGAGTTACAGGGAAGATTAAACTACCAACGGGACATTAAAAACGGTAACATCTTATGCTTCACAGAGTCGTGGCTGAACGATGACAATATCAACATACAGCTGGCTGGTTATACGATGTACCGGCAGGATAGAACAGCGGCGTCTGGTAAGACAAGGGGCGGCAGTCTATGTATTTTTGTAAATAACAGCTGGTGCACGATATCTAAGGAAGTCTCTAGCTATTGCTCGCCTGAGGTAGAATATATCATGATAAGATGTAGACCACACTACCTACTGAGAGAGTTCTCATCTGTATTTTTTGTAGCTGTTTACATACCACCTTAGTCAGAGGTTGGCACTACGATAGCATTGAATGAGCTGTATTCCGCCATAAGCAAACAAGAAAACGCTCACCCAGAGGCGGCGCTCCTAGTAGCCGGGGACTTTAATGCAGGGAAACTTTAATCCGTTTTACCAAATTTCTATCAGCATGTTAAATGTGCAACCAGAGGGAAAATAACCCCATGGACCACACACACTCCACACACTGAGACGCGTACAAGCTCTCCCTCGCCCTCCATTTGGCAAATCTGATCATAATTCCATCCTCCTAATTCCTGTTTACAAGCAAAAATTAAAGCAGGAAGCACCAGTGACTAGATCAATAAAAAAGTGGTCAGATGAAGCAGATGCTAGGCTACAGGACTGTTTTGCTAGCACAGACTGGAATATGTTCCGGGATTCCTCCAATGGCATTGAGGAGTACACCACATCTGTCATTGGCTTCATCAATAAGTGCATCAAGGACGTCGTCCCCACAGTGACCGTACATACAGTTGAAGTCGGAAGTTTACATTCACTTACGTTGGAGTCATTAAAACTCATTTTCAACCACTCGGCAAATGTCTTGTAAACGAACTATAGTTTTGGCAAGTCAGTTCGGACATCTACTTTGTGCATGACACAAGTAATTTTTCCAACAATTGATTACAGACAGATTATTTAACTTATAATTCACTTTATCACAATTCCAGTGGGTCAGAAGTTTACATACACTAAGTTGACTGTGCCTTTAAACAGCTTGGACAATTCCAGAAAATTATGTCGTGGCTTTAGAAGCTTCTGATAGGCTAATTGACATCATTTGAGTCAATTGGAGGTGTACCTGTGGATGTATTTCAAGGCCTACCTTCAAACTCAGTGCCTCTGCTTGACATCATGGGAAAATCAAAAGAAATCAGCCAAGACCTTAGAAAAAAAATCGTAGACCTCCACAAGTCTGGTTCATCCTTGGGAGCAATTTCCAAATGCCTGAAGGTACCATGTTCATCTGTACAAACAATAGTACGCAAGTATAAACACCATGGGACCACGCAGCCGAGCAAAACGAGTCCTATATCGACATAACCTGAAAGGCCGCTCAGCAAGGAAGAAGCCACTGCTCCAAAACCACCATAAAAAAGCCAGACTACGGTTTGCAACTGCACATGGGTACAAAGATCGTACTTTTTGGAGAAATGTCCTCTGGTCTGATGAAACAAAAAATAGAACTGTTTGGCCATAATGGCCATCGTTATGTTTGGAGGAAAAAGGGGGAGGCTTGCAAGCCGAAGAACACCTTCCCAACCATGAAGCACGGGGGATGGCAGCATCATGTTGTGTGGGTGCTTTGCTGCAGGAGGGACTGGTGCACTTCACAAAATAGATGGCATCAAGAGGAAAATTATGTGGATATATTGAAGCAACATCTCGAGACACCAGTCAGGAAGTTAAAGCTTGGTCGCAAATGGGTCTTCCAAATAGACAATGACCCAAAGGATACTTCCAAAGTTGTGGCACAATGGCTTAAGGACAACAAAGTCAAGGTATTGGAGTGGCCATCACAAAGCCCTGACCTCAATCCTATACAAACTTTGTTGGCAGAACTGAATTTCTTTTACTAGAATTAAATGTCAGGAATTGTGGAAAACTGAGTTGAAATGTATTTGGCTAAGGTGTATGTAAACTTCCGACTTCAACTGTACATACCCAAACCAGAAGCCATGGATACAGGAAGCATCCGCACTGAGCTAAAGGCTAGAGTTGCCGCTTTCAAGGAGTGGGACTCTAACCTGGAAGCTTATAAGAAATTCCGCTATGCCCTCCGACGAACCATCAAACAGGCAAAGCATCAATACAGGACGAAGATCGAGTTGTACTACACTGGTTTAGACGCTCGTCGGATGTGGCAGGGCTCGCAAACCATTACAGACTACAAAGGGAAGCACAGCCGAAAGCTGCCCAGTGACAAGAGCCTACCAGACGAGCTAAACTACTTCTATGCTCGCTACGAGGCAAATAACAATGAAACATGCATGAGAGCGCCAGTTATACATGGAAGACTCTGTACAGACATTGTATGAGATAACTAACTGGTTCCCCATTAATAACGCCATCCCTTCACATGGTTTAGGAATAGTTACATACACATCAGTACATCACTGGGGCCAAGCTTCCTGCCATCCAGGACCTATCTACTAGGTGGTGTCAGAGGAAGGCCCTAAAAATTGTCAAAGACTCCAGCCACCCTAGTCATAGACTGTTCTCTCTGCTACCGCACGGCAAGCAGTACCGGAGCGCCAAGTCTAGGTCCAAGAGGCTTCTAAACAGCTTCTACCCCCAAGCCATAAGACTCCTGAACATCTAGTCAAATGGATACCCAGACTATTTGCATTGCCCCCCCCCCCTCCCCTCACCACTGCCACTCTCTGTTGTCATCTATGCATGGTCACTTTGATGACTCTACCTACATATACATACTACCTCAACTGGCCGGTGACCCCGCACATCGACTCTGTACCGGCACCCCCCTTGTATATATTATTTTTTTTGCTGCTGCTCTTTAATTACTTTTATCTCTTATTTTATCCATATTTTTGGATACTGCACTGTTCGTTAGAGGCTCGTAAGTTAGCATTTCACTGTATTTGGCGCATGTGACTAATACAATTTGATTTAAGTGATTTAAATGATGCGTTGAATGCACCATTTACCAAGGCACAGATGAAAAGGGCAATAGGTAAGGCTGGGTTAACTTCGCCTGGGAAAGATGTGTGCTATGTTATGTTGGCCCATCTTAATGATGAGGCACAGGATAAGGTATTGGTGTTGTACAACAGAGTGTGGGAGAAGGGGAAACTACCAGGCAGCTGGAAGGAGGCAGGAGTGGTACCAATCCGGAAGCCAGGGAAGGACCCAATGAGGCAAACAAGCTATTGGCCAATAGCTTTAACATTACATGTATGTAAGGTTATGGAAAGTATGATTACGGAAAAGCTAACTTACTTCCTGGAGAGGTGGGGGCTAGTATCGCCACATCAGAGTGGGTTCAGGAAGGGGAGGGGAACTATGGACCCAGTGCTCTGATTAGAAGCAGAGGTCAGGAAGGCTCAGTGAATAAGGAGACTGTTGTAGCTGTCTTTTTTGATGTGGAGAAGGCATATGATATGATGTGGAAGGAGGGGTTGCTAACCAAGCTTGATATTATGGCAGTAGCAGGAAGAACGTACAACTGGATAAAGGATTTCCTTTTTGGAAGGTCTGTCCAGGTGAGATTGGGGAAGTCTCTATCAGGCAGCTACCTGGTGGATAAAGCTACACCGCAGGGGAGCGCGATTAGTCCTTTGTTGTTGTCAATCATGATCAATGATGTTTACAGTTAGGTATGCACAGATGTTAGGAGGTTGTTATTTTCAGAAGATGGGGCCTTATGAAAGAGGGGAAGAAATGTGCCATACATAGTCAGGAAGGTACAGGAAGCAATTGATGAGGTAGAGCAGTGGGCATTAATGTGGGGATTCAGGTTCTCTGTAGCGAAAACTCAGACAGTGTTCTTTACCAGGAGGAAGCATACCTCAAGGTATGCTTGAGGTTATATGGGAGAAACTTGGAGAGGGTGGGGGCCTTCAAGTTCCTTCGGGTGTACTTTGATACTAGGCTGACCTGGGCAGAACACACAGAGTGGTGTGAAAGTGTAAGAAGGTGCTAAATGTGATGCACTGTCTGATGGGCGTTACCTATTAAGGACCATGTATGTTGTATTGATCCGATCTGTAATAGACTATGGTAGTATAGAGTATGGTTCGGCAGCCCGGACCTCATTGGAAAGGTTAGGTGTCATACAGGGGCAAGGACTCAGAATATGTAGTGTGGCGTTTCGGACCTCCCCAGTGTCTACACTACAGGTGGAAATGAGGGATATGCCACTGCAGATTAGGGATTAGGAGACAGCAGTTGGCAATGAATCATTTAACTAGGCAAGTCAGTTAAGAAAAGATTCTTATTTATAATGACAGCCTACCCTGGGCCAATTGTCCCTATGGGACTCCCAATCACGGGCAGTTGTGATACAGCCTGGATTCAAACCAGGGACTGTAATGACACCTCTTGCACTGAGATGCAGTGCCTTAGACCGCTGCACCACTCAGGAGCCCAAGACATGGGGTGTCTCATCCTGTGAAAGGGATTTTACAGGCATGCTGGGAACATGAGCGAGGACAGAACACAAGCTTCGGGAGGGTGTATAATATCCAGGCGAAGGAGATGGAACTTTATGGAAGGGAGTTTAGTCCAACAGTAGCTATTCATGTAAACCCACCATGGCTACTCGCGCCTCCAGTATTTGATCTAGAAGTGTTGGAGAGATTACGGGAAAGATATGGAGTTGATCCATCTGATTTGTTTAATAGACGTCTGGATACTATATCAGGATTTTGTGGCCATTTACAAAGATGTTTCAAAAGATCCAAGTACAGGACATACTGGATCAACATTTGTAGTGCAGGAATGTGGGATGGTGGTAAGGAAACATTACCTATATATACGGCAGAGCTGATGGCCATACTATTGGCCTTGCAGTGGTTGGGGGAGTCAAGCCAGACAGAGTAGTTATTTGCTCTGATTCATGTGCATTGTTGATGATTCTGCAGTACTTTAGCTCAAATAGCAGACAAGACCTGCTTTATGATGTACTACAAATCCATGGCAGGATTAGACAGATGGGTATACAGATAGGATTTACTTGGGTCCTAGCCCATGTGGGGGTGGAGGGGAATGAGGCAGTTGATGTACTGGCTAAACAAGCACTTAGTAGTGGGGATGTTGATGTTGTAGCTTCAATTAGCAAGGCATAGGCAAAAAGTCTGATATGGACAGTCATGGTGCAGAGATGGAAGGAGCAGCAGAATAGAGATACAAAGGGCAGGCATTTATTTCAAGTACAGAGGAAAGACAGGAAGGATTGCAGGAAGGGACAGAAGAGAGAAGGCTATTTTTTACAAGATTAAGGGTGGGACACAAACGGTTAAATAATACTTTAAATGTGATAAGAAAGCATCCAATAGGAAAGTGTTATTATTACCAGGAAACAGACAGTGGAGCATGTATTGATAGTGTGGGCAGTAATAGGGAAATAGAGGCATAGATCTAATATGAAGGGGATACATGATATTCGTTTAAAGAGTATATTGAGTAGAACGTCATTAGATACATTCTCAAATAGTTTGTTATATTTTAAGAGAAACGGGGCAGGCAGGTAGGATTTAGTTTCTCCCCGTCTCTGGCCCAACCTCCAATACAGTAGGCAGCGGTAATGCGCCATAAAGTTGGATGCCGATAAATCCCACCAAAGAAGTAGTTCACTTTCCAGGGAACTGTCGCTACCTGCTGGTAGCTAGCGCTAACACAGCTTCCTCAAAACAGAGAAAATGGCCGGTCAAGAAGATCCTGTGCAGAGGGAGATCCACCAAGACTGGGCAAATCGAGAATATATTGAGGTTATCACGAGCAGTATCAAGAAAATAGCAGATTTTCTAAATTCCTTCGGTAAGTACTCAGTAGCTAGATGACTTGGCAACAGCAACAAAAAGGCTGTCAATGTGAAGGCCTAACCTACTTCCAGCCCTGCTGGTCTTCTTGGCTAACGTAGTACGTTAGTTGGTTTCCATCCAAGACAGCAATAATATAATATACCTGCAGTACGACTCTCTTACTATTATGTATAACACGGGTTAAGAATTATACTTGCAATGTTATGGCTACAACGTTTAATTTATCGAGCAATCGATGAAACAGGTTCACTGCGCTTGCTAGCTAATTGCGATGAGATTTGACTGGACTCGATACACGTATGTTTATTTTTAAATACATGTTGTAGTGGAAACTTAACATAAGATGAAGTGAGCCAACACTGATTTTGTATCTGTGTGTTCTAAAATGGATAGCTAGCACCAGCTTGCAACGATTGTGAACTTACATTATTAAGGAGGGGTGTATCTGTGCGATGTCGACGATGAGTATATGACTTGTCTCGTCTACGCCCAGGTAGCTCCGCAAGCGTTAACGTCAAAATACTTTCCTTACTCACCAAATGAGTATCACTTAGCGACTATCTCCATTTACTCCCGTTAAGGCCGGTATGTACTTTCAAACGTACATGTACATGCAGCCGCACAGCTCGGAAGACTACAACAGCTCTTGACATTGGCGGTGCATAATAGTTTGTACCGACAGATGTAATGTATTGAGTAAACCTATCATTATAGAACAGGGCTCTTCAACCCTGTTCCTGGAGATCTACCCTCCAGTAGGTTTTTACTCCATCCCCAGTTGTAACTAACCTGATGCATTTTATAAACCAGCTAATTATTAGAATCATGTGAGCTAGATTAGGGTTGGAATGAAAACCTGCAGGATGGTAGCTCTCCAGGAATTACTGTTTTGTGAGCAAATTAGCACAGTTGGTGTTAACTATTAGCTTTTCTTGTATTTTGTTTCAATCAAATCATATATCCTGCTTAGTGGGGTGCTCTGTTGTGTTCTGGCATATGAGAAAATGTGACTATTCAGCTTCATCTGACCATTAGGGCTCCCAAGTGGCGCAGTGGTCTAAGACACTGCATCTCAGTGCAATAGGCGTCACTACAGTCCCTGGTTCGAATCCAGGCTAAACCACCCGTGATTGGGTGCACAATTGGCCCAGCGTTGTCCGGGGTAGGCCGTCATGATTATTTTGTTGTTGTTGCATTATAGCCTAATAGGCTTACGACTTATTTTTTTATTTTTTTAGTTGTTCGTAACTTGTTTTGTACATGATGTTGCTGCTACCGTCTCTTATGACCGAAAAGAGCTTCTGAACATCAAAACTACCATTAGTCACCTCAGATTAGACAAAGAGTTTTTCAACAACGAGTCGGACGAGAGGGATATACACAGACACCCGACCAGGCCCAGATCCCCGTCATTCGCTGGAGAAGGAAACAGAGATTTTGTGGGAAATGATCAGGCGACGAGTGGCTTATTTGCCTTTGCCTTCCGTCCTGCTAGCTAATGTTCAGTCGCTGGAAAATAAATGGGACGAACTGAAAGCAGGTATATCCTACCAACGCGACATTAAAAATGGTAATATCTTATGTTTCACTGAGTCGTGGCTGAACGACGACATTAAGAACATACAGCTGGCGGGTTATACACTCTATTGGCAGGACAGAACAGCAGCCTCTGGTAAGACACGGGGCCTATGCATATACGTAAACAACAGCTGGTGCATGATATCTAAGGAAGTCTCTAGGTTTTGCTCGCCTGAGGTAGTGTATCTCATGATAAGCTGTAGACCACACTATCTGCTGAGAGTTTATCTGTATTTTTCGTAGCTGTCTACATGCCACCACAGACCGATGCTGGCACTAAAACCGCACTCAATGAGCTGTATACCACCATACACTCATCCAGAGGCGGCGCTCCTAGTGGCCGGGGACTTTAATGCAGGGAAACTTAAATCAGTTTTATCTAATTTTTATCAGCATGCTAAATGTGCAACCAGAGGGAAAAAAATTCTAGACCACCTTTACTTCACACACAGAGATGCGTAGAAAGCTCTCCCTCGCCCTCCATTTGGCAAATCTGACCACAATTCTGTCCTCCTGATTCCTGCTTACAAGCACAAATTAAAGCAGGAAGCACCAGTGACTAGATCAATAAAAAAGTGGTCAGATGAAGCAGATGCTAAACTACAGTACTGGTTTGCTAGCACAGACTGGAATATGTTCCGGGATTCTTCCGATGGCATTGAGGAGTACACCACATCAGTCACTGGCTTTATCAAGAAGTGCATCGAGGACGTCGTCCCCACGGTGACTGTATGTACATACCCCAACCAGGCACCATGGATTACAGGCAACATTCGCACTGAGCTAAAGGGTAGAGCTGCCGCTTTCAATGAGCGGAACTCTAATCCGGAAGCTTATACGAATATGCCCTCCGACGAACAATCAAACAAGCAAAGCATCAATACAGGACTAAGATCGAATCGTACTACACCGGCTCTGATGCTCATCGGATGTGGCAGGGCTTGCAAACTATTACAGACTACAAAGGAAAGCACAGCCGAGAGCTTCCCAGTGACACAAGCATACCAGACGAGCTAAACTACTTCTATGCTCACTTCGAGGCAAGTAACACTGAAACATGCTTGAGAGCATCAGCTGTTCTGGACGACTGTGTGATCACGCTCTCCGCATCCGATGTAAGGCAATTTAAACAGGTCAACATTCACAAGGCCGCAGGGCCAGACAGATTACCATGACGTGTACTGCGAGCATGTGCTGACCAACTGGCAAGTGTCTTTACTAACATTTTCAACCTCTCCCTGTCCGAGTCTGTAATATCAACATGTTTCAAGCTGACCACCATAGTCCCTGTGCCCATGAACACTAAGGTAACCTGCCTAAATGACTACTGACCCGTAGCACTCACGTCTGTAGCCATGAAGTGCTTTGAAATGCTGGTCATGGCTCACATCAACACCATTATCCCAGAAACCCTAGACCCACTCCAATTTGCATACCGCCCCAACAGATCCACAGATGATGCGATCTCTATTGCACTCCACACTGCCCTTTCCCACCTGGACAAAAGGAACACATATGTGAGAATGCTATTAATTTACTACAACTCAGCGTTCAACACCATAGTGCCCTAAAAGCTCATCACTAAGCTAAGGACCCTGGGACTAAACACCTCCCTCTGCAACTGGATGCTGGACTTTCTGATGGGCTGATGGGTGGTAAGGTTAGGTAACAACACATCCGCCACGCTGATCCTCAACACGGGGGCCTCTCAGGGGTGCGTGCTCAGCCCCCTCCTGTACTCCCTGTTCACTCATGACTGCACTGCCAGGCACAACTCCAACACCACCATTACGTTGGCTGATGACTCAACAGTGGTAGGCCTGATCACCAACAACGATGAGACCGCCTATAGGGAGGAGGTCAGAGACCTGACCATGTGGTGCAAGGACAACAACCTCTCCTTCAACGTGATCAAGTGGGTAGTATATGGGGCTTTGGTGACAAAACGGATGGCACTGTGATCGACTACATCCAATTTGCTGAGTAGTGTTGGAGGCTATTTTATAAATGACATCGCCAAAGTCAAGGATTGATAGGATAGTCAGTTTTACGAGGGTATGTTTGGCAGCATGAGTGAAGGATGCTTTGTTGCGAAATTGGAAGCCGATTCTAGATTTAATTTTGGATTGGAGATGCTTAATGTGAGTCTGGAAGGAGAGTTTACAGTCTAACCAGACACCTAGGTATTTGTAGTTGTCCACATGTTCTAAGTCAGAACCGTCCAGAGTAGTGATGCTGGACGGGCGGGCAGGTGTGGGCAGCGATCGGTTGAAGAGCATGCATTTAGTTTTACTTGCATTTATACCAGGTGGTGTCAGAGGAAGGCCCTAAAAATTGTCAAAGTCTCCAGCCACCCTAGTCGTAGACTGTTCTCTCTGCTACCGCACAGCAAGCGGTACCGGAGCGCCAAGTCTAGGTCCAAGAGGCTTCTAAACAGCTTCTACCCCCAAGCCATAAGACTCCTGAACAGCTAATCAAATGGCTACCCAGACTATTTGCATTGCCCCCCCCTCCCCTCTTCTACAATGCTACTACTCTCTGTTATTATCTGTGCATAGTCACTTTAATAACTCTACCTTCATGTACATATTACCTCAATTACCTCGACACTGGTGCCCCAGTGCATTGACTCTGTACCGGTACCCCCTGTATATAGATCTGCTATTGTTATTTACTGCTGCTCTTTAATTGTGTTATTCTTCTTACTTTTAGCTTTTTATTAGGTATTTTCTTAACGGAATTGTTGGTTACGGGCTTGTAAGTAAGCATTTCACTGTAAGGTCCTACACCTGTTGTATTCGGCACATGTGACAAATACAATTTGATTTGACTACGTGGTATAGTTATTTGTAGGCTATAGCCTAATGTAAATACAAGTAGCATTGCACTGTTTGAGGAGAGTGCTTTAATTGCAAGTAGGCATTTCATTGTATTGTGCAGTTTACACTTCTGTATCATAAAATAAACTTTGATTTGATTAGCTTGAACACGTTTACAATATACAGAGGTGAACAATCAATTCATAATTTATTTGCATACATTAAATCATCAAATCTATTGACCAATTTGTGAACATAAACCATTACTACTTGAAGAAAAAACTGCCATAAAAATCAAGCTTTTGGTGTATTGTATTCATGCATCTCAATAAACTATAACCTAATTGCATTATTATCTCCAACATGGCCCAATTCACATTAACCCACCCTGACATACCAAGCTAGAACGGGCCCTGCGTCTCAATCAATAGGCTAAATATCCCAAGCAGGGCTACAGCAACTTCCAGGGAGGGTCAGGCTCCTTGGGCTTTGTGGTGGCCACTCTGGTTTGGATGTCCTCGGCAGAACGGTATCACCCTAGCCAAATGGTCACATATCATTCTGGGTTCCACTGCGCAAGAGGGGTTCCGTGGAGTTTTATGATCCTTTTTTATGGCTAAAGTGATCAAGCCTCTGTCGGGCCTCCGCAGTGCACAGACGTAGCCTACAGAGCTTCATCATTGTCGCCACCGCCGGAGAGAAGACAGGGAAGAAACCACCATTTACCTACCTCTAGTTTGCTATACATACGTTTGGTTTGTCAATTTATCGTGTTGTGTAATTTGTGGTAATTAAATATAATTTATTTAGCATTTATCAGAATACATTTTCCAGAAATAGTTCTAACAGCTCTGTGTATTCTCAAATTGAAAAAGCTGAGGGAGCGCCGCTCCTCCGTGCTCTGGCAGCACTACACCCTTGATTATAACACTTGCAGAGCTGTCTAATGGGAGTTTAATGCTTCCTGGGCGTTAGAGAGGAGACACGTCATACTCATCAACATCTCTAACGCACAGATACTGGGACAGGGCGTAGCTAGCCTCTATGTACTTTGGTACCTACCTGTTCCATGCATACTGTCAATTGAGACATTGATTGCATTATTGAACTACAGTGCAATAGTTAGCCTACAGTTGGGAGATTATGAACATGTGCATTGTCTTTTGGGAGATTATGAACGTGCATTATCTTCATACCCTATGATATTGATGCAATTTTATTCAAAGTCAATTAACCATATTTTCTTATGAGTAACATTGATGTGATCAGAAATGAAAATATGTGGAACATATATTTCCTTTGCTTTAGATATGTCCTGCCGGTCTCGTTTGGCCACCCTGAACGAAAAGCTGACAGCATTAGAGCGGAGAATTGAGTACATTGAAGCAAGGGTAAGTGTCAGAATTAAAGTGGCAATTCTATATTGTAATTACATTAAATGTTTCCAGTTCGTTTTGCCTGTACAGTGCTGGATGTCATCATAATGTGTTCTCTAACCCTCTTTTTCTGTTTAGGTCACAAAAGGAGAGACATTGACCTAAACCAAGATGGTATGCTGGACTGGGTGTTGCAGTTTGGCTGAGGATTGACAACTACATTTGTGACCATTTCCATGTTTGTCCTTTTTTTTAAACTAGCTATGTATTTTTACAATTTTGTATTTGGTCTGTGGGACCACAAAAGACACGTCACACTGTGTGTATTTGGCTGCTGGATGGTGACTATAATACCACAGCATCTCCCACAATGTTACAATGGATTGACTCTTTAATGCTATCTTAAACTTTGCACACTAGCTCTGCATCGTATTTATTTGATCACGGGCTAACATAATGTATTTGTGCAAATCAAAACTAGTTAAGAACATCCTAATAGGGGAAAGTTTATTTTATAAGGTTAATTCAAAAGTGATTATGTGAAGGAGTGTACCCACCTCTATGGAGATTTTAAAGAATATGCATTGCAGAAATATCCTTCCTCTTTGGCTGAACCAGGATAATTTGAGCCACAGGAAGAGGGAGTGCCAAAATGAATAGTCAGCTCTTTAACTGTGGTCATTCTACTTATCTGTCTTTCACTTGTTGTAATTGTGTTTTCCCTCATTGTTCAAACGAAATGTAATAAACTGTTTAAAAGTAAGTTGTCCATGTTTTTGACATAGTGGCTTGAAAGAGTGTTTGGCTCAAGGGTAGCATTCATAGATGCCTGGTTGAAGGTGTTACTGGAATATAGTATAGGCTGTGTAGTATCAAGACCAACTCTATTTGCTCATAGTTAGTCCATACACATAACATCTGCCAATATAGCCTCTGGTTGTTGCCCTCAGCCATAAATTTGTGTTCTGTTCTCCATGCCACAGGGACTGATTAACATCTATTTTGGTCAAAATGATTTTGAGGGTCAAAAAGTGTCCCAGTCAATTCACCAAATATCATTGGACTACACAACCACAGAAGGATAGCAATATTTGACACAGCATTAGGTGCATGTTGCACTCTAAGATGCACATTTTGTGTTGATTGTCTCAAAAACATCAGGAAAATGGCAATGCTGGCTAGTGATTTCTGGAGCTAGGTTTCCATCCAATTGGTGACAGTTTTATGTGAATATACACTGCTCAAAAAAATAAAGGGAACACTTAAACAACACAATGTAACTCCAAGTCAATCACACTTCTGTGAAATCAAACTGTCCACTTAGGAAGCAACACTGATTGACAATACATTTTACATGCTGTTGTGCAAATGGAATAGACAACAGGTGGAAATGATAGGCAATTAGCAAGACACCCCCAATAAAGGAGTGGTTCTGCAGGTGGTGACCACAGACCACTTCTCAGTTCCTATTCTTCCTGGCTGATGTTTTGGTCACTTTTGAATGCTGGCGGTGCTTTCACTCTAGTGGTAGCATGAGACGGAGTCTACAACCCACACAAGTGGCTCAGGTAGTGCAGCTCATCCAGGATGGCACATCAATGGCACATCAGAGCATGGAGGCGCTACCAGGACACAGGCCAATACATCAGGAGACGTGGAGGAGGCCGTAGGAGGGCAACAACCCAGCAGCAGGACCGCTACCTCCGCCTTTGTGCAAGGAGGATTAGGAGCACTGCCAGAGCCCTGCAAAATGACCTCCAGCAGGCCACAAAGGGGCAATGAGGCAAATAGCAAAATGCACAATAATTTTTTGAAATATATAAAGACTTGGGGCTAGCCATTGTAAGTTCAGAGTCACTCGCCCCAACAGTGCGTGTGTGCTGGAGGCGAGCGAAAGCTTGGGAGAGAGGGGGGAAGTGTGGTGGGGTTACCTGTACCAGACAGGGGGAGACAGGCCAGGGCAGACGGTGAACAGATCACCAGGTGGAATCCAAGCAGCAGTGCAGCAGGCAATGGGAGTAGGTGTCACACCCACTTGGGAGAAGCTTTTATTTTTGGAGGCAGATTTCTTGTAAAAAATGACCAATGGATGGTCTTTGAACTGAAGGAGGGGGCTTCAAATGGTGCTTCAAAGACTCCTGCCACTTGTTGGGCCCAAAGGCCTCAACGCTTTTTACTTCACACCTCAGTGCTAATTGAAGTTGTATCTGGTCTGTCTTTCCAAGCCTGGCAGCCCTAACTCAGTATTCATTCGCCATAATGTAAAATATATCATTGTAATGTACTTTATTTTTATTTTTGTTTTTCGCTTTCAAAATAGCATCAGACAAAGCACTACTCACTCAGTTCCAGGTTGGATGGTGTCCTCAGATCTCTGCTGTTTGTTTGCTAGAGCACCCTCCATATAAACTCAGCAAAAAAAGAAACGTCCTCTCACTGTCAACTGCGTTTATTTTCAGCAAACTTAACATGTGTAAATATTTGTATGAACATAACAAGATTCAACAACTGAGACATAAACTGAACAAGTTCCACAGACATGTGACTAACAGAAATGGAAATGTGTGGGGGTCAAAATCAAAAGTAACAGTCAGTATCTGGTGTGGTCACCATCTGCATTAAGTACTGCAGTGCATCTCCTCCTCATGGACTGTGCCAGATTTGCCAGTTCTTGCTGTTAGATGTTACCCCACTCTTCCACCAAGGCACCTGCAAGTTCCCGGACATTTCTTGGGGGATTGACCCTAGCCCTCACCCTCCGATCCAACAGGTCCCAGACGTACTCAATGGGATTGAGATCCGGGCTCTTCACTAGCCATGGCAGAACACTGACATTCCTGTCTTGCAGGAAATCACGCACAGAACGGTGGCATTGTCATGCTGGAGGGTCATGTCAGGATGAGCCTGCAGGAAGGGTACCACATGAGGGAGGAGGATGTCTTCCCTGTAACGCACAGCGTTGAGATTGCCTGCAATGACAAAAAGCTCAGTACGATGGTGCTGTGACACACCGCCCCAGACCATGACGGACCCTCCACCTCCAAATCGATCCCGCTCCAGAGTACAGGCCTCGGTGTAACGCTCATTCCTTCGACGATAAACACAAATCCGACCATCACCCCTGGTGAGACAAAACCGTGACTTGTCAGTGAAGAGCACTTTTTGCCAGTCCTGTCTGGTCCAGCGACGGTGGGTTTCTGCCCATAAGCGACGTTGTTGCCGGTGATGTCTGATGAGGACCTGCCTTACAACAGGCCTTCAAGCCCTCAGTCCAGCCTCTCTCAGCCTATTGCGGACAGTCTGAGCACTGATGGAGGGATTGTGCGTTCCTGGTGTAACTCGGGCAGTTGTTGTTGCCATCCTGTACCTGCCCCGCAGGTGTGATGTTCGGACCGATCCTGTGCAGGTGTTGTTACACGTGGTCTGCCACTGCGAGGACGATCAGCTGTCTGTCCTGTCTCCCTGTAGCACTGTCTTAGGCGTCTCACAGTACGGACATTGCAATTTATTGCCCTGGCCACATCTGTAGTCCTCATGCCTCCTTGCAGCATGCCAAAGGCACGTTCACGCAGATGAGCAGGGACCCTGGGTATCTTTCTTTTGGTGTTTTTCAGAGTCAGTAGAAAGGCCTCTTTAGTGTCCAAAGTTGTCATAACTGTGACCTTAATTGCCTACCGTCTGTAAGCTGTTAGTGTCTTAACAACCGTTCCACAGGTGCATACTCATTAATTGTTTATGGTTCATTGAACAAGCATGGGAAATTGTGTTTTAACCCTTTACAATGAAGATCTGTGAAGTTATTTGGGATTATCTTTGAAAGACAGGGTCCTGAAAAAGGGACGTTTCTTTTTTTGCTATTGGATGGAACCCTAGCTATAGTCATGGCATGCTTTGTGTAAGAGCTATTGAAGTTTGAATTCCAAAATCTTAAAAAAATATATATAAATAAAAATGTGTGGATTGTTCTCCATCCACCCCTGATTCCAAATATACCATCTTCATAGTCATGGCATGCTTGGATCAATAGCTATTGACAAGAAACCGAAAAATCCAATTTATAACAAATTTTACCTCGATCTAGCAAATCCGGCTAGCTAATTTCATAGCCCTATGGTAGAGTGTTAAACTTTGGTTTTGGTTTTGTACTTTGTATGTTATAAGGACGTTTCTCAGGAACAAAGAGTTGTCAAAAAAGGCCGATTATCTTGGGCAGTGATTTTTTTGTGGACATTAGAAAGTTGGCATAGAAAATAGATGCGATAATTTACTTCTTCTTCTGTGAGGTTTAACAGCGGTTGGCATCCAATTTATGTTGCATTACCGCCACCATCTAGACTGGGGTATAAATCCATTATACTTTGATCCACAAAATGGTGTAGAGTTGATAACCACATGAACGCTAAGAATCTAACCTTACTGAAGCATACAGTATATCACTTGTTGACCTATCCCTCTGTGCCGGCACAGATCTACTACTCACGGAGATCCTCTCAGGATCCCTCAGCCTTGACCCATCCTCCTCTACTTTCTTCACTGCATCAGCATATGACACCTTCTATACTACTCTCACCCTGGTCACCTTAACCTGCCTTTCTCACACCCAACATTTTCCGATCCCCACCAACCCCTAGAGTTGACACACACACACACACACACACACACAACTTTTTCCACCAAAACTACACATTCCTCTGTCCCTTGCCTTCCTGCACACTTCCCACATCTAGAAATGTCCCTCCTACACACTGCTGCAACATGGCCATACATGTGGCACTTGAAACACCGCAGTCACAAAAGCTCTAACAGGATAACTGATATGTCCTAACATGACTTTGTCAGGTAAAGACTCTGACTCAAAACGACAAACAGTGACTCCTCTACTTCCTCATGCTCACCACCAGGCCTGCGTCGCACCAAACAGCAGGTGTCACAAACACTAGAAATCTTCACCTTCAATTGCTCCACCTCCGCACTTAACCCTACCCCAGAAATCACTCCTTTCAATGGCGCCCTGTTCCTAAGATAAAAGCAAGAAACCGATCTTACCTGAGTTGCGTGACACAGAGCGCCTGCTCCCTCTGGGCGGAAGAAACACACACAAATATCACAAGTCCACTACAGTTTACCTTTACTGACTCAACTGCACCAAACTCCTTTCCCACCCACCCTGAAACCACAAATGGATCCGACAAAAGGCAAGGATCCACTTTCTCCGAAAATGTCACTCCTACTGAACCAGATTCTTCTTTATCATGTCCATCGATGCATGACTCAGGCTCCGAGCTCTTCAGCACACCTTCCACTTCACTCGCCCTCATTAGCCATCATTCACTTCCATTTCACCTCAAGAATTTGACCTGGTGTACTGCTCACTCTATTTGTACTTGCCACCAGTCATCTTCACTCCCTCCCATCTAACCTTTCTATCGCCATCTTCATCAAATTCAACCTCAACCTCTGCTTTCCTCATTCTCTTGAATGCCTTCTTCCTCTCTCTTCTCTTCCATTCCTCACAGCAGGAACATAAGATTGTCTCCTTCAACTTAGTTAGAGGCAGTAAGTTCCCACACTCATAAAATAAGTTCCTACTTGTCTCTGTAGCTTCTTTCCACTCGACCGTCCCCACGAAATATATGATCGTACCTCAATTCACTCCCCTGTTTTCTCAAGAAAAGTAGCTAGCCTCCACCGTCCCCCAATTTCGAGTCCTGTCCCGGTGACAATTTCCTGCTAGGGTGCGTTTCCATTTATTAACTATCTTGTGTCGATCAAAACAGCTGGACATAATGACGTCACACCTAAAAAATATATATAATTCAGTGTCGAATAAACATTTTGTGGTTGAAGTGGTTTCATTTAAGCAAATTATGCATTAATAAATTGGCGACAGCCTGTATGCCCTCCCACCTTCAGAAAGGATTCATACCCCTTGACTTGTCCCACATTTTGTTGTGTTACAGCCTGAATTTAAAATTGATTAAATGTAGATTTTTTGTCATTGGACTACACGCAATACCCCATAATATCAAAGTGGAATCATGTTTTTAGAAAAATTGAAATGTCTCGAGTCAATAAGTATTCAAACCATTTGTTATGGAAAATTAGTTCAGGAGTAAAAATGTGCTGAACAAGTCACATAATAAGTTGCATGGACTCACTCGTCACGTCACGTCTGAATCATTATGATTCACACCAGGACTCCATTACCTTAATAATTTCCTCCCCTTTATATGTCACTCTCCCATGTTTACTCACCAGTTGGTATTGTTCTTGTGTATCAGCGTACTGCCTTATGTTAGTGCCATGTTATTGGTTTTGTTGTTTTATTAAAACATTTCACCTGCTTCCGACTCACCACCCCATCACTACACTCATCATATTTTCAAGCATGGCGGTGTTTGCATCATCTTATGTATATGCTTGTCATCGGTAAGGACTAGGGAGTTTTTTTAGGAAAAGAGCTAAGCACAGGTGAAATTCTAGATAAAAACCTGGTTCAGTCTGTTTTCCAACATACACTGGGAGACAAATTCACCTTTTAGCAGGACAATAACCTAAAACACAGGGCCAAATATACACTGTAGTTGCTTACCAAGATGACATTGAATGTTCCTGAGTGGCCTAGTTACAGTTTTGACTTAAATCTATGGCAAGACTGGAAAATGTCTGTCTAGCAATGATCAACAACCAACTTGACAGAGCTTGAAGAATTAAAAAAATAATGTGCAAATGTGTATCTATACTTGACTAATTGACTAATATTTGACCTATTATAATAATTCTCATGTGTGGCAAAATATCGCCATGGTCCGTGCCATGGAAAGTCAAGACAATCCTTGTCCTGAAAGAAACAATTGTTATAGTTGAAAATTATTTTGCAAGCAGAGTAGGCATTTAGAATTAAATGTGGAGTGGCGCTTTATGGTTACCTTCAAAATGATTCGGCAATTATAATTTCTTTTACAAAATACAGGTTACATCATAATTTGTCGCAATAAAGAAAGTTTAACAAAAGTCAAATCCACCCCTGCCATTTCCATTACACATGTAGCAATTAATATATATTTTTTCACATTGGTTTTGTCGAATAAAACTGGGTCAATGGAAACCTGTTTATGTCGCAGGTTTAGAACTACTGAATTTATTTAAGCACCATAGAACAAAGCGGGACGAAAACCAAATACTGTTGTGCTCAAAATATATCATCATCAACAAAAATGCACAGGGCGAACCCAAAGTGCAAAATATAAAGTACTCAGGAAATAGTAGGAGAGATTCCTCTCAGGAAAACAAGTAACATTTACAATGACTGACAATGACAAATGGCAGAGGGAGTATATATACCATGATAGATTGGGGATTGGAACCAGGTGTGTGTAATGATGACGAGACAAGTCCAGGGTTGATGAGTGAAGGGCGTTTGCCAGCAGTAGGTTCAGCAGCAGCATGTTTGGCGACGTCGAACGCCTGAGCTGGACAGCAGGGGGAGCCAAAGCGAAGACTGGTGTGACAGCTTACTCTTAATCCCTAGGCAATAATGGTACCAAATCACCTGTCTGGATTCTTAAATTCAACATGTTTTGTCCAATATCTCAAGATAGGATGGTCATATTGTTAATGACGTTTTCAGGGCTGATGTAGAACACATAGATGATTCAAATAAAATAAAAAATATTCAATTAAAATGCTACATTATGCAAATCAAAATTAAGCACTTTAAATGCAAATTAGGCAGTAAGGAATACATATTTCAGTAATATAAGCCCAATAATTTAGGATAGGGTGGTCATATTAACACATTTTCATGCTTTATGCAAAACTGAGAGTTTTAAACAATGAGTGAAATTAGAATACAACTTTATATACAACTTTATGCAAATTATATACTTAATACACTCCCGCCAACACACACAGCCTAACACAGACACACTTCTCAGCATCCCCACACACTCACACAGCACCCCCACCACATCACACATAGTGTAACACTGACCCACACTTCTCGCTAAGTCGGAACTGTAACACAGAAGGCTACTAGTCTAATAACATTGCTTACTTATAAGGTAGGCCTACACCTGAGTTGGGTTACATTGTAATGTTGTTTTTGGTGTTGATGAGTTACTCTGGTAATGGGAGGATAAACTGCAGCAAATAATTTTCACCTAGGCACAGAAGAGACAGATGGGGCACATTTTCAATTCAGTTGTATTTGGCTATGTTTTTATCGATTGTAGGGCTGTAGCCACTGTATTCTGGTAGTTTTTACTTGAAAGAATAAAACAATCACTCAAGAAACTCACGCTGGCAATACAGCCAATGCCACGCAGCGCTGCTTCTCGCCCGATTCGTTCCCTCTGCAAACTGCTTCAGACAGTAGCTGTGTTCAAATGCCATACTAACATACTGTATATTACATGAGTATATACTACATACTATTAGTTCATTTTAGTATACTGTAAATGAACGGTATACTTTCAGTTGAGCGTACTAGCGTTTTGCCTGTCTACCGGAAGTTGATGCTGTTGCTATGCAATCTCTTGCTAGCATAACAAATTACTAGCTAGACATCTTACGGAAATCTTACGGAAATTCAGTGTTGTCAGATTGTCAGTTCGTAAATGCAGAGCGTTTCGCTATCGGAGCGTTCAGAGTGCACACTGGATGCTCTGGCCGAGGAGTAGGGTCGATCCCTTAGCTATGTGATAACTACCTCTGAGGGTTTAGAGCTTGAGGTAGTCACCTCATACAAGTACTTGGAAGTATGGCTAGCTGGTACACTGTCCTTCTCTCAGCACATATCAAAGCTGCAGGCTAAGGTTAAATCTAGACCTGGTTTCCTTTATCGTAATCACTCCTCTTTCCCCCCAGCTGCCAAACTAACCCTGATTCAGATGACCATCTGTGGCGGAAGAATCAGAATTAGTTGTGTAACATAGATAATTAAGATGTCTTATCTGCATAATAACTCTCTTAGGCCTCACTTCCCCATATCCCACATACCTACTGCAGCCCTCATCCTCCACATACAACACCCGTTCTGCCAGTCACATTTTGTTAAAGGTCCCCAAAGCACACACATCCCTGGGTCGCTCCTCTTTTCAGTTCGCTGCAGCTAGTGACTGGAACAAACTGGACAGTTTTATCTCAATCTCTTCGTTCAAAGACTCAATCATAGACACTCTTACTGACAGTTGTGGCTGCTTCGCGTGATGTATTGTTGTCTCTACCTTCTTGCCCTTTGTGCTGTTGTCTGTGCCCAATAACATTTGTACCATGTTTTGTGCTGCTACCATGTTGTGCTGCTGCCATGCTGTGTTGTTACCATGTTGTTGTCATGTTGTGTTGCTACCATGCTGTGTTGTCATTAGGGTTGGGTTGGTTACTTTCTAAATGTATTCCATTACAGTTACTAGTTACCTGTCCAAAATTGTCATCAGTAACGCAACTTTTGGATTAACCAAACTCAGTAATGTAATCTGATTCCTTTCAGTTGCTTTTTCGATTACTTTCCACTTAAGAGGCATTAGAAGAATACCAAAATGTATGTTACCAATTGAACATCTATTGCAGGATAAACCAATGTTAAAGTTTACATAGCTGGCCAAATATGGATGTTAAATTGTACTTTATGGGTTGGTTATGTAGGCTTCTTCTAACCCATCACTTTCTACTACATATACTAATATGATTACATTATATCTTTACATTAATATATATAATTTATAAATCCCAAAATGGATGTAGCAACTACAGATTGCCCCTTTAAGTCTATCAAAAGCCCCACTTTTATTCCATAGGCTGGGATCCGCACTATGCAGATGTTGCAAGAGTGCATTTTTTTTTGAGAACCATTTACAGTAAAATAACAATTTGTTTCTATGTCATATAGACCCATTATTCCATATAAAACATATACTGTATGAAGTGAAAAGTTGTGTTTATACAGCAAAGCCCAGCACATTAAAGTCTGTTTGTGAAAAGCCACCAATTTCACAGGAAGTTTATTCACAATATATGGACATTGTAGTAAAAAATGAAGCCCTCCAAACTTATGAATAACCAAATGAGGTATAATATTACAGAAACTATGAGGATTTTTTAAGTACCTTTTATCCCAGTTTATCTTATGTGGCTTGTTTTTCCATATGAAGTTGTACAATGGCCTATCTAAGGTACAGCAAGTGGATTTGGGAATGTCAATAGATGAAAAAAGATAGCCCCTCAGCTTTGGATAAAAGCACCCTTCCTTGGGGACATATATCCCTCCCTAACCATGAGGATACTTCTTTTGATAGATTCAGTTACAGGATTCAAATTAAGATCATTCACAGCCTTAAGATTTTTGGTGATCTTTACACCGAGGTAGGTTACAGTATCTTTTTCAGAAATGTTACCATCTGCTGGATTGACAGCTCCCTTTAGAACAAACATCTCACATTTGGAAGGATTTAATACCAAACCTGAGATTTTGGAGAACTGCTTCACAATATCCAATGCTAATCTAGCTTGTGACACATTTTTCAAGGTGTCATCCGCCAGTTGGGATATCTTGATCTCTCTGGCCTGGAATGTAATGCCTTCAAATTTCAGCAGTTCCCAATATTTCCCATATTCTATGTTAGAGGTAGCTACATTCCAGTAAACAGAAATTAGATTTTTTGTCATTTAATTTATTTTGTCATTTAATTTAATTTATTTATAATAAAATATTTTTTTTACACCTTTTTACCCCCATTTTCGTGGTATCCAATTGGTAGTTACAGTCTTGTCTCATCGCTGCAACTCCCGGTTGAGAGCCGTACGAAACACAACCCAACCAAGCCACACTGCTTCTTGACACAATGCCCACTTAACACGCAAGCCAGCCGCACCAATGTGTCGGAGGAAACACCGTACACCTGGCGATCGTGTCAGCATGCACTGTGCCCGGCCCACCACAGGAGTCGCTAGTGTGCGAAGGAACAAGGACATCCCTGCCGGTCAAACCCTCCCTAACCCGGACGACCCTGGCCCAATTGTGGTCTCCCGGTCACGGCCGGCTGCAACAGAGCCTGGACTCGAACCCAGAATCTCTAGTGGCACAGTGATGCAGTGCCTTAGGCCAGTGGTTCTCAAACCTGGTCCTGGGGACCCAAAGGGGTGCACATTTTTATTTTTGCTCTCGCACTACACACCTGATTCAAATCATCAAAGCCTCATGATGAGTTGATCATTTGAATCAGTTGTGTAGTTGTAGGGCAAAAACAAAAATGTGCACCCCTTTGGGTCCCCAGGACCAGGATTGAGAACCAGTGCCTTAGACCACTGCACCACTCGGGAGGCCAGAAAATAGATTTTTATTCAATTTTTTTAAATCATCATGCAATAACAATTCGTTTTTTAATTTCCAATAACCACCAGAGTATTTCTCATCATCATTACTGCACATTCTTACAGTCAGCCATATGACTTTATGATGCGTCAGAACTGCAGGCAGTATTTTTACCTCTACGGTGTTGGGCTCAAGACTAGAGGATATCACCCACAAGTCTATTCTTGATTGTAGTGAACGATCTCTTTAACTCCATGTGTACTGTTTATCTCTAGGATTTTTAACCTACATTCTCTACCTACATATACTTATTACCTCAATTACCTGACTAACCGGTGCCCCCGCACATTCACTAACCGGTACCCCCTGCATATAGCCTCGCTATTGTTATTTTACTGCTGCTCTTTAATTATTTGTTACTTTTATTTCTTATTCTTATTTTATTTTAAGGATTTTTAAAAACATACACTGCTCAAAAAAATAAAGGGAACACTAAAATAACACATCCTAGATCTGAATGAATGAACTATTCTTATTAAATACTTTTTTCTTTACATAGTTGAATGTGCTGACAACAAAATCACACAAAAATTATCAATGGAAATCAAATTTATCAACCCATGGAGGTCTGAATGACCTCCCTACAACGCCTGGGCATGCTCCTGATGAGGTGGCGGATGGTCTCCTGAGGCATCTCCTCCCAGACCTGGACTAAAGCATCCGCCAACTCCTGGACAGTCTGTGGTGCAACGTGGCATTGGTGGATGGAGTGAGACATGATGTCCCAGATGTGCTCAATTGGATTCAGGTCTGGGGAACGGGCGGGCCAGTCCATAGCATCAATGCCTTCCTCTTGCAGGAACTGCTGACACACTCCAGCCACATGAGGTCTAGCATTGTCTTGCATTAGGAGGAACCCAGGGCCAACCGCACCAGCATATGGTCTCACAAGGGGTCTGAGGATCTCATCTCGGTACCTAATGGCAGTCAACCTCTGGCGAGCACATGGAGGGCTGTGCGGCCCCCCAAAGAAATGCCACCCCACACCATGACTGACCCACCGCCAAACCGGTCATGCTGGAGGATGTTGCAGGCAGCAAAAGGTTCTCCACGGCGTCTCCAGACTCTGTCACGTCTGTCACGTGCTCAGTGTGAACCTGCTTTCATCTGTGAAGAGCACAGGGCCCCAGTAGCGAATTTGCCAATCTTGGTGTTCTCTGGCAAATGCCAAACGTCCTGCACGGTGTTGGGCTGTAAGCACAACCCCCACCTGTGGACGTCGGGCCCTCATACCACCCTCATGGAGTCTGTTTCTGACCGTTTGAGCAGACACATGCACATTTGTGGCCTGCTGGAGGTCATTTTGCAGGGCTCTGGCAGTGCTCCTCCTGCTCCTTCTTGCACAAAGGCGGAGGTAGCGGTCCTGCTACTGGGTTGTTGCCCTCCTACGGCCTCCTCCACGTCTCCTGATGTACTGGCCTGTGTCCTGGTAGCGCCTCCATGCTCTGGACACTACGCTGACAGACACAGCAAACCTTCTTGCCACAGCTCGCATTGATGTGCCATCCTGGATGAGCTGCACTACTTGAGCCACTTGTGTGGGTTGTAGACTCCGTCTCATGCTACCACTAGAGTGAAAGCACCGCCAGCATTCAAAAGTGACCAAAACATCAGCCAGGAAGCATAGGAACTGAGAAGTGGTCTGTGGTCACCACCTGCAGAACCACTCCTTTATTGGGGGTGTCTTGCTAATTGCCTATAATTTCCACCTGTTGTCTATTCCATTTGCACAACAGCATGTGAAATTTATTGTCAATCAGTGTTGCTTCCTAAGTGGACAGTTTGATTTCACAGAAGTGTGATTGACTTGGAGTTACATTGTGTTGTTTAAGTGTTCCCTTTATTTTTTTGAGCAGTGTATATTTCTTAAACTGCATTGTTGGTTAGGGCCTGTAAGTAAGCATTTCACTGTAATGCCTGTTGTATTCGGCGTATGTGACAAATAACATTTGATTTAATTTCATTTGATTTTATGGGGTAATCTATCAGTCTCATTATAATAAACCATATTAAAATCCCAACCAACTACAACCTGACTGGATGGATATTTTCTCAGAAGACTTTTAAGAATTTCCTCAATTTCCACCAGAAGTAAGTCATTTGAAGGACTAGAACAGTATTCTTACACATTACACAACACAAATAATCTGTCCAGGTATTTGATGAATGCTACTAGCCAGTGTCCATTGGAGTCCATTTGAGTAAACAAAAACTTCCCTTTGAAATTGTGTGCTAAAATTGCAACCCCAGCTGAATGATTAGTCCCGTGGGCCAAGAAAATGTCAGTGCCCCACTGACTTTTCCCAAATTTATAGTTCTCTTTTCATGAATGTGTTTCTTGAACGAATACAAGATCTATGTTGCAGTCCTTACAAAATAAAACAAAAAGCTTTCCTCTTCAACAGGTTTCGTATCCCCCTGGCATTGATTGACATAAACTTCAAGTCCATATATACAATATAGAAAGGAAAATCCTATGCAATATCAACTCTACCCTGTCAATAAAAAGTTGCTTCATAAATTTGGGGTGGCTGGTAGCCTAGTGGTTAGAGCATTGGGCCAGTAACCAGAAGGTTGTTCTGCCCCTGACGGCGGTCATTGTAAATAAGAATTTGATCTTACCTTAATTGCCTAGTTAAATAACATTTTTTATTTGCCTGTCAAAAGACATCTGATGATGTACTTCTTGGCAATACAATCTCACATTACTAGGTTTAGGAATACCCATCACAAAGAGTATATGTGAACACACTGATTTTGGGGGTTTCACATTAAGGCCTCTCCCACAGATTTGAACTTTCTTAGCAGGGCACTTGCTTTACATTTGGGCTCATATTGCGTAAATATCATAAGGTACAGTATTGGGATTTTTAGACATGGGTAACAATTGCCACATTAATATTTTCAAATTATTTATTAGGTATTTTGACAAAAAAAATATTGACAATTAGTGAAAACGGATTTGTTTACTGCATTTGTGGGGGGATTCTCGCATAGCTTCCGTTATTTATCACGTCACCTAACACCCTAGTAGTAGCTATGTGGCTAACGCTAATGTTAGCTAGCTGTAGGAGTTAAGGTTAGGGTTAAGATTAGGAGTTAGGTTAAAGGGTTAAGGTTAGGTGAAGGGTTAGCTAAAAGGGTTGAGGTTTGGCCTAGTGGAAAAGTTAGCTAAAAGGGTTAAGGTTAGCTCTAGGGGAAGGGTTAGCTAACAATCTAAGTAGTTGCAAAGTAGATAAAAAAAATAGTAAGTAGTTGCAAAGTTGCTACTGAGTTAAAATGCTTAAGTTGTCCCTGATGAGATTCAAACATGCAACCTTTGGGCTGTTAAACATTTGCATTATACGTCCATGCTATTTCGAGTGTCCCGGATTTACATTTACTATGTTACGTCTAGTTATTGAGACCAGTCTGTGTTCCTGCTCCTGGAGACTGAATATTAGGAGGTAAGAATCCATTTAGACCCATGTCTACTACACAGTCCATCTTAACACTACAACTAGTGACTCAGACTGTTTGATCGATATGGTGGACTTAACATGGTGTGTGTATCTTAATGGCAGCTACACCAGGAGTGAAGGCCCTGAAGCAGGTGTGGTTAAGTCCCAGACCGCACAGGTCTAAAAGCATGACCTCATCCAGCCATACAAATAGGGCTTAATGACTCACATCAACATTCATGTTGCTTGTTATGAACATTACATTTTACATTTACATTTAAGTCATTTAGCAGACGCTCTTATCCAGAGCGGCTTACAAATTGGTGCATTCACCTTATGATATCCAGTGGAACAACCACTTTACAATAGTGCATCTAAATCTTTTAAGGGGCGGGGGGGGGTTAGAAGGATTACTTTATCCTATCCTAGGTATTCCTTAAAGAGGTGGGGTTTCAGGTGTCTCCGGAAGGTGGTGATTGACTCCATGCTGCTCAGTCTATATGATCCACAGACAGTTCTGTACTATGACCCTAACATATTTCTGCTTTATCAGAAAATGGATAATGAATAATATATCATATATTATGTATATCTTTCTCCCTGTAGTACTACTACAACTCCCAGACCCAACAGTACCTATTCTGGAACAGTGAGACACAGACTTACATCCCTGCAGCAGCAGAAACCACACAACAGCTGCAAACTCCATCTGAGAACAGGCCTCTTCAGAAGCCTCATCAAGCAAATAATTAAAGGAGAAAAACGACAAGCCCAAGAGAAAGTCTGCCCAGCAGGTAACAGGCAGGCAGGCAGGCAGGCAGGCAGGCAGGCAGGCAGGCAGGCAGGCAGGCAGGCAGGCAGGCAGGCAGGCAGGCAGGCAGGCAGGCAGGCAGGCAGGCAGGCAGGCAGGCAGGCAGGCAGGCAGGCAGGCAGGCAGGCAGGCAGGCAGGAAGTCCCATACTGAAGCACTAGTGCCTATAGTGAGCTACAGTAATAATAAGTGTTCTCTACCATCTCAGATAGCTAAAGACATTGAGCGCTGGGCCAATAGACTGAACAAGCAGAAGGAGAGCTTCAAGAGCAGCTTCCAGGGCCTGGGGCAGGACAGGGATGAGGACAGGAGAGAGGCTGCCGCTGCCAATACAGGCTTCTCCACCTTCTTTGAGAAAAAGTTACTTATGATTATAACCCTTATGTCAAGGTGCAGCAGTTCCTGGATCAGTGAAGGATGATGACCTGTTTGATACGATGATGAGTGTGTCAGTGATGTCAATGAGCTGTTGTGTGTTTTGCTCCTCTAGCATGGTGGAGGGTTTGAGACCCACCTTGTTAAGAACGAGCTGGTGAAGAAGGGAGAGCCAGAGACCCCAGCCAAGGTAAGCAAGAGGCTTAAGGCGTCAGCATGACTCCCTAAAAGACCTTCACTTGAAAAATGAGAAAAAAGTTGCAATAGTACTGTTCATCTGTTTTGAAACACCGTAGCCAGTATACACTTCCTCAAAATAGTCAGAATTAATTTAAGATAACTCAAGAAATCTTTCATCATTCTTTACGTTTTTGCAGAGGAGATCTTAGTCGCGCAGTTTTACATCTAACTAAGATGTTTGGTGCAGTATTTCTCAATAAAAAAATGTGCATGAAAACGAGTCGTCTCTCGTTGAATGACAACAATAACTTTATTGAAGAATCGCTACTGTTGACCAATCACTGACGAAGGGGCGTAGAATGCGGCTTAGAACTTCGACTTGCCTTCAGAACATTTTTTGTGTGCCCGAACAGCCGAAAAATCCCTCACCGAAGTCCAAAAACGTCACAAAATGTCATCATAATATATGTCCAAACTCTTCTGAGCTGTTTCGGCTGGGAAGCATGCGGACGCCTTTAGATGACAATGAAGCGTTTTAGGATGCAAATATATTTGTTTGGATTAGGAGTGGATTAGGAGTGTTTTTAGCTCCTTGGAGGCCATCTTGTGGTGAGATTTTTTGTCACTGTGTATCTAGCCCTATTGGAAAGCCCGGCCCTCAATTCTCCAGTGGCTTGTGTAATGTAGCATGGTTCTCACTTAGTAGTAAAACGTTTGTGTGTGTATTGCAGAGTAGCCTGGTGGCAGTTTACAGTGGGGACAGTGACCCAGAGGAGGCAGCAGACCCAGATCAGGGAGTTGGAGGTGATGAGCGGTCAGACAGACTGGAGGAAGTTGGCCTGTCTGCTCTGTCTCAGGCAGTTCCCTAGCGAAGACGCACTGCTGCGGCACCAACAGCTTCAGACCTGCAGGATGGCAAGCAGCAGGATGACACTTTAATCTCTATGAGTCTGAGTGGAAATATTTTGGGTTATTTTTAGCCCTGCCATCTGCTCAGGGTGTGCAGTTGTCCTTTAGCATAAACAAGGTGAGAACATGCATTCTGTTGCTCTTTCATGCCAAGACTAGTCGTGCCTTTTAAATGTGTGAATTGCATAGTTCCCGGGGGGTATTAACCTTTTTATTCTGTTAATCGTTTTAGCAAAACTTGGAAATTCACAGACGATCCAAACTATTGGAAGCCGAGCTGGAGGAGTTGGAGAGAAAAGATATAGAGGTAGGCTATACTCTTTGAAGATTTCTACCATTCACAGGGAGACTTTTAGAAAGTCGAGATATTCAATGACACCTCTGAGTTGTATCATGTTGATATTATTCTGTGATTCTCTGTGTTGCTGAAATACAGAGACAGAGCAGCTGAAAGAAGGGATAGGTATGGTGTTCCTGAACCACCAGCGCCCAAGAAGAAGAAATTCTATCAGCTTCCTGTCCCCCCCTATCTCAAAAGCAGGGGGTCTCATATTCCCTTAACATATGTTATTGTCCAACTATAGCCTTGATCAATTCAAGTAAACAGAACTAACAAATGAATTACATTTGATTAATACAATTTGATTAATTCCCATCTCTTCTCAACCACCTGACACACAGGAACTACGAGCAGCCCACCAAAGACGGTCTGACTAATGACAATATTGGGAACAAGATGCTGCAGGCAATGGGCTGGCAAGAGGGCAAGGGCCAGGGCCGCAACCAGCCGTGCATCACTGCACCCATCACTGTCAGACAAAACTAGAAACTATAGAGGCACCTGCAAAGATGGCTTGTAGTTCCATGTCCCTGGGCTGTTTCCTGGCAGATGGGGTTGGTGTGTGAAGGTGTGTTGAGTTTGTATATGTGTGGCCAATTAGCAGGTGTACCTGAGGGGTGCCTGATCCCAATCTGTCTGTTTTAATAAGCATCTTCTTGCCCTCTCCCCACAGGCATCATTACGGACCAAGGGCACACGCCTGGGCATCAAGGGAAGCAACTACGAACTCTACGCATCGGACACTTACAAGGACACCGTGCTCAAGGCCATCTTTGCACACTTCATAGAGCTTGCATGAACAGGGACTACAGCCGTCCCCTCCTTCCTCAGCCCTACACCCTTGTTACCTGCCCATTATCCCCACCACTGTGAAAATGATAAGAACAAGAGGAGCATGTACATTTGTTATTTAAGTGTTTTGTTTGGTTTATTTATTTGTTCTTCCTTTCTGTGGTCATGTACAACAGCTATAAATAATTAAGATATCAGGCATTCTATTAACCACAGGCAAAGCTAGTTCTTGTCCATTTAATGTATTTTTTTCCCTTCCATATATACTGAACAAAAATATAAATGCAACACATATTGTTGGTCGGCTGCACGGCTGGTTGCGGCCCTGGCCCTTGCCCTCTTACCAGCCCATTGCCTGCAGCATCTTGTTCCCAATATTGTCATTAGTCAGACCGTCTTTGGTGGGCTTCTCGTAGTTCCTGTGTGTCAGGCGGCCTACTAGCCGCCACCGATCCCTTTTTCCGTTTTCTGTTTGTTTTGTCTTATTAGTTGCACCTGTGTCTATTTGTGTTTGCCTGATGGGCTTCCTTATTTAAAGCTAGTTTACCCGCCCTTGTTTTGTGCGGGATTATTCTTGTGTTACGTGTTTGTGTTGTTGGGTGTGTTCGTGCTCCGGACCGGGTACCCTGTGTTTTGGGTTGGTCCATATTTTTCGCGCCCTGTGTTTTGGGCATTGCTTTTGGTGCCATATTAAAGTTCACTTCTCCCTATGGAACTCTCTGCTCTCTGCGCCTGATTCTTCCCTCACACACCTAGTATTCCGTGACAGAATCCCACACCCTCAAAATAGAATCAGCAGGAGCAGCCGCACCTCCTCTCCCGTCGATGGAGGAGAGGGTCCTCCATCCCACCAGCATTCTCCACCGAATAGGATCGGCAATGGATCTGATGATGGAGAGGATGGACCGATGGAAGAGGAGTGGCCTTCCCACCTCATCTTCAGCACCCCCTCCACCAGCACCTCCTACCTCTGCTTCAGCATCCAGCTCCGGAGCTCTGCGTCTGGCGCTCCCTAGGGAGTATGATGGGACGGCGGCTGGGTGTCAGGGGTTCCTCTTCCAACTAGAACTATACCTGGTGACTGTCCGTCCTACTCCCTCAGGGGAGGAGAGCGTGAGCGTCCTCGTCTCCTGTCTGACAGGACGAGCCCTGGAGTGGGTTAACGCAGTGTGGAATGGCCCAGACTCGGCGAGGGATCACTACCCCGAGTTCACCCGCCGATTCCGAGCTGTGTTCGATCACCCACCAGAGGGTCAGGCGGCGGGTGAATGGCTGTTCCACCTGCGACAGGAGACGAGGAGCGCGCAGGACTTTGCCCTGGAGTTCAGGACCTTGGCCACAGGAGCAAGGTGGAATGACAGGGCTTTGATAGACCATTACCGATGTAGCCTCAGGGAGGATGTCCGCAGGGAGCTAGCGTGTCGGGACACCACCCTCACCTTGGATGAACTCATAGACACGTCCATTCGTCTGGACAACCTGCTGGCTGCCCGCGGGCGTCCGGAACAGGCCCTGTTATTTCCACCCCCAGGCCCTCTTGCTCCCATCCCCATGGAGTTAGGGGGGGCTGCATCGAGGGGGGCCGGAGGAGGAGTTTCCTCCTGCACCAGTTGTGGTCGGCGAGGACACACGGGCCGACCGGTGCTGGAGGAGCTCGTCTGGGAGTCGGGAGGGCAGGCGGAGCACTACTCGGTCACCCCAGTTGAGTCAGCACCAGACTCACCCAGAGCTTCCTGTCGGTCATATGTTTGTGTTAACCTCTTTTCCTGGGTTTTCTCCCTCTCTACAGAATAAGTCACTAGTCGATTCAGGCGCAGCTGGGAACTTCATGGATCGGGGGCTCGCGTTAAGGCTAGGGATTCCCCTGGTGTCGTTAGACCTACCTTTCCCCGTGCACTCCTTAGATAGCCGACCATTAGGGTCAGGAGTGGTCAGGGAGGCCACGGTGCCACTGGACATGGTAACGCAGGGGGGTCATAAGGAGCGGATTAGTCTATTCCTTATCGATTCACCTGCGTTTCCAGTGGTGTTGGGAATTCCCTGGCTAGCTCAGCACAACCCGGTGATTTCCTGGTGACAGGGGGCTCTTAGAGGGTGGTCAGAGGAGTGTTCAGGCAGGTGTATAGGAGTTTCCGTTGGTGCGACTACGGTGGAGAGTCCAGACCAGGTTTCCACCGTGCGCATTCCCTCTGAATATGCCGATTTGGCTATCGCCTTCAGTAAGAGGAAGGCGACCCAATTACCACCCCATCGTCAAGGGGACTGCGCGATAGACCTCCTGGAGAACGCTGCACTTCCTATGAGTCACGTGTACCCATTGTCCCAGGAGGAGACAGTGGCTATGGAGACATATGTCACTGAATCGCTGGGACAGGGGTACATTCGGCCCTCCGCATCACCCGTCTCCCCAAGCTTCTTTTTTGTGAAGAAGAAGGAGGGAGGTCTGCGCCCGAGGTCTAAATTCGATCACAGTGGGGTTTAGTTACCCACTACCTCTCATCGCTACGGCGGTGGAATCATTTCACGGGGGGGCGCATCTTCACAAAACTGGACCTGAGGAGTGCGTATAATCTGGTGCGTATCCGGGGAGGAGGTGAGTGGAAAACCGCATTTAGTACTACATCTGGCCATTATGAGTACCTCGTCATTCCATATGGGTTGAAGAATGCTCCAGCCGTCTTCCAATCCTTCGTAGACGAGATTCTCCGAGACCTGCTCGGGCAGGGAGTGGTAGTGTACATCGATGACATCCTGATCTATTCTGCCACACACGCAGCGCACGTGTCTCTGGTGCGTAAGGTACTTGGGCGACTGCTGGAGCATGACCTGTATGTCAAGGCCGAGAAATGTGTGTTCTTCAAACAGGCCGTTTCCTTCCTGGGTTATCGTATTTCCACCTCCGGGGTGGTGATGGAGTGTGACCGCGTTACAGCCGTGCGTAATTGGCCCGACTCCGACCACGGTGAAAGAGGTGCAGCGGTTTTTAGGGTTTGCCAATTACTACCGGAGGATTATCCGGGGTTTTGGTCAGGTGGCTGCTCCCATTACCTCACTGCTGAAGGGAGGACCGGTGCGCAGCAGAGGCGGGCAGAGCTTTCAGTCGTCTGAAGGAGCTGTTCACCAATGCGCCCGTGTTGGCGCATCCGGACCCCTCTTTAGCGTTCATAGTGGAGGTGGACGCGTCCGAGGCTGGGGTAGGGGCCGTGCTGTCCCAGCGCTCGGGCGTGCCACCAAAGCTCCACCCTTGTGCCTTCTTTTTGAGGAAGCTCGGTCCGGCGGAGCGAAACTATGACGTGGGGGACCGGGAGTTGTTAGCTGTAGTCAAGGCTCTGAAGGTGTGGAGACATTGGCTTGAGGGGGCTAAGCACCCTTTTCTCATCTGGACTGACCATCGTAATCTCGAGTATATTCGGGCAGCGAGGAGACTGAATCCGCGTCAGGCTAGATGGGCCATGTTCTTTACCCGGTTTCGCTTCACCATCTCGTACCGGCCAGGCTCCCAAAACACTAAAGCCGACGCGCTGTCCCGCCTCTATGATACCGAGGAGCGGTCCGTCGAGCCGACCCCCATCCTTCCACCTTCATGTCTCATGGCACCGGTGGTATGGGAGGTGGACGCGGAGATAGAGAGGGCATCACGGTTAGAGCCGGCCCCCCCTCAGTGTCCAGCAGGGGCTCAGTACGTGCCGAGGGGGGTCCGTGATAAACTAATACGTTGGGCTCATACTCTACCCTCCTCGGGTCATCCTGGCATCGAGAGGACAGTGCGGAGTCTTAGGGGGAGATACTGGTGGCCCACGTTGACTAAGGACGTGAGATTTTATGTCTCCTCCTGCTCGGTGTGCGCTCAGAGCAAGGCTCCTCGACACTTGCCTAGAGGGAAGTTACAGCCCCTCCCTGTTCCACAACGGCCGTGGTCACACTTATCGGTGGACTTCCTCACCGACCTTCCCCTGTCCCAGGGAAGTACGACGATCCTGGTCGTTGTGGATCGGTTTTCTAAGTCCTGCCGTCTCATCCCGTTGCTCGGTCTCCCTACGGCCCTGCAGACTGCGGAGGCCCTGTTTACCGATGTCTTCCGGCACTACGGGGTGCCTGAGGATATCGTTTCTGATCGGGGCCCCCAATTCACGTCCAGAGTTTGGAGGGCGTTTATGGAGAGACTGGGGATCTCGGTCAGCTTGACCTCGGGTTTCCACCCCGAGAGTAATGGGCAGGTGGAGCGAGTAAACCAGGATGTGGGCAGGTTTCTGCGGTCATATTGCCGGGACCGGCCAGGTGAGTGGGCGAGGTATGTTTCTTGGGCTGAGCTCGCTCAGAACTCCCTCCGCCACTCCTCAACGAACATGTCCCCTTTTCAGTGTGTGTTGGGCTACCAGCCGGTCCTGGCCCCATGGCATCAGAGCCAGACCGAGGCTCCTGCGGTAGAGGAATGGGTACAGCGCTCAAAGGACACCTGGAAAGCCGTCCAGGAATCGCTGAGACTGGCGGGGGGACGGCAGAAGAAGAGCGCTGACCAGCACCGCAGTGAGGCCCCCGTGTTCGCACTGGGGGACCGGGTCTGGCTCTCGACCCGAAACCTGCCCCTCCGCCTGCCCTGCCCGGAAGCTGGGGCCGCAGTGTGTGGGGCCATTTAAAGTCCTGAGGAGGATAAACGAGGTGTGTTACAGGTTACAACTTCCTACGTATTATCGTATTAACCCCTCGTTTCATGTGTCTCTCCTCAGGCCGGTGGTGGCTGGTCCCCTTCAAGAAGGGGAGGTGCCTGAGGTCCCTCCGCCCCCTCTGGACATCGAGGGGTCCCTGGCGTACACAGTACATGGCATTCTGGACTCGAGACGCCGGGTGAGGGGCCTACAGTACCTCGTGGACTGGGAGGGGTACGGTCCGGAGGAGACGTGCTGGGTACCGGTGGGGGACATTTTGGACCCTTCACTCCTGAGAGACTTCCACCGCCTCCACCCGGATCGCCCGGCGCCTCGCCCTCTGGGTCGCCCTCGAGGCCGGTGGCGGCGTGCTGCGGGAGCCGCGCGTCAGGGCAGGGGGTACTGTCACGACTTCATCCGAAGTTGGCTCCCCTGCCTGTTCGGGCGGTGCTCGGCAGTCGTCGTCACCGGCCTACTAGCCGCCACCGATCCCTTTTTCCGTTTTCTGTTTGTTTTGTCTTATTAGTTGCACCTGTGTCTATTTGTGTTTGCCTGATGGGCTTCCTTATTTAAAGCTAGTTTACCCGCCCTTGTTTTGTGCGGGATTATTCTTGTGTTACGTGTTTGTGTTGTTGGGTGTGTTCGTGCTCCGGACCGGGTACCCTGTGTTTTGGGTTGGTCCATATTTTTCGCGCCCTGTGTTTTGGGCATTGCTTTTGGTGCCATATTAAAGTGCACTTCTCCCTATGGAACTCTCTGCTCTCTGCACCTGATTCTTCCCTCACACACCTAGTATTCCGTGACAGATAAGCTGTAGACCACACTACCTACCTAGAGAGTTTTCATCTGTATTCTTCGTAGCTGTTTACATACCACCACAGTCAGAGGTTGGCACTATGATAGCATTGAATGAGCTATATTCCGCCATAGGCAAACAAGAAAACACTCACCCAGAGGAGGCGCTCCTAGTAGCCGGGGACTTTAATGCAGGGAAACTTAAATCCGTTTTACCGAATTTCTATCAGCATGTTAAATGTGCAACCAGAGGGAAAAAAACTCTGGACCACCTTTACTCCACACACAGAGATGCATACAAAGATATCCCTCGCCCTCCATTTGGCAAATCTGACCATAATTCCATCCTGATTCCTGCTTACTAGCAAAAATTAAAGCAGGAAGCACTAGTGACTAGATCAATAAAAAAGTGGTCAGATGAAGCAGATGCTAAGCTACAGGACTGTTTTGCTAGCACAGACTGGAATATGTTCCGGGATTCCTCCAATCGCATTGAGGAGTACACCACATCAGTCATTGACTTCGATGGCATCGATGACATCGTCTCCACAGTGACCGTACGTACATACCCCAACCAGAAGCCATGGATTACAGGCAACATCCGCACTGAGCTAAAGGCTAGAGCTTCCGCTTTCAAGGAGCTGGTCTCTAACCCAGAAGCTTATAAGAAATCCCGCTATACCCTCCGACGAACCATCAAACAGGCAAAGCATCAATACAGGACTAAGATCGTATCATACTACACCGGCTCTGATGCTCGTCTGATGTGGCAGGGCTTGCAAATCATTACAGACTACAAAAGGAAGCATAGCCGAGAGCTGCCCAGTGGCAGAAGCCTACCAGACGAGCTAAACTACTTCTATGCTCGCTTCAAGGCAAGTAACACTGAAACATGCATGAGAGCACCAGCTGTTCTCGAAGACTGTGTGATCATGCTCTCCGCAGCCGATGTGAGTAAGACCTTTAAACAGGTCAACATTCACAAGACCGCAGGGCCAGACAAATTACCAGGACGTGTACTGCGAGCATGCGCTGACTAACTGGCAAGTGTATTCACTAACATTTTCAACCTCTCCCTGCCTGAGTCTGTAATACCAACATGTTTTAAGCAGACCACCATAGTGCCTGTGCCCAAGATTCAAAGGTAGCCTGTCTAAATGACTACCGACCCGTAGTACTCACGTCTGTAGCATTGAAGTGCTTTGAAAGGCTGGTCATGGCTGACATCAACACCATTATCCGAGAAACCCTAGACCCACTCCAATTTGCATACCGCCCCAACAGATCCACAGATGATGCAATCTCTATTGCACTCCACACTACCCTTTCCCACCTGAACAAAAGGAACACCTACGTGAGAATGCTATTCATTGAGTACAGCTCAGCGTTCAACACCGTAGTGCCCTAAAAGCTAATCAATAAGCTAAGGACCCTTGGACTAAACACCTCCCTCTGCAGCTGGATCCTGGACTTCCTGACGGGCCGCCCCCAGATAGTAAGGGTAGGTAACAACACATCCGCCACGCTGATCCTCAACACAGGGGCCCCTCAGGGGTGCGTGCTCAGTCCCCTCTTGTACTCCCTGTCCACTCATGACTGCACGGCCAGGCATGACTCCAACACATCATTAAGTTTGCAGATGACACAACAGTGGTAGGCCTGATCACCGACAACGACGAGACAGCCTATAGGGAGGAGGTCAGGGACCTGGCCGTGTGGCGCCAGGACAACAACATCTCCCTCAACGTGATCAAGACAAAGGAGATGATTGTGGACTACAGGGTAAAGAGTACCGAGCACGCCCCCATTCTCATCGACGGGGCTGCAGTGGAGCAGATCACCAACAAACTAACATGGTCCAAGCACACCAAGACTGTCATGAAGAGGGCACGACAAAACCTATTCCCCCTCAGGAGACTGAAAAGATTTGGCATGGGTCCTCAGATCGTCAAAAGGTTCTAGAGCTGCACCATCGAGAGCATCCTGACTGGTTGCATCACTGCCTGGTATGGCAACTGCTCGGCCTCCAACCGCAAGGCACTACAGAGGGTAATGCGAACGGCCCAGTACATCCCTGGGGCCAAGCTTCCTGCCATCCAGGACCTCTATACCTGGCGGTGTCAGAGAAGGCCCTAAAAATTGTCAAAGACTCCAGCCACCCTAGTCATAGACTGTTCTCTCTGCTACTGCATGGCAAGCGGTACCGGAGCGCCAAGTCTAGGTCCAAGAGGCTTCTAAACAGCTTCTACCCCCAAGCCGTAAGACTCCTGAACACCTGATCAAATGGCTACCCAAACTCTGCATTGCCCCCCCTTTTACACCGCTGCTACTCTCTGTTGTTATAATCTATGCATAGTCATTTTAATAACTCTACCTACATGTACATATTACTTCAACTAACCTGTGCCCCCGCACATTGACTCTGTACCGGTACCCCCCTGTATATAGTCTCACTATTGTTATTTTACTGCTGCTCTTTAATTTCTTGTTACTTTATTTATTATTCTTATCCATATTTTTTTAAACTGCATTCTTGGTTAGGGGCTCGTAAGTAAGCATTTATTTCACTGTACTGTCTACACCTGTTGTATTCAGCGCATGTGACTAATACAATTTGATTTGATTTGATTCGTATCTGTTTTGCATCAAACCACTCCTTGGCTTGTTTCAGTTGATGATTTAAGGGACCTTTGATTCTCTTTCTGCATAGGTTGTCCTGTTATTACTTTGATCCATATGGGTTTGAGCTGGACACGATGCTGGAAGGAGGAGATCAAGGAGGAGCTTACCTGACCAAACTCTGCCTTTCGCTCTCTAGACCTGAGCTCCTGCTGCAGCCACAGGTTTGTATGACAGACAGATGTCAGTCATACTGATCTACTCAGTCTAATTTTCACTGACACAGCACCACCACATAATGCTCCTCTGTGAGTAGGCTTAGGGTCTTCGACCTTGTCCAAGGGCAACAGGTGTAGTCTTTGTGTTTCAAATGAGACTACTTACTCTCTGTCCTCTAGTCCCTTTCTCTCCACAGTGGGGCGTAGCCCCTTGGGTCTGGCTCCTGTATAGGGTGTTCATGTTGCTTTACACCCTGATTTGGTGTATGTACTCTGGCCTGCCGTTTTCCAATCCCAAGTGGCTCATCTTCTTCAGCCACCTGACCTACTGCCTGATGGTGGTCTACCACCTAGTGGTTTCCTGTAAACTATCCTGTGCCACACTCCTGGTCAGGTGCCACTTCAGGTACCATAGAAAGACCTGTCCTGGAGGTAATATGGCTGCCAACGCTGCATTTGAATTCACTGGTCGAAACAATGAACTGACTGATGTTTGCTCTTCATTCTTAGGGGACCAAGCTAGAGAGCGTGGAAATGGAGCTGAGCCCTTAGGTCCTTTCCCCCTACCCTTTCTCCTCTCCATCTCCCTGAGACTGCAGTGGTTCTTCCACAGCCTGATGTGTGCCTTCTGCCTCACTATGTCCTTCCTCTACTGGAGTCTCGACTCCCCCGTGGAGCACCACCCTCTGTCCCCCTTCAACCTCAACATGCACATCGGCAAGTCTGCCCAGGCCCTTCTAGACCTCCTCTTATCAGCTGCGCCCGTCCACCTGGCCCACCATCTCTACCAGCTCCTCATTAGCTGCCTCTACATCCTGTTTGCTGTGGCCTACTGGCTGGCTGACTACACCAACCTCATTGGGAAGCCTTACATCTACAAGGTTCTGCACTTTGGAGGGTATCCCATAGTGGCCTCTCTGTGTGTGCTGGGCTTTGCACTGGTCTGCCTGCCCCTCTGTCACTTCCTGGTGTGTAATGTGCACCTGCTGAGGAGGCAGCTGGCAGGCAGGGTGAGGGGAGGTAGGCTGGGTCTGTGCAGGGAGGCCTGGTGATGGAGGGTGGGGGGAGGGTGTGGGTGTGGGCAGGTGGCGGTCTCCCTCATGGACCCGTCCTCCTCAGTGTTCAGTCCCAGGAGGAGGGGAGAGGTCCTGGGCGATGAGGCCACTCATTCCCTGCTCTCATCCACCACCAGTACTCATAGTCTGAATTTACATAGAGCACCTACTCACTGGTGACCTGGTTGTAGCCCAGTCTCCCTCTGTCCCCAACACCTACTCACTGGTGACCTGGTTGTAGCCCAGTCTCCCTCTGTCCCCAGCACCTACTCACTGGTGACCTGGTTGTAGCCCAGTCAGTCTCCCTCCTGGATTGAGTGGATTAGTGTAAATCGGTGGCAGGTCGTGACATCACAGGTTCTTTATTGTAACTCGGCTTTTCAGGGGCAGCACAAATAGTGGTTTATTTGAGGTCGGTTTAATTTATTTGTTGAAGAAGAGGAAAAAGCTCAGGCAAATCCCTGCGTTTTTCATTGAATCACATCAGGTGGAGTGTGACCTGATTGGCCTATGGCCCAAGCCAGCCCCAAGTGACCGAGTGACAGCCAGGCCTCGGCAGATTAACTGACATTAAGGCACTACATTGACCGCCAGCTTTTATCTCCATGTGTAACTCTGTGTTGTATGTGTCGAACTGCTTTGCTTTATCTTGGCCAGGTCGCAGTTGTAAATGAGAACTTGTTCTCAACTAGCCTACCTGGTTAAATAAAGGTGAAATAAAATAAAATAAAATGAAAATCTCCTTGTTGATTAATGCCACAGCTACAAAATTAGATGTGTCTATTCCCTCTGCAGAAGGTAAAATGGAACACTTTGGCAGTTGTGTCATCTTGGTACAACTGAGTAGGGACTTACTGGAATTCATCATGTCAGTTTACAAGGCGTTTTATATAACACAATAGCCATTGATGCAGTCATGGTTGTAGATTTGAAGTCTGGAGAAAGGGTGTGGTGCTCTCTTTAGTGACATTTTGCCTTGGTATATTTTCTCAGATCTCCAGAGCATGATCTGTGATCTCTCCAGACATTAGAGGATTTTGATCATACACATTGAGGTCTATATGGTTATGCCGCCAGACTGGAGAAACAGCATCATCCACACAACTGTCACCTCCTGTCACGGTCCAGTCACACTCCAGAAGCTCAAGCGCCAGTCATCCCAGCTGTCCCACTGAATCCCATGCTGTGTACTAGGTGAGTCGTGACTTGCATCTGGTAGTGGGCCAGGCTATGATTATGAATGGATATATCTGTCACACTGTTGTATTTCCATAACAACCACTACAAGAAGGCAGAGGGTTATTGATACAAATGTCCTATTTCCATTTTTCTAAAACCAAATGACTGATTGTGTAGCAGATTTGTACGGTAGTGGAGGCTAAGTCAAGGCAGATAGAAAGCACTGGCACTATGTCTCTCAGCAAAGCACTCCTTGACTAAGATACAGTATGTATTTATACATTTTAGATCCCAAACACGACCCAATTCGCTTGAATACAACTCATTTTCATTCATTAAAATTTACAGTCAAAGTTCTGCATACAAATATGTATATTTATTCAGTAGGCTATTCTTAGATCTGTAATGGTAATGTGGGGATGTGAACTAGAAGAGTGAAAGCGTGAATTTGTTTTGGCATGAGAGTCTGCATGAAAATCACACCAGTGGTGTGGTTTAAATTAAGGTTTGAACAAAGAATGTCACCTTGTGACACTAAATCAACCACCCAGACTACCCACAACTCCATTCCCACAACATGAGCATGTAAGAAAGCATATTTGACACAGTTCACCCGCAATAGACTGTCCTGTCCTATCACCTAAATAACCCTTACTAATTGCAGGGACTTTGCTTGATTTGTTGTGATGATGAGAATCTTGACAAACCAGACAGGAGTTATCCCTGTGTCCTCTGGCGACCCTGCTGTGACCCCTGAGTGTTCTGGTGTGACTCCTCTAGGTTCAATGGCCCTGGTTCTACAGGAACAACATGAGACCCAGCTCAGTGGAGGCTTTTGAGGGGAGGACGACTCATAATAATGTCCGGAACGGAGCAAATGGAATGGCATCAAACACATGGAAACCATGTGTTTGATCTATTTGATACCATTCCACCAGGTTCCGATCCAGCCATTACCACGAGCCGGTTCTCACGAATTAAGGTGCCACCAACCACCTGTGGTCCAGCTATGGAAAGGCTGTGGGTTATCTGGCCCTGGTTCCACTGGGACAACATGAGGCCCAGCTATGGAGAGGCTCTGGGTTATCTGGCCCTGGTTCCACTGGGACAACATGAGAGCCAGCTATGGAGAGGCTCTGGGTTCTCTGGCACTGGTTCCACTGGGACAACATGAGGCCCAGCTATGGAGAGGCTCTGGGTTATTTGGCCCTGGTTCCACTGGGACAACATGAGAGCCAGCTATGGAGAGGCTCTGGGTTCTCTGGCACTGGTTCCACTGGGACAACATGAGGCCCAGCTATGGAGAGGCTCTGGGTTATCTGGCCCTGGTTCCACTGGGACAACATGAGAGCCAGCTATGGAGAGGCTCTGGGTTCTCTGGCACTGGTATGGTTCCACTGGGACAACATGGCTGCGTTTACACAGGCAACCCAATTCTGAACTTTTTTTCACTAATCGGTCTTTTGACCAATCAGATCAGCTCTGAAAAAGAGCTGATGTGAAAAATCTGATGTGATTGGTCAAAATACCAATTATTGGAACAATATCATAATTGAGCTGCCTGTGTAAATGCAGCCCATGAGGCTCAGCTATGAAAAGGCTCTGAGTTCTCTGACCCTGATTCCAGTAGGACGATACGAGGCCCAGCTATGGAGAGGCTCTGGGTTTTGTGGTACAGGGCAGGGAGCCACTGCTGGTCAGCTGAACTTTCCTATCCACTACATAACCAAAAGTATGTGGACATCTGCTCGTCGAACATCTCATTCCAAAATCATGGGCATTAATATGGAGTTTGCTGCTATAACAGCCTTCACTCTTCTGGGAAGGCTGGTCTTCTGTGAACGCTTTACCATTTCAATATTTTTGATGTAAGGTAAGTAAAATAACAGCATGAACAGTATGGCCTTTCTCCGATTGTGGTAAAGTTCACTCTTCAATGTATACTGTAGTTCTTGCCCTCATTTTACTGGAGACATTTTGAAACATATTTTCCTCAGTGACCTAGAGGTAAATTACAACCAAGGCAATTCTCAGAAGAAATAAATTACAACCAAAAAAACACACACTGGTAATACAAGTGCTTCATGCAGCCAGGCAAGCACCTTTTTAATAGTCTGGCCATCTGTATAAACACAAGACATCTGAAGTCAATAACTGGAGAGTAGTGAACATATGATGGCCACATCAATTTATATAGGGATTAGATATTTTATGAGTTTCAGCATTCATATTAGGCAGAGGAATGCTTTTCATTCTTCTTATTCCTCCCAACAAAAAACCATGACATATTCTTTCACCATCATATCTGAGAGATTACTTTGATGATCTCTAAGACAACTAAGACCACATTTCATTTAGATTTACAGTTGACTCCTGTGAGGTGCTCATTGGATAAGTGCAAAGTACATTTAAAAAACAATTGACATGATAGTAGATTACTGCTTCCCACAGTATATCACTTTATTACTGAAATACCCATACATGATTCAGGAGGTGAGCCTTTAATAGGTAGATTTGGGAGATTCTGCGAGGCATATTTTTATTACACTCTAATAATTATTATGTAATTATACCTTGTTATGTAACATCTTAAAAGCGGTCTGTTTGTGATTGAAAGAGAATGCCACGGGTTATTCTACTGCAGAATGTGAAATACTCATTGTCTTGTGTTGACTGTAACTGTCTTCATAGCCGCTATTGTTCCTTTTAACATCAGAGCACCATTTCCACTATTGTCTCTGACTGTTTACGAACAACAACCCCATTAACTGTGGATGTCCACACCCAACTAAATCAAAGACTCTCTTTGTACAGTGCCAGATCCATTTCCTAGCTGTTACAGTATGTTGACTGAATGACCAGGTTTACTGTAAAACAGCAGTTTGGTGTAGTTGGAGACTTCAGCTTGTGTGTCTATCATCCACGGCCGACCCCAGGACTGTATTGTGTCCCTTAGTTTCCCAGCAGTCCTGCTCCTGCCCCCGTCTGATGTTGTTGGCAGGGATGAGACAAGCATGCAGTCTGCAAAAATTACACTCGTACAGCCCACTGTGCTCCAACCCCTTCATAAGGAGAATGTGAGGAACTCATCGAGAGAAGCTCCAACATAGTGGGGTCAGTGAGCCATACCATAGGGAGGTCAGTGAGTGCTGCGGTCCCTTTGTCTAGGGACAGATCCCTGCATGTACTAGTACAATATACTTCAGAAGACTTCTACTGCATCAACACACACACACACACACTTCAGATGTGTATCCTGAACAGGATATAAGGTTCTTCACATCGTAGTGAAGCCTGATCTAATAGAAATACTGTATTCTAAGGATTTGTGAGATTCTGTTATGTCTTTGAGCCTTGATCTCTGTACAATCATCCCTTTCAATTCCACCCCCACCTTCCTCTCTCTTGGGGCCTCGTCCCTCTGTGTCTGGGCTCTCCTGGAGAGGCACACAACGTCTAATTTCCTGGAATTCTTCTTGCAGCAGGAACAATGCTCAGGGGTTCTTTGTTTCCAGCAGAGTGTATGTGAACCACGGCACAGGTTCTCTGATGGCCTGAGTGAGGGGTGGCAGGTGGTCCCTGTGTGTGTTTATGTGTGTATGAGAGGGGGTGTTCTGTGAACTTGTCTTGTAAAAACCTTCTCTGTCCCTTGAAGTTTTGAGGAAATAACAAACAACATTTCAGTGGAATGACAGATGTCTCCTGTTGATGAACGCTTCAGAGACTGGCTGATTACACCGGCTGGCTGGCTGGCTGGTACAGCAGCATTATGTAACAGATACAAATTCTTCATGCTTTCTATTGGTGCCACTCCAATAGATCTGCTGGATGATTCAGTTGCCCATGTTAGATAGTTATTTTCCCCCAAATGTATAATTGACAGAAGTCATATACCCTGAGTGTACACCTGCTCTTTCCATGACATAGACTGACCAGATAAATCTGGGTGAAAGCTACGATCCCTTATTGATGTCACTTGTTAAATCTACTTCAATCAGTGTAGATTAAGGGGAGGAGGCAGGTTAAAGGACTTTTAAGCCTTGAGACAACTGAGACATTGATTGTGATTTAAGTGCCATTGAACAGAGTATGGTAGTAGGTGCCAGGCGCATCGGTTTGTGTGTGTCAAGAACCGCAACGCTGCTGTTTTTTTTACACTCAACAGTTTCCCGTGTGTATCAAGAATGGTGTCACGTTCGTGATGAGAGATGGACCAAGGCGCAGCGTGATTAAAGTTCCACATCTTTTAATAAAGCGAAACGTCCAAACAAAACAATAAACAAACAACGAAGCGTGACATCAGTGGTGCTACATGCACAACACAAAACAATATCCCACAAAGCAGGTGAGAGAAAGGGCTTCCTAAATATCAGCTGCCTCTAATTTGGAACCATACAAACCAGCAACATAGCAAATAAATGACTAGAACACCCCCCTAGTCACGCTCTGACCTAAACACCATAGAGAACCGAGGGCTCTCTATGGTCAGGGTGTGACAAATGGTCCACCACCCAAAGAACATCCAGCCAACTTGACACAACTGTGGGAAGCATTGAAGTCAACATGGACCAGCATCCCTGTGGAATGCTTTTTCGACACCTGACGAATTGAGGCTGTTCTGAGGGAAAAAGGGGGTGCAACGCAATAGTAGGAACGTGTTCCTAATGTTTTGTCCACTCAGTGTATACTGGCCATCATAAATGTACTTTGCCCCTTAAGGCCACCACACTCCCCCATGCCACCAGAATCAGAGAGATCAATAATTGGTCTCCTTGGACCAACAGGGCAACCAACTATCAATAGTGGGTCATTGGCAGTGCAGGGATTACTGAGTCTGTCAAGGCACCATCACAGAATGTCATGAAACAGAATTAACACAAAGATTTTAGTTTCATCATTTGATTTCTTAGTAGAAGCAAAGCTCTATGATTATTCCATGTAATGACCCTGACCAACTGAGTCAGCATTAGAGGTGTTTTCACAAGGCTTTAGTGAGTCACTGCAACAACTGAGTCAGCATTAGAGGTGTTTTCACAAGGCTTTAGTGAGTCACTGCAACAACTGAGTCAGCATTAGAGGTGTTTTCACAAGGCTTTAGTGAGTCAATGCAACAACTGAGTCAGCATTAGAGGTGTTTTCACAAGGCTTTAGTGAGTCACTGCAACAACTGAGTCAGCATTAGAGGTGTTTTCACAAGGCTTTAGTGAGTCACTGCAACAACTGAGTCAGCATTAGAGGTGTTTTCACAAGGCTTTAGTGAGTCAATGCAACAACTGAGTCAGCATTAGAGGTGTTTTCACAAGGCTTTAGTGAGTCACTGCAACAACTGAGTCAGCATTAGAGGTGTTTTCACAAGGCTTTAGTGAGTCAATGCAACAACTGCTGACGTTCCATAGCATTACACATTCTTCTTACATGACATTATTATAATATACTCCATAAATTCATTAAAGAATTAGGGCGTTTGCAGTCTCTTATTTCTTAAAAAGTCCCTCTCTTATTTATGAGGCGCCAACTCAACAGGAAGAGGTGCTGATGTGTCACTCTTTAGCCGAACATCAAACATTTCTCACAATATGGTGAGTCTCTCGCATTCATATGGCAACCCTCCCCTGATGGACAAAATCAGGGGGGCCCAAAACATTGACCTTAATTGGGTTTGATCGTAACATCTCCCAACAGAACTCAGCCAATTGATTGCGTGTAGTGATCTGTGAAGGGATCCTTTTCTTTCTCTTGCCCCTCATTATGTGCATGGATAGGACTGCAGGGAGGGCCATGGGGAGGGGAACTGAAGGTAGAGGATTGCTAGACCCCATGTTCATGTCCACCTCCACAGGCCACAGACACACAGGCTGGACATGCAGACGCAGCCCTAACAGGCTGAGGGCAGTTTTGACGTTGCCGTTGCACAATACAGTCTGTCTCCTCTGAAAGTCTCCTCTTGAGGTATTTGTCCATTCAAAAATCCTAAACAATTAACCCACACTGTCATAATTATGAGCTCTTCAGTAAAGTGCAAATTAATGTGCAAATGAGCTACTCCAATTAGGTAGACAGGAATATAATACCTTGTTTTACCTGATTGGTTTTTATTTAAAATTACATTCTATCTGGGTTATTTGTTTTGTAAACTTTAGGCATGGGCCAATCTACTAACTGTGCCAGTTTAGGACATTAGATTATGTTTTGAATAATCTCATCCACCAGCTCTCTCTCTCCGCTCTCTCTCTGTCTATATGCAGTAGCAATTGAGCCTGGGGAAGAGGTTATGGCTTAAAAGGAGATTAATAAATTGGACATGAAAATTGTAGCCCCACAAAATGTTATACTTCAGGGAGTTTTCAAAATTATGTTTAGCCTATATTAGTGGAGGCTCATCAGAGGAGGAAAGGGTGGACTATTTCATAAAAATGTAAATTGTAAAACACTTAAACAGTTTTTTAGATAAAACTATACTAAGAATATTCACGTCACCACTTGCTGTTGAACGCGGAATGAGGGAGAGCTCGGTTTGTTGTTTTGGAAAGTTTTGAAAGTCTTTTGAAAAAGTTTGGTTTCTAGCTAGCTACCTTTTGGTTTTTGATTCCGCGACTCGGTTGGCATCAGTTGCTGGGACCGCTACTATCTATTCAGTGATCCTGCTGACCAAGGCCGGGTCTGAGGAGCTGTTTGGCATAGGAGCTAATCTAGCTGCTAGCTAGCTGTCTATTAAGCTAGCAGGGTTTTCTTGAGGGCTTGAACCGCGGATTGTCCCGGGTTTGTGGCTGTCTAGACCCTGCTTTTTGTTGTTGTGTTTTCAATCTTTCCTGCGACCTGCCCTGTCTGTAACAGCGAGGAGTAACAGCGTAACCTACTGCTGTTACCATGACTAAGAGTACCATTGAGGATAAACATACCTGCATTTGTCCAATAGAAACTCTTGTTTGCAAATGTTGGATTAATGATTACACCATATATCAGCTAGATGCAGGTATTGATTGTGTCACTGTCTGTCACCTGTGCATCTACGCTACCGGTTAAATGTTTTAGAACACCTACTCATTCAAGTGTTTTTCTTTACTTTTACTATTTTCTATATTGAAGAATAATAGTGAAGACATCAAAACTATGAAATAACACATATGGAATCATGTAGTAACCAAAAAAGTGTTCCTTCAAATAGACACCCTTTGCCTTGATGACAGCTTTGCACACTCTTGAAATTCTCTCAACCAGCTTCATGGGGTAGTCACCTGGAATGCATTTCAATTAACAGGTGTGCCTTCTTAAAAATTAATTTGTGGATTTTCTTTCCTTCTTGAGCCAATCAGTTCTGTTGTGTCAAGGTGGGGGGGTATACAGAAGATAGCCCTATTTGGTAAAAGACCAAGTCCATATTATGGCAAGAACAGCTCAAATAAGCAAAGAGAAATGACAGTCCATCATTACATTACGACATGAAGGTCAGTCAATGTGGAAAATTTTAAGAACTTTGAAACTTTCTTCAAGTGCAGTCGCAAAAACCATCAAGCGCTATGATGAAACTGGCTCTCATGAGGAAAACCACAGGAATGGAAGACCCAGAGTTACCTCTGCTGCAGAGGATAAGTTCATTTGAGTTACCAGTCTCAGAAATTGCAGCCCAAATAAATGCTTCACAGAGTTCAAGTAACAGACACAACATCAACTGTTCAGAGGAGACTGTGTGAAGGGTCGAATTGCTGCAAAGAAACCACTACTAAAGGACACCAATAAGAAGAAGAGACTTTCTTGAGCCAAGAAACACGAGCAATGGACATTAGACCGGTGGAAATGTGTCACTTGGTCTTTGTGAGACACGCTGTGGGTGAACGGATGATCTCCGCATGTGTATTTCCCACTGTAAAGCATGGAGAAGGAGGTGTGATGGTGTGGAGGTGCTTTGCTGGTGACACAGCGATACGCCATCCCATCTGGTTTGGGCTTAGTGGAACTATCATTTGTTTTTCAACAGGAAAATGACCCAACATACCACCAGGCTGGAGAGTGATGGAGTGCTGCATCAGATGACCTGGCCTCCACAATCCCCCGTCCTCAATCCAATTGAGATGGTTTAGGATGAGTTGGACCGCAGAGGGAAGGAAAAGCAGCCAACAAGTGCTCAGCATATGTGGGAACTTCTTCTAGACTGTTGGAAAAGCATTACAGGTGAAGCTGGTTGAGAGAATGCCAAGCGTGTGCAAAGCTGTCATCAAGGCGAAGGGTGGCTATTTGAAGAATTTGTTTAACACTTTTTTGGTTACTACATGATTCCATATGTGTTATTTGTCTTCACTATTATTCTACAGTGGTGGCCAAAAGTTTTGAGAATGACACAAATATTAATTTTCACAAAGTTTGCTGCTTCAGTGTCTTTAGATATTTTTGTCAGATGTTACTATGGAATACTGAAGTATAATTACAAGCATGTCATAAGTGTCAAGGGCTTTTATTGATAATTACATTAAGTTGATGCAAAGAGTCAATATTTGCAGTGTTGACCCTTCTTTTTCAAAACCTCTGCAATCCGCCCTGGCATGCTGTCAATTAACTTCTGGGCCACATCCTGACTGATGGCAGCCAATTCTTGCATAATCAATGCTTGGAGTTTGTCAGAATTTGTGGGTTTTTGTTTGTCCACCTGCCTCTTGAGGATTGACCACAAGTTCTCAATGGGATTAAGGTCTGGGGAGTTTCCTGGCCATGGACCCAAAATATTGTCACGACTTCCGCCGAAGTCGGTTCCTCTCCTTGTTCGGGCGGCGTTCGGCGGTCGACGTCACCGGTCTTCTAGCCATCGCCGATCCACCTTTCATTTTCCATTTGTTTTGTCTTGTTTTCCCACACACCTGGTTTACATTTCCCTCATTACTTGTCGTCTATTTAACCCTCTGTTCCCCCCCATGTCTGTGTGTGAAATTGTTTGTTGTAAGTGCTTGTGCACATTTTGACTGGTGCGCGACGGGTTTTGTACCCATATTTTGTTATTTCTGGATGCCGTTGGTTTTGATAATTAAACTGCTCCGGCTATTACACAGTTCTTCTCTCCTGCGTCTGACTTCCCTGCCACCAGTTACGCACCCCTTACAAATATCGATGTTTTGTTCCCCGAGCCACTTAGTTATCACTTTTGCCTTATGGCAAGGTGCTCCATCATGCTGGAAAAGACATTGTTCGTCACCAAACTGTTCCTGGATGGTTGGGAGAAGTTGCTCTCGGAGGATGTGTTGGTACCATTCTTTATTCATGGCTGTGTTCTTAGGCAAAATTGTGAGTGAGCCCACTCCCTTGGCTGAGAAGCAACCCCACACATGAATGGTCTTAGGATGCTTTACTGTTGGCATGACACAGGACTGATGGTAGCGCTCACCTTGTCTTCTCCGGACAATCTTTTTTTCCGGATGCCCCAAACAATCGGAAAGGAGATCCATCAGAGAAAATGACTTCACCCCAGTCCTCAGCAGTCCAATCCCTGTACCTTTTGCAGAATATCCGTCTGTCCCTGATGTTTTTCCTGGAGAGAAGTGGCTTCTTTGCTGCCCTTCTTGACACCAAGCCGTCCTCCAAAAGTCTTCGCCTCACTGTGCGTGCAGATGCACTCACACCTGCCTGCTGCCATTCCTGAGCAAGGTCTGTACTGGTGGTGCACCGATCCGAAAGCTGAATCTACTTTAGGAGACGGTCCTGGCGCTTGCTGGACTTTCTTGGGCACCCTGAAGCCTTCTTCACAACAATTGAACCGTTCTCCTTGAAGTTCTTGATGATCCGATAAATGGTTGATTTAGGTGCAATCTTACTGGCAGCAATATCCTTGACTGTGAAGCCCTTTTTGTGCAAAGCAATGATGACGGCACCTGTTTCCTTGCAGGTTACCATGTTTGACAGAGGAAGAACAATGATTCCAAGCACCACCCTCCTTTTGAAGCTTCCAGTCTGTCATTCGAACTCAATCAGCATGACAGAGTGATCTCCAGCCTTGTCCTCGTCAACACTCACACCTGTGTTAACGAGAGAATCACTGACATGATGTCAGCTGGTCCTTTTGTGGTAGGACTGAAATGCAGTGGAAATGTTTTTGGGGGATTCAGTTCATTTGCATGGCAAAGAGGGACTTTGCAATTCATTGGAATTCATCTGATCACTCTTCATAACATTCTGGAGTATATGCAAATTGCCATCATACAAACTGAGGCAGCAGACTTTGTGAAAATTAATATTTGTGTCATTCTCAAAACTTTTGTCCACGACTGTACAATGTAGAAAATAGTACAAATAAAAACTTAAATGAGCAGGTGTTCTAAAACTTTTGACCGGTAGTGTACGTTGTAAACTTTCAATCATAGGCTAGGTTGTAGCAACCTCATGATGGGTATAGGGAAAATTTGAGTATCATGTAGTAGCCTAAACCTGCTGATGTTACATTGAGCTGGGTGAATGGAATATGAATGACAGTCATCCAGAATGCTATAATAGAAATAAGACATGCTCATGAAAATAATAATCATCCTTCCTCATCTTAAACGGCACTGACTGCCACTGGCCTATATACATCAAATATCCTAAATTTTGTACTTGTAGCCCTAATTCAGAAAGGAAACACACATAGAAATATGTTTAACCATTTATTGAAGATGGAATAATGCAAGTCTTGGCGATATAGTCTCTGCTCCTTCAGGATAGCTTACTGTCCAAGCATAGCTTCAATATATACAATTACCTACAAGCAGTGAGCATGGTAAAATATACCAATCCCCCAGCAGGAAAACAGAATCTAACTGGTGGAGGCTGGGGTGGTGGCAGTGGTGCAGCGCAGTTTCGCGAGAAGCAAACGAATGCTAGCAGTAGCAGCAAGCGGCAGCAGGATGTGTGAGCAGAACCGGGCAGCTAAATAGACCGCAAAATAAGGTAGGCGTGATTGTTACTAGCATCTAATTGCTGCAATCTCAGATGATGTGTCAGCTGTGGCAGGCACTTCCTTTTCTGAACTGGCTTCATTTTATTTAATGTTGAGAGTCCCTCTGTAGTAGAATCAACTTGTAAAGGAGACAGCTGTGAAGTCACACACACCTGGCTCAGCATAGCAGCAGAAACCAGGAGTGAACACAAACATCAACACACACACACACACACACACACACACACACACACACACACACACACACACACACACACACACACACACACACACAGTTGGATGATTCTGCTGGAAGGAAATGTCAGCATCTTCAAGAACCAGCTGTCCTATTCATTGTTCCTGGCTGAAAGTGAAAGGCGTAGTGTGTGTATTGTGTGCGACTATACAACTGGTGGGTCTAATCCTGAATGCTGATTGGTTAAAACCGCATTCCATCCGGTGTCTATTCCACAAGTTACCACTGGCTAAATCTATGACGTTAAAATGCCTATTTACTCTGTTTCATTTGACTGCGCGATCCACTGTCTCATCCGCCCATAGACAAGCAATGTATAAACTTGATCTCCACTATAAAAAGCATCTAGAAATTACCTCACATTTCTTTTAGACTAATATTTTGTTTTCAACAGCAGAGATTTGTATAAACCTTGCTGTCTGTCTCTCTGATATTTGCAACATTGTTTCAATATTCAAATTCGATCTCCAGCTGCCAATAGTAATGAAGGTGTCGGGACGAGATAGACAGGCAGGCAACGTTTCTCAGCCAGTCGAAATCATGAATCAGCTGGCATAATTTGGATTTATACAAAGAAATGTACATTTAAAAAGGTCAAATGAAACGAAGTGCAGCTAGTTTGCAGTCTTTCCAGCTTCAGTTTGAAATGATTGTGTTAGCTCTGTTGTTGGCTAGCTCCTCTGAACAACAAAGTCCTGACGAGTGAGCACATTTTCTATGCCAGGCAAAATCGAACACCTCATTTGCTCATTGTTATGGATGTATCCAAATGAATGTCACTTGAAAACAGCTTAAACAAATGCAAATGCAGCTACTTTGATGTTATTCTGGCTGCACTTTTTGACGTGACTGTAAGTTAGCTGTAGTTGGCTAGCTAGCAAATAAGGAATAAGAACATTGCCAGCCAGTATGGCAATGGAACATTTAGAAGAAATGACTGGGTCGCGTCCATAGATACAGAACAAAAAGTCTGAACGACTGGGTCGCATCTCTAGCAACCGAACCGATAGAACGAACGACCGGCCGGCTTGGGTAGCAACCCTAGATTTGTGTTGGGACTATATCTTATTTTTTTTGAAAACTCTGTTTATTAAGTTTTACACACACAGACAAGACAAAGCAATATAAATAATATACTCAACTAGAAAAAATACAAATAATACATAAAAAATAAAAAATAAATAGCTTTAAAGATACCATACTTTAGACAAGTTAAACACACCAGGCAGAAGGCTACAAAGGTTAAAGGGCAATCTATAGTATAGGGACAGAGCAAACACCTCACCATTGTTCCTGTAAACAGTCAAGTGATGGGGTGGAGAAATGCAACCACTCACAGACAGTCAAGGCCACAGACCAACCATCCACTGGACCAAAAATAAAAAGTTTACAATGCTTTAAAATAAAAAATGAATAATAATAATTTTATGTAGGCGTGAACAAAATTTAGGCATCCGCAGGTCACAATCAATAAGCACATCAACCTTAATGCCCCCCACCCCCACCCCAGAAAAAACAGAGAAATGCTCATCCAACCCCTAAGTCACAGGGGGGTCAAATACAGACTTATTTTGGTTTTAATAGGAATGCCATCAGAGGATGGACTGTTTAAAGTAAGACCGGAATGGAGCCCAAGCCTCATTAAACAGTTTGGGGTTCCCACGTGAATTTAATTGAATTTTTTCTAGTTTCAGAGAGCACAACACATCTCTCACCCAATATTTATAAGATGGGGGAGCTGCCATCTTCCAGTTCTGTAGTATTAGCCGTCTAGCTAAAAAAGTTGTATAAGCAACAGTGTCCGACTGGATTCTTGACAGGGGGGTACCTATGGGCAGTACTCCAAAAAGGGCTGTAAGGGGAGAGGGATCTATAACAGTGTTATATATATCAGAGAAACATTTAAATATTAATTCCCAGAAACCTGACAGTTTATGACAGCCCCAGAACATATGCAACAGTGTGACTGGTTCAATTTTACATCTGACACAGGTAGGATCAAAATCAGAGAATATTCTTCCAAGTCTGGCCCCAGACCAGTGGATACGGTGAACCACCTTGAATTGAATGAGGCTGTGTCTAGTGCTAAAAGAGGACGAATGCACCCTGCGCAGCACAGATTCCCAGGTGTCTTCCCCAAGTTCCTCCCCCAAATCCTTTTCCCATCGAGTCTTTATAGGCACCAAAGAAGGGTTCTGTAAGTCATGAATGATTGCATATACATCCGAAATTGCGCCCCTAGGAAGCTTGTTCAGCTCCAGGATGCTCTCTATAGCTGTATTCGCAGGCCTATGGGGAAATTCAGGTGTGTTAGCTCTGACAAAGTTCCTAGTCTGGAGATAGCGGAAAAAGTGGGATTGGGGGAGGTTGAACCTTTCCTGTAGCTGAGCAAAAGAGGCAAATGTATCATCAAAGAATAATTGGGCTAGTGAGGAGAGGCCTAGTGAGTGCCAGATGCCAAAAGCCCCATCATTCAAAGATGGAGGAAATAAAATGTTCTGATTGATTGGGCCTGATAGAGAAAAGCCTCGGAGGCCAAAGGCTAAACGGAACTGATTCCAAATTTTAAGAGACTGCTTTACAATTGGGTTGACACACCTTTTGCCTAGGGACACTGGGAGAGACGAGCACAACACAGAAGAAAGTGCAGCAGGTTTACACGATTCAGACTCCATCTGGACCCAGAGTGGTCTAGGGCCAGTAGGATCAGTCTGCAGCCAGTACAGAAGGGCTCTGAAATTTGCAGCCCAATAGTATGTCTGAAAATTTGGTAGAGCTAAACCCCCCAATGACTTAGGCTTCTGTAAATGTTTTCTACCAATCCGTGGTACCTTGCCATCCCAAATAAAATGCATGAATGTTTGATCCAGTGAAATAAAAAAAGATTTTGGAATAAAAATGGGTAAACATTGAAATAAATATAGAAATTTGGGCAACACACTCATTTTAATGACATTAATCCTTCCGATAAGAGAAAGAGGTAGCGAATTCCAAAAAGTAAAAGATTGTTTCAAACTGTTTGCTAGAGCAACCAAGTTTTCCTGAAACAGATTTTAATATTTCCTTGTCACTTTAACTCCCAAGTAGGTGAATTGATCCCGGACAATCCTAAACTGAGAACTTGTAAAAGAGCACTTTAAAGCAGCCTTGTTTACAGGAAAAAGCTCACTCTTGCCTAGATTCAGCTTGTACCCTGAGATTGATCCAAACCTTTTAAGAACAGATAAGGCGCGTGGCAATGAGGTATCAGGGTTAGAGATAAACAAAAGGAGGTCATCCGCATATAGCGAGACTTTCTGCTCTGAGCCCGTCCTGATTATTCCTTGAATGGCATCATTAGAGCGTAGTGCAATGGCGAGAGGTTCGATTGCCAAAGCAAACAACAAGGGGGAGAGTGGACAGCCCTGTCTGGATCCGCGGTGCAAGGGAAAATAGTCAGAGGACAAGTTGTTAGTCCGTACCGAAGCCATGGGGGAAAAATAAAGAATCTTTATCCACGCAATGAATTTGGGGCCAAAGCCAAATCTATAAAGGGTAGCTGTTAGGTAATCCCACTCAACGCGGTCAAACGCTTTTTCTGCATCAAGTGAGACCACCACCTCTGGGTCCTCCGACGCTGGGGAGTACAGTATATTCATAAGGCGCCTAATATTGAAAAACAAATGCCTATTTCTCACAAAGTCAGTCTGGTCAGAGTGTATTACTTGATGCAGCGAGCCTTCCATACGGATGGCTAAAAGCTTGGCTAGGATTTTGTAATCACAGTTTAAAAGTGAGATTGGGCGATAGGATCCACATTCCAGGGGGTCTTTGTTTTTCTTTAATAGTAATGAAATTGAAGCCTGATAAAGACTAGGCGGTAGCTTTGAGGTATTAAGGCACTGCAAATAGTCGAGACAAGAATGGGCAAAGCAGACCAGAAAACGTCCTGTAAAATTCGGTTGGAAAACCATCCGGACCCGGTGATTTACCACTTTTCATTGCGGACACTGCTGTTGCAATCTCCTCAGGTGTAAATTCTTCTTCTAGACAGTCATGGGTGTCTTTATCAATTGAAGGCATATTCAGGCCATTAAAGAAGGAATCAATCAGCAAAGGGTCTTGAGGGGATTCAGAGGTGTATAGCGCAGAGTAAAATTGTTTGAATTGATCATTGATCTCTTTATGTATAACTGTGGTGGCACCAGACGGGGTCCTTATTTGTGGGATTAAACGTGAGGCCTCAGATTTACGGATCTGATGTGCAAGGAGTTTACTGGCCTTGTCGCCTTGTTCATACACTCTGTACCGAGCTCGCAAGAGTAACTGTTCAGCTTGCCTGGTAGAAAGCTCATCAAATTCAGATTGGAGTAGTTGGCGCTCTTTATGCAGATCAGAGGAAGGAACCGTAGCATACTTCTCATCCAATGTGGCTATGGATTCGCTCAGGTCCCGAAGTCGCTGAGAGCGAACTCTGTTTTGGTTGGCTATATAAGAAATAATTTGGCCACGTAGGTATGCTTTGAGAGACTCCCATATGGTAGAGCAGGACATACCTGGTGTTGAATTAGTTTCTAGGAATAAGGTGATTTCAGAAGAAATGAAATTGACAAACTCCTTATCTGAGAGTAAAATGGGGTTAAGACGCCATTGATAACACATAGGAGGTCGCTGGGGAAACTCTAGTTCAAGCACTAATGGTGAATGGTCAGAAATAACAATACTCTTGTAAGTACACTGCCGAAGGTTAGGCAGAAGTTTTTTGTCCAAAAAGAAGTAATCAATCCGGGAGTATGTTTGATGAACATGAGAATAAAAGGAATACTGTCTATCTGTAGGATGTAGGAAACGCCAGGCCTCAAACATGGCATATTTCTGAAGAAAGGCTTGAATAAGTAGGGCACATTTAGATGGGCCTGTAGTTGTTCGTGAGGACTTGTCAAGAACTGGGGACATTTTGCAGTTGAAATCCCCCCCCTAAAATCAACAAATGAGAATCTAAATTGGGTATAGCAGACAAAAAGGAAGAAATGAAACTTGTGTCATCCCAATTGGGAGCATAAACACTAGCCAAAACAAGAGGGGTAGAAAACAGTTTACCGGTTACTATGACGTATCGTCCCTTAGGATCAGCGATAACCTCAGAAGCTACAAAGGGAGTAGCTTTATCAACCAAAATGGCAGCCCCTCTTGATTTACTATGAAAGTTAGAGTGGAACACTTGACCAACCCAGTCCCTACGCATCCTAAAGTGCTCACCAGTCCTCAAGTGAGTCTCTTGCAGAAATGCAACATTTGCATTCAAACCCTTTAAGTGTGTCAGCACCCTCTTACGCTTCACTGGGTTATTAACCCCTTTGATGTTCCACGAAATGTACTTGATCGCATTGTTTCGGCCCCTCTGGGCATTCCCGTTATACAACCCTGTCATTAGAGCATAGAATGGAAAAGCAATGAGCGCCCAAAAACCCCAGAATAACTTGTCTCAGAGTAATAATGTACGGTGGTAGATGTTTGGAAAAAGTACAGAAAAAAAAAAAAAAACGACAGAATGACAACATTAGAACTGAACAATTCAACCCCTCCCCCCACCCCCTCCCCCCATCCCAGACAATACCTCCCCAAACGAGGTACAAGCCTAAATAGAACATGTTCTCTTCGCACAGTATGTCTGTGAGAGTGCGGTCTTAAACCTAAACCCACAGTCCCGCTCTTTAAAGTCGCGTTTTGTTAGTGGATCAAACAGCAAAAAGAGATAATCATTTTTTAAATAAAAAGACGAAATTACAAAAGCACCACTTGTAGATGTATATAATTATATTCCCAGTCTTATAACAGGCATTTGAGAGAGAAAATAAAGAAAAGAAAGAAAATGTATAAAGGCTCTCAGCCGAAAACCTAATTTGAAGTAAGGAAATCGTAGTAAGACAATCAAAAATAATAATAATAATTATTATAATAGTTGTCTAGTTGAATGCTGAGACAGCTTACAACCAAGACCAAAAAACTACGTGTGCGCAACGTTGAACGCTTGCTGGGCATAAATGACGCTCAGAACTTTTAAAATTTAAGTGAAGACCCCAAAAAACGTGTCGCCTCGGGAAGCATTTACTGTTTAGTGGGTCAATGCAAACGGATGCAGTAAACAAATAACCAAGAATATTTTGAGTCACTGAGACACTATGTAAACAAACTGAATAGGTGAGCAAGACAGCCTAGAAACACAGGAGTAAAGTAAAACCTCAATACAATGAAATTAAAATGACTGAATGCTTGTAAGGCAAGCACGCTAGATGATCAAAACATTAGATCACATCAAATAAGCCTGAATTGGTTCGCCAACTCCCCAACTATACAAAATTAGCATGTTGTAGCTAAACATAATTGTACCACGGGTGGGTTACTTACTATCCACAGTTCGCAAGCAACAGTTGCTGAACTATGAGCAAGTTCAAGACTTCTTGATGTGACGTTGAATGTGAGAGAGAGCCTCATCCGGAGATTCAAATGTGTAGTCTTTACCATCATGAGATAGCCATAAACGGGCCGGGAATCGCAGTCCGTACTTCACACCTGGATGGTCCCGAAGTAGTCGTTTGGCCTGTCCGAAAGCTGCGCGCTGCCTGGAAACAGTGGGGGAGTAGTCCTGGTAGATGGAGAAGCTCTGTCCTTGAAAGCTCAGAGTGGTATTGCGGGCTCCTCGGAGAATCTCCATCTTCTCATGGAAAAAGTGCACTCGAAGAATTATGTCACGGGGCCTCTCCCCATCCCGGGGCTTTGGGCGCAGCGACCGGTGGGCACGACCAATCAGGGGCTTTTCATCTAAGGCAAGAACATCCTTCAGCAGCCCAGAAACGAAATCCATGGCGCGAGGCATTTCCGCTGACTCTGGGACTGATACAAGTCTCAGGTTATTGCAGCGAGAGAATCCCTCTAAACTTACACAGCTCTCCTTCACCTTTTTCAAATCCGCAGCTAGGCGTTTCACGTCAGCCTCCAGGGATGTAGTTAAGTCGGAGACATTTGTAGCGGAGGTCTCCAGTGCTGCAATCGTTGTAGTGTGCGACGCCATTGTTGTTTTGAGTGATGTGATTGCTGGCACCGTCTCGTTCCGCAGGATGGTTAGATCTGCTTTTAAAGTATCAGAAACCTCCTTTATTCGGGCCTCAATCGTAGCAACCACCTCCGTTTTCATTTCAACTATCTCAGAGCGTAGTAGTTTGATGGCCTCGAGAATGTTCATTTCAGCGCCGCCAGGCCAAGCCGCCCCCCCGGGTAAAGTGTCAGTCCCCGGGCCGTCAGGCTCAGGAGAGGGCGGTGATGAGAGTGTGTCTTGTAGGCCGGGTTTTCTCAAAGTCATGCTTTTGGCCTTATGTTTTGTCGACATGCTGACATTTGGAAGTAAAGTAGTCTTGGTTTTTACGGGAAGGGATCACCAAAATAATATATGAAAATGAATACGGTTCTGCTGCAAAATTCACATAAACTTTAAAAATACCACGGGAGCAAACGGAAAACACGTCAGTCGCACATGGCGTCCCTCCAATCCCCCCGTCGGGACTATATCTTGTGGAAGGATAAAATAGTATGAATGAATTCATAAAAATAATGTTTTTGATGTATAAAAGTAATAATGCCCTCGAAGACGATGTTTGGAGGATATATTGACACGGTTTGCCTGCAACTTCGTCTCGGGCCTAACAACACCCGGACCAATCAAATCAAAATCAAATCAAATGTATTTATATAGCCCTTCTTACATCAGCTGATATCTCAAAGTGCTGTACAGAAACCCAGCCTAAAACCCCAAACAGCAAGCAATGCAGGTGTAGAAGCACGGTGGCTAGGAAAAATTCCCTAGAAAGGCCAAAACCTAGGAAGAAACCTAGAGAGGAACCAGGCTATGAGGGGTGGCCAGTCCTCTTCTAGCTGTGCCGGGTGGAGATTATAACAGAACATGGCCAAGATGTTCAAATGTTCATAAATGACCAGCATGGTCAAATAATAATAATCACAGTAGTTGTCGAGGGTGCAGCAAGTCAGCACCTCAGGAGTAAATGCCAGTTGGCTTTTCATAGCCGATCATTAAGAGTATCTTTACCGCTCCTGCTGTCTCTAGGGAGTTGAAAACAGCAGGTCTGGGACAGGTAGCACGTCCGGGGAACAGGTCAGGGTTCCATAGCCGCAGGCAGAACAGTTGAAACTGGAGCAGTTCCTTGCTCAGTCCAGGTGGACTGGGGACAGCAAGGAGTCATCATGCCAGGTAGTCCTGAGGCATGGTCCTAGGGCTCAGGTCCTCCGAGAGAGAGAAAGAAAGAGAGAAAGAGAAAATTAGAGAGAGCATACTTAAATTCACACAGGACACAGGCCAAACAGGAAGGATATATACCCACCCACTTTGCCAAAGCACAGCCCCCACACAACTTACCATCCTGAGACAAGGCCGAGTATAGCCCACAAAGATCTCCGCTACGGCACAACCCAAGGGGGTGCGCCAACCCAGACAGGAAGATCACGTCAGTGACTCAACCCACTCAAGTGACGCACCCCTCCTAGGGACGGCATGAAAGAGCACCAGTAAGCCAGTGACTCAGCCCCTGTAATAGGGTTAGAGGCAGAGAATCCCAGTGGAGAGAGGGGAACCGACCAGGCAGAGACAGCAAGGGCGGTTCGTTGCTCCAGAGCCTTTCCGTTCACCTTCACACTCCTGGGCCAGACTACACTCAATCATATGACCCACTGAAGAGATGAGTCTTCAGTAAAGACTTAAAACTGGAGACCGAGTCTGCGTCTCTCACGTGGGTAGGCAGACCATTCCATAAAAATGGAGCTCTATAGGAGAAATTCTAGGGACAATTAGGAGGCCTGCGTCTTGTGACCATAGCATACGTGTAGGTATGTATGGCAGGACCAAATCGGAAAGATAGGTAGGAGCAAGCCCATGTAATGCTTTGTAGGTTAGCAGTAAAACCTTGAAATCAGCCCTTGCCTTAACAGGAAGCCAGTGTAGGGAGGCTAGCACTGGAGTAATATGATCACATTTTTGGGTTCTAGTCAGGATTCTAGCAGCCGTATTTAGCACTAACTGAAGTTTATTTAGTGCTTTATCCGGGTAGCCGGAAAGTAGAGCATTGCAGTAGTCTAACCTAGAAGTAACAAAAGCATGGATTAATTTTTCTGCATCATTGTTGGACAGAAAGTTTCTGATTTTTGCAATGTTACGTAGATGGAAAAAAGCTGTCCTTGAAACAGTCTTGATATGTTCGTCAAAAGAGAGATCAGGGTCCAGAGTAACGCCGAGGCCCTTCACAGTTTTATTTGAGACGACTTTACAACCATCAAGATTAATTGTCAGATTCAACAGAAGATCTCTTTGTTCCTTGGGACCTAGAACAAGCATCTCTGTTTTGTCCGAGTTTAAAAGTAGAAAGTTTGCAGCCATCCACTTCCTTATGTCTGAAACACAAGCTTCTAGCGAGGGCAATTTTGGGGCTTCACCATGTTTCATTGAAATGTACAGCTGTGTGTCATCCGCATAGCAGTGAAAGTTAACATTATGTTTTTGAATGACATCTCCAAGAGGTAAAATATATAGTGAAAACAGTAGTGGTCCTAAAATGGAACCTTGAGGAACACCGAAATGTACAGTTGATTTGTCAGAGGACAAACCATTCACAGAGACAAACTGATATATTTCCGACAGATAAGATCTAAACCAGGCCAGAACTTGTCCGTGTAGACCAATTTGGGTTTCCAATCTCTCCAAAAGAATGTGGTGATCGATGGTATCAAAGGCAGCACTAAGGTCTAGGAGCACGAGGATCACCAAAATGAGGAATCTATCCTCCAAACACCGGCTTCGAGGGCATTATCACTTAAGTATACATGTAATGGCCAGTTTATTAGGTACACCCATCTAGTACTGGGTCGAACCCCCTTTGCCCCAGAACAGCCTGAATTCTTTGGGGCATGGAAACGTTGCTCAAGTGGTATCAAGGGACCTAACGTGTGCCAGGAAAACATTCCCCACACCATACACCGCTGCCACCAGTCTGTACCGTTTACACCAGGCAGGATGGGGCCATGGACTCATGCTGCTCAAGCCAAATCCTGACTGCCATCAGCATGACGCAACAGGAACTGGGATTCGTAGGGTCAGGCAATGTTTTTTCACCACCTAATTGTCCAGTTTTGGTGATCCTGTGCCCACTGGAGCCACTTCTTCTTGTTTATAGCTGGTTTGAGCTGAACCTGGTGTGGTCATCTGCTGCAATCACCCATCCATGACAAGGACGCATGAGTTTTGTGTTCCGAGATGCTGTTCTGCACACCATTGTTGTACTGCACCGTTATTTGCCTGCCTGTGGCCCGACGGTTAGCTTGCATGATTCTTGCTGTTGTCCCAAGTGGCGCAGCGGTCAAAAGCCCTGCATCTCAGTGTTAGAGGCGTCACTACTAGAGGTCAACCGATTAATCGGAATGGCCGATTAATTAGGGCCGATTTCAAGTTTTCATAACAATCGGAAATCGGTATTTTTGGACACCGATTTGGCCGATTCTTTTTTTAATTTTTTTTACACCTTTATTTAAATATTCCTGTTACATTGCACAACCTTCAATGTTATGTCATAATTACGTAAAATTCTGGCAAATTAGTTTGCAACGAGCCAGGCGGCCCAAACTGTTGCATACACCCTGACTCTGCGTGCAATGAACGCAAGAGAAGTGACACAATTTCACCTGGTTAATATTGCCTGCTAACCTGGATTTCTTATCTAAATATGCAGGTTTAAAAATATATACTTCTGTGTATTGATTTTAAGAAAGGCAATGATGTTTATGGTTAGGTACAGTCGTGCAACGATTGTGCTTTTTTCGCAAATGCGCTTTTGTTAAATCTTCCCCCGTTTGGCAAAGTTGGCTGTCTTTGTTAGGAAGAAATAGTCTTCACACAGTTCGCAACGAGCCAGGCGGCCCAAACTGCTGCATATACCCTGACTCTGTTGCAAGAGAAGTGACACAAAGACATTCATGTTAGCAGGCAATATTAACTAAATATGCAGGTTTAAAAATATATACTTTTGTATTGATTTTAAGAAAGGCATTGATGTTTATGGTTAGGTACCTTTTTCGCGAATGCGCACCACATCGATTATATGCAACGCAGGACACGCTAGATAAACTAGTAATATCACCAACCATGTGTAGTTAACTAGAGATTATGATTGATTGATTGTTTTTTATAAGATAAGTTTAATGCTAGCTAGCAACTTACCTTGGCTTCTTACTGCATTTGCGTAACAGCCAGGCTCCTCGTGGAGTGCAATGAGAGGCAGGTGGTTAGAGCTTTGGACTAGTTAACCGTAAGGTTGCAAGATTGAATCCCCGATCTGACAAGGTAAAAATCTGTCGTTCTGCCCCTGAACAAGGCAGTTAACCCACCGTTCCGAGGCCGTCAATGAAAATAAGAATGTGTTCTTAACTGACTTGCCTAGTTAGACTTATGGATGCCACCCATTAGATAAAATACGGAACGGTTCCGTATTTCACTGAAAGAATGAATGTTTTGTTTTCGAGATGATAGTTTCCGGATTCGACCATATTAATGACCTAAGGCTCGTATTTCTGTGTGTTATTATGTTATAATTAAGTCTATGATTTGATAGAGCAGTCTGACTGAGCGATGGTAGGCACCAGCAGGCTCGTAAGCATTTTTCAAACAGCACTTTCGTGCGTTTTGCCAGCAGCTCTGCTGTTTATGACTTCAAGCCTATCAACTCCCAAGATTAGGCTGGTGTAACCGATGTGAAATGGCTAGCTAATTAGCGGGGTGCGCGCTAATAGCGTTTCAAACGTCACTCGCTCTGAGACTTGGAGTAATTGTTCCCCTTGCTCTGCATGGGTACGCTGCTTCGAGGGTGGCTGTTGTCGATGTGGTCCTGGTTCGAGCCCAGGTCGGAGCGAGGAGAGGGACGGAAGCTATACTGTTACACTGGCAATACTAAAGTGCCTATAATAACATCCAATAGTCAAAGGTATATGAAATACAAATTGTATAGAGAGAAATAGTCCTATAATTCCTATAATAACTACAACCTAAAACTTCTTACCTGGGAATATTGAAGAGTCATGTTAAAAGGAACCACCAGCTTTCATATGTTCTCATGTTCTGAGCAAGGAACTTAAACGTTAGCTTTCTTACATGGCACATATTGCACTTTTACTTTCTTCTCCAACACTTTGTTTTTGCATTATTTAAACCAAATTGAACATGTTTCATTATTTATTTGAGGCTAAATTGATTTTATTGATGTATTATATTAAGCTAAAATAAGTGTTCATTCAGTATTGTTGTAATTGTCATTATTACTGTCACGTTCTGACCTTTATTTCCTTTGTTTTGTCTTTATTTAGTATGGTCAGGGCGTGAGTTGGGGTGGGCAGTCTATGTTTGTATTTCTATGTTTTCCTATTTCTGTGTTTGGCCTGATATGGTTCTCAATCAGAGGCAGGTGTTTTGTGTTGTCTCTGATTGGGAACCATATTTAGGTAGCCTGTTTTGTGTTGGGGTTTTGGTGGGTGGTTGTTTTCAGTCTTCGTGTGTCTGCACCAGATAGAACTGTTTCGGTTTCGTTTATGTTCACCTTTATTATTTTGTATTTCTTAGTGTTCAGTCTATGTTTGATAAGAAAACGTGATGGACACTTACCACGCTGCGCATTGGTCCTCTGATCCTTCTAACTTCTCCTCCTCAGACGAGGAGGAGGACGAATGCCGTTACAATTACAAATAAATGTAAAAAAATTGTCCGATTAATCGGTATCGGCTTTTTTTGGTCCTCCAATAATCGGTATCGGCATCGGCGTCGAAAAATCATAATCGGTTATAATCGGTCATAATCGGTCGACCTTTAGTCACTACAGTCCCTGGTTCAAATCCAGGCTGTATCACATCCGGCCGTGATTGGGAGTCCCATAGGGAGGCGCACAATTGGCACGGGGTAGGCCGTCATTGTAAATAAGAATTTGTTCTTAACTGACTTGCCTCGTTAAATTATAATTATCCTTCAACAAGCTGTTTTCACCAGTGTGGTAAGGTACTTAAAGTTGAAGTCGGAAGTTTACATACACTTAGGTTGGAGTCATTAAAACTTGTTTTTCAACCACTCTACAAATTTCTTGTTAATTAACTATAGTTTTGGCAAGTCGGTTAGGACATCTACTTTGTGCATGACACAAGTAATTTTTCAAACAATTGTTCACAGACAGATTATTTCACTTATAATTCACTGTATCACAATTCCAGTGGGTTAGAAGTTTACATACACTAAGTTGACTGTGCCTTTAAACAGCTTGTAAAATTCTAGAAAATTATGTCATGGCTTTAGAAGCTTCTGATAGGCTAATTGACGCCATTTGAGTTAATTGGAGGTGAACCTGTGGATGTATTTCAAGGTCTACCTTCAAACTCAGTGCCTCTTTGCTTGACATCATGGAAAAATCAAAAGAAATCATCCAAAAGAAATAGACCACAAGTCTGGTTCATCCTTTGGGAGCAATTTCAAAATGCTTGAATGTACCACGTTCATCTGTACAAACAATAGAATGCAAGTATAAACAACATGGGACCACGCAGCCGTCATACCACTCGTGAAGGAGATGTGTTCTTTCTCCTAGAGATGAACGTACTTTGGTGCAAAAAGTGCAAATCAATCCCAGAACAACAGCAAAGGACCTTGTGAAGATGCTGAAGGAAACGGGTACAAAAGTATCTATATCCACATTAAAACGAGTCCTATATCCACATAACCTGAAAGGCCACTCAGCAAGGAAGAAGCCACTGCTCCAAAACCACCATAAAAAAGCCAGACTACGGTTTGCAACTGCACATGGGGACAAAGATCGTACTTTTTGGAGAAATGTCCTCTGGTCTGATGAAACAAAAATAGAACTGTTTGGCCTTAATAACCATCATTATGATTGGAGGAAAAAGGGGGAGGCTTGCAAGCCGAAGAACACCATCACAACCGTGAAGCACGGGGAGGGGGGGGGGGGGGGCAGCATCATGTTGTGGGGGTGCTTTGAGGCAGAAGGGACTAGGGGCACTTCACAAAATAGATGGCGTCATGGGGAAGGACAATTATGTGGATATATTGAAGCAACATCTCAAGACATCAGTCAGGAAGTTAAAACCTGTTTGGGCTGCAGGGGCAGTATTGAGTAACCAGATAAAAGGTGCCCATTTCAAATGGCCTCGTACTCAATTCTTGCTCGTACAATATGCATATTATTATTACTATTGGATAGAAAACACTCTCTAGTTTCTAAAACCGTTTGAATTATATCTGTGAGTCAAACAGAACTCATTTGGCACAAACTTCCTGACCAGGAAGTGGAAAGTCTGAAATCGAGGCTCTGTTCTTCTTCCTGCCTATAAATGGGCATGATACGTATGAGTATACATGCACTTCATAGACCTTCCCCTGGATGTCAAGAGGCGGTGAGAGAAGAAATTTAGTGTTTATCTTGGTCTGAAGTGGAATACAAGCTCTTTGTATGACGTGTCCCCCATTTCCGGTACTCTGGAGAGCGCGAGGTGGTACCTGGATTTGCCTTCTGTTTAGCTGCCGTTATAGGCGACTACTATCTCCGGCTTTGATTTTATTTGATACATGTGACCATATCATCGTAAAGTATGTTTTTTCAATATAGTTTAATCAGATTATTGAAATTTTTTAGGGAGTTTTGCCGTGTTCCGTTCTCTGACTTTGTTGACGATGGAGAGATCCGTGCCACTTGGCTAGTGTGCTTGCTAATTCAAGAGGGAAAATGGACGTTCTAAATCCAAACAACGATTGTTCTGGACAAAGGACACCTTGTCCAACATTCTGATGGAAGATCAGCAAAAGTAAGAAACATTTTATGATGCTATTTCATATATCTGTCGTAGATGTGAACTAGTCGTCGGCGCCCAAGTTTTGGGTACTCTAGCTATACCGAAGCTGGATGTCGTAATGAAGTTATTTTTTAGAATTCTAACACTGCGATTTCATTAAGAACTAATGGATCTATCATTTCCTATACAACATGTATTTTTTAGTTATGTTTATGAATAGCTATTTGGTCAGAATATGTGTGTCAGAAAAAGTGTCAGAAAAATATCCGAACGTTGTGGGAAATAGTAGCTACGTTAACAGAATGTATAACCACTGATTTCAGCTCTAAATATGCACATTTTCGAACAAAACATAAGTGTATGTATAACCTGATGTTATAGGACTGTCATCTGATGAAGAATATCAAGGTTAGTCAAAAATTATATATCTTTTGTTTGTTTGTTACGATCGCTAACCTTTTGCTACTGGGAAATGGCATGTGTTTCTGGCTATTGTGGTAAGCTAATATAACGCTATATTGTGTTTTCGCTGTAAAACACTTAATAAATCGGAAATATTGGCTGGAATCACAAGATGCCTGTCTTTCATTTGCTGTACACTATGTATTTTTCAGAAATGTTTTATGATGAGTAATTAAGTATTTGACGTTGGTGTCTGTAATTATTATGGCTGCTTTCGGTGCAATTTCTGATTATAGCTGCAATGTAAACTATGATTTATACCTGAAATATGCACATTTTTCGAACAAAACATAGATTTATTGTATAACATGTTATAAGACTGTCATCTGATGAAGTTGTTTGTTGGTTAGTTTGGTTGGTTCTTGGTTAGTTAGGTTGGCTTTGTGCATGCTACCTGTGCTGTGAAAAATGTCTGTCCTTTTTTGTATTTGGTGGTGAGCTAACATAAATATACGTGCTGTTTTCGCTGTAAAACATTTTAAAAATCGGACATGTTGGCTGGATTCACAATATGTGTACCTTTCATTTGCTGTATTGGACTTGTTAATGTGTGAAAGTTAAATATTTAAAAAAATATATATTTTGAATTTCGCGCCCTGCACTTGAAGTGGCTGTTGTCATAAGTGTACCGACGCCGGGCTGCAGCCATAAGAAGTTAAAGCTTGGTTGCAAATGGGTCAATGACCCCAAGCAAACTTCCAAAGTTGTGGCAAAATGGCTTAAGGACAACAAAGTCAATGTATTGGAGTTGCCATCACAAAGCCCTGACCTCAATCCTATAGAAAATATGTGGGCAGAACTGAAAAAGCGTGTGAGAGCAAGGAGGCCTACAAACCTGACTCAGTTACACCAGCTTTGTCAGAATGGGCCAAAATTCACCCAACTTATTGTGGGAAGCTTGTGGAAGGCTACGTGAAACGTTTGACCCAAGTTAAAATATTTAAAGGAAATGCTACCAAATACTAATTGAGTGTATGTAAACTTCTGACCCACTGTGAATGACATTTCACATTCTTAAAATAAACTGGTGATCCTAACTGACCTAAGACAGGGAATTTTTACTTGGATTAAATGCCATGAATTTTGAAAAACTTTTAAATGTTTTTTATTTTATTTTTTATTTCACCAGGTAGGCTAGTTGAGAACAAGTTCTCATTTACAACTGAGACCTGGCCAAGATAAAGCAAAGCAGTGCGACTGTCACGCCCTGGCCTTAGTTATCTTTGTTTTCTTTATTATTTTAGTTAGGTCAGGGTGTGACATGGGGAATGTATGTGTTTTTTGGATTGTCTAGGGGTTTTGTACGTTTAATGGGTCAGTGTCTTGTCTAGGTGTTTGTATGTCTATGGCTGCCTAGATTGGTTCTCAATTAGAGGCAGCTGTGGTTCATTGTCTCTGATTGAGAGCCATATTTAAGGCAGCCATAGGCATTTGGGTTTTGTGGGTAATTGTCTATGTAGAACGTTTGTAGCTTTTGTATTGCACTTACGTTTGTAGCTTCACGGTTGTTTTGTTATAAGTGTTCGTTTCGTGTTTCACTCGTCTCAAATAAAAGAGATGTATTTTTCACACGCTGCACCTTGGTCCACTCATTATCCTCAAGACGATCGTGACAGCGACACAAACAACAACACAGTGTTCCACATGGAATAAACAAACATACAGTCAATAATACATTAGAAAAAGTCTATATACAGTGTGTGCAAATGAGGTAGGATAAGGGAGGTAAGGCAATAAATAGGCCATAGTGGCGAAATAATTACAATATAGCAAATGTATTTGGCTAAGGTGTATGTAAACTTCCGACTTCAAGTATGACAATTGGGTACTTTTTCCACCATGGGTTTTCACCCACAGCACTGCCACTGACTGGATGTTTTTTGTTTGTCGCACCATTCTTGGTAAACCCTAGACACTGTCAGGCATGAAAAGCCCAGGAGGCCGGCTGTTTCTGAGATACTGGAACCGGCGTGCCTGGCACCAACGATCATATCATGCTCAAAGTCACTTAGGTCACTCATTTTGCCCAGTCTAACGTTCGATTGAACAGTAACTGAATGCCTCGATGCCTGTCTACCTGCTAAGCATAGCAAGCCACTTGACTTTCTGTCTCTAGGTGTTAAAACCTGTCTGACTCTGGCGTTCCGCCAGCGGAACTCCTCCCACATTCCACTGAAAAGGCAGAGCGCGAAATTCAAAATATATTTTTTAGAAATATTTAACTTTCACACATGAACAAGTCCAATACAGCAAATGAAAGGTACACATCTTGTGAATCCAGCCAACATGTCCGATTTTTAAAATGTTTTACAGCGAAAACAGCACGTATATTTATGTTAGCTCAACACCAAATACAAAAAAGGACAGACATTTTTCACAGCACAGGTAGCATGCACAAAGCCAACCTAACTAACCAAGAACCAACCAAACTAACCAACAAACAACTTCATCAGATGACAGTCTTATAACATGTTATTCAATAAATCTATGTTTTGTTCGAAAAATGTGCATATTTCAGGTATAAATCATAGTTTACATTGCAGCTACAATCAGAAATTGCACCGAAAGCAGCCATAATAATTACAGACACTAACGTCAAATACCTAAATACTCATCATAAAACATTTCTGTAAAATACATGGTGTACAGCAAATGAAAGACAGGCATCTTGTGATTCCAGCCAATATTTCCGATTTCTTAAGTGTTTTACAGCGAAAACACAATATAGCGTTATATTAGCTTACCACAATAGCCAGAAACACAAGCCATTCCCCAGTAGTAAAAGTTAGCGATCGTGACAAACCAGCAAAAGATATATAATTTTTGACTAACCTTGATAAGCTTCATCAGATGACAGTCCTATAACATCAGGTTATACATACACTTATGTTTTGTTCGAAAATGTGCATATTTAGAGCTGAAATCAGTGGTTATACATTCTGCTAACGTAGCATCTTTTTCCCACAACGTTCGGATATTTTTCTGACACTTTTTCTGACACACATATTCTGACCAAATGACTATTCATAAACATAACTAAAAAATACATGTTGTATAGGATATGATAGATGCACTAGTTCTTAATGCAATCGCCGTGTTAGAATTCTAAAAATAACTTCATTACGACATACAGCTTAGGTATAGCGAGAGAGTACCCAAAAGCTGGGCGCAAACGACTAGCACAACATGTTCGACAGATATATGAAATAGCATCATAAAATGGGTCCTACCTTTGCTGATCTTTCATCAGAATGTTGTACAAGGGGTCCTTTGTCGGGAACAATCGTTGTTTGGATTTAGAACGGCCTTTTTCCCTCTCGATTTAGCAAGCACACTTGCCAAGTGGCGCGAATCTCTCCATGTCAACAAACGGAAGAGAACGGAACACGGCAAAACTCCCGAAAAAATTTCAATAATCTGATTAAACTATATTGAAAAAACATACTTTACGATGATATTGTCACATGTATCAAATAAAATCAAAGCCGGAGATATTAGTCGTCCATAACGTCAGCTTATCAGAAGGCAAATCCAGGTCCCTCCTCGCGCTCTCCAGAAAACAGGAAACTGGTGACACGTCATGCCAGAAGCTATGATTCGAGTCCAGATCAAGTTACACACTCAATTTCTTCTCTCACTGCTTGTCGACATCTAGTGGAAGACGTATGAAGTGCATCTAAACTAATAAATAACAAGGACTTTAATAGGCAGCCCCTAGAAGAGTGCATCGATTTCAGATTTTCCACTTCCTGTCAGGAAGTTTGCTGCAAAAGGAGTTCTGTTTTACTCACAGATATAATTCAAACGGTTTTAGAAACTAGAGAGTGTTTTCTATCCAATAGTAATAATAATATGCATATTGTACGAGCAAGAATTGAGTACGAGGCCGTTTAAATTGGGCACGATTTTCCCCCAAAGTGAAAACAGCGCCCTCTGTCCTCAACAGGTTAACAATTTTCGTAAACAGGATGGTGTACCTAATAAACCTGCCGCGGAGTGTATTTCAAGTGTCCAAACATATACTGTAAATAGACTGCTCTGTAATAAGAGACAGAACTGTGTCATAGTGTACATCTGCTCTGGTTCTCCAGTGACCTTTGAACTGCACATGGTGCTGCCTGTGCCTCCAGGGCCCAATAGGTAACAAATCCCCACTGGGCCCCCTAAGAACAGCTGTTGGGCTTCTAGATTCCAGAGGGGAAATGTCCCCTGCACTACTCACTAGGCCTGCAGTGCTCTGACAACTTCAAAGGAGATGGAGTGGCTCATCCATATATAAGACACCACATGAGGGAGAAAAATATCCCAGCTGTAATTCAGATGTAATTCAGATATATAATGAATGTATATCCTCCCTGTGATTATGTATCTATTTGAGCCTTTGTAGAACACTTTCAGCGTGTCACTATCATCATCCTATTCATAAGGCATTGGGTCCCAAAGTGCTGTTTGGAGAGAAACACTGAATCCAAGTATAATTGAGATATAGCCTCCTATGCAGGTAGGGAGCTTCCTAATGTGAACATGAGAAATAGGACACATCAAGCCCTATGGCATCAGTATGCACTCTCATGAATAGCAGACAGTCAATGACCCAGAAATTGTGTGTGTGTGTGTATGTGTGTGTGTAAACAAAAGAGGGTCTTGAGACACGCTTCTGCATGGCATCTCTGTGGCAGCTGCTTCAAAGCAGGTCACTGCAAGTGGTGGCTCATCCCGCCTTGAACAGGAATGGAATGGCCAAGTATGTAGATTTGCATAAGAATAGAACTAAATCACTAAAGAAATGAGAATACATCAAACTAAACACAGTCTATTGTGTGTGATATGCTCTCTTCCATATTATTGTGTAAATTGTCTATGATCTACGATGCAGTTTAGTAATCATGCATCTACATCTTGATTTAGCCTACATCGGTGAGAAAATATAAAAATGTATCAAAAACCAACCAAGTATTTCAAATGAACAGGCTTACTAGGCAATGCATATGGATATCATTATTTCTGCATAGTTTATTCAACGTCAAATGAAAGTGCAGAACAAAGAAAGACATGTAGGCTGCTACTGTATGTAGCAAGCACAGTGCATGCATGTACTTTTGTTGTGCTCTGGGAACCGCTCAAGAGAACCAATTGATTGGAGGTTGCACGCAGTAGGCGGACCCTGGACACACTCGACATCCCACTTTTAAGAGATCAGGAGAATTTTACTCGTGAACACATGACATTTACACAGCATTTGAGAAGGAGCGAACAGGGATCACGATATATATATATACTTTTTTGCCATTTAACAGGTAACAGAAAGAAGAGAAGCCACTAGATGAAGGAAAAACAGTAAAGAAGCGGAGCAAGATCCGTGTGGAGATATCCGGAGTTCACAGTGGCACTCTAGTCCTCTCTGGTAAGATTATTATTCACCGTCAATTTTCAGTGGAATGAATGTCTTTTCATATTCATAGTCGGCTATTCGTCACCCTCGTCATTCCCTGTGTGGTCTACTGAATATAGAATAAATATAGCTATCAAACAGTCACAACTATTCATATTATGAACCTGTTATAGAATAGGATTGGCACCTAGAGCCAAATGGTCGCTACAATTAAAAATAATACTGTGAAACATTTTTTGAAATGTAAGACATATCTTCTCGAATTACTTTTGCCTAAAGAGTGCTGTTACATTCTTGTTACATTGTTACATTATTGTGGTCTTATATTACTGAAGTAACAGTTCTCAGACAGTGCGCGTGGATCTTGCTATTTCGCCAGGTGATACTGTAACATGCGCAGCCACGCTGGATGATAATGCCTTCGTCATCTACAATTTCAAATCCTAGTTCAGAAAAAGACAGCTAGTGATCGTTCATACTGTAATGAAACAGGCAGGGAGCAGGTCTCGAACCCTCGACCTAGCCCGAAGTCCAGCGCGCTATCGACTGTGCCGCAAAAGCATGCTCGTGCGGCAGAGTCGATTTCCGCGCTTATAAACCCAGGGTCGTTACACTACTTTATTCGCCATTAGTTTGTTATGCAAATGTCTGTATTCAGCATGTGGCATATTTGCCACATTTCTAAGATACTTCAATAGATGCTGTGGCATTTTTAATAGGCTATCCGTATCCCCCTTCTCGTTTACTTCTTAAACCTGGCATATACTATAGCTTGTTATTGGCAGATATACCGCTATTATCATATAGGCTAGTCCAAGAAAGTTTTAATTTGCCCTTTGCAAATCAGGCCCCTGTAATTGACATAGCCTACAACAATAGCCTACAACAGAAGCCTATAGTGCATTTAGGAACACGTTTTTATATGGTGTGTTGAGTTGTATTATCCATTGTACACCCCCCACCCTGTAACTCTGGGTCACTATGCATTAGACAGATAACAAGCATTTCTAGAGACACCTGGGTTGCTGAGAAGCCCCAGAGGGCGGAGCCCCTTCTGAGGGCTATTTGTAGGGAGGGCAGCAGGTGAGACTACTGTGTTTGCTGGAGCTGACAGGAGGGAGCAGGCGTGAGTTACTGTTCTGTCAGCTTGTCAAGACTGTACTGTTTCTATATTTGAAAAAGCTGGCTCATCAGTGAGTCATGCTCTGTCTCACTATCTCCACCTCCACCCTCTCCCCCTCCAGCCCCCACCCCCACCCCCACTCCAGAGCACTGGCTTACTGCTGAGCAAACTGGATGCTCCAGCCAGAGCTCTGTGCTTTGAACTACAGATTCACACAAATGTGTGTGTGTGTGTGTGTGTGTGTGTGTGTGTGTGTGTGTGTGTGTGTGTGTGTGTGTGTGTGTGTGTGTGTGTGTGTGTGTGTGTGTGTGTGTGTAGCATCGTTTTTGATTGAGCACAACTTAGTAGCATATCATATTCATTTTTTTGGTGTGTAGGCTTATTGGATCAGTCGTTTGATTTTCATCCTTTGAGAGTGACATGTTTGACTGAACATTACTTTTTGTAATTTTGTAACTGTTTGGGCGGCAGGTAGCCTAGCGGTTAGAGCTTTGGGCCAGTAACCGAAAGGTAGCTGGTTCGAATACCTGAGCTTATAATGTGAAAAATCTGTCAGTGCCCTTGAGCAAGGCACTCAAGGCCCCCCCTACAAAACCCTAATTTGCACCCCCCTCAGAGATTGAGAGAGAGAGAGTGTCATCCTTTACCCATTTTGTGAGTCGTTATCCATGTGACATAATTAAACTCAGCTGACAAGTGTTTTTCTGTTTTTCTCTCTATTACCTTGTTTGATACACATTTGCAGTATGACTTGAATCACAGTCCAAGTATTGTAACAATTACCTAGTAGTGAGTGGCTGAGTGCCTTAGTATGATAATTGTCTCACAGATGGTTTTCCATGCTGTCTCTGAATCTCAACCTTAAGTGCATTTGGTTTGTGCTGTTCATGTAATGGAATCCCACATTATAGCTCCTTGTATCATCTTCACTATGGTGGCGTGAGAGTTAATGCCCTGCTAAGTAGGTAGAGGGGTTCACTCTATCCCTATCTTATTGTATCAAAGTCTTTTCTACCTTTGTAATGTTTCCCCCTCCTGCCTGCATGTATTGCTCTACCTCTGCAGGAATAACAAGTCAACATGAAATGAATTACATTTGACATTTTTGAACTCATGCAATGCAGGAAGACTGAACTCCCCTACAGAGACTTGAGGCCCAGAGATGTAGACTGTGGGAAGATGTAAGCCACTGTCTTGTCAAGTGTTTTGATGCTGTGATTTGCTTTGTCTCGCTGAAGTAATGAAATGATGGGCACATCAACTTCAACAACAAATTTGTTTTATACCCTCAACCCCCCTCACCGTAATATGATGGTTACCTGCAGCCAGGTCAGAAATGTGTGGTAGAAACTACATTGGAGAGCTTTACAATTGGTGTGGTTATTACATATGTTATAACATGTTAATACATTTTGTTTCTCCACATAGTTAAATCCAGCCACTGCTTACTGTGGGCTCCTGTTCAATTCAACTCAGGGGCTTTCAAAGTGTACCAGAATGATAAGGAACATCTCAGGATTCTAACCCATTAAACCTACAAGTATGTTTGATCAGACATAGTCAAGGTGCATTAGAGAAATCCTCAGCTATGAAAACCAAACTATTTTATAAGTTCTGTTTGTACATTGAAGTACTTTGTAAATCCCTAGTCTGAGAGGGAAAACTACCTGTAATCTTTTTAATTGTCTGAGCTACCAAGACTAGGGAGGTAGTAAAATAAAATATTTTGGGCTGACCAGTTTGAAGCAGGTGGTTAGCTTTTCTCTGGAAATGTGCATGGCATCAGTCCGGGTTTGTAAGAGCATCCACTCAAAGATCTTTGGCCTTATTTGAACAGTTTTAAAAGAGTGTTTGAGACTCTTACTTTCACAGAGTCTTAGAATACCCAGAACACACACTTTTAGATTTGCTAAAGAGAAAGTGATGAAAACCTCAAATGAAATGTTTAGTGTCTAATTTGGTTGTGGGAATGCCTCCTGGTCCACCACACAATTCCACAACTTCTATTTCATAAAGCTGTTTCATAACCACAGTCTAATAGACCAGGCTAAATCTTGTCTGAGTTTTGGAAATTGAGGCCACTAGATCAGTAAAGCTCATGTGTTTGTATCAATTTATGTCACTCATCTGTTCAATTCGACATCTGAGGAAGTGTGTAAGAGTGCATTGATGGAGGACATCCAGAGTTACGCTCTTTCACTCAGCAGTGATCAGGGTGTCTATTAGGCACAGGATGCAGGGCTAGAATTAGAATTTGGCCAGACTCAGAGACATGCCCTTACCCCTCTGCTATGTCAATGGCCTCATTGTGACATCAGTGAGGAGAGGTACTAATCTATTTGTTTCAGCTAAGCTAACAAAAAGTTGGCGTTAGTCCGTGCTTACTGGGGTGTAACCTACAGTGTCACCTACAATGGAGTTTTATGAATGCCCATCCATGTGGCAGTCCTACCATTTGTTAACAGGCAGTTGCAATGGCTTTTTTAATCCTGATTCCTGTGACAAATCAATTTGGCTATTTAAGCTCTAAATATCAGCTACCCAAGTTTATCAGGAGTTATCCTGAGCCTGTTTGCAATGAGAACAGCGGGAAATGCACAAGTATTCTTTTTCCCCCGCTATGATCAGCTCAACAAAAATTGACTGATAGAAACTTGAAACCACTAATCATGACAATTTAGCACACGGGGTGAAACTCCTGGACAACAGTTGTGAGTAGCCTGATTGTCCATTCCATACTGTCTATTTTACTTTGACCTGTCCTGTTTTTAGGATAGGGTGTTTGTTAACATCAGCACATTTTTTATATGATTGGCCGCCATTTAGGTTAGGCTATTTGATCTGAGAAATGTGCTTGTTGTAAAAAAGTGTCTGTCTCATTACATGTAAAGTGTCTGTAGCGTCTGTCTCATTACATGTAAAAAGTGTCTGACTCATTATCTCCAGGAAAAACCACATACTCTTTCTACCATAGGCTATATCTGCTACATAGCCTAGAGATTAAGAGCATGGGGCCAGTAACTGAAAGATTGCTGGTTTGAATCCCTGAGCTGACTATGTGAAAAATCTGTTGATGTTCCCTTGAGCAAGGTACTTAACCCTAATTGCTCCTGTAAGTCACTCTGGATAAGAGTGTCTGCTAAATGACTAAAATGTAAATTTATGTTACATGATTTTGTGATGGAACGTTGGTGGAGCACCACAGTGATGCGTCTCTCCAACAGCACCCTGGAGAGGCGTGCTGGGAATGGACAAGCAAAATATTTTGCTCCCCTGCCTTTGAAAAAGTGGCCACTTCTATCACAGGGCGAAATCAACTCTCACCTAAAAAGCCCATATGCCACTCATTGAGATAAATTGTAATTGTTTTTGGGCAGAATTACGTGAGGTTTATACACACTGTATATACACACCATATACACATTCACTCACACACACTACATTGGCACTCACACACAAAACCCACACACATTCACATACACTACATACGCATACAACACACACATGCATACTGACACAACACAAACACACATGCATACAGATTACACACACACACACTTATACACTCATCATTTTACTCTTAGTACTATCTATCTTGATGCCTAGTCACTTTACCCTGCTTTCATGTTCATACTGTATCTAACTCAAATACCTTGTACCTCTGCACATTGATCTGGTACTATACTCAGCAAAAAAAGAAACGTCCTCTCACTGTCAACTGTGTTTATTTTCAGCAAACTTAACATGTGTAAATATTTGTATGAACATAACAAGATTCAGCAACTGAGACATAAACTGAACAAGTTCCACAGACATGTGACTAACAGAAATGGAATAATGTGTCCCTGAACAAAGGGGGGGTCAAAATCAAAAACAACAGTCAGTATCTGGTGTGGCCACCAGCTGCATTAAGTACTGCAGTGCATCTCCTACTCATGGACTGCACCAGATTTGCCAGTTCTTGCTGTGAGATGTTACCCCACTCTTCCACCAAGGCACCTGCAAGTTCCCGGACATTTCTGGGGGGAATGGCCCTAGCCATCACCCTCCGATTCAACAGGTCCCAGACGTGCTCAATGGGATTGAGATCCGGGATCTTCGCTGGCCATGGCAGAACACTGACATTCCTGTCTTGCAGGAAATCACACACAGAACGAGCAGTATGGCTGGTGGCATGTTCATGCTGGAGGCTCATGTCAGGATGAGCCTGCAGGTAGGGTACCACATGAGGGAGGAGGATGTCTTCCCTGTAACGCACAGCGTTGAGATTGCCTGCAATGACAAGAAGCTCAGTCCGATGATGCTGTGATACACCGCCCCAGACCATGACGGACCCTCCACCTCCAAATCGATCCCGCTCCAGAGTACAGGCCTCGGTGTAACGCTCATTCCTTCGGTGATAAACGCGAATCCGACCATCACCCCTGGTGAGACAAAACCACGACTCATCAGTGAAGAGCACTTTTTGTGCAGTCCTGTCTGGTCCTGCTACGGTGGGTTTTTGCCCATAGGCGACGTTGTTGCCGGTGATGTCTGGTGAGGACCTGCCTTACAACAGGCCTACAAGCCCTCAGTCCAGCCTCTCTCGGCCTATTGCGGACAGTCTGAGAACTGATGGATGGATTGTGCGTTCCTGGTGTAAATCGGGCAGTTGTTGTTGCCATCCTGTACCTGTCCCGCAGGTGTTATGTTTGGATGTACCTATCCTGTGTAGGTGTTGTTACACGTGGTCTGCCACTGCGAGGATGATCAGCTGTCCGTCCTGTCTCCCTGTAGCGCTGTCTTAGGCGTCTTACAGTACAGACATTGTAATTTATTGCCCTGGCCACATCTGCAGTCCTCATGCCTCCTTGCAGCATGCCTAAGGCACGCTCACGCAGATGAGCAGGGACCTTGAGTCAGTAGAAATGCCTCTTTAGTGTCCTAAGTTTTCATAACTGTGACCTTAATTGCCTACCGTCTGTGTGTCTTAACGACCGTTCCACAGGTGCACGTTCATTAATTGTTTATGGTTCATTGAAGAAGCATGGGAAACATGCTTCTTCACAGAAGATCTGTGAAGTTATTTGGATTTTTACGAATTATCTTTGAAAGACAGGGTCCTGAAAAAGGGGCGTTTCTTTTTTTTGCTGAGTTTAGCTCCATTCTTGTGTATTTATTTTATTTCTCTTTCTTACTTTTTTATTTTGTATTATATTTTTAAAGCTTTTCACATGTGAGTTCCAAATATCTCTAACGGCCGCTCCAATGTGTTTTTTTAATGCGTGTTACGCAACAGGGCAGTTAACCCACGCTGCTGTCACGTTCCTGACCTTATTTCCTTTGTTTAGTCTTGTTTAGTTGGTCAGGACGTGAGCTGGGTGGGCATTCTATGTTATGTGTTTCTATGTTGGGTTGTCAACAAGCCTGATATGGTTCTCAATCAGGGGCAGGTGTTTTACGTTTCCTCTGATTGAGAACCATATTAAGGTAGGCTGTTCTCACTGTTTGTTTGTGGGTGATTGTTCCTGTGTCAGTGTTTGTGCCACATGAGACTGTTTCGTTCGTGTGTACGTTCCTGTTCTTGTTTTATGTTCTCAAGTACAGGTCTGTTCACGTCGTTTTGTTATTTTGTATTTTGTCAAGTGTTCTTCGTGTTCGTCTTTAAATAAATCATTATGTATTCAACCCACGCTGCATATTGGTCCGATCCATGCTCATCCTCAGATGAGGAGGAGGACGAGCGTTACAGCTGCCCTCAAACCAAGACACGCTGCCTGCTAATTATCTATAGGCTATGTTTCAACTTGTACATTTTAAATTATTTTCGAACAAGTTTTATTTTCTGACAACAGTTTGAATTGAGGAGTGTTGCGCCTCCTCATTAATTCACATAAGAAGTAGTCCATTTCACTATTGCGGACAATTTATGTTTGAGATCTTTACTGAGCTGGGCAAACTTCTCTCTTCATCGAGAGCCCAAGCACTTCCCTAATGTTTCCCCACATCAAGTATGAAGACATTGCGCATCTCCAGTCAGAACAGACCTTGCACAAACTTTTGCGCCCTGGCACATTTTCTGGCTGGTGGCCGTATTGCCTTCATTGTTGTTTTCCTTACAAATAATAACTTTGGACATGTGTGCATTTCTATCAAAGTAAGTACCTTATTTTCTGTATATCGTGTTGTTGTTTCTACTGTAGCATGCCATATGTATGTATGTTATATTCACGTTTTCAAGTTCTGGTGACAAGTCATGCTGTCACGTTCTGACCTTAGTTCCTTTTTTATGTCTTTATTTTAGTTTGGTCAGGGCGTGAGTTGGGGTGGGCATTCTATGTTGTTTTTCTATCTTTTGTTCTAGTCGTTATATTTCTATGTGTTTGGCCTAGTATGGTTCTCAATCAGAGGCAGGTGTCGATCGTTGTCTCTGATTGAGAATCATACTTAGGTAGCCTGTTTTCTACTATGGGTTGTGGGTAGGTATTTTCTGTTTAGTGTTTTTGTTTGCACCTTACAGAACTGTTCGTTTGTCGGTTTGTTGTTTTTGTTCAGTATTCATTCTTTATTAAATTATTATGAATACGTACCACGCTGCACTTTGGTCCTCTTCTCCTTCCACCAATGACAAGCGTTACAGGACTACCCACCAACGAAGGACCAAGCAGCGTGGTAAACAGGAGCAGAGGATTATGGACTCATGGACATGGGAGAAGATACTAGACGGTAAGGGACCCTGGGCACAGGCTGGGGAATATCGCCGCCCCAAGGAAGAACTGGAGGCAGCGAAAGCTGAGCGGCGGCGATATGAGGAGGTAGCACGGCAGCGCGACAGGCACGAGAGGCAGCCCCAATTTCTTTTTTTGGGGGGGGGGGCACACGGGGAGTGTGGCAGAGTCAGGTTGGAGACCTGAGTCCACTTCTCGTGCTTATCGTAAGCAGCGCGTTACTGGTCAGGCACCGTGTTATGCGTTTAAGCGCACGGTGTTGCCAGTACCCGTTCATAGCCCGGAGCCCTATAAGCCAGCCCCCCGCAAGTGCCATGCGAAAGTGGGCATCCAGCCAGGGCGTGTTGTGCCGGCTCAGCGTGTCTGGTCTCCGGTACGCCATTTCGGTCCAGGGTATCCTGCGCCGGCTCTGCGTGCTGTGTCTCCGGGGCGCTGGGAGGGTGCAGTGTGTCCTATGCCTGCGCTCCGCTCGTGCCGGGCGAATGTGTGCATTGAGCCTATGGGATAGGTGCGAGTGTTATGCACCAGATCTCCAGTGTTCACCCACAGCCCGGTCCTTCCGGTGCCTCCTCCAAGCACCAAGCCTCCTGTAGGTCTCCCCAGCCTGGTGGGTCCTGTGGCAGCCCCACGCACCAGGCTGTCTCTCCGTCTCCTCCCTCCAGGTTCTCTCTCCAAGCCAGAGCTGCCCGCCAGTCCGGAGCTGCCAGAGCCGCTTGCCAGTCCGGAGCTGCCAGAGCCGCTTGCCAGTCCGGAGCTGCCAGAGCCGCTTGCCAGTCCGGAGCTGCCAGAGGCGCCCGTCAGTCCAGAGGCGCCCCTCAGTCCAGTGGTGCCCTCTACTAGGGTCTCCAATCCGGAGTCGGTGGCGAGGGTCGCTACTCCTAAGGTGCCACATAAGTGGGCCGAGACTATGGTGGGGTCCACGTCCCGCTCCAGAGCCGCCACCGCGGTAAATGCCCACCCAGACCCTCCCCTATAGGTTCAGGTTTTGCGGCCAGAGTCCGCACCTTTGGGGGGGGGGGGGTACTGTCACGTTCTGACCTTAGTTCCTTTTTTATGTCTTTATTTTAGTTTGGTCAGGGTGTGAGTTGGGGTGGGCATTCTATGTTGTTTTTCTATGTTTTGTTCTAGTCATTATATTTCTATGTGTTTGGCCTAGTATGGTTCTCAATCAGAGGCAGGTGTCGATCGTTGTCTCTGATTGAGAATCATACTTAGGTAGCCTGTTTTCCCACTATGGGTTGTGGGTAGTTATTTTCTGTTTAGTGTTTTTGTTTGCACCTTACAGAACTGTTCGTTTGTCGGTTTGTTGTTTTTGTTCAGTATTCATTCTTTATTAAATTATTATGAATACGTACCACGCTGCACTTTGGTCCTCTTCTCCTTCCACCAACGACAAGCGTTACACATGCGTTCTGATTCCTGCACGGATTGTAATGGACACATACGAGTGTAAAATTCTTCTTTGAAGGTTGTACTGATTATGATGAGCTAATGCTAAGCTATTTTCCAGCTATGTGTGGCGCCATGTTTGTTGACATCATACAATGCATTATGGTTGTCACGTCTATCAGACCAAAGAGGGTAGTTCACTCGACTGACTTATGGTGCTTTCAAGACAGCTGGGAACTTGAAAGAATACGAGGTCAAATCATGACATCAGTGATCTTCAGGTCGGAAGGTCAGAGCTCTAGAAAGAGGCCCGAGTTCCCGAGTTGGAATTCCGAGATTGATGACCATTCAAAAGATTTTCCCCAGTTGGAGCTCGTTTTTTCACAGTTCCCAGTTGTCTTGAACGCATTGAAGTGGAAGTTGTAGATTTCCAAGTTCCCAGTTGTTTTGAACACGGTATCAGATTGTAACTATGGTACCTTAGGGTTGCCAGCTCAGGCCCCCCTTTCCAGGGGTTTATTTTTATTCAGTGTATAAACTTGTCCTGTATTTGCCCCCCATTGATTGATAAATCTCCCATCATAGTAACATTTCCTGCATTATATCCCCCCAAGCTATTTTCCACCCATGGACAAAAAAAACCCACCACAAATGAAATGAAACCCCCCAAAATGGTTTCATCCCTGTTTAGCTTTCACGCTATGGTTAGGCTAGGCAGTAGGCTTGTATTTGGGGTGATGATCTGTGAGCTGATAACATTTTATTGGCTTTGTGATTTGTCAAAAATGGTAAACGACTTGTCAAGTCATGTGCTCCAGTTCTTGTATGCACTGTGTACAAGTACATTGAAGATTTGTAAAATGCTGAAAAGTGGCCAAACTAAATTCATGTTTTTCAGGCAATGGGTGTCACGATCGTCAAAGGGAGAGAGAGAGGACCAAGGCGCAGCGCGTGAAAAATACATCTTCTCTTTATTATCAGAAGGAAAACGAAACAAAACAACAAACAGACGACCGTGAAGCTATAAATCTAGATAGTGCTGACACAAACACTACACATAGACACAGACAATTACCCACAAAAACCTAGTGCCTATGGCTGCCTTAAATATGGCTCCCAATCAGAGACAATTAATGACATCTGTCTCTGATTGAGAACCCTTCAGGCAACCATAGACACAGCTAGACTTCTATACTAAACATAAACCCAACTACTCTAATAAACCCCCTAACCTTACAACCACCCTAGACACTACAAAAACACATACATTCACCATGTCACACCCTGACCTAACTAAAATAATAAATGAAAACAAAGATAACTAAGGCCAGGGTGTGACAATGGGCTTTGACTTTGTTTATTTGCGTCTTGTAGGGAATGGCATTCTGGGATTAGGGAGTTTTCACTTTTCAAACATAAACAAAAATGTAGCTGCTGTTAGCTTAGCTGACATGCATCTCTTCTCTAAACAATATTACATTTCTCCGGTGTGCTCATCAGAGTTGTGGTACATTCTAAACAAGTCTAGCTTGCTAATTTATGTTTTGTTTTTTGTCAGCGCAACCTGTTGAGACTGGTTTATGGGATGAGTTTGGATGTGTTCCGTGTGATGTTTGGATGATGTAGTTCGCATTTGTCTTTTACAGTAAAAGGTGAAATTGAGGAATAAAGTTGTGAATACCTTTATTTCCCAGCAGTACAAAACATTGTTTAGATGCTTTTCAGACAACAATGCTGTTTAGACACGTTTGTTGCATCATATATTCTGTTGCTGCTGTTCCAATCACATATTTGTGATGGTAAGCTGCAGGGACCAGTCAACTATGTGATCGTATGCGTCAAAGAGGTAAACTGTGCATCGTTTGGGGCTCGTAAGCAAGCATTTCACGGTAAAGTCTACACCAGTTGTATTCGGCGCATGTGACAAATAACATTTGGTTTTATGTGTTGTTGGAGGTGATCTTCGTCAGTTTAGCAAGAAAATGCTGCCCTCATCAATCTGTTGCCATAGTGGCTGCCTAATCCTGCCAAATGGGTGGGCCGGGCCTGGTAATTTGTGACTGAGACTTGTGTGCTTTAAACAATGTAAATTTGTTGATTGCTAGGCATACAAATAATATTATTTCTTGATACGTTTGAAACAAAGTCTAGTTGTGGCCGCAATCGGACTAGATTGTGAACAACTCTTGACGTAATGCATTGCTTGACTGACGTGAGGTAGATAAGCACAATATGTTTTGGGTCTACAAAACAGTAATGAATTCATTGCATTCAGTCTTGCACTATGTGATCAATTACCAGTTCTAAACAGGTATTTTTCTTCTCTATGCTGTTGTTGCTGACTGCAGCATGATCTATTTTACATTTGGTCGGAGCACGTCTCCAGTGGCGCTGAGCCGGAGGAGTGCGTATTAATCCTGATGTAGTAATTGCGGCCGGCAGGGTCGTCACTGGTTACCACAGCCACAAAGTCATAAGCCCTGCCTATTTCTACAATTTATCTTATTAAAATCAGATTTTTTCATACATTTTTACCATAATAGCCAATTCCGACTTTGTGGCTGTGGTAACTAATGAAAACCGTCCAGAAGGTCAAACAAAAGACAAAATGAACGAGTCACTAAGAAAAACAAATCCTGACTCTCAAGCAGTGCTTAATTTGTAAATTGGAAGGTCCAGGAACACATAGTGATCGTGAGAAGGAGGATTATCTGGGGGGCTCTGAGGTACCGGAACACATTGAGAAAAAAAGTGTCAAACACAACATAACAGCGCAGCAGACAGAGTAAACAGCGAAGTAGCCTACTATCTATGGTGGTGAAATGGACAGCACTCTCCAAGGTGCTGATTAATTCAAAGCATTTTAGACGTGACTTCAGTATGCCCACATACTTTAGTATAGTTAAGGGGCTTACACAAGTCAGAATTTCTTATAGCCTAATTTTCTAGACATCAAATGTAGAGCAAAATTCTTAGACGATACTGCAGAACACACGCCATATGCATACGTACATACTCAGCTGTGGGGCTTACAAGACATGTAGCAGTAGAACAAATATCACAATATCGGAATATAACTTCAAATGTAGGCTACAGCAGAACACACATATGAGAATATATAGGCCTCGTGCCTATGTGATAATATAAAGCACATATTCAGATTACAAACTTGTTCTGTACTGTGAAGGTAAAGTCCTACCTTCGTTTTCAAAACCTCCCACAATGACTCTCCCCATGTCAAATCCATTTAACTCCTGAGAGTCAATTTCTTGCTTGAAGCCATGAGCGGGCCTGTGGCTGTGACGTTTAGCCTCCTAAGGCTGTTCTGAAGACTCTAGCTGTAGTGTACTTTTTTCATTTTGAGTGTTAACTATAACCTGGGTGTCCCCTCTAGCCTTGTCTATAAGGCTTGCTGCCATCAAATCCGCCTTGGTTCGGGCATATTTCTGAGGGCTCTTTGTTTTTTTATTTTATTTTATTTTTTATTTTTTTTACGTCTGAGGCATAGGATGTTAATTTACTGTACATTCCACCCACTGTTTTTCTAGTATAATCCCTCCAGTCGTTTCTAGACACAAGTGCCCCACCTTTTTCCAACTTTGATTTCTGCATGACAAGCCAGGGGTTATACGTTTACTTGTTCTTGAACTGCAAATTGCACCTGCTCCGAGCACTTCATTGGTGGATGCACTGCCCCTTCCCCCACCAGCTCCCTGTCTCCCGCTGAGTCTGACTCGCTAGTAAGCCTACTAGCTATCGGAGGTGCCGGTGGCATCGCCATCAGGAACAGTTTGCCCCTCACTGCTCTCCTCCGGCAATGACAGTTGTCTGGCTTTTTCCTGGTTCGTTTCACCATCTTTCTCTGGATTTTTTAACTTGAAAAATGTAATCAAACTCAATTGCTTTTTCTTATCCATTTTTTTATGTGGCTTTCCCTCTATTCAAATTCAGTAGGAAGATGATACTTGACGTAATTACGTAGGAACCTCTTCATGAGCTGACCACCATTACCAAGACCTGTGTCAAGATCAGTTACTTACAACACAAGCCCTCCCCATAACCTTTATGTACAAATAAGAGAGCAGGTCTGAAATCAGTATGGTAGGATAGGATGATTATGCAGAAGGATCACTGCGTTTTTACATGATGGTCTTTCTGGGGGGCGGGAGAAATAACGAGGAGGCAACTTGATTTAAAGTTGATTGCTTTTATTAGAATGTCTACAGTGCAAACAGTGAAACAATTAATGAATCATACCGGATCCGGGCAAATAGGTGCCGGAACATACTAAGTAAAATCTGAGAGGTGCCACTCAAATTAAGCATTGCTCTCAAGTCAGTAAAAAGAGTAATTCAAAAAGAACAAAACGTTCACGAACTGCACATCACTAGTGACTTTATCCATTCTGAATGCATCACTCTGTCCTCACTCAGCAGAGCCAGAGCCCTACATTTCTGTTTCTAAATCCTCGTTTCCATTGGCACTTTGAAGTCAACCCGGGTAGGGCTGTCCTTGGTGGGCTAGCTCGAATTGCATTTCCACTGCCTCCAGAAATTATTTAATGTTGCTAGAGAGCCAATATGTGACTGTGCAGCTGGCTATGCTAATGTTGCTAGGTAGCTAACAAGATGTTGAATAATTTAATTCACTCTCACTATGCTGTAACTAACATTACCCCATGTATTTAGAGCCATGTATTTAGCTTGCTAACGTTAGCTAGCTAGCTAAATGGTTAGTGTCATCGGTAGCTACCATAACAGGCTAGCTAGTTTAATTCCTACCTTGCTTGCCATGGCATTGGCTATTGGCTAGCTAGCTAATCAAGAAAACCAGACAACAAGTTTGATATGATGTAGATAGCTAGCTCAATACGACCTGGCAGGTAAAATTCCTGCTAGCTCATGTTAGCTAGCTAGCTTGTTTCAACTAATTTGCTAGCTAATGTTAGGTAGCTAGCATTCGAGGACTGACTGTTCTCATAAAAGTTTTTTGAGAAGTGCAAAATGTATGAAGGATCCAGCTATGGTGTAATTGCTGTCATGACTGACTACTGCAGTGCTGCTTGTCCATGTGCTAACAGCAACAAACCCAGACGAGCTAGCTAAATGTGGTGTCAGCATCCAGCAGTGATCAGCTGGTAGTTGCATAGTAACGGCATCACCAGCCCGAATTCTAATCGAGCTGGCACCAGTTGTGAAACTGGGCTGCGCCTGCCCAGGTTTCCCTCGACCCAGCTCAAATTTGAAAATTCTATTCGAAGCCAGCTCGAATTTGGTGTTAATTTGGCCCTAATTTTAAGTGCCAGTGGAAACAGGGCTTAAATAGAAAGGTCTGAGCCGAGCCAGAGCTTTGTTTGGGGTTCTAATTTAGGGCTATGGCACACATCTCAAAGTTCTTAGAATGGAGGCCTATTACTTATCTCAGCTGTTTTGTGAACTATAAATGCTTTTGAAAGAATTGAACATAAAGCCCTTTTACTCACAAGTCCCATGACAGTGGAGTTAGCTTAGCCCTAGACCCACCTGATACCATGGCATGTGATGTAGCTGGGTCCACGCCGCTGAACCATGGCGGAGGCCACTCGCTGAATTTCCAGCTGGATGGTTGCCCCTGTGATAATCTCTCTCCTCATCCACGTGCTAGAGTAGGGGTGGCAGGTAGCCTAGTGGTTAGTGTTGGACTAGTAACTGAAAGGTTGCTAGTTCTAATCCCCAAGGTACCTGACAAGGTAAAAAGGTTTTACCTGACAAGGTAAAAATCTGTCATTCTGCGCCTGAACAAGGCAGATAACCCACTGTTCCTAGGCCGTCATTGTAAATAAGAATTTGTTCTTAACTGACTTGCCCAGTTAAATAAAGGTTAAAAATAAATAAATAGAGAGGAGGTGGGGGAACAAGCAGAGTTTGCTCTTTTGTTTGGGGCCACATGACTGATATAAGGATGAGCTGGCACTGAGTGGTGCAGGAGGAGCCTCAGCCATACATACAGGCTACAAGCTCATGTGCTGACTATCCTCTGCCATTTTCACAGCTGACACAAGCATACCATCTAGCCATATGGAGGTTTCCTCATGGGTCTATGCCTGCTACTGCTTTGCCGATGCTCTCATTTATGCCAAGCATCCTGCCCAGTGCCACAAACAAGCTGACTTGTGCTATGGATGGTTGGAGCCACAGTGTAAACTATACAGCCGGCTGGCCCTGTGAACATATAGGAAAGTACTTCTGACATTGGTACAGTCTTACCTGTTTGGTGAAGACTGATCAATTTCTTGAGGAAATGTGAGCTATGGTACATTTTCTGTGTCGGGAGCACTTATCGGGAAACAATTAAATGTACTTATGTACTTGTGTTTGTTTTAAAGTGGTGTTTTTTGTGTGTTTTTTTTACACTTGACCTGAATCCTTCATTCCTACTCTAACATAATATAGAAGAGAAATTGAGCTGTTGTACTGTATGAATGAACAGACATTCCACTAAACCGTTAGAACTTGAGTTAGAACACTGTTCATGTACTTCAGGCAAGTTCTTTCCTTAAATGTTCCATGTGAAGATTGTGACAGCTTGCCACAGCATAGTTTTTTTTTACTAAACATCTGACAGAATGACGTATAGCAGCTAGTAATGCTCAGCATCTTCAATCTGTCCTTCCACATAATTGTCAGAGTGATCTCGAACTTAGTGCACATTCAAGAACCAGTGGGATATTTGATCAATCATATCATTGTTCCACGTTATAGCTAGCCTCTTATCTGTTCAGCAGTCATACAATCTATTGAGAAATGATTTTAGACTCCAGGTGTCACGAAAAAAACATATAGTAGATAACAATTATCAACCAGACATTTCCATGGAAACATTTCCATGGAAACCTTTTCAGCCGTGTCTTTGTTCCTTTACAACGAAGTGAAGGAAAGGAGGCAGTCGTCTACCCTATGAAGCCACAATTCTTGTTCTCACTCTGACAATGTTGATCCTGATATTTACAAACACCTATATCTGACCAATACACCTGAGCCAGGTCCCTCTCACCTGTTTTACATCGTCTGTTCGGTCTGCCATTCCATGTTAAGCCATCTTCTTCTGGTCTGCTACTAGTGACCTACACTGCCATCTGCCAATATTACCTGACCTCTCAACTGTTGTCCTTTGGTCTGTGTTTACTGTCAACCAACTTAGTTTCGCTCTGATATACTGTATCCTCCCACTGGGTCTCTATCCTTCTACATGTATCATTAGTCTCGTACCTGTACTCAATGGGGCAAATCCTATCTTCCACTTAGGTTGAGTGTTGGTATCAATGGGAGACTAAGTGAGCATTTTGACTTAAAAGTGGAAGTTAGGATTTCCCCCTATGTTTCTTACCAGTGTTCTCTACCTGTGTTCTACATGCGGACCCTCATACCTGTGTCCTCCTTTTCCTGGTTGATTATTCGATCTAGCTGTGCTGTGGTCTTGTTACCAGTGTGATGTAGCATTCTACAGTGTCACTTCCTCCCTGTGGGGTGTAAAGTGTGAGAATGTGAGCTAGCGTGAGGATGTGATGCGGGCTGCTCTATAAATAAATCACATTTCCAGTCACCCGGCTGCAGCTCCTTCTTCACGCAGCCCAGCCAGCCAGCCGTAGGACACTGGAACCACACAGCTCAGCTCTACTCCCTTCCAAACACCTCCACGCTGCATTAGAGTTCATCCACAGATACACACCCACTCAAACATACACAAACACACACCGCCGACACCCTGAGCCCACAGGCCGCGTACACACACGCACATACACAGGGGAGTCATGCATCCCAAGAAATCTGAGGGAGCACAAAGTACATGAGGATGGCCAGCAGATGGTCTGGATGGGGGCTAGGCCTAGAAGATGGACAATTTTGCATTTTTCAAACACCTGAAACAGCTATTTCCTGTAATCTAGAGCCATAATAATAATGTTTAATTCTATGTAAAAAATATGTATATTTTTCTGCATATCTAAGCATACCTATTGAGCTGCCTGCATCTGATAAAATCTGGGTAAAAGATTGAAAGGAATTTGAGTCTTATTCAGTACATTTAGTAATTGCTTGGTTTTCTAAAGTCTACCGACCTTGCAAGCAGGTATGTCAGCTAAGATGCAATACTTGGCTATTTCAGCCACACCTATTGCTGATAGGTGTGTAAAATCGGAAACACAGCCATGCAATATCCATAGATTCATTTTGGCAGTAGAATTGCCTTACTTAAGAGCTCAGTGAATTTCAACGTGGCAGCATCATAGGATGCCACTTTTCCAACAAGTCAGTTCATCAAATTTCTGCCCTGCTAGAGCTGCCCCGGTCAACTGTAAGTGCTGCTATTTTGAAGTGGAAACGTCTAGGAGCAACAACGGCTCAGCCGCGAAGTGGTATGCCACACAAGCTCACAGAACGGGACAGCTAATTGCTGAAGTGCGTAGCGTGTAAAAAACGCCTGTTTTCGGTTGCAACACTCATTACCGAGTTCCAAACTGCCTCTGGAAGCAACTTCATCACAGAACTCTTCGTCAGGAGCTCGTGAAATGGGTTTCCATGGCCAAGCAGCCGCACACAAGTCTAAGATCACCATGCACAATGCCGAGCGTCGGCTGGAGTGGTGTAAAGATCACCGCCATTGGACTCTGGAGCAGTGGAAACACGTTCCTGCCCGAATGCACAGTGCCAACTGTACATTTTGGTGGAGGAAGAATAATGGTCTGGGGCTGTTTTTCATGGTTTGGGCTAGGCCCCTTAGTTTGGGTTGGTGAAGGGAAATCTTGATGCTACAGCACACATTGAGATTCTAGACGATTCTGTGCATCCAACTTTGTGGCAAATGTTTGGGGAAGGCACTTTCCTGTTTCAGCATGGCAATGCCCCCATGCACAAAGCGAGGTCCATACAGAAATGGTTTGTCGAGATCGGTGTGGAAGAACTTGACTGGCCTGCACAGAGCCCTGACATCAACCCCATCGAACACCTTTGGGATGAATTGGAACGCCGACTGCGAGCCAAGCGTAATCGTCCAACATCAGTGCCCAACCTCACTAATGCTCTAGTGGCTGAATGGAAGCAAGTCCCTGCAGCAATGTTCCAACATCTAGTGGATAGCCTTCCCAGAAGAGTGGAGGCTGTTATAACAGCAAAGGGGGGACCAACTCCATATTAATTCCCATGATTTTGGAATGAGATGTTCGACAACCTGTCCACATACTTTTGGCAATGTAGTGTAGTTAGACAAGCTGGCTACTGTAAGTAACTTCATTGATAGCCTGAAATGGCTTCTTGGTAGCTAGTTATAAGGTTGAGAGATTGGGAACCCATATGGGCTAGCTAAAGCCAACTTCATAAAATTGGTAGGTGTGTAGTAGCATTAGAGAGAAACAACAAATTTGAGGGGGCACGTGCCCCTGTGTCCCCTATGGGCATGACACCTCTGCACACACACACACACACACACACACACACACACACACACACACACACACACACACACACACATACATGCACACATACACACACACACACACACACACATACGCATACGCATGCATCCTGATAAAAAAGAACATGAAATCATTTTCAGGATGGAAAAACGCTTTCAGTATACATTTAAACAACTAAAACCAGAAAAGATAATGGACCTATACATTTTTTAATAATATAATATTTGAGAACTAACTTCCACCAAAATAAAAGCTAGACAGTCAGGGAGAATTGAAAATTCCAAAAACCATGAAATTAGCAACATTCTCTCAGCTGCATGGCAAAATGTGTACAATTGTAGGAAATTAGCTTTAAAACGGCAACATTTTCTCTCAGCTCCATGGAGAAATGTGTAGAATTGCAAGTTTTCAACACCACCAAGAAAGGGCCTCTAAAAAAAAAAAGGGCCACACCAACCTGCCGACCGCACCCACTACCACGTCCACCTTAACCCTTTTTGATCCAGAAATAATCCTGGACACTGGAGCAGAATCAAACCCCCAGCCAACCATCCAATACAGGAATACAGGACACTTAAATATGTTTTAGCATACCACGTGGATGTTATGCCTTTTCCAGATTTTCTGTGTGCCTGTTAGAAGCCTGTTTTCCAGATAAGGGCCTGATTCCAAGCTATTGCTGTGGTTGCAATACTGTGTATCTCCCACTCTCTTCATCACAATGTTTATATTCCAGCCTTCATTTCTATGAGTAATGTGTGATGTATCAGATTAAAAGAAAAAGGAGGGAGTATTCAATATATACTAGAGAGAGAGAGAGAGAGAGAGAGATGAGGAGCATCTCAGACTGACAAATCTCTTGAGTTCCCAGTTAATCTCCAATTCACACAGATGGCGGATCACACTGGGAGTCAGAGGCATGTAATAGCAAGAGCAGTAGCCATGGGGCACAGGTCTGTGATGTGAAAGGGTGAGAGGATGTCTGTCACAGCATCAGAAGTGTCTTACTCTGAGGCTCTGTGTTCTGTTAGTGTCTCAGCAACCTCACCTGCCATTCAATGTATTGGTCTGTGACTGACTGACTGGGACTACACTTTGAAACAAAACAATCAGGGCACATAGACATAGAGTGGAGCTGAAGGGTCCCATGTGTACTGTAGATTGATTCAGTTGGTTAAGCACTTAATTTAGCAGTCCAGTCACAAGAGCATGGTTATACTGCTGAAATAAGGCCAAGCAACAGGCTGAAAGGAAAGCTGATGATTACAGCTGGTGCCAGCATATCCCCCTCGCACATACGTATTTGTGGAATTAAATGAATATAGCAATGTGGATGAGTGTGAACCACACCCTTCTGATTGCTGTGTGTGTAGAAGGAGAATAAACAGATGGCTGTTCAGCCCATCCACAATGTCTACCAGCACGTTTTATAACTAACTGTTTACCAGGCAGGGTTATTCCAGGAGTCCTCTACATCCATCCATCCATCCATTCACACGTGCTTTTGCTGCTGCTCAACAGGCCTCTGTGTGTGACATGGAGGGGCTATTCTATTTTTAGCAGCATAATGTGTGTGACAAGCATGGGAAGTTAAATCCTGATTTCCCGTCTGAGTGAGAGTGGCTCTGGTCCAATCCAGTCATCCTAGGGACAGACATAGACAGGCTGTCAGAAGCCCCTAGACTCTCCTCTCCACGGTTTCCTCTTAAACATGGCCGGCCACACAGGTAGAGACGTCTATTAGCAGCTCATAAGAGACATTTTGTGGAAAAGTGTAATCTCTTAATCTGTTGTAAATCTCTCCACACTGAACATTCAGCCCGCTAGAGAGAGATAAGATGTTTTCTAGTCAGACACATTGTCACTCAGGGCCCAGGGGATTTCAGGTAGCTAGACGGAAAAATTAAATACCTCAGTGGCACAATATGAGATTTTATTTTTGGGCAAACAGTTTAGGGATGTGGCTGGAGAAAATAACTACTTTCAAATTCATAGACAGGGCTATGGATGCAAGGACTGACCGTCCATGAGATCAAAATAACACTGTAGTTTTAACCATGCTTTGAAGCTATACGATGTTTGTTTGCAATTACATTATTTACAAACAATTAAGTAAAACAAGCTCCTATTTTGGGTTCTGATGGGGTTAGACAGTTGAACTAAACTCATGAGGCATTTACAAGGTATACTCTTCAAGAATCAATGGGTATATGTGACCCCCACCTCTTTTCGGTCTTATGTTCAATTTTTATATATATATATATATAAATACAGTTGAAGTCGGAAGTTTACATACACCTTAGCCAAATACATTTAAACTCAGTTTTTCACAATTCCTGACATTTAATCCTAGTAAAAAATCCCTGTCTTAGGTCAGTTAGAATCACCACTTTATTTTAAGAATGTGAAATGTCAGAATAATAGTAGAGAATTATTTGTTTCAGATTTGATTTCTTTCATCACATTCCCAGTGGGTCAGAAGTTTACATACACTCAATTATTATTTGGTAGCATTGCCTTTAAATTGTTTAACTTGGGTCAAATGTTTTGGGTAGTCAAATGTTTTGGGTGAATTTTGTCCTAATCCTCCTGACAGAGCTAGTGTAACTGAGTCAGGTTTGTAGGCCTCCTTGCTCGCACACACTTTTTAAGTTTAGCTCACAAATTTTCTTTAGGATTGAGGTCAGGACTTTCCAATACCTTGACTTTGTTGTTCTTAAGCCATTTTGCCACAACTTTGGAAGTTTGCTTGGGGTCATTGTCCATTTGGAAGACCCATTTGCGACCAAGCTTTAACTTCCTGACCGATGTCTTGAGATGTTGCTTCAATATATCCACATATTTGTCCTTCCTCATGATGCCATCTAATTTGTGAAGTGCATCAGTCCCTCCTGCAGCAAAGCACCCCACAACATGATGCTGCCACCCTTGTGCTTCACATTTGGGATGGTGATCTTTGGCTTGCAAGCCTCCCCTTTTTCCTCCAAACATAACGATGGTCATTATGGCCAAACAGTTTAATCAGACCAGAGGACATTTCTCCAAAAAGTACGATCTTTGTTCCCATGTGCAGTTGCAAACCCTAGTCTGGCTTTTTTATGGCAGTTTTGGAGCAGTGGCTTCTTCCTTACTGAGCGGCCTTTCAGGTTATGTCGATATAGGACTTGTTTTACTGTGGATATAGATACTTTTGTACCTGTTTCCTCCAGCATCTTCACAAGGTCCTTTGCTGTTGTTCTGGGATTGATTTGCACTTTTTGTACCAAATTACGTTCATCTCTAGGAGACAGAACACGTCTCCTTCCTGAGCGGTGTGACGGCTGCGTGGTCCCATGGTGTTTATACTTGCATACTATTGTTTGTACAGATGAACGTGGTACGTTCAGGCATTTGGAAATTGCTCCCAAGGATGAACCAGACTTGTGGAAGTCTACAATTGTTTTTCTGAGGTCTTGGCTGATTTATTTTTGATTTTCCCATGATGTCAAGCAAAGGTAGGCCTTGAATTTCAAGGTAGGCCTTGAAATACATCCACTGGTACACCTCCGATTGACTCAAATGATGTCAATTAGCCAATCAGAAGCTTGCCAAAACTATAGTTTGTTATCAAGAAATTTGTGGAACCGTTAAAAAACGAGTTTTAATGACTCCAACCTAAGTGTATGTAAACCTCCGACTTCAACTGTATATTGGATAAAAGTACAGACACAGAGATTCAAAATGCTTTATCATACATTATACAACGGGTGGATCTAATCCTGAATGCTGATTGGTTAAAACCGCATTCCATCCGGTGTCTATTCCACAAGTTACCACCGGCTAAATCTGTGACGTTAAAAGCCTATTTACTCTGTTCCATCTGACTGCAATACGTTGTCTCATCAGCCCAGCCAGGCACTTTATAAACTTGATATTTACTATAAAAATCATCTAGACATTATCTCACATTTCTTTAAGACTAACATTAAGTTTTCAACAGCAGAAATTTGTATAAACATTGCTGTCTGTCTCACCTGCATTTGCAACATTGTTTCAACATTCAAATTAGTTGTGGCATAGTAATGAACGTGTCGGGACGAGACAGACAGGCAGGCAGCGTTTCTCAGCCAGTCGAAATCATGAATCAGCTGGCATCATTTTTATGGATATATACAAAGAAATGTAAATTGAAAAAGGTCAAATGAAACGAAGTGCAGCTAGTTTGCAGTCTTTCCAGCTTCAGTTTGAAATGATTGTGTTAGCTGTGTTGTTGGCTAGCTCCTCTGAACAATAGTGTCCTGACGAGTGAGCACAATTTCTATGCCAGGCAAAATCGCGCTTCATTAGCTTATTGTTATGGACGCATCCAAATAAATGTATCTTGAAAACAGCTTAAGCAAATGCAAATGCAGCTACTTTGCTGTTATTCTGGCTGGACTTTTTGATGTGGCTAAGTTAGCCGTAGTTGGCTAGCTAGCAAGTAAGCAAAGGATAAGAACATTGCTAGCCACTAACATTTAGAACGAACGACTGGGTCGTGTCCATAGATATAGAATAAAAAGACTGAATGACTGGGTTGCGTCTCTGGCAACCGAACCGATAGAACGAACGATCAGCCGGCTTGGGTAGCAACCTTAGAATAGTGTCGGGACTATATCTTGTGGAAGGATAAAATAGTATGAATAAATTCATCAAAATAACATTTTTAATGAAAATATGTCAATCCTTTGAATATGTTGGTAACCCGTTGTATAAAAGTGATAATGCCCTCGAAGCCGGTGTTTGGAGCACTTCGTCTCGGACCTAACAACACCAGTGCTAATATATCCTCCAAACACCGGCTAAAGCCAACTTCATAATAAGTGTTGGTAAATGTGCTATGTGGGTCAGGGCCAGCTGTAAACATGTCTTTCCCTCATACACCCCCCTCCTGGGATGACGTCTCTTAGCCGTGCATCCTACGTCAGAGCAGCATAAGCCCAGCAGCACAGACGCTGGTCGGAGGGTGACAAATTGAGGAGGTTTTTGGGGATCAGGGCTCTGCAGGGCATGGATAAACAGCAAGTCTGACAGATCAGACAGGGAATGAGGACATTGATTTTCTCCCAAACTGAAGCGTAACAATGTGACATTTGCTCTTGCATAATTCTTCCCCTAGTGCCATTCCTCCACCCCTAACCCCCACCCTTACCGAACAAGCTCTTTTCCCCTGGGGACACTGCCTTCTGTCTACACAAAACAGAGACCCAACCCAACAAATACACACATAAAGCCCTGAAAGAACAGAACACAGTAGCGGTTTATAAAACCACTGCATCCACAACGTCCACTGGCTTAGGGAGTAATATAGGGATGATTGCCAAACGACTGCTTCTCTCTCTCTCTGTCAGCCTTTCCATCTGTATAATATTGCTGCATGCAGAGCCAGAGCAAATAAACCTATCTATTAATAGTTATTTATAGATGGAAAGACCTTTAAAATAACAGCATGCAGAATTTAATTAAACGCTCTCTGTGTAATTACCTGACGCCACATGTACACCTCCCTAAATGTGGTGAGTAAGCCTGCATGACGTTCTCCCAACAATCCAATTCCTGTCAAACTGCTCACACACACTTTTAGGAGGCTAATCTGGGAAAGTGAGGTGTTGAGATTTAAGTGATAATGGCTGGGCAGGCAGGCTTTTTTAATTGTGCATGGAGGGGATGTGAGGATGGCATCATACCATATGCTATTCAGGATGTGAATGATCTCATCGCTACTTGACTGGACCTGGATAGACCTCTTCTCATCAACACACAACCTTTTCTCTCATGTTTCATACTATATTTAATAGTGTATCTGTGTATATGTGACATGCTGGTGGGAAGTCTCCTATTCCTTCACATGGAGATATGTGTGTATCCTTGCTGCTTACATAACATGGTGACTGTCCTACATTCCCCATTGTAAGCATCCTCTTCTTCATTGCCATTCTCTTTCATCTTCAGTGGCTCACTCTCTCAGGGAGAGAACAATCAACTAAGTCTTCAAACAAACTGTATTCATGACATATTCCCTGTGTCTGTGGGTAGCTATCTTCCAGACATTCTTACTGAATGAAAACACACTGTGTTTGTGTTTTCACGCCCAGTTAGCTGAAGGAAGTTCATTCATACAATGTTTCTCGGAGATGTGATTCTGCCCAATCAGCTAAGTCGTGGAGAAGCTCCACCCTGTGAAGTCATCCCAGAGATCCCGCTGTGATCCAGCCAGCCAATCACACGTCAGTTTAGCTGCAGGTCCTCCTCTGAGTGCTCTGCCCAGCCTGTCTATGAATGGTGGGCTGTTTGAGTGACAGAGAGACTCCTCACTGGTGATGGGGCCCTAGTGTGTGTGGCACCACCCACTGCCTGTCTCCTTCCCGTCCCCTGCCACACATGTGCGTGAGCACGGTACCCTGGCAGCTGCCGAATTCAAGGTGCCGTCTTTTCAATTAGGGCGCAATGAATTACCTTTTCAGCCCATCGAGTGGCCCAGGGAGCTGCAGCCAAGAGGGCGCCGGTGGTATAATGATGCCTGGCACAATAGCGCCACTGTTCTCCGGCCCGTTCCCAGGAAACCACACAACATGCGCCATTGTGTGCCATGTTTTGCTAGCTGACCACGTTGCCCCGCATTAGCCAGAGAGACAGAGAAGCCTGGCTATGCAGTAAGCCTCACATCCCAATGTGGTTGGTGGAGGCCGGTGACACAGTAACACAGGCCATGAGGGGCTGCTGCTCGATGGAGACCCTGGGTTTATACACCTCCCTCTGTGTTTGATGTGCTAAAATAATTTTGCAAAAAGCTACTTTTGAAATGCGGGCAGGGGAGGTGAAGTGGGGGTGGCGGGAGCAGGGGTCATCTGAGGGGACCAGGGTCAGTGAAGAGGTCTGGAGCACTGAGAGAGCGAGAGCACTGCCGCTACGCTTATACCTTCCCGATTAAAGAAAGAAATGGCAAGCTATAACAAAAGAATTAGGTCCGCAACTGGTTCTAAGCTGGTCGTAACTGGTTCTCCTGCCTTTCATCTCCTCCTTCTGTAAGTTGCACTGTGTGTGTGCCACCTTGTCCCCCTACTCCATCCGCCCTTTACCCCTGTTTACGCTGCATAGCTAATGGGGAAATTAGTTGTGGGGGCTTTCAGGGACAGCCAGGGAGCCGTGGTTGACAGGAACAGGGAGACGCATGTCACAGGAGCCTTTCAGGGGCCTTTCAGGGCCTGTACACCAGCAGCTCTTCTTATACACCACTGTAGGGGACCTAGGATACAGGGGTCCCTCACAAAGGGGCCCGAACCATCCCTCACAAAGCCTGGAATGTCACAGCTAACTGGGGCCTTTCCTCTCATAAGCAGTATAGAGGAAAATACCTGTCAGCTGACAACTAAATAATGCTGGAGATTCTCCCCGGAAACAAAGGTTGTTTATCAACTTAGTTTTCTGACTTCAATGATTACGGCTGGTGCTTTTATCTTACGCTTGACAAGCTGACAACAGAAAGCGTTTGTGTTGTCAACTCCTCCAGCGTTCTTAAAGTGCTTTATAACTAAATCAAATGAAATTTTATTGCCCGTTTAGACATATTTGCAGCTGTTATTGCACGTGCAGCGAAATGCTTGTGTTTCTAGCTCCTACAGTGCAGTAATACCTAGCAATACAAAACAATACACACATCATTCAAAATATCAGAACGAGCAATGTCAGAGTCCGGAATATAAATACACTACATGACCAAAGGTATGTGGACACCTGCTCGTCGAACATCTCATTCAAAAATCATGGGAATTAATATGGAGTTTGCTGCTATAATAGCCTCCACTCCTAAGGGAAGGCTTTCCACTAGATGTTGGAACATTGCTGCGGGGAATTGCTTCCATTCAGCCACAAGAGCATTAGTGAGGTCAGGCAGTGATGTTGGGCGATTAGGCCTGGCTCGCAGTCGACATTCCAATTCATCCCAAAGGTATTCGATGGGGTTGAGGTCAGGGCTCTGTGCTCTTCCACACCGATCTCGACAAACCATTTCTGTATGTACCTCGCTTTGTGCACGGGGGCATTGTCATGCGGAAACAGGAAAGGGGCTCCCCAAACTGTTGCCACAAAGTTGGAAGCACAGAATCGCCTGGAATGTCACTATATGTTGTAGTGATAAGCTTTCCCTTCACTGGAACTAAGGGTCATAGACCGAACCATGAAAAACAGCCCCAGACCATTATTCCTCCTCCACCAAACTTTACAGTTAGCACTATGCATTCGGGCAGGTAGTGTTCTCCTGGCATCCGCCAAACTTAGATTTGTCCGTTGGACTGCCATATAGTGAAGCGGGATTCATCACTCCAGAGAATGCGTTTCCATTGCGACAGAGTCAAATGGCGGTGAGCTTTACACTACTCCAGCCGACACTTGGAATTGCGCATGGTGATCTTAGGCTTGTGTGCGGCTGCTTGGCGATGGAAACACATTTCATGAAGCTCCCGACGAACAGTTCTTGTGCTGAGAGGCAGTTTGGAACTCAGTAGTGAGTGTTGCAACCGAGGACAGACTGTTTTTACGAGCTACGCGCTTCAGCACTCGGCAGTCCCGATCTGTGAGCTTGTGTGGCCTATCACTTCACGGCTGAGCAGTTGTTTCTCCTTGACGTTTCCACTTCACAATAACAGTACTTACAGTAGACGCGGCAGCTCTAGCAGGGCAGAAATTTGACGAACTGACTTGTTGGAAAGGTGGTATCCTTTGACGGTGCCACGTTGAAAGTCACTGAGCTTTTCAGTAAGGCAATTCCTCTGCCAATGTTTGTCTATGGAAATTGCATGACTGTGTGCTCGATTTTATATACTTGTCAGCAATGGGTGTGGCTGAAATAGCAGAATCTATTAATTTGAAGGGGTGTCCAAATGCCTTTGTATATATAGTGTATATACTATTTACTGTATGTATAGTAGTTATATAGGATGAACCATGATTACAATACAGTATATACATATAAAGTGGGTAAAACAGTATGTAAACATTATTAAAGTGACCAGTGTTCTATGTCTATGTACATAGGGCAGCAGTCTCAAAGGTGCAGGGTAGAGTACCGGGTGGTAGCCAGCTAGTAACAGTGACTAAGGTTCAGGGCAGGGTACTGGGCCGAGGCCGGCTAGTGGTGACTGTTTAACAATCTGATGGCCTGGAGATAGAAGCTGTTCATCAGTCTCTCGGTCCCAGATTTGATGCACATGTACTGTCTCCACCTTCTAGATGGTAGCGGGCTGAACAGGGCATGGCTCAGGTGGCTGAGCTCCTTGATGATCTTCTTTTGACCCTCTCCACTGCGGCACTGTCAATGTAGAGGGGGGCATGTTCCCTCTGCTGTGTCCTGTAATCCACGATCAGCTCCTTCATTTTGTTGACGTTGAGTGTGAGGTTATTTTCCTGGCACCACTCCGCCAGGGCTCTCACCTCCTCCCTGTAGGCTGTCTCGTTATTGTAGGTAATTAGGCTTGCCACTGTTGTGTCGTCAGCAAACTTGATGATTGAGTTGCAGACGTGCGTTGCCACGCAGTCATGGGTGAAGAGGGAGTACAGGAGGTGGCTGAGCACACCCCCTTGTGGGGCTCCCATGTTGACGATCAGTGTGGCGGAGGGGTTATTGTCTACCTACCACTTGGGGTCGGCCCGTCAGGAAGTCCAGGACCCAATTGCACAGGGAGGGGTTCAGACCCAGGGCCCTGAGCTTAGTGATGAGCTTGCAGGGCACTCTGATGGTATAGGTATCTCATAGGTATTTCTCTTGTCTAGGTGGGATAGGGCAGTGTTCAGTGCGATGGTGATTGCATCATCCGTGGATCTGTTGGGGCGGTACACAAATTGTAGTTGGTCTAGGGCAGGGATGGGCAACTTTGATGGGGGTGGGAAACACCAAAAAATCGGAACTCACCATGGGGGGCATGATCCACACCCAAACCCACATCCACACCCAATCATGTAGTCAGAGCCTTTTGGGAGCCCTAAGTGAAATTTTGTTTCCCCCATCTGTGAGCAAAACATGTAAGCTTTAGAATTAATTTCCTGCAATTTTACACATTTTGCCATGGGCTGTAGAGAAGATATTGCAGTTTTAAAGCAAGTTTGCTGAAAATCTACATGTTCTGCCCCGGGGCGGAGAGAAAAATGTGCAGTTTTACAGCAAATTTCCTGCAATTCTACACTTTTTGCCATAGAATGGAGAGAAATGTTTGCCGTTTTTAACGTGATATCTGAGTGAGAGTGACTAACAAAATCAATGGGGGCCCCATGGTCAGTAATTCAACCATGATTACGATATTATTAGATAGCTGGTTGCTAGACTAAAATACCAACTAAAATACCAACTAACATACCAATCTAACATACCAATCTAACATACCAATCTAACATACCAATCTAAAAAATGTTTGCTGACATTGTCACACAGCCAGGAGTGGTGAGTGCAGAGTCAAGCGCAGAGGGCAGAGGATAATGGGGAAAACCGAACTTTATTACGGTATCCAAAAGTAACGCCAAAAACGACAGGCGAAAATAAATATGTCTAACCCAAAACTGGACACCAAACAGTCAGTGAACATAACACGCAACCAACCTAGACAAACAGAGAACAAGCCCGCACAAAAGCAGGCGGGCCTAACAGGCTTAAATAGCCCTGAAACAAAACTCAAACAAGAAACAGGTGCAACCACGACGACCGCCGAGCGCCGCCCGGACAGGCAGGGGAGCCACCTTTGGTGGAAGTTGTGATAGACATGTTGAGTGACTGACATAACAAGAGAAAAACTGCTGATGCACAACCACATCTCGAAATTGCACCGTGTGTATTCTATTATTCTAACTCTTAAGAGTAAGTTGAGACCCCGATTGAGTTTTGTTTTGTCTTTGGAAATGTATCCGCAAGCCTACATAAGAGACGCAGGCCGGATCGCCAGTTGCCCATCCCTGATCTAGGGTGGAGGTGATATGGTTCTTAACTAGCCTCTCAAAGCACTTCATGATGACAGATGTGAGTACTACGGGGCGATAGTCATTTAGTTCAGTTAACTTCGCTTTCTTAGGTACAGGAACAATGATGGACATCTTGAAGCAAGTGGAGACAACAGACTGGGATATGGAGAGATTGAATATGTCCGTAAAGCATCCAGCCAGCTGGTCTGCACGTTCACCTGGGGCCTACCAGGAAGACACAGACAGTCTCATTATATCTGCCAAGAACAGGCCTCATTTATCTTTCAACATGCCTCTTAGGCCAAGTCATTGTTAACACTACCGCATTGGCACCTTGATTGTAGCAGGTTAGTGTTTTTGGTCATGAATCTTGTTTTGGAGGGAGCTCTGCAGAGTGGTCACTAGCAAGCACAACCGCGGTCATAAAATCAGATTTTAAACATAGCTCTAAACCTTAACCCTAACCACACTGCTAACCCAAATGCCTAACCCAAACCTTAAATTAAGACCAAAAAGCACATTTTAGTTTTCATGAATTTTTACAATGTAGCCAATTTTGACTTTGCTGCTGGCATATCTATCGGAAATCTCTCAGTTCTGCCTCTAGGACAAGACTCATCCCAATAAACGTCCACCTGCTTGATTGTATCCAGTATTTAGGGGGAAACCTAGTCGTTAAGCATCGCTGAATGTATTATTGTAATAGATTTATATTCAAGTTGTATAATTTGTATCCCCAGATAGATGGCTGTGCAAGATGTGCAAGATAAGTGAGCTTATCTGCATTTAATGAACTGTTTGTAATATTCCAGTGATTATGAACATGATTTACTCATCAGTTGTAGTCTAACTGCCACGTGTCTATTCTGTCACAGACTCCTGAAGGAAAAGAGGACGACAGCCACAGCACACACACATACTTACACACACACATGCACACGCACACACACTTACACAGACACACAAACACTTACACACACACATTTACACACAAACACTTACACACCCACACACACACACATACATTGAAGCAAAGATGAGTGAAGATAAAGCAGCTGAAAGTGTGGAACCTGCTCCTGCAGTGCCAGTATCAGCTCCAGCACCAGCAGAGATGAACTCTATTCCCAATGGGAAAGGCCATGAGACTGGGGAGGAAACCACAGCAGCAGCCAAAACACCAGCAGGAGACACCACAGAGCAGTAAGTATACACTCAGGTACAAGATAGCAGACTGCAAACATACTAAAGAATACATAGGCTTTTCATCTCTAAAAGTTCAGTAAACACTCTTTCAGATAGAAGATAACCTCATCCCCAGGCTCAATTGCTTTCGCATTTCATGTTTGACAGAGAGAGAGACGGCTGGTGGACAAGATTAGATACACAATAGCAGACAAGAGGAAACTTTTCAGCTAAAAAAGTATACACTCAGGTACTAGGTATTAGGCAACATTTTACGTTGGTCGAGAATGAAACTATTAGTGTTGAATGTGATGTACTTCCTCACTGAGCCTTATCGTGTCAGAGAGGTGAGGTGAGCTCTGCTACTGGCTGCCTAGTCCTGCGTGCGGGCTACGGCTGTGACCTACTACTCTCTGAGAGTGTCACATGTCTCCCTTCACACACCCCACAACAACAACACTACTCTTTGTTAACTACTGTGGATATGTCTGTGGAATTGTGGGTCATGCGTACCTAGTACTACCTAGCGTCAGAGCCTGCGTTCGTTTGCCCTACTAATCATGAGGTCACCTCTATCAGCATGGAACAGACCTGGCCCTTAGTCACAGGAAATTACATAAACTGTTTAACATGTACAGTGTCTCACCATGAGCCCTTAAGTAGTTGAATACATAAGTTTACCCAGACTGTGTCATTTTCTGAGGGTGTGTTTGTTGTTTTTTCTCTTTGTGCTTTCATTGGATGATGGAACGTCTTTCTCTACGGTACTTTGTAGGGAAATTGTTCCCAATAGTGCCCAAAATGTCAGGTATGTGACATTTACAAGGAAGGGATATGTTTCAGTGTACTGTTTCTCACCATTACAATCATGAGTTGTGATAAGGACAGAACAGTATCAACCAGCCCCGGACTCCTATAGCAGTTCAAATCAAATCAAATCAAATTTTATTTGTCACATACACATGGTTAGCAGATGTTAATGCGAGTGTAGCGAAATGCTTGTGCTTCTAGTTCCGACAATGCAGTAATAACCAACAAGTAATCTAACCTAACAATTCCACAACTACTACCTTATACACACAAGTGTAAAGGGATAAAGAATATGTACATAAAGATATATGAATGAGTGATGGTACAGAACGGCATAGGCAAGATGCAGTAGATGGTATAGAGTACAGTATATACATATGAGATGAGTAATGTAGGGTATGTAAACATAAAGTGGCATAGTTTAAAGTGGCTAGTGATACATGTATTACATAAAGATGGCAAGATGCAGTAGATGATATAGAGTACAGTATATACATATACATATGAGATGAGTAATGTAGGGTATGTAAACATTATATTAAGTGGCATTGTTTAAAGTGGCTAGTGGTACATTTTTACATAATTTCCATCAATTCCCATTATTAAAGTGGCTGGAGTTGAGTCAGTATGTTGGCAGCGGCCGCTAAATGTTAGTGGTGGCTGTTTAACAGTCTGATGGCCTTGAGATAGAAGCTGTTTTTCAGTCTCTCGGTCCCTGCTTTGATGCACCTATACTGACCTCGCCTTCTGGATGATAGCGGGGTGAACAGGCAGTGGCTTGGGTGGTTGTTGTCCTTGATGATCTTTATGGCCTTCCTGTGACATCGGGTGGTGTAGGTGTCCTGGAGGGCAGGTAGTTTGCCCCCGGTGATGCGTTGTGCAGACCTCACTACCCTCTGGAGAGCCTTACGGTTGTGGGCGGAGCAGTTGCCGTACCAGGCGGTGATACAGCCCGACAGGATGCTCTCGATTGTGCATCTGTAGAAGTTTGTGAGTGCTTTTGGTGACAAGCCGAATTTCTTCAGCCTCCTGAGGTTGAAGAGGCGCTGCTGCGCCTTCTTCACAACGCTGTCTGTGTGGGTGGACCAATTCAGTTTGTCCGTGATGTGTACACCGAGGAACTTAAAACTTTCCACCTTTTCCACTACTGACCCGTCGATGTGGATAGGGGGGTGCTCCCTCTGCTGTTTCCTGAAGTCCACAATCATCTCCTTTGTTTTGTTGACGTTGAGTGTGAGGTTATTTTCCTGACACCACACTCCGAGGGCCCTCACCTCCTCCCTGTAGGCCGTCTCGTCGTTGTTGGTAATCAAGCCTACCACTGTAGTGTCATCCGCAAACTTGATGATTGAGTTGGAGGCGTGCATGGCCACGCAGTCGTGGGTGAACAGGGAGTACAGGAGAGGGCTCAGAACGCACCCTTGTGGGGCCCCAGTGTTGAGGATCAGCAGGGTGGAGATGTTGTTACCTACCCTCACCACCTGGGGGCGGCCCGTCAGGAAGTCCAGGACCCAGTTGCACAGGGCGGGGTCGAGACCCAGGGTCTCGAGCTTGATGACGAGTTTGGAGGGTACTATGGTGTTAAATGCTGAGCTGTAGTCGATGAACAGCATTCTCACATAGGTATTCCTCTTGTCCAGATGGGTTAGGGCAGTGTGCAGTGTGGTTGCGATTGCGTCGTCTGTGGACCTATTGGGTCGGTAAGCAAATTGGAGTGGGTCTAGGGTGTCCGGTAGGGTGGAGGTGATATGGTCCTTGACTAGTCTCTCAAAGCACTTCATGATGACGGAAGTGAGTGCTACGGGGCGGTAGTCGTTTAGCTCAGTTACCCAGTTGAATGTTATCCTATGTGATTCCAATATTCTCTCAGAGAGAGCGTCCTTGAGTTGTGGTTTTACAACATTGTTCTTGCTTCATGTTCTTATGACTGTGCTTTATTCCCATGAATCCCCACAGAAGTGAGGATCCAGAGGCCAACCTCGCAGAGAGTCAGGAGTTCCTGTCTAACATGGAGGACAAAAAGACCACACGCTTCACAGATGTAAGTGGAACCTATAGGCTGCTTTCGCCCCAGTGGATGGTTCAGATGAATCTGTAATGTGTTTATTCTCTTCTTCTGTAAAGCAACTTTGATTGTTGTAATCATTGTGCTAACAAGCGTGTTCACCTCTATGTGTTTCTCCATGGAATCAGTTTGAGGGGAAAACCTCTTTTGGAATGTCAGTGTTCAACTTGGGCAACGCCATCATGGGAAGTGGAATTCTGGGATTGTCGTATGCCATGGCCAACACAGGGGTCGTTCTATTCCTGTGAGTCAACATGGATGGATGGATGGATTAATTATTAATTGGATTAATGGATGGATGGATGGATGGATTAATGAATGGATGTATGAATGAATTCATGATTGTGATGAACATAGATGACCAACAGTTCTATATGATGAATGATAAGATCAATTGGTACTGTAAATGTATGTACATGGATGTAAACCCAGTCAGGCATGTGCACATTAGCCACAAATGTTCCTCTGATTTAATTGCATTCTGTTTAGTCCCTCTGAATGGAGCTCCTCCCTGGACAGAAATAGCCCTGTAATTATTTAAAGGCAATTAACCAGGCGGTAAACTCAGTATGTGACTGAACAGTCACTAGATAAAAGGCAAATACGGCATCATTACTGTGATAGCTATCATAACTACAGCAGTGACACGCTGGTGGTGCGTAAAACCTTGTGTTTCATGATACACATCTGCATTGAGATTAATAGGGATTTCGAGCCCTGTGTGGAATAATGAAATGTAATGGGGCCGCGTGGAGAAGTCTCATTAATATGCTAATAGCAGCGTTGTGCTGCTGTGTTAAACCAATGCAATTACAATGATGGATGCTGGAAATAACCTCAATGTGCTTGCATCTGCATGTCCTATCTTGTGCTGTGATTGAATGTGTGAATACTGAATGTGCATGAGTGCGTTCTCAGGGGTCTGCCATGCCAGCTAGGGAGAATAATCTGGGTTGTGGTGGCATCTGCTGTCAGGACGAGTCACAGAGAGTTTAGTTTAACAGCTGTCAGATTAGTCATGAAGGGGTTATGTAATGTGTTTGTGGGTTTAGCACCCACTCTTGTCATCCTCCTATTACCATCACACCTCCTAACCCCAGCAGCTGGGGTACAAGGTGGCAGAGGCCATGGGATCTGGAATGTTAAGTCTTGTTCCATGAAACACTGTGTGTGCTGTGTGCTGTAAGACTTTATCATGCTGCATTTATTAGAAAACTCTCCTAGCCCCAGGGATTTGTTTACGAAGTGACCTTAGATAAGATTACAATACAATAGCTTTCTACCTAGAGGTCAGTGGTGTAAAGTACTTAAGTAAAAATACTTAAGTTGTTTTTTGGGGTATCTGTACTTTACTTTTTGTTCACTACATTCTTAAAGAAAATAATGTACTTTTTACTCCATACATTTTGACAACCAAAATACTCGTTACGCTTTAAATGCTGAGCAGGACAGGAAAATGGTCCACTTTACACACATATCAAGAGAACATCCCTGGTCATCCTTATTGCCTCTGATATGGCAGACTCACTAAACACAAAAGCTTTGTTTGTCAATTATGTCTGAGTGTTGGAGTGTCCCCCTGGCTATCCGTTAATAAAAAATAAAATACAAATTGTGCCATCTAGTTGGCTTAATATAAGCAATTTGAAATGATTTATACTTTTACTTTTAAAACTTAAGTACTGTATATTTTTGCAATTACATTTACTTTTGATATTTAAGTATATCTAAAACCAAATATGTTTAGACTTTTACTCAAGTATTTTACTGGGTGACTTTCACCTTTACATACTTGAGTCATTTTCTATGAAGGTACATTAAATATACAAAGTATGTGGACAGCCCTTCAAATTAGTGGATTTGGCTATTTCAGCCACACCCGTTGCTGACAGGTGTATAAAATCGAGCACACAGCCATGCAATCTCCATAGACAAACATTGGCAGTAGAATGGCCTTACTGAAGAGCTCAGTGACTTTCAACGTGGCACTTTCATAGGATGCCACCTTTCCAACAAGTCAGTTCGTCAAATTTCTGCCCTGCTAGAGCTGCCCCAGTCAACTGTAAGTGCTGTTATTGTGAAATGGATATATCTAGGGGCAACAATGGCTCAGCCGTGAAGTGATAGCCCACACAAGCTCACAGATCGGGACCGCGGAGTGCTGAAGCATGTAGCCCGTAAAAATCATCTGGCCTTGGTTGCAACACTCACTACCGAGTTCCAAACTGCCTCTGGATACAAGCCTAAGATCACCATGCGTAATGCCAAGCATCGGCTGGAGTGGTGTAAGGCTCACCGCCATTGGACTCTGGAGTGGTGTAAAGCTCACCGCCATTGGACTCTGGAGTGGTGTAAGGCTCACCGCCATTGGACTCTGGAGCAGTGGAAACGCTTTCTCTGGATTGATGAATCACGCTTCATTCACCCTCTGGCAGTCTGACAGACTAACCAGGAGAACGCTACCTGCATAGTGCCAACTCTAAAGTTTGGCGTAGGAGGAATAATGGTCTGGAGCTGTTTTTCGTGTTTCGTGCTAGGACCATTCGTTCCAGTGAAGGAAATGTTTAACACTACAGCATACAATGACATTATAGATGCTTACAACTTTGTGGCAATAGTTTGGGGAAGGCCCTTAGTTGTTTCAGCATGACAATGCCCCCGTGCACAAAGCGAGGTCCATACAGAAATAGTTTGCCGAGATCGGTGTGGAAAAACTTGACTGCCCTGCACAGAGCCCTGACCTCAGCCCCATCGAACACCTTTGGGTTGAATTGGAACGCCGACTGCGAGCCAGGCCTAATCACCCAACATCAGTGCCTGACCTCACTAAAGCTCTAGTGACTGAATGGAAGCAAGTCTCCTCAGCAATGTTCCAACATCTAGTGGAAAGCCTTCCCTTAAGAGTGGAGGCTGTTATAGCAGCAAAAGGGGGACCAACTACATATTAATGCCCATGATTTTGGAATGAGATGTTCGACGAGCAGGTGTCCACATACTTTTGGTCATGTAGAATCCTGTGTGGCTCAGTTGGTAGAGCATAGCACTTGCAATGCCAGGGTTGTGGGTTTGATTCCCATGGGGGACCAGTGTGAAAATGTATGCACTACCTACTTCAAGTCGCTCTGGATAAGACTGTCTGATAAATTACAAAAATGTGGTGGATCTTTACTTTTACTCAAGTATGCCAATTGGGTTCTTTTTCCACCACTGCTAGAGGTAAAGTAATATTTTGGATGTGTGTAGTAATGCCAAATCCATTGACGGAATACTAGCAGTAGCACAGGTTTTAGAGTCAGTGGAATTGTAGGTAGAACACACAATCTTTTATTTCCTAACTAGAGGTAGTATGTGTTTGTCTTATTGGCAGCATGCCCACATTTCTTACCAAATGTGACTAAAATGAAGCGTTGATACTATTTAAGACAACCATGACCGACATAAATATTATCCAAAAGACTGTATCCAAGCTTTCTGGCTAGAGACATGTCTAGAGGAGTTTTTTCCACACTGAAAACAGCTATTTATTTTGAGCTGGTTGGTGTGACTGTGGTTTCTCAACCTGTGTTCTGTCTGGTCTGGACTGATTTGTACCAGCTGAACCCTGGGTTACGACACTGTCTGTTTGTCTGTCTGTGTCACCTGGCTTACAGTATATACAACCTTAACTGCTCCTGTGCAACCTAAAATTAAACATGCTTCACTCACTGTTCATGTGAAATGTACAGATGTAGGATCTTCATTTGAGCCAGTTTGCTACAGCAGGAAAATTGTCTTGCTGCAACAGGAAATCTGAATTATTATGTGGATTATAATTCATGGAGATTTCTTTAGGGTTGATAAAAAAAAATTGTTAGGGCAAATCAATTCTGACATGTCAAAGTGGAAATTACAAACTTTAGAACCTTTTTAAAACTCAAATACACAACAAGTTTGAAACAAAAGAGTGATCAAATTAAGATCCTACACCTGTAATAGAACCACAGTGACACACAGTGTAGCAATTACCAGTGTGCATTTACAGTATGAATGTATGTATCTACTACAAATGACTTTTGTATCCACGTGCCTCAAATCATTATGCTCTCAAGCAGCCATGTTGACTGGTATCACAGATGTAGCGAGAGGGATAGAGAAAGAGAGGGAGAGAAACATGTACTGTAGAGCAGGGATGGGAGGCCGGCGGCCCTTCTTTTGAAGGCCCTCGGATCAATTTTAAGATCCTACATCTGTACATTTCACATGAACAGTGTGTGAAGCGTGTTTAGTTTCATGTTGCACAGGAAACTCAGTCAGGGTCTTAACTTACTGTTGCAAGTTAGAATAATAGAATACACGAGGTGCAATTTCTAAATGTGGTTTTGCATCAGCAGTTTTTCTCTTGTTATGTCAGTCACTGATAGTCACTCAATTAGCCCTTGTCAGCAATTTTTTTTTGATTCGTAAATTAATCTAGCAGCCAGCTATCTACATTTGTAATCATGGTCGCAGACCCGCGAGCAACTGCTGCCCTTCATGATGACTTCATATTTTTTGTGGCCTCCACCCTCATTAAAGTTTCCCAATCCTGATGTAGAGGGACTCGGGAGGGGGACAGCCAGTCAAGCAACTTTTCAGTGGACCACTGTGTGCTGTGCTCCAGCCTCCAGGGTGCAACTCCCTCTCCTCTCAATTCTTTCTGCCAGCGTACGTTGTCAGTCTGAATCTTAGCTGCTTATTCCCAAGGGGGACAACAGACCTACATAGCAGCAGCGCACGCTTCTCTGAACACAGATAAACAAAGGGAAACTCAACAACACACCAAACTAACATCACATTAATACTGTGGCATCCCATTAGCCCGGGTACCAGTTGGTTTAGCTAACATCCCACTCCTTGTATTCCATGTCATATGCCAAAGATCAGCTTATCATGACAGGAGTGGCAAGGAGTGGAATGAGCTAAACAGACTGGTACCCAGACTAGCTTCCAATCCCTCCAGTACTTTATCCTACCCTTTCCTTTGACCTCACCTACTGTAACACCTACTCTGTCCATTGGAGCATTACAGCACTGACACGCATTCCAATCACCCACTATTGGTATGGCCCTGTAGTCTGCTCTAAGGCATGGTGCATCAGACTCACATCTGACACCATTCATGCCTATGTATGAGTGTAGGGCCAGGGGGGGCATGGGACCAGTAGCCTATAGCTGCTGCTGGGGCCCAGCAAATGACTGGTGGGATTGCTGTAAGGAGATTTCTGTGTTTCCTGGGGAAAGGGGCCGGAGCGGAGGCCGGCAGAGGGCTACTGACTGTATAACACCTCTGGGCCTGACTGTTGTGTCATGTGGGCTTTAGCTGAACAAAGAGGGTTTTCAGAGGCTGTATGGAGGGAGGTAGCTGTGCACTGGCCCTTATTTGCAACCCATTCACATCCCATTCATATTTGAAACCCCATTAAACCCATGTAGCTTTTTTGCCCCGTTGTAGTGGTCTAACTTTTCAGATTATAGTGGAGACTTAAGTTGGCACACACAGAAGTTTCAGCCGGGCCCTGGCACTGGCCCTGGCGGGAATGCAGTTTGTCTGTCTGTCTCTCTGTCTCCGTTTGCCAGTCTGCCTGTCTGTCTAACTGTCCCACTGTTCCCCCCACTGTACCGGCTAACTTCTCCTCCACCACAAATCAGCCCTGCAGCATTCTTCCACCACGCTGCACGAGACACAGAACAATGTGAAACGGAACATAGTTGAATTTGAGGTGAAAGACGTGCTTTGCCTCTCCGACGCAAGCACAGTTTCAGTTGCCAAGAGTAACAATTTGAAAGAAATGTGAAAGAAAAAAAAGTTGAAGTTGGAGAGAGGAGGAGTAGGAGATCAGATTGGTCTGTTCGGCCAGATGTTGGCCGCTGGGGCCTGCAGCAGTATTTTGGGAGATCTTGGACCAGAGAGTCTTTTACTTTTCCTCTTCGTTAACTCTGGGGTTTTTCCTCAGCTTAATGTCAATGTCAGCTTTGCTTTGTAAATATTTCCACCTCTAAATAACGCCCCTAATGTCCTTGTGGTTGTTTCTAGTGGTGGGGGAATGGGGGAGATATTTGTAGTTAATGCAGCCAGTGAGACTGATGCTCTGTAAGGCTGAGGCTCTGTATGAGGCTAACCCTGGGTGAACCTGAGTCAGTGGGTTGCTGTTTATGAATGCACCCCATAACCCAAGACTCAAGACCCTTTAACCCAACACCCAGCTGTACATCCAGCTGAATCAATGGTTTACATGGATGAATGTTATCTGTAGAGCCATGGATTAGGACAGCTGTTACAGTCATACTGCACCAGAATGTGCTGGGTCATCAAGTTCAATAAGGATGAGGATGATGGTGATAATGATCATTATGACAATGATGGTGTTGAGGATGAGGTTGATGATGATGATAATAATGATGATGCTTATCACACTGATGATTTTGATGATGATGCTCATTATGACAATGATGGTGTTGAGGATGAGGTTGATGATGATGATAATAATGATGATGCTTATCACACTGATGATTTTGATGATGATGCTCATTATGACAATGATGGTGTTAAGGATGAGGTTGATGATGATGATAATAATGATGATGCTTATCACACTGATGATTTTGATGATGATGCTCATTATGACAATGATGGTGTTAAGGATGAGGTTGATGATGATGATAATAATGATGATGCTTATCACACTGATGATTTTGATGATGATGCTCATTATGACAATGATGGTGTTATGGATGGCGATGAGGAGGAGGATGATGGTGGTGGTGGTGGTGATGATGGTGTTGATGATGAGGAGGAGAATGATGATGGTGTTGATGAGGAGGATGATGGTGAATATGATAATGATGATGATAACAGGGTTTTTTCTGGATAAAAAAGGGGCTTAGGTGGGTGGCTTGGCAGGGGGGCATGGCAGGGGGCGTATTCTCCCCGTCAGCATAGCTGAATTTTAGAGAATTTTCTCAAATTTCTCCATGGAGCTGTGAGAAATTAGTGAAGTTTATAGCGAATTTCCTGCAATTCTACACATTTTGCTATGCAGCGGATTTTTTTTGTTGCAGTTTTAATGTTCATGCAATTTTACGTATTCTGCCACAGTAAGAGAACATTTTGCAGTTTTAAAGTTTTAAAGCAAATTTCCTGCAATTCTATGTATTTTGCCATGGCTAATACTGTGTTATTTTGCTAAAACGTATTAACAAAAATATATACTGCTAAATTAATTGTTTTTGGAATTTTCAATTCTCCCTGACTGTGTTGCTTTTATTTTGCAGATTGTTAGTTCTCAAAGATTATATTATAAAAAAATATATAGGTCCATTATCTTTTCTACATATTTTATATCTTGTTTTAGTCATTTAAGTTAACACTAAAAGCGTTTTTCCATCCCGAAAATGTATTTAGGCGACCTGAAAAATTGCTTAGGCGGCCCACTCAAGGATTTCAATGACAGAAAAGTCCCTGTGATTATGACAATGATGGTGTTGATGATGATGAGGAGGATGATGATGAAGCTCTCTCCTCTCTCCTCTGCAGGGTGCTCCTGACAGTAGTGGCTGTCCTCTCATCTTACTCCATCCACTTGCTACTCAAGTCATCTGGCATTGTGGGTATGTAGTCTTCAGACCATGAGCAGGACTTTTGTTGGAGAACATACACCAGTCAACCCCTACAACCCCTGTCAGGAAGACTAATGTCATGATAACATCCCATAGCCTCACAGCCTGCCTCTTCTCTTTAGCATATGTGACCCACCATCTCTTTTTGGTCTTATTTCCCAAGTTTTAAATTGTGGTTTTTACATTGGATAAAAGTACAGACTCAGAGCTTCAAAATGTTATATCATACATTGCAGTTAAGGAAGAATGGGAAAGTAATGCTGCTTTGAAAGTTGATAAACCTGTAACCCCACTTTTGAGAAAATGGTCCTTAAATGTTTTGGTACACCTACTAGAGAGCTCTTCTTTGTTTACACCCGTTTAGCATTGTTCACACTCTCTTAAGCCTTAGGCCCACCCATCTTTTTAAGGATTCACATGTGAGGCTATGTGCTAAACAGAGTGAGTAAGGTAATGTAGTAAACAACCAAAGATTTCAAGACTAAAAGTGGTGAAAGTAGTAGTCCACAATAAGGAAAAACGGCAGGTAGAAATATACTTTATCTAGTCCTTGGCCTATATTCTAATCTGACCTTGGTGCAGGTGATGTTGTTCTTCACATTACTGTTTATGGTAAACGAGAGGCTATAACCACCCCCAGCCACATCTACTGTAGCTAAGTCGATGGGTCTCTATTGCTAGACCTGTTCACATGTTCAAGAAATACAATAGGCCATATCACCCGAGACACATCTGGCTACATTGATGGGTCATGTAATCATTTGGCGAAGTGGAGTCTTTTGTTTAGACATGTAGCTTGCAAGCTAGCTAAACAATAAACCATAATCCCAACCCATACAGTATGACAATACAAATAGATTGTCATAGCTAGCTACCATGCATGAAAGGATGTAGTATGAATCTGCAGGTAGCAAAAGCTAACCAAGGTTACTACTAGGTTCAATGACAGCTAGCTACCTAGTAGTAGGCTATAGCTAGCGATGCAAACAGATTTCTGAGATACGAATAATATTACTATGTAGATCATACACGTAGCTTGCTAGCTAGCCAGCCAGCTAACGTTATCTAGCTACCTAACATTATGCTTTAACTTGCAATGAAAACAACTTTGACAACATTTGAAATGTATCATATGTGAAAATGTAGCTAGACTCTTACCCGTATACATGGAATGCTTCACGGTAGACTGGAACCCCTTTCACTAAGTAAGAAGTTCTCTGTCATTTGCGTTTTGTTTGTACAGCTTGCTTGGGCCATTGAGTAAAGTCACTCCAGTTCACACTGACTGTGTGCAATGCCATAAGAATCATCAGATCTTTCTCTCTCTCTGTCATGGATGCCATGGTTGCCCTTAGTTTGAAGATGTAATCTGGAAGACAGGTGTTTTATACAACAGCCTTCTGTGTTCTCTTTTCAACTCCCTCCGCGTTTGCAATCAAACGTCAGCGTTTTCTTCACCTCGTTCTCATGCTCTGCTTCCACCAGGCATTCCACTGATTTCCAAACTCAGTCAACTTCTTCCGTGACAACAACACTGTTGATCTCAGTATCTTCCCAATCACTGTCATCAGAAGACAATACAATGTCTGGTTCAATGATAATGTTTTTACCTAAGTCAGGGATTTCCTCATCGTCGGAATCAATTTCAGGGTCAGAGAGAGTCAGCATGGCAAAATCGTCCTCCAGAAAGTAATCCATTACAACTTTTTCCCACATATCTTGGTCGATTGCACCTGCTAAATTCAGGGCAGAAATGTTGTTGAGAGCAATAGCAATACTTTTGCAATTCTCCATGGTTTTAATAATAAAATTAAAACATTTAAAAAACGGTAGCTAAGATTATCTACACATACTGAGCAGCCTGCGACATGGCAGACCAATCAGAACTCATCTCTCAGCATGTCCAGCCCATCCATTATCTCAGCCAATCATGGCTATCAGGAAGGTTTCTGTCTTTTTCCGTGGTTTAAACAACTAGGCTCGTAATTTAACAATTGTATTTGTATTTACAGATGACATACAAGTTTGTTACTAATACACGTGAAAGTGTACATGTTCAAGAAGGCATTTCTGCAAAAAATTCAACATATGCTTAGTTAGACTGATCACTAGGAATTCACATCCCCCTCCCTAGTGCCCTACATGCTCTACGCCGCAGTACAGTTCTGTATGTGAATGTGTTTGATGACTGTGCTTCAGGTATCCGGGCTTATGAGCAGCTGGGCCAAAGGGCATTTGGAACGCCAGGCAAGATGGCTGCCGGCATCGCCATCACGCTGCAGAACATCGGAGGTGACGCCTCTGTCACACACACACACACACACACACACACACACACACACACACACACACACACACACACACACACACACACACACACACACACACACACACACACACACACACACACACACACACACACACACACACACACACACACACAGTGTCTCTCTGGGGATGTGTCATCATCATATGACCTTGTCAGTGGGTACCCCTGAGAGCAGCCTGGCTCTATTAGTAATGCCCCTTTCTATTTCTGCATCTCTCCATTCCTGCTGTTCTTCTGTTCTCTCTCCCTGATGTGTGTATAGGGAAGGTGAGGAGATTCTGAGTCTGTGTGGGGATGCAGGAAAGACCGGGCAGTAATCTAGGCCCTCTCCTCTTATACACCAAGTCACTCGGCTCCGTCATATCCTCACATGGTCTCTTCCATCATTGCTATGCGGATGACAGTCAACTACTTTTCTCCTTCCCTCCCTTCTGACACCCAGGTGGTGACACGCATCTCTGCATGCCTGGCAGATACTCAACTTTCTAGCTCTCTCTACTTCATTGAGGAAAAATCTAGTTTCTATGCCTGTGATATCTCATAGCAATAACTTCATTTTGCATTCTTGTCACCATGTTAACCTGTGCTACACAGAGATTACCAGAGATACTGAATTCACTGTTTTAGTTATGTTATCTATTGCTTTCTCAAGAGGATATATCAGCACAACATCAAAGTATTCAATACGAAAGGTATAAAATGGATTAGCGTGGGTGTCAGTGTGTGTTTTAAGATATATTTAGATTTGCTGGAATGTGATTGTCTCTCTTGTATTTTATGATGTTTGTTGTCCAGGATAATATGCACAGCCTGCACAAGGATTAAGTGTGTGTATACTGCGTGTGTATACTGCATGTGTATACGTGTGAGTGTGTGCATGTGTGTGATACTATTACTAATAGCTGTGTCTCTCTGTGTGTCCCTCCTACAGCCATGTCCAGTTACCTGTACATCGTGAAGTATGAGTTCCCTCTGGTCATCCAGGCCTTCCTGGGGGTCGACAAGCCATCAGGGTGAGTAACATAAAGCATGTTCTTTACAAGAGTAACATAGAGGGCCACTGTTCTGAAACAGTTCTTAATGTATCAGGCAGTGAGGGGGAGGTGGCTGCCTGTGTTTTCATCCAGTTGGATGGATGGGCATTAAAGTTCAGCAGAAGGAGATATGATCCAACGGCATGTGAATTCCTCCAGTGATCCTGAGCCAGTGTTAAACCACCACAGGAGAAACCTCTCAGGTTAAGCCAATCTAATTTTAAGGTGCCAACTGGCACTGACAGGTCTGAAGCCCTTTGTGTCACTATGCCCCATGCAAAGCAGCTGGCCTGAGAACATCTGTGTGTGAGAACAACCCTGGGAGAAGAGGGCAGCCTGGCCACGCTGATACAGACACACATCATTACACAGCCAGGCTCCACGGCTGAAACGTGAACCAGAGGATAACACTATGTAGACTAGAGCAGGTTGCCTGATAGCACAAAGACAATGGCCTTTACCCTGAAACAGACTGGGTATACTGTAGCAGCCTCTATGCACTGTCTATACTCTGGTATATGGTGCCTGCCTGGCTTGTGTTGGTGTGTTATGTCCAGCTGTCAGTGTGTTTATGATGCTGACTGAACTGAATGATGTCCAGGAAATGTTTTACAGCTACAGAGAACGCCTCATATTCTCCGTCTGAATGACATTGTGTGTGTGTGAGCTTTCCACAGAACGAGCCATAGATCAATCAGCGCCCAAGGCTGTGTGTGTGTTTTACCAACCAGGCTGTCAGATATCTGCTCTTTGCCTGGAGTGTTGATACTGTATGTGGATTGAGAGTTTGTTTGTGTGAGTATGTTGTGGTTGATGTTTGTGTCTGGAATTGCTGTGGTGTGTGTATGCATGCGTGTTTGTGTGTTCTGTGTGGTTCAGAAGGTCAGTCCCCTCTGCCCGTCTCTGTGATGATGTGGATGGCAAGATGATTGGCATGGCAAGATGATTGGCTGGGGTGTAGGTGGGGCAGCTTGACACTGACAGCACAATAAATGGACCACTCTCACAGGTTACAACTCTAGAATACAGATGCTGGAATTCGCTGTCATAGAGAAAATATGAGATTAACCTCCCCCACTGTCTCAGATGTGGTGGATTTGGTTAGTATTAGTAATCCAGTGGAATCTATGTGTCATGTATTGGCCTATTTCACTTGGGTGTAGTACACCTTGGGTGTAGTAGACTATGATTGGTCTGTCCCAGTATGCTACGGGCATGGTGTGTCCCCACCCCAGTGACTGTCCAGTCCAGAACCTGCAGCCTCAGACGGGGCTGTGCTACCCACATTCTCACCCTCCAGTCCAGTCAGTGGTCACCAGAGACCCCACGTTCTCACCCTCCAGTCCAGTCAGTGGTCACTAGAGACCCCACGTTCTCACCCTCCAGTCCAGTCAGTGGTCACTAGAGACCCCACGTTCTCACCCTCCAGTCCAGTCAGTGGTCACTAGAGACCCCACGTTCTCACCCTCCAGTCCAGTCAGTGGTCACTAGAGACCCCACGTTCTCACCCTCCAGTCCAGTCAGTGGTCACTAGAGACCTCACGTTCTCACCCTCCAGTCCAGTCAGTGGTCACTAGAGACCCCACGTTCTCACCCTCCAGTCCAGTCAGTGGTCACTAGAGACCCCACGTTCTCACCCTCCAGTCCAGTCAGTGGTCACTAGAGACCCCACGTTCTCACCCTCCAGTCCGGTCAGTGGTCACTAGAGACCCCACGTTCTCACCCTCCAGTCCAGTCAGTGGTCACTAGAGACCCCACGTTCTCACCCTCCAGTCCGGTCAGTGGTCACTAGAGACCCCACGTTCTCACCCTCCAGTCCAGTCAGTGGTCACTAGAGACCTCACGTTCTCACCCTCCAGTCCAGTCAGTGGTCACTAGAGACCCCACGTTCTCACCCTCCAGTCCAGTCAGTAGTCACTAGAGACCTCACGTTCTCACCCTCCAGTCCAGTCAGTGGTCACTAGAGACCCCACGTTCTCACCCTCCAGTCCAGTCAGTGGTCACTAGAGACCCCACGTTCTCACCCTCCAGTCCAGTCAGTAGTCACTAGAGACCTCACGTTCTCACCCTCCAGTCCAGTCAGTGGTCACTAGAGATCCCACGTTCTCACCCTCCAGTCCAGTCAGTAGTCACTAGAGACCTCACGTTCTCACCCTCCAGTCCAGTCAGTGGTCACTAGAGGCCCCACGTTCTCACCCTCCAGTCCAGTCGGTGGTCACTAGAGACCCCACGTTCTCACCCTCCAGTCCAGTCAGTGGTCACTAGAGACCCCACGTTCTCACCCTCCAGTCCAGTCGGTGGTCACTAGAGGCCCCACGTTCTCACCCTCCAGTCCAGTCAGTGGTCACTAGAGACCCCACGTTCTCACCCTCCAGTCCAGTCAGTAGTCACTAGAGACCCCACGTTCTCACCCTCCAGTCCAGTCAGTGGTCACTAGAGACCCCACGTTCTCACCCTCCAGTCCAGTCAATGGTCACTAGAGACCCCACGTTCTCACCCTCCAGTCCGGTCAGTGGTCACTAGAGACCCCACGTTCTCACCCTCCAGTCCGGTCAGTAGTCACTAGAGACCTCACGTTCTCACCCTCCAGTCCAGTCAGTGGTCACTAGAGACTCCACGTTCTCACCCTCCAGTCCAGTCAGTGGTCACTAGAGACCCCACGTTCTCACCCTCCAGTCCAGGCAGTGGTCACTAGAGACCCCACGTTCTCACCCTCCAGTCCAGTCAGTGGTCACTAGAGACCCCACGTTCCTACCCTCCAGTCCAGTCAGTGGTCACTAGAGACCCCACGTTCTCACCCTCCAGTCCAGTCAGTGGTCACTAGAGACCCCACGTTCTCACCCTCCAGTCCAGTCAGTGGTCACTAGAGACCTCACGTTCTCACCCTCCAGTCCAGTCAGTGGTCACTAGAGACCCCACGTTCTCACCCTCCAGTCCAGTCAGTGGTCACCAGAGACCCCACGTTCTCACCCTCCAGTCCAGTCAGTGGTCACTAGAGACCCCACGTTCTCACCCTCCAGTCCAGTCAGTGGTCACTAGAGACCCCACGTTCTCACCCTCCAGTCCAGTCAGTGGTCACTAGAGACCCCACGTTCTCACCCTCCAGTCCAGTCAGTGGTCACTAGAGACCCCACGTTCTCACACTCCAGTCCAGTCAGTGGTCACTAGAGACCCCACGTTCTCACCATCCAGTCCAGTCAGTGCTCACTAGAGACCCCACGTTCTCACCCTCCAGTCCAGTCGGTGGTCACTAGAGACCCCACGTTCTCACCCTCCCTCCAGTCCGGTCAGTGGTCACTAGAGGCCTGGGGGAGACTGGTGAGGAAGGTGAGGAAGGATATCACTGTGGCCCACTTGGCCAAGCTCTCTTATTATGCTCTCTCTTTCTTGGTCTCAAACACACTCATGTATGCACGCAAGCACACTCCTCACTCTCATTCTCTCTGTTTCTCTCTCTCTCTCATAAGCTCTCTTGTTTATGTAGAGCATGATAATGTGTACGTGTGACAGATTTGACAGAACCTTCTGATGAGTGTGCTGTCTGGGTGCTTTGAAACTGATTGGATAGCTCAGTTTGCTGTGGGTCTTGTTAGAAAGTGGAGTAGCAGGCATGCTTAACTTCTTCGGGGTAGGGGGCAGCATTTTCACTTTTGGATAAATAGCATGCCCAAATTCAACTGCCTGCTACTCATCCCCAGAATATAAGATATGCATATTATTAGTAGATTTGGATAGAGAAACTCTGAAGTTTCTAAAACTGTTTGAATCATGTCTGTGAGTATAACAGAACTTATGTAGCAGGCAAAACCCCGAGGACAAACCATTCAGAATTTTTTATTTTGAGGTCACTGTCTTTTCAAGGAGGTTTCATTGGGAAACGAGATTTCTAAGGGACTTGTTTGCAGTTCCTACCGCTTCCACTGGATGTCACCAGTCTTTAGAAATTGGTTGAGATTTTTCCTTTTTGTAGTGAAGAAGTACGGCCATCTTAAATGAGAGTCACTTGAAGTGGATTGTTTGAGAGAGGCACATTACCAGAAAAGTTGCATCAGTTTGTTTTCTTTTTGTATTGAACACAGATCATCCCGTCTTCAATTTGATCGATTATTAACGTTTAAAAATACCTAACGTTGTATTACAAAAGTAGTTTGAAATGTTTTGGTAAAGTTTACATGTAACTTTTGATATATTTTGTAGTGACGTTGCGCAAGTTGGAAGCTGTGTTTTTCTGGATGAAACGCGCCAAATAAATGGACATTTTGGATATATATCAACGGAATTAATCGAACAAAAGAACCATTTGTGATGTTTATGGGACATATTGGAGTGCCAACAAAAGAAGTTCGTCAAAGGTAAGGCATGATTTATATTTTTATTTCTGCGTTTTGTGTCGTGCCTGCAGTGTTGAAATATGCTACTCTCTTTGTTTACTGTTGTGCTATCATCAGATAATAGCATCTTATGCTTTTGCCGAAAAGCCTTTTTGAAATCTGACATGTTGGCTGGAATCACAACGAGTGTAGCTTTAATTTGGTATCTTACATGTGTGATTTAATGAAAGTTAGATTTTTATAGTATTTTAATTTGGCGCTCTGCATTTACCCTGGCTATTGGCCAGGTGGGACGATTGCGTCCCACCTACCTCAGAGAGGTTAAAGCGGCAGTCAGCAGTTATAACAATAACAAAGTGTAATCCCAACCTCTCTTTCAGGTAAAAGCTGAAGGATGTAACTAATCTCTAATTCAAAGACAGAGCTATGGATGCAAGGACTGACCATCCATGATATCAAAATTATACTCTTAACCATGTTTTGAGGCTATATAGTGTTTGTTTAGATTTACTTTGTTTACAATATTGGAGTAAAACAAGCTAATATTTGGGGTTCTGATGGGGTACACACACACTTAATCATGAGGCTATAGTCTAAGCTATAGTCTTCAAGAATCAATGGGTAATTATCATTAATTTATGTTAAAAAAAATTGATACCAGCACCACCTGGGTTAAATGTCTAACGCAGGGTTCCCCAACTGATGGGCCACAGGCTGAATTTGGCCCACAGGTGATTTTATTTGGGCCCCAAAGGGATTTTAATTTTGGAAATCTGTTCCCAAGCATAATAGGTATATGTGATCGTATAAACAACACAATCTCACACTCAATTCATGCAAAGATGTACAAAAACTATTTCAGCAGATTTTGTGTGTTTTTGTGCATTTTTGTGTAGCTTACTTCGTGTGAAAAGACACATTTTTGTGCGACTTCATTCATAGGAAAATACATTTTTGGGCGACAAACAATCTTTTGAAAGTTATTAGAGCAATGCATGATGGGCTATGGTGTTCTACACTGACTTTTTTTGTGTACCACATTTATTTATATAAAAAAACAACCGTGTTAACAACCCAATATTGTAAATCAACCAGGTTATCACTGAAATAATTATAATATAATAGTAGTCTTACGTCGTTTTTATTTATTAATGCCAATACTGTTTTCTATGCTTGTTTTCGCTTAATACTTTGGGATACTGGTGCACTTGTAGTCAGAAAGGCCCTTTTTTCGTGAAGGAAACAGTAGGCCTACACGATTTTCTACACGGTTTTGTGGAGCCTACATTGTACAATTTTCTTCATAATGCATTTGATACAAGGCTTCTCTTTCTCATGTACATTACACCATTTCTTTCAGAATGCATTTGATACAAGGCTTCTCTTTCTCATGTACATTACACCATTTCTTTCATAATGCATTTTATACAAGGCTTCTCTTTCTCATGTACATTACAACATTTTCTTCATAATGCATTTGATACAAGGCTTCTCTTTCTCATGTACATTACACCATTTCTTTCATAATGCATTTGATACAAGGCTTCTCTTTCTCATGTACATTACACCATTTCTTTCATAATGCATTTGATACAAGGCTTCTCTTTCTCATGTACATTACACCATTTCTTTCATAATGCATTTTATACAAGGCTATGTCGAATTTTATGAGGGTGGCCAGATTGGGGAAAAAATACAGATTTTTCTTTCTTTTTTTTGTGGTATCGATGAAGGTATTTGATTGGGGAATGGGGATACATTTTTATGATGGGAAATTATAATACACACCATAATACACACACAAAAACTCTTACACGGATATGCACACACTCACTTTGTTTGTAATCATGTTATAGCCAACTCTTGACTTTTATATGAATAATTTTTTATAAAATATTTGTATCTTGTCATGTATTCATTATCTTAATTTGTTAAATGTTTGTAGTTTGCATGTTTCAGTAAAGATTAACATGGTTAAATAGTCGTAAAGCTCTGCTTGATTCAGCTTTTGGTATATTTGGCATTTTTATACATATTCTGTATTTCCACTGAAGAAAGCAATAATTAATCACCTCACTACTGTAAATATATGCACACCACCAATTATAAAACTGAAATCTCTCTCCGTAAATAAATTGTGAGAAATGCTCAGTCTGAAGCCATTTGGCAATGGGTTTCACAGCCCTATAATAATGATACAAGTTATATCAGCTTAGAAAGTGTTTATTTACAACCTCTGGGGTATAAGATGTTGGGAATACTGGTATAGGAGAGTCTGAAATTAATGAAATAGCTTAACCCTAAGCTATGTTCAATGTCAGCAGAAATTTCCAGTGAGAAATGCTCAGTCTGAAGCCATTCGGCTATGGGTTTCACAGCCCTATAGTAATGATACAAGTTATATTATATAGATTATAAGCTTCTGGGGTCTAGTGGTTAGAGTATCGGGCCAGTAACCGAAAGGTTGCTGGATCAAATCCCTGAGCAGACAAGGTAAAAACCTGTCATTCTGCCCCTGAACAAGGCAGTTAACCCACTGTTTCCCAGGTGCCGAAGACGTGGATGTTGATTAAGGCAGCCCCTCGCACCTTTCTGATTCAGAGGGGTTGGGTTAAATGCAGAAGACACATTTCAGTTGAATACATTCAGTTGGACAACTGACCACTTTCCCTTCATCCTTCATGACTGGCAAAGGCCTTGATTCTAGGCTGTAGAAAATCCTACATCCATTTCATTAGATCAGAACAGGATCGATTAACAGTGGTTCATATTGCTGGTTTGCATCCTAAAAAGGATAGCTGAGTAGACATTATTTGTCTACCCATATGATGTGGATCATTTTCAGGTTATTAGATACACACACCTGTCTATATAAGGTTCCACAGTTGACAGTGTATTTCAGAGCAAAAACCAAGCCATGAGGTCGAAGGAATTGTACGTAGAGCTCCGAGACAGGATTGTGTCGAGGCACAGATATGGGGAAGGCCGCCCGGCCAAACTGAACAATCGGGGGAGAAGGGCCTTGGTCAGTGAGGTGACCAAGAATCCAATGGTCACTCTGACAGAGCTCCAGAGTTTCTCTGTGGAGATGGGAGAACCTTCCAGAAGGACAACCATTTCTGCAGCACTCTACCAATCAGGGCTTTATAGTAGAGTGGCCAGACGGAAGCCACTCCTCAGTAAAAGGCACATGACAGCCTGCTTGTAGGTTGCCAAAAGGCACCTAAAGGACTCTGACCATGAGAAACAAGATTCTCTGGTCTGATGAAACTAAGATTGAACTCTTTGGCCTGAATGCCAAGCATCATGTCATGGTGATTTGTAGAATTAACGGACCAAAGCGCAGCATGCATAGAGTTCCACATGTTTAATTAAAGAAACTCACCAAAACAATACAGAACAAAAATGAAACGTGAAGTCAAATGCAGTGCACACTGGCAACTACACACAAACAAACAAGATCCCACAAAAACCCAGTGGAAAAAAGGCTGCCTAAATATGATCCCCAATCAGAGACAACGATAAACAGCTGCCTCTGATTGGGAACCATACCAGGCCAACATAGACAAATAATAACCTAGATAACCCACCCTAGTCACACCCCGACCTAACCATCATAGAGAATAAAAGGATCTCTATGGTCAGGGCGTGACACATCATGTCTGGAGGAAACCTAGCACCATCCCTACAGTGAAGCATGGTGGTGGCAGCATCATGCTGTGGGGATTTTTTTTCAGAAAAATTCCCCACAGCATGATGCTGCCACCACTATGCTTCCCCGTAGGGATGGTGCGTCGGAGGGCATAGCGGGTTTTCGTATAAGCTTCCGGGTTAGAGTCCCGCTCCTTGAAAGCAGCAGCACTACTTTTTAGCTCAGTGTGAATGTTGCCTGTAATCCATTACTTCTGGTTGGGGTATGTATGTACAGTCACTGTGGGGATGACGTCCTCGATGCACTTAATTATAAAGCCAGTGACTGATGTGGTGTACTCCTCAATGCCATTGGAAGAACCCCGGAACATATTCCAGTCTGTGCTAGCAAAGCAGTTCTGTAGTTTAGCATCTGCTTCATCTGACCACTTTTATAGACCAAGTCACTGGTGCTTCCTGCTTTAATTTTTGTTTGTAAGCAGGAATCAGGAGTATGTAATTATGGTCAGATTTGCCAAATGGAGGGCGAGGGAGAGCTTTGTACGCGTCTCTGTGTGTGGAGTAAAGGTGGTCTCGATTTTTTTCCACTCTGGTTGCACATTTAACATGCTGATAGAAATTTGGTAAAACAGATTTAAGTTTCCCTGCATTAAAGTCCCCGGCTACTAGGAGCGCCTCCTCTGGATGAGCGTTTTCCTGTTTGCTTATGGCGGTATACAGCTAATTGAGCTCAGTTTTAGTGCAAGCAATGGTCTGTGGTGGTATGTAGACAGCTAAAAAAAATACAGATTAAAACTCTAGGTAGATAGTGTGGTCTACAGCTTATCATGAGATACTTTACCTCAGGCGAGCAAAACCTCGAGACTTCCTTAGATATCGTGCACCAGCTGCTGTTCACATATGTGCATAGGCCCCCGCCCCGTGTCTTACCAGAGGCTGCTGTTTTGTCGATGGAGTGTATAACCCGCCAGCTGTATGTCATCGTTCAGCCACGACTCGGTGAAACATAAGATATTACAGTTTTTAATGTCCCGCTGGTAGGATATACGTGCTTTCAGCTCGTCCCATTTATTTTCCAGCGATTGAACATTAGCTAGCAGGATGGAAGGCAAGGTCAGATTAGCCACTCGTCGCCTGATCCTCACAAGGCACCCGGATCTTTTTCCACTAAATTTCAGTTTCCTTCTCCAGCGAATCACATGGATTTGGGCCTGGTCGGGTGTCTGTAGTAGTAAACAAAAAGAAATGTCCTCTCACTGTCAACTGCATGTATTTTCAGCAAATTTAACATGTGTAAATATTTGTATGAACATCACAATATTCAACAATTGAGACATAAACTGAACATGTTCCACAGACATGTGACTAACATAAATTGAATAATGTGTCCCTGAACAAAGGGAGGGTCAAAATCAAAAGTAACAGTCAGTATCTGGTGTGGCCACCAGCTGCAGTGCATCTCCTCCTCATGGACTGCACCAGATTTACCAGTTCTGTGAGATGTTTCCCCACTCTTCCACCAAGGCACCTGCAAGTTCCCGGACATTTCTGGGGGGAATGGCCCTAGCCCTCACCCTCCGATCCAACAAGTCCCAGACGTGCTCAATGGGATTGAGATCCGGGCTCTTCTCTGGCCATGGCAGAACACTGACATTCCTGTCTTGCAGGAAATCACACACAGAACAAGCAGTATGGCTAGTGGCATTGTCATGCTGGAGGGTCATGTCAGGATGAGCCTGCAAGGAAGGGTACCACATGAGGGAGGAGGATGTCTTCCCTGTTACACACAGCCCTCAGTCCAGCCTCTCTCAGCATATTGCAGACAGTTTGAGCACTGATGGAGGGATTGTGCGTTCCTGGTGTAACTCAGGCAGTTGTTGTTGCCATTCTGTACCTGTCCCGCAGGTGTGATGTTCGGATGTACCAATCCTGTGTAGGTGTTGTTACACGTGGTCTGCCACTGTGAGGACGGTCCTTGCAGCATGCCTAAGGCACGTTCACGCAGATGAGCAGGGACCCTGGGCATCTTTCTTTTGGTGTTTTTCAGAAACAGTAGAACGGCCTCTTTAGTGTCCTAAGTTTTCATAACTGTGACCTTAATTGCCTACCGTCTGTAAGCTGTTAGTGTCTTAGCGACCTTTCCACAGGTGCATGTTCATTAATTGTTCATGGGTCATTGAACAGGCATGGGAAACAGTGTTTAAAACCTTTACAATAAAGATCTGTGAAGTTATTTGGATTTTTACGAATTATCTTTGAAAGACAGGGTCCTGAAAAGGGACATTTCTTTTTTTGCCTAGTTTATATCCCTCTCGTCCAGCTCATTGAAGAAAAACTATTCGTCCAGTTTGAGTTGAGCAATCGCAGTTCTGATGTCCAGAAGCTCTTTTCTGCAATAAGAGACGGTAGCAGCAACATTATGTACAAAACAAGTTACAAACAACGCAAAAAAACAGCATGGTTGGTTAAGAGCCGATAAGATGGCAAATGTAAGCAAGGTTAGAAATTATTACGTTTCAGTCAAATATTATATCTGTTTAGGCTTCTTGCGATCAATTTGCAGTCTACAAATAATTTGTAATTGTGCTCCGGCCCCCGGACCATGCACTCAAGAAAAAATCGTCCCGCAGCTGAATCTAGTTGATGACCCCTGGTCTAATGGTTCTGGGAAGACTTAATATATATATATATATATATATCATGTATTGGGGATGTGCATCATTTCCTTTCAAGACGATTCGATACGTCTCTACATACATGGGCTCCGATACGATACAGAGCTATACGTTTTAGTTTGAAATGATTCGGTGCCATTAGGTTTGATTAGAGAACAAATTGAATTGATGCAATTCGGATTGATGCGATACGATTCGATGCACTAACATTTGTTGCATAAATACATTCATTGTCCATTCTAAATTCAAATCTGCTGTTGATAGAGCTCAAGAGCTGGGCCTCTCTGAGCTGGATGTTTGTGTATCAATATTTATTGTTTACAAATTAGCTATGACATAGCCAATGAATAGCACAACTTTCCATTGCACCCCATCTCGAAATTGAATGGTTTTGACCGTTTGCAAATGTAATGACTTTCTTTTCCAGGCGTTTCTCCTCCCACTTTAGTCATGAGGTGTGCCTCGCAAAAGAGATTTCTCGTTATGAAATTATCAACTTTACCCTGTATTAGTGGCGTGTATTCATGGATGGCAAGGGAAGCTAGGCTTCCTCAAAAAATTGACCAAGAAAAAATAAATAAATAATTTAATGTTTATCTTTCGTCTCTCTGTGTTTCATAATTTTCCTTCAATTCGCAAGAGGCTGAATATATTTCAGAGGAGAAAGCAACAGAGAGAGCAAAACAATGTCCCTCTGTCTCTATGGCTGTAGGCCATCTATCTGATGTTGTCTGGTCCAAATGAGTATGCCATTGTTGCCGCCCATAGCATTAAAGGGAAGGGAAGCCAGCGGACATCTGGCATTCCATGGCAAAAACAGTATAAAAAATGTGCCAATTAATGTTGAGTTAAACTGAGCGAGCTCAACTATGAATGATCCTGGCGCACCAAAAAAAAGTGTAAAGGGAAGCCAGCTTGGGTTTGGCATCACTCCTATCAAATCCCAAGATATGCAATTAACAGAAACTTTGTTGTATCTTGTTGTGTTGTTGTCCTCTCCGGTGGCTAGCTAGCCAGCTAACTAAACTTGTCCCTTTCCTAAATTCGCCATGGATAGAGATAGGGATTTGGACTTGTTTTTTGTTGTTAATACTCTGTAGTGGCCAATGATTATAACCACAATTCTGTGGTTACAATCCAACCGTTAATTCATACATTGTTGTACCCGTGGGCTGAGAGGATGGAAGTTCAATATGTAGCTAGATGTACGTAGAAGGCTAATGTTAACTAGCTATTGTTGCCCATGAATCAAAGTTAGGCTAGCGAGCAAGCATTTTAGCCAGGTAGCCTAGGACAACAAAAAACCAGTGTACTGTATGACAGACTGTTTTGTCAATGTCACACCATGATCTGTTTCACATGTCTTGTGCTTGTCTCCACCCCCCTTAAGGTGTCAACCATTTTCCCCATTATCCCCTGTGCATTTATTCCTGTGTTTTTGTTTGTCTGTTGCCAGTTCGTCTTGTCTTGTCAAGCCTACCAGCATTTTTTCCCGTAATCCTGTTTCTCGTTAGTTCCTGTTTTCTAGTTCTCACGGTTTTTGACCGTTCTGCCTGCCCTGACCCTGAGTCTGCCTGCCATTCTGTACCTTACGGACTCTGCTCTAGATTACCAACCTCTGCCTGCCCTTGACCTGTCGTTTGCCTGCCCCCTGTTTTGTAAATAAACATTTGTTATTTTGAACTGTCTGCATCTGGGTCTTATCCTGAGATCTGATAGTTCGAAATAACAAATGTTTATTTACAAAACAGGGGGCAGGCAAACGACAGGTCAAGGGCAGGCAGGGGTCAGTAATCCAGGGCAGTGTCAAGAGGTACAGAACGGCAGGCAGACTCAGGGTCAGGGCAGGCAGAACGGTCAAAAACCGTGAGAACTAGAAAACAGGAAATAATGAGAAACGCGAGTACGGGAAAAAACGCTGGTATGCTTGACAAGACGAACGGGCAACAGACATACAGAAAACATAGGTATAAATGCACAGGGGATAATGGGGAAAATGGGTGACACCTGGAGGGGGGTGGAGACAAGCACAAGACATGTGAAACAGATCAGGGTGTGACAGTCAACATGAAAGAGAGGAGGATGGCATAGGCGTTTCTCTACAAACACGAATGCCCACGCACACAGAAATCAGAACCATGGACAGCCACACATTTAGCTTACGTTGATTGGACTAAATTGTTTTTGGTATCTTTAAGTTGTCAATGTATTAGACTAAGCAGAGGTGATTTGATGATGTTGAAATGGTGCTGGAATAGTGGAGGCAGCTCCTTTTATCTTTGCGGCTTGTGGTAACTCTCCGTGGTTCTAAATCAATAGTTGTTTAACGGTCCGAAAATGTCCGAAACATGATATCAATAACCAAGCAAATTACGGAATGCAAAATGACTTGTAGATCAATGACTGTCAACACAGTTACATGCCTTTAGTTCGACACTGTTGGAGAGGACGCACCAGTTGTCACAAAATATCAGGTATTTTCAGAAAGTAATATGAGAAATAAAATGTTACGGAATCAGCCATTCGTAACGATTTTATGATGGATGCATGATGCTATATTTGGATTGGGGTCAGCAGACCAATGCGGTCATATTTTAAACATTTAAATCAGGGACCGATGCATATCGTGAATTGTTACATCCCTATGATATATGCCATTTAGCAGATGGTTTATCCAAAGCGAAGTACAGTCATGCGTACATACATTTTACATATGGGTGGTCCCGGGAACTGAACCCACTACCCTGGCGTTTCAAGCACCATGCTCTACCAACTGTGTCATTGAGGGAACAGTGGGTGAGTTCCTCAGGGGGTGAGTCCATTGGGAATATTATCCTTATCCCTGATGACTTAACTGGCAAGGAGTTTTCCTCCTGTCATTTAACATCGCAGAGACATTGAACATTTCCCTTACAAATAAGGACTAAAGATGTAATAAATTATTTTAACAGAGTTATGTATGTAACATATCTCTCTTTCTCTCTCTTTCTCTCTCTTCACCCCCTCTCCTCCCCCTTTCTCTTCCTCTCTCTTCCTCCTTTCTCCCTCCAGTGAGTGGTACTTGAATGGGAACTACCTGGTCATCATGGTGTCCTTCAGTGTCATCCTGCCTCTGGCTTTGATGAAGCAGCTAGGTGAGAAAACCTAAATAATTGTTTAATTAACAATTTTATAATCATAAGTGACATTTTGTGTTATGTTTTGTAAATGAAGGTTCTCCGAATAAATTTTTTGGCTTACACATGAAAAATGACTCATTATTTTCATATATATATATATATATATATATTTTTTTTTTATTCATCTTGAACAGTCATTTAATTTCTTCGTTGTGTTTCCCCATAACACTTCCAGGGATAGAAAGGATTAAAACCAGTGACCGACCTCTCTTCTGTCTCATTTCTCCTCCCGCTCCTTCTCTTCCACCTTCTCTTTCCCAATCCCCCTCTCTTGCCCCCTCTCATTTTTCTCTTTATTCTTGTGTTACATGGCAAACACTCCCCCACTGTTTTAGGATGGACTCAAAGTAGATATCTGTGCTAAACTGTGTCATGTGAGATGTTACTCTCAGCAGTCTTATGAAAATGTAAAACTACCCAGCTCAGAATTCCCTGGCTTCATGTCCATTTAATGAGCTCTCTCATTTAACAAAGTGAAATGTCTACAAAGCTTTCATCAAATGACAGAGTAAGAGTCTCTGTGTTTTTCTCCCGTACGTGTTGCTCTGTCTGTTTATGTATGCCCATGTCACTGGGATAGCAGTGGCAAAAACTGCTCATTATACAATTACACAAGAGAGAGAGAGAAGAGAGAGATGGAGAGGAAGACAGAGTAGAGAAAGGGTGAGAGATGCAGAGATAGGGGTGGGCGGCTGGGAGAGAAGTCCTGACCTCTTGTTAAGCGGTTCTCTCCTTCAGAGAATTGAGCCGAGAGAGAGAGGAGAGAAAGATAGAGAACACAGAGCGAAAGAAAGAGAGAGAGAGCGAGCAGAGAGTAGAAAGAGAGTCCATGCTGCCAGGGCAAAGTAATGAGATGCAGTCCTGTTTAGTTTAGTCCACTGTGTAACGGCAGCCTTCCTCCTCTTCGTCTGAAGAGGAGGTGCAGCAGGGATCGGACCAAGACGCAGCGTAGCTTGTGCTCAACATATTTAATAATGACGATTAAACAGTGAACATTTACAAAATACAAAATAACAAAATGTGGCAAACCGATACAGTCCTAGCTGGTGCAGAGAAAACACAGAGACAGGAAACAACCACCCACAAACCCCAACACAAAACAAGCCACCTATATATGATTCCCAATCAGAGACAACACAAAACATCTGCCTCTGATTGAGAACCATATTAGGCCAAACATAGAAACAGACAAACTAGACACACAACATAGAATGCCCACCCAGCTCACGTCCTGACCAACACTAAAACAAGCAAAACACACAAGAACTATGGTCAGAACGTGACAGTACCCCCCTCCTGAGGTGCGGACTCCGAACGCACCCCCTAAAACTCTAGGGGAGGGTCTGGGTGGGCATCTGTCCGCGGTGGCGGCTCCGGCGCTGGACGAGGACACCACTCCACCATTGTCTTTGTCCCCCTCCTTAGCGTCCTTTGAGTAGCGACCCTCGCCGCCGACCTTGGCCTAGGAACCCTCAAAGGGCCCCATCAGACTGAGGAGACAGCTACGGAACCGAAAGGTAGCTTAGGACATAGAGGTAGCTTAGGACATAGAGGTAGCTTAGGACATAGAGGTAGCTTAGGACATAGAGGTAGCTTAGGACATAGAGGCAGCTCCGGACTGAGTGGCAGCTCCGGACTGAGTGGCAGCTCCGGACTGAGTGGCAGCTCCGGACTGAGTGGCAGCTCCGGACTGGAGGGCAGCTCATGACTGGAGGGCAGCTCATGACTGGAGGGCAGCTCATGACTGGAGGGCAGCTCATGACTGGAGGGCAGCTCATGACTGGAGGGCAGCTCATGACTGGCTGGCGGCTCTGGCGACTCCTGACTGGCTGGCGGCTCCTGACTGGCTGGCGGCTCTGGCGGCTCCTGACTGGCTGGCGGCTCTGGCGGCTCCTGACTGGCTGGCGGCTCTGGCGGCTCCTGACTGGCTGGCGGCTCTGGCGGCTCCTGACTGGCTGGCGGCTCCTGACTGGCTGGCGGCTCTGGCGGCTCCTGACTGGCTGGCGGCTCTGGCGGCTCCTGACTGGCTGGCGGCTCTGGCGGCTCCTGACTGGCTGGCGGCTCTGGCGGCTCCTGACTGACGGACGGCTCTGGCGGCTCCTGACTGACGGACGGCTCTGGCGGCTCCTGACTGACGGACGGCTCTGGCGGCGCCGGGCAGACGGGCGGCTCTAATGGCGCTGGGCAGACGGGCGGCTCTAATGGCGCTGGGCAGACGGATGGCTCAGATGGCGCTGGGCAGACGGATGGCTCATATGGCGCTGGGCAGACGGATGGCTCAGATGGCGCTGGGCAGACGGATGGCTTAGATGGCGCTGGGCAGGCAGGCAGCTCAGACGGCGCTGGGCAGGCAGGCAGCTCAGACGGCACTGGGCAGGCAGGCAGCTCAGACCTGCTGAGGCGCACAGTAGGCCTGGTGCGTGTTGCCGGAACTGGTGGTACCAGTTTGTAGACACGCACCTCAAGGCTAGTGCTGGGAGCAGGAACAGGGCACACTGGACTCTCGAGGCGCACTATACACCTGGTGCGTGGTACCGGCACTGGTGGTACCGGGCTGAGGGCACGCACCTCAGGGCGAGTGCGGGGAGAAGGAACAGTGCGTACAGGGCTCTGGAGACGCACAGGAGGCTTGGTGCGTGGTGCCGGAACTGGTGGCACCGGGCTGGAGACACGCACCACAGGGAGAGTGCGTGGAGGAGGAACAGAGTTCTGGAGATGCACAGGAAGCCTGGTGCGTGGTGTAGGCACTGGTGTTACTGGGCTGGAGCGAGGAGGTGGCGCCGGATATACCGGACCGTGAAAGCGTACTGGCTCCCTTGAGCACCGAGCCTGCCCAACCTTACCTGGTTGAATGATCCCCGTAGCCCGACCAGTGCGGGGAGGAGGAATAGCCCGCACTGGGCTGTGCTGGCGAACCGGGGACACCATGCGTAAGGCTGGTGCCATGTACACCGGCCCGAGGAGACATACTGGAGACCAGATATGTTGAGCCGGCATCATGACACCTGGCTCAATGCTCAATCTAGCCCGGCCGATACGTGGAGCTGGGATGTACCGCACCGGGCTATGCATACGTACAGGAGACACCGTGCGCTCTTCCGCACAACACGGTGTCTGCCCGTACTCACGCTTTCCACGGTAAGCCCGGGAAGTTGGCGCAGGTCTCCTACCTGACTTCGCCACACTCCCCTTTAGCCCCCCCCCAATACATTTTTGGGGTTTCTTCTCGGGCTTCCAGCCACGCTTCCGTGCTGCCTCCTCATACCACCGCTCCTCGGCTTTAGCTGCCTCCAGCTCTTCACGAGAGCGGCGATATTCTCCAACCTTAGCCCAGGGTCCTTTATCCTCCAGAATTTCCTCCCATGTCCAGGAGTCCTGTGTAATGGGCCGCTGCCCGTAGCCACGCTGCTTGGTCCGAGATTGGTGGGTGGTTCTGTAACGGCAGCCTTCTTCCTCTTCGTATGAAGAGGAGGTGTAGCAGGGATCGGACCAAGACGCAGCGTAGCTTGTGCTCAACATATTTAATAATGACGATTAAACAGTGAACACTTACAAAATACAAAATAACAAAATGTGGCAAACCGATACAGTCCTAGCTGGTGCAGAGAAAACACAGAGACAGGAAACAACCACCCACAAACCCCAACACAAAACAAGCCACCTATATATGATTCCCAATCAGAGACAACGCAAAACATCTGCCTCTGATTGAGAACCATATTAGGCCAAACATAGAAACAGACAAACTAGACACACAACATAGAATGCCCACCCAGCTCACGTCCTGACCAACACTAAAACAAGCAAAACACACAAGAACTATGGTCAGAACGTGACACACTGGGCCCTCTAAGAACATACACGCTTATGATCTCACACCCAAACACATTGTCATGAAACTGGGAATGTTTGTATATATTCCCTATAATTAGCATTGGGATTGAGGAAATATTGAGAGTCCTTCTAACCTATAGCAGGGTGATGTCTGATGTGAGTAGTTCTGATGTCATCACTGTGTTGTTTCAGGGTACCTGGGCTACACCAGTGGCTTCTCTCTCACCTGCATGGTCTTCTTCCTCATCTCGGTATGTACTGTCATATTATACAGCTGTAGACCTCCACCTGTTGCAGTGCTCTTGTAATGGACCCAACCCTAACTGGAACGCTGTGTGTAACATAATTTGTATGCAAATCTCCCAGTGACATCAATGCATGAGTTACACACAAGTCCGAGTTACGTGCACGGATCTCAAGTCGGCACAATATGCATGTGTGTCAACCAGTGGCGATTTTAGCATGTTTTTTGCAAATCTTAGTGGGGGGGGAAAAATGTGGGATGCATGCCAGCAAAGCCACTACACAATAAAACACTAAACAACACATGAATTGCAATAAACCACATCTACACCTGGTTATCAGCGGGGCCTTGTCTGGCAGCGAAACAGTTAATTCAGCCTTTTAAAAAACATAGCTGATACGGCTGACTTGCTTAAACAAATGTGGTTTCTACTGACAATTGAGATGGACAAACTATGGCATAAGGGGACGACAAGCGGATAAAAGGCAATCCGTAATTTCGATAAGAAATTAATGAGCGAGCTAGGACGGACGTAGTCAATATAACTATTTGTTCAGCACTTTTGAAAATGTACAGCGACAGAATTCAGAACATGAGCCGTTCTTACAGTATTCTCCTTGTACACCAAGTCAGAACCGTAGGATAAATAAAGGGGTCATATAAGCAGACAATGAAAGCTCTTACAATATTCAATGATTACATTTCTCAAAACAGGTTATAGGCTACTTGTGCAACACGAAGTCAGAACAGTAGACAAATGAGGGGAAAATAGACCAAATTATTAGGGTGAGGCACATGGGCTACTAACAGCTTACTACACAACATACACGTAGTATTACTTTCTTAGCTACAGTATACATATCTCCCTGGCATATTACATAATTTATGCAGCAGCATACAAGATATGCTTGGACACACCTTGTTGTGCTGTGCCGATAGAGATGTCAGCTTCACTTCTAGTCCTTAGGAAACTGTGCAGTATTTTGTTTTTTTATGTATTATTTATTACATTGTTAGCCCAGAAAACCTTAAGTGTTATTACATTACAAGACAACTGGGAACTCGGGGGGGAAAAAAGTTGAATCATGATGACAGTGATCTTCAGGTCGTAGCTCTAGAAGAGGCCAGAGTTCCCGATTTACAATTCCGAGTTGGTTGAAAGTTCAAACGTATTATCCCAGTTGTAGCTCGTTTTTCCAGAGTTCACAGTTGTCTTGAACTCATTGAAGTCAGATTTTGCAGTTCCGAGTTAACAGTTGTTTTGAGCGCGGCACCAATCATGCTTCATTGACAGCATGGACAATGTTGAATGTTTATAATTTTAAACTAGGAGAAGAGACCCTTAAACCGATGAGCACTGATGCTTTTTATCTATAATTTCTCTTCATTATTTAACTTCATATGACAAGGATTAAAAAAGATTTGCCAGTAGATTGTCGACTTGATTCATGATGAAGACTGCTAGCTAAGATTTTGAAAGTATGATGTTAACATGATCAGTCCAATCGATGCTACTGTAGATATAACGTGGTTTGACATCATTTTAACTGTAACCAATGACCTTGAGCCTTCTTGGATGGAAACTTCTAATGTAACTCTATGACAGCACCCAAGGGGCTAGAATTGTAGAGCTCTACCCTTAGACTTGGCGATGACGTAGTGTCCCCATGAGTGGCAGAACACTGAGCCAATCACGGCGCAACGCTCCGTATTTCCTGCTGGCTTGCGCCACCACCACAGAAAGTACTGAGCTAGGCTAAAACACTTGCATTTTGGAGCTGCCTTACTCAAGAAAGCAAAAAAGAGACCATGTTTGTATGCGGCTTTATTAACTCAATTATATATATATTTTTTCTATCGTTTGCAAACTGATATGTGACACGTATTAATGCCAAAATAACATGCAAAACAGGCAAGCCCAAAAAATGCTACAAATGTGGGGGGGCTAAAAACAGCCCTGAATGATGGGTCCCAACAGGTGTCAACTAAAATATATTTTTCATATCTGCAGTAATCGTCATGTTTTGGGATCCTTGCATGAAAAGCAAATAAATTCACTGTGCTGGGCTTTCTGAGGTCTCGCTATCAGTCAGTGATCTTTAATAATGGAACACTAGTCACTTTAACAATGTTTACATATTTTGAATTACTCATCTCATATGTATATACTGTATTCTATCCTATTCTACTGTATCTTAGTCTATGCCGTTCTGACATTGCTCACCCAAATATTTATATATTCTTAATTCTCTTACTTTACTTTAGATTTGTGTATTGTTGTGAAATTGTTAGATATTACTGTTAGATATTACATCACTGTTTGCGCTAGAAACACAAGCATTTCACTACCCCCGGCAATAACATCTGCTAAACACGTGTATGTGACAAATAACATTTGATTTGATTTGATCAGAGGGTCAACCTCTTTAATATTCCGCTCTCCTCTCAGATTGTTGTGGACAAGTTGTGTAACCTGCAGTTTCAAACGGCATTAGTGTGTGTGTGTGTGTGTGTGTGTGTGTGTGTGTGTGTGTGTGTGTGTGTGTGTGTGTCTGGCTGGCTGTCTGTCTGGCTGTCTGGCTGTCTGGCTGTCTGTCTGTCTGGCTGGCTGGCTGTCTGGCTGTCTGGCTGTCTGGCTGTCTGGCTGTCCGTCCGTCCGTCCGTCCGTTCCGTCCGTCCATATGTGTGAGTGTGTGTTTCTCTGACCTAGTTTTAGTTCTGTGTGCTGTGCTCTAATACATGCCCACTGCTCTCTGTCCCTGGCTGGGCCCTAACATATTTCCAGCCTTTCTGTGTGGACTAGTATTATGTATGCAGGCCCATTTCCTCCAGGCTCCTCCTCTCATCCATCCAACTCCTCTTTCCTCTCCACAGGTCATTTATAAGAAGTTCCACACCCCCTGTCCCTTTTTGGACTTTACCTTTAACAGCACAGCCAGTGTGACTGCTGTTACCAATGACACTGGTTACAACCCAGCCTGCATTCCGAAAATGGTCAACCTCAACTCACAGGTATACTCTCCTGTATAGTCAGCTCCATCAGTCAATCCATTCCAGCCCTGTTATTCAAGTAAAAATGTAGCATGTTGCTAATGACAATGGGAAAAATCTATAATTTACACTAACCTGTTTGCGCTATGAACAATCCCACTGTGTCCACTGAATTCCCACTGCATTCATCAGACCCTTGTGCTCTAGAAAGAGTAATGCAGGTCTGAATAGGATGCAATAGGATTATCCATCATGTGAAGGTTAGGGGTCAGCCTCTCAGTGCTCTCTCTCTCTCTCTCTCTCTCTCTCTCTCTCTCTCTCTTGCTCTCTCTCGCTCTCTCTCTCTCTCTCTCTCGCTCTCTCTCGCACCTGCTGTCTCGACCTCTGAATGCTCGGCTATGAAAAGCCAGCTGACATGTACTCCTGAGGTGCTGACGTGTTGCACTCCCAATAACCACTCGGATTATTATTTGACCCTGCTGGTCATCTATGAAAGTTTGAACATCTTGAAGAACGATCTGGCCTTAATGGCCATGTACTCTTATAATCTCCACTGGGCACAGCCAGAAGAGGACTGGCCACCCCTCAGAGCCTGGTTCCTCTCTAGGTTTCTTCTTGGGTTTCTGCCTTTCAAGGTTTTTTTTCTTGGCCACCGTGCTTCTGGTTTTCTGTATCAGCACTTTGTGACATCTACTGATGTCAAAATTGATTTATAAATACATTTGATTGATTTATTGTCTGTGTTACCAGACTGAAATGCCAGCTCCCGTCTGACTAGAGAGTAGAACCACTCAGGGACTCACGTCATTCTCTGGGGCTGTATCAGACCCAGTAACAGTTTTCTCTCTTTGGGCCAACTCTTGGTTAGGGTTATCAGACACATAACAGTCCACTCTCTGTGAGACAACTTTGGGTTAGGGTTATCAGACACAGTAACGGTCCTCTCTCTCTGGGTTAGGGTTATCAGACACAGTAACGGTCCTCTCTCTCTGGGTTAGGGTTATCAGACACAGTAACGGTCCTCTCTCTCTGGGTTAGGGTTATCAGACACAGTAACGGTCCTCTCTCTCTGGGTTAGGGTTATCAGACACAGTAACGGTCCTCTCTCTCTGGGTTAGGGTTATCAGACACAGTAACGGTCCTCTCTCTCTGGGTTAGGGTTATCAGACACAGTAACAGTCCTCTCTTTCTGGGTTAGGGTTATCAGACACAGTAACAGTCCTCTGTCTGTGGGCCAACTCTGGGTTAGGGTTATCAGACACATAACAGTCCACTCTCTGTGGGCCAACTTTGGGTTAGGGTTATCAGACACAGTAACAGTCCTCTGTCTGTGAGCCAACTCTGGGTTAGGGTTATCAGACACAGTAACAGTCCTCTCTCTCTGGGTTAGGGTTATCAGACACAGTAACAGTCCTCTCTCTGTGGGTTAGGGTTATCAGACACAGTAACAGTCCTCTCTCTGTGGGTTAACTCTGGGTTAGGGTTATCAGACACAGTAACAGTCCTCTCTCTGTGGGTTAGGGTTATCAGACACAGTAACAGTCCTCTCTCTGTGGGTTAACTCTGGGTTAGGGTTATCAGACACAGTAACAGTTCTCTGTCTGTGGGTTAACTCTAGGGAAATGGCCCTGAAGGGAAAGGCCTGGCATTTCTGGGACTCATGTTGTCTGACTATGGCTACGCCTAGTCTACTCTAGGGCTATTGAAGTGGTTAAATACATAAATTGCCGTTATATATGATATACATATTATGCAGTACTAATAGTAACAGTATAGTTGTAGTCTTTTGTAGTCAGTCATACACTGAAGAATTAGCGGTAGAATATTGACTAGTATATATATATAATCCTATTGTTATACATATATAATCCTGTTATTAGCATCCCTTAAAGATGTGTGAGATTTCCTTAGTCACCCAGGCTAGTTAGACCAATCCCTCCTGCTGATCAGCTTACAGCCCAGGCATCGGTAAGCCGGCTAAAGCTGGTCAGTAGCCAGGTCCAAGTTAATCACAGGGAAACAATTAGCTCTGTGTGATGTGTGCGTGAAGGCCTTAATGGCTAGTAAAACGATGGGTTGGTGGTAAGATGGCTGAGGCTGGTGCAGCCTTATCCATGGTGACTGTGTGGGTGGCCAGTAATGGGTGGCCAGTAATAAACTGGTCCTGAACATCTAAAACTAAGAGCATCGTATTTGGTACAAATCATTTCTTAAGTTCTAGACCTCAGCTGAATCTGGTAATGCATGGTGTGGCTGTTGAACAAGTTGAGGAGACTAAATTACTTGGTGTTATCTTAGATTGTAAACCGTCACGGTCAAAACATTTAGATTCAATGGTTGTAAAGATGGGGAGATGTCTAGCCGTAATAAAGAGACACTCTGTTTTTTGGACACCACACTCCAAAAAGCAAGTTCTGCAGGCTCTAGTTTTGTCTAATCTTGATTATTGTCCAGTCGTGTGGTCCAGTGCTGCAAGGAAAGACGTAGTTTAGCTGTAGCTGGCCCAGAACAGAGCGGCATGTTTTGCTCTTCATTGTAATCAGAGGGCTGATATAAATACTATGCATGCCAGTCTCTCTTGGCTAAGAGTTGAGGAGAGACTGACTGCATCACTTCTTCTTTTTATAAGAAACATTAATGTGTTGAAAATTCAAAATTGTTTGCATAGTCAAATTACACACAGCTCTGACACACACACTTATCCCACCAGACATGCCACCAGTGGTCTTTTCACAGTCCCCAAATCCAGAACAAATTCAATAAAGTGTACAGTATTAGCAACACCTCACAGCACAACGTCTCTCCCCTATTTGACCTAGATAGTTTGTGTGTATGCATTGATATGTAGGCTACGTGTGCATTTTCAAAAATGTATGTAGTTCTGTCCTTGAGCTGTTCTTGTCTATTAATGTTCTGTATTATGTCATTCTGTATTATGCTTCATGTTTTGTGTGGACCCCAGGAAGAGTAGCTGCTGCTTTTGCAACAGCTATTGGGGATCCTAATAAAATGTCAAAAAATACTTCAGTGTTCTATTTTTTCCAGACGGCCTACACCATCCCAATCCTGGCATTTGCCTTTGTGTGCCACCCTGAGGTCCTGCCCATCTACACCGAGCTCAAAAAGTAGGTGCCCCACTTGCAACAGGATGCAGCGCTGTAGCTGTTTACTATTGGACCCTGAATTCAGTTCACACTGCAGATAGGAAAATCATTATGTCAGCTATGTGCTTGGCTACTCATATGCCTGTGTCATATAGCACACTGCCTTGCATTCTCAGTAATGTCATGTGTAAATATGCATGGCTAGCCTGGTCATAATCTGGATAATCATCCTGCTGCCTTGTTGAACCCACTATAACATCTGTCTCTTTAGATTCATCTGACGTGTTCAGCCACAATATTACATTCCTTATGTAACTTCTGAAGCAATCTCAGTCAAAGTACAGTATGATGACAAAAGCTAAAACTGGCCTTTTTTGTTTGTGTCTTTGTGGGTATGTTGGTGTGTGTGTGTGTGTCTGTGTTTATGGTGTGTGTAAGTGTGTGTGACATCACATCATGCAATATTATCTGATTTCAGCCCCACCAAGCAAAGGATGCAGCATGTGTCCAACATCTCCATTGTAGTCATGTACACCATGTACTTCCTGGCTGCTCTGTTTGGATACCTGACCTTCTATGGTGAGGCACGCTCACCTCCATGTCATTACGATGCTCTTTCTCTCCCGCTTCCCTGTTCTTTCTCTTTTTCTCTCTCTCTCTCTCTCTCTCTCTCTCTCTCTTTTCACTGCTGCTCATCCTGCTGCTGAATCTCATGCTTTTTCTCAGGCCCATTTTACATGAGTTTCAGGCTAGTTCATTTCGCTAACAGCAAAGCCACTTCTCACGTTTGCCATTCATTTGCATGGACACAGCTCTTTTAGGTTTGAGAGGCTGTTATAAAATCAGTTAGTTAGTCTCAGATGGGAAGATGGGTCATGTCATGTTGCTTCAGAAGTTTAGATAGTGGTAGAGAAACATAATGAAGTAACTACTCCTCCTAGTGGCCATTGTTCATGTCAGACCGGTTTGTAATATCCCAGTGACTACTCTATGACATTGTTATAAGCACAGTCAGAGCAGTATATTACTGTAGTATACACAGATAACTGCCAAAATAATGGAAACACTTGAGTAAATGAGGGATACAAAGTATATTGACAGCAGGCGCTTCCACACAGGTGTGTTTCCTGAGTTAATTAAACAATTAACATCCTTTCATGCTTAGAGTCATGTGTAAAATTCTGGGCAGGCCATTATTTTGGCTACCATGGCTATGCTGCCATAGTATGACAATGCCCCCATCCAAAGGGCACGAGTGGTCACTGAATGGTTTGATGAGCATTAAAATTATCTCCAGATCTCAATGTTTTCCATCACCATCAACAAAACACCAAATTATGGAATTTCTGGTGGAAGAATGATGTCGCATCCCTCCAATAGAGGTCCAGACACTTGTAGAATCTATGCCAAGGTGCATTGAAGCCGTTCTGGCTCGTGGTGGTCCAGCGCCCTATTAAAACACTTTATGTTGGTGTTTCCTTTATTTTGGCAGTTACCTGTATCTCAGTATAAGGCTCTGAGCAAAATGATGAGCAGCATCTAACGTGTAAGACAGATTTTGTATGCCTTCTGATGGAAAAAACATTGTTGTGAATGATATGTTGCGTATAATTTGTACGACATTTTCTCCTCTTACTGGAGTTGGTGGTTATTGATGCTTCTCTAAGCCCTCCTGTGTGTCTGCCCCCTATAGGTGAGGTGGAGTCAGAGCTGCTGCACACCTACAGCCGTCTGGACCCGTACGACACCCTGATCCTGTGTGTCCGTCTGGCTGTGCTCACTGCTGTCACACTCACCGTCCCCATAGTGCTCTTCCCTGTGAGTAGCCTAGTTACCTCAGCACAAATGGTGTCTGGCTCAATGAAACTGTGTAAGTAAAGATGTACAGTGCATTCAGAAAGTATCCAAACCCCTTGTCTTTTTCCACATTTTTTACGTCACAACCTTATTCTAAAATGGATTGAAAAAATATGTATTTCCTCATTAATCTACACACCCTATAATGACAAAGCAAAAACAGTTTTTTAGAAATTGTTACAAATTTATAAAAAAACAAACATATATATCACATTTACATAAGTATTCAGACCCTTTACTCATTACTTTGTTGAAGCACCTTTGGCAGCGATTACAGCCTTGAGTCTTCTTGGTACAAGCTTGGTACACCTGTATTTGGGAAGTTTTTCCCATTCTTCTCTGCAGATCCTCTCAAGCTCTGTCAGGTTGGATGGGGAGCTTCGCTGCACAGCTATTCTCAGATCTCTCCAGAGATGTTCGATCGGGTTCAAGTCCGGAAGCCACTCCTGCATTGTCTCGGCTGTGTGCTTAAGGTCGTTGTCCTGTTGGAAGGTGAAACTTCGCTCCAGTCTGAGGTCCTGAGCTCTCTGGAGCAGGTTTTCATCAAGGATCGCTTTGTACTTTGCTCCGTTAATCTTTTTCTTGATCATGACTTGTCTCCCAGTCCCTGCCGCTGAAAAAAAATCATGTGCCTTTTACCGAGGAGTATCTTCTGTCTGGTCACTCTAAAATAAAGGCCTGATTGGTGGAGTGCTGCAGAGATGGTTGTCCTTCTGGAAAGTTCTCCCATCTCTACAGAGGACATCTGGAGCTCTGTCAGAGTGACCATCGGGTTCTTGGTCGCCTCCCTGACCAAGGCCCTTCTCCCCCGATTGCTCAGTTTGGCCAGGCGGCCAGCTCTAGGAAGAGTCTTGGTGGTTCCAAACTTCTTCAATTCAAGAATGATGGAGGCCACTGTGTTCTTGGGGACTTTCAATTCTGCAGAAATGTTTTGGTACCCTTCCCCAGATCTGTGCCTCGACACAATCCTTTCTCGGAGCTCTACGGACAATTCCGTTGACCTCATGGCTTGGTTTTTGCTCTGAAATGCACTATCAACTGTCGGACCTCATATAGACAGGTGTGTGCCTTTCCTAATCATGTCCAACCAATTGAATTTACCACAGGTGGAAGCCAATCAAGTTGTAGAAACATCTCAAGGATGATCATTGGAAACAGGATGCAACTGAGCTCAATTTCGAGTCTCGTAGGTCTGAATACTTATGTAAATAAGGTATTTCTGTTTTTATTTGTAACATATTTGCTAAAATGTCTAAAAACCTGTTTTCACTTTGTCATTATGGGATACTGTGTGTACTTTGATGAGGAAACAAATTAATTTAATCAATTTTAGAATAAGGCTGTAACTTAACAAAATGTGGAAAAAGGGAAGGGGTCTGGATACCTTCCGAATGCACTGTATATTATGTTTACTTAAAATGTATGCACTGGCTGTCACTTTTGATAAACGCATCTGTTAAAAGGGCATATTATTATATTAAAGCAGTGGCTTTCTGCTTCTCTTTGATGAAAGGGTGTGTCTGTGAATAAGAATAGTGTTGTGACTGTGCTTTTCTCCTCATGTTCTCGTCAGGTAAGGAGAGCCATCCAGCAGTTGTTTTTCCCCAACAAGACATTCTACTGGCCCCGCCACATTGCCATCGCTGTCACCCTGCTCACTCTCATCAACATGCTGGTCATCTTCGCGCCTAACATCCTGGGCATCTTCGGCATCATTGGTAGGAATTTTTAAAATGCACATCTCTAGGAACTATTCCTTTTGACGCAAGGCTACCTGAAATTGGACTTCATTGGACAGAAAAGGGCACAACTGCCTATGAGCGAAAGGTTAGGAATGAAGATGATTTGTAAAAAATTCAAACGTTTGGTACTTGATTTGTGATTTATCGAGGTAGGTCATTGATTTATATAGTATACAGTAGAATGCCCCAGAGAGCTCAGTGCAGCAGGGTCCGGTGGGTTTAATGGAATGATCCCGGATGAGCCCCCATTATTATGCCAAAATGTAAAACAATTAGTAACTTTACTTCAGGAATATACTTTTAATTTTGACTTTTTTAGAATGAAGCAGTCTAATCTTCTGAACTGTCATCATGACTTTACTAAGAGGAAATGTAATTGTACAGACAGACAGAGATCTAGTTGCCCTCAGCTACTTTACAGTTAACCAAGTGCCCTCAGTTTATTTACCTTAATTTAACTAGGCAAGCTAGTTATTTTCAATGACGTGCTATGAACAGTGGGTTAACTGCCTTGTTCAGGGGCAGAACGACAGATTTTTACCTCATCAGCTTGGGGATTTGATCTTGCAACCTTTCAGTTGCTAGTCCAACACTCTAACCACTAGGCTACCTGCCACCCCACAGTTTAATGATCATAGCGTCTTTAATTTCTCGCTAGACCTTTTGATCCCCTATGCATTAAATCCTCAATGACGGATTTGGAGACATTTTAGGGGAAAGCTCTTAAATCACCTCAGGAATGCATACTATAAACCTTAATCAAAGTCTTGTGATCGTTATGCAACTGAAACGTTCAATCATTTCCTCAAGGATTATAATGCCTTAGTTTTAGCATTTTATTGTCTCCACTCTGAGTAGTTTCATTCATATTTTTGAGTGAACAGTAATAGTAGTGTGTTTAACACTATGTTTAAGACTTTCCATGCCAATAAAGCCTTTTGAATTGTATTTATTTAGTTTCTGCTGGTGTCATTCTGACAGTCAGGGAGACAAATGACACTTTTTGGGGACTTTCGTGACATCGCTAGGCTACCTCCTCACTGATAAATTGCGCTCTTGTTATTCTACAGTTCTGTGAAGCTCATTGTTTGACACGATGGCTAAAGAGTGTCTTTGTCTTCTCCTCGCTCAGGTGCCACATCTGCCCCCTGCCTCATCTTCATCTTCCCTGCTGTTTTCTACATCCGCATCGTACCCGAAGAGGAGGAGCCCATGCGCTCCACCCCCAAAATCCTGGTGAGCGATGTCCCCTAGCGCCAAAGACAACTGTCATGTCTTACTGGAACTCATTACTGTTAACTATTGGTTTTTAAAGATAATGTATTTTTTACACATATTTTATTTAACTAGGCAAGTCAGTTAAGAACAAATACTTATTTACAATGACTGCCTACCCCAGCCAAACCCTAACGATGCTGGGCCAATTGTGTGCCGCCCTATGGGACTCCCAATCACGGCCGGTTGTGATACAGCCTGGAATCGAACCAGGGTCTGTAGTGACGCCTTTAGCACTGAGATGCAGTGCCTCAGACTGCTGCGTCACTCGGGAGCCCACATGTATCTTTCCGGTTTGTTTAGTATGGGCATGTAAACAATTAAGCATAAGTGCACATAATAGAATATAACATAATAGAATATAACACAATAGAATATAACACAATAGAATATAACACAATAGAATATAACACAATAGAATATAACACAATAGAATATAACACAATAGAATATAACACAATAGAATATAACACAATAGAATTTAACATAATAGAATTTAACATAATAGAATATAACAATAGAATATAACATAATAGAATATAACATAATATAACATAATATAACATAATATAACATAATATAACATAATAGAATATAACATAATAGAATATAACAATAGAATATAACATAATAGAATATAACATAATAGAATATAACATAACATAATAGAATTTAACATAACATAATAGAATTTAACATAATAGAATTTAACATAATAGAATATAACAATAGAATATAACATAATAGACTATAATAATATAATATAATATAATGGAATACAACATAATATAATAGAATATAACAATATAATATAACATAATAGAATATAACATAATATAATTTAACAATAGAATATAACATAATATAACATAATAGAATATAACATAATATAAAATAACATGATAGAATATAACAATAGTATATAACATAATAGAATATACCAATAGAATATAACATAATGGAATACAACATAATATAATAGAATAGAATATAACATAATATAAAATAACATGATAGAATATAACAATAGAATATAACATAATAAAATATACCAATAGAATATAACATAATGGAATACAACATAATATAATATAATAGAATATAACAATAGAATATAACATAATAGAATAGAATATAACACAATAGATTATAACATACTAGAATATAACATAATAGAATATAACATAATAGAATATAACATAATAGGAATTTGACTGTGAGCTTTCAATTAGATTAGAATAACTACAGAGAGTGTGCCTGGAGATTATCTGCTGAAACAGTGTTTGAATTGCTAAATATAGACGATGCAAATTCATTTTATTCACTCATCCATTCACAATCCTTTCGATATATTTGCTGAGTGAGTAATGCAGTTTTAATGTCATGCCACTCTAATATCATAATTACAATTCAGAAATGTATACACAAGCCCTAGACTACAATAATAATGATTTAATAGCTTTGAGTGCATTAAGGCTGAAACTCAGTGACAGAGTCATCAACTGTGTGCATTACCTCTCTCACATCCTTCCTCACTCTCTCTCCTCTACTTTCTCTCTCCCTCTTTCTCACTCTCTCATCTACCTCTCTCTCGCAGGCTGCCTGCTTCGCTGGAATAGGCTTCCTGTTTATGATAATGAGCCTGAGCTTTATTCTCATTGATTGGACGTCGGGGAGTAGCAAAGCCAGCAGCGGTCACTAGACTGCTTCTACCGTCTTCAGTTTTTATATTGTAAATCTAGACCTGTACGGTATTTTCTCTGTGTTTTCATGGATCATATTTTGTAGAGGATGTACTATCTCTTCCTCCAGAAAGAGTGGGCCAGAGAGTCTAGAGATGGGGAGTTCAGTCTTCTGGAGGTTTCTGCTCCCCTCTGGAAGAAGATAGTGCATTCGAAACAAATGTAATGTCAAGCTGGCTTGCTGAATCTGCCACCACCTCCTATTCCAGCCCTTCCCCCAGACCAGACCAGACCCATAACCCATGACCCTATAAACTTGTACTCTGTGAATCACAGCAAGAATCTAACTGCCACACTTTAGTCTAGACAACCACGTAGCTTTCTTCAACAGTAGGGGAGAAGAAGGCACAACAGATCGTTGGGGGCTGGACAGTTATTTTATATTTGTAGCCAAAGTCTACTGTATTAAGTTATTCATGAAATTAGGTAATGGCAAGATTCTGTGCAATAGCTGAGGAAATGTGGCATTAAAAGCTATTGGACAGTGGCATCATCCAGTGACCCGTGCTGCTGTTGTCACCCTGGTGGCGAGGTGTCATCCTTCTAGACGCTCGGCTTCAGTCCTCACAGATATCAGAGGATGGAACCATACAACTGATATGCAACTGTACAGTGTATACAGTGTGTATAGAGCAGGTTGACTCTACCATTACAATACAGTATGATATATATACAGAGAGATTTATTTTTTTATAATTTTTATTTGATAAAGCGTATAATATGGACCTTTTGAGTCTCTCCTCAGCAACAGTATCATATCACATTGGTGTGTCTCTTTGATACGTGCACTCAACCATATCAGAATAGCTTTTTCATGGTTCGAGGAGCAGCTCTGATGTCTAAAATTGAAGGAATGCTTGGCTATACTCTCAGTATGAGGGTCTATTTTAGAGATGGAGGTTATCGTTAACTTGGTCCTGGATCGGTGGGGGTGTATATCTCTGCATTGTCGTGTTTTGATCATTTGAGCACTCACTAGGACCAGTGTCCTTAGTGGCAGAGGATGCTCTCTACCTGGGTATGTTGTTGTGTTGTTTCTGAACATTTACTGAACGTAATCAGAGATAACCCAAAAATATAAAGAAAACTCACGGTGTCAATTCATTACGTGGAGAATCAAGGATGACGTGTGTAAATATGGTTATTTCCAGGACAAGCTTGTTTTTTTCCCTAACTAAAGTTCAGTCTAGTGACATGGTGCCATGATAAGCACACAATGTGGTATCAATGCCTCTCTAACATCCCTGCAAAGTAGGTGGTTAGTTATAGCACTTTCAGCTGATATGTACAACTTCTTCCTGTAGCCATTAATCAATTGATATGCAAACAATTTATTTGTAAGATACTCATACGTTTTATAGATATGATTTTAAGGGACAACCCTTTATAATACAAATTACAATCTCTGAAAAATCTAAGTCTAAATCCTAAGTAAATTGTATAATCCTATGTATGTTACTTTACAAAACAATATGTATTTAAGGTCTAACATGGTACAAAGACGTTTCCTCCAACTACTTGAAGCTCTTTCTCTCCTGTTCTGTGTCTGCATAGTGTTTAGCAGCCCTGCAGTGATTTAAGTGTGAACATGGTGTGTACATGGTGTGTGAACATGGTGTGTACATGGTGTGTGATCATGCTATGTGTCTGTTCGTCTGCTCCAGTATGGAGCGAACACAATTATGTACAGTGGATGTACTGTAAGGATTGTTAGTGTGTCTGTTGTTGAAATGAAACATGGCTCTACTGTATTTTCATTGTGGTACTTACTTATATACTATTGTATTGTGAAACGATCAATGGATACATGAACCATAAGTGTAATGTGTAAATCCTAGGCTTATGAATCCCATTGACTCTTACCAAATTAGTCAAATAAGATTTAAAAGCCTGGCTATGAACCTTTCATAATCTCAGACTAGTCTGTTGTCAGGTATGAGTGGAATAGTATTTCTGGTCAGTTTCTAAACATCCCTGTAGCTGCTTTTGGGGACTGCCTGCCAACTCTTGCAGGTGTTGAGCAGGTTTGATACAGTAGTCAGGTGGAATGTCCCCTGTCTCTCTGTTGTTTTCCTTGTGATGAAGTTACAGATTCCACACTACAGTGAGTGCTGTAATTTTGTATATGAGTATTGTATCATTGTTATGTCAAACTTGGTTGTAAAGCGCAACAAACTCCTCTCTCAATCAATCATTAATACATGTTTCCTTAGAGAATAACCAGTCTGCATGAGCCAGTATACAGTACATCAGGATCAGCCAGCTCTGCTCTTTCTATCTATTACTCATTTATTTAATAGCTTAATGGATGAATTTGTTTCTATTTAAATAAAGATCCATGTTTAAAGTCATATTTTAACAACATGTTTGTGTTATTCTGATTTCATATACAACTGGTATATTATTATATGATAGATCAGCCCTTACACATACCATGTGTACCACCAGGGGGAGACATTCTGAAAGTGGCTGAGATGATTTCTGACTGTCTGATAACGCTCCTTATACAGTTCTCTCATTTCCTTGTGTGATTTAATGAAATTGGTATAGTTCATGAAATATCGACTTCAACCAGCATTTCTAAATAATGTATATAAATGTAAACCCTTTATATTCAATATGCATATCTAGTTTGTATAATGTAAAAAGCAAGAACTGTAGTTTTAGTCTGATAATTAAAAAGAGAAATGTAATCATTTTTAAAGTGCTTTTAAACTATTTTGCCCTTCATTTTATGTCTTTATTTTTATTGTATGTCAATATATTTTAATACATTGCTGGCATTTATTGTACTGTAAACAATGTTGCAATAAAAACAATAAAATAACATTATTTTTAGATTTTTCATCATGATTTTGGAACTTCTAAATCTGTCCTAGTGCACCAAATCTGTCCCTCACTATGGCACTATGTACAATAAAAGGTATAATACACATATTGCTTCATACTGTGCATGCCAATCATTTCCTAGTTGTTGTTCATCAAACAGACACACACATTCTATCCCATCACCTCTATTTTAAGCAGTGCAATTTACCACTCTCAGGCTGATTGCTAACCCTAATGACTCTGGGCCAATTGTGAGCCACCCAATTGTGATTGGACTGCCAATCATGGCCGGTTGTGATACAGCCTGGAATCGAGCCAGGGTCTGTAGTGACGCCTCTAGCACTGAGATGCAGTGCCTTAGACCGCTGTGCCACTCGGGAGCCCCATTCAGATTACGTTTTCAAATTCAGTTCTCTGGTACTTTGCCAGCCAGGAAAGGTAGAGGAGAACAGATAGAATGAAAGGCTCTCTGTGGTAAAAATAAGCTTCTGGCGGTTTCTGAAGCCAATGTAGCATGTTGAACGCTACATAGCGTTTGAACCGTTTTGGCTATAAGCTATTCCTGAATGTATAGACTCTCTGGAACATGGACGTGCCTTCTCTCCCCCTCAAAGGCTGCGCAGGACATGTTAAAAGGGAGTGTCACAAAAAGCGCAATTTGGCCCCCCTAAGAAAATAGTTGAATAGCCCTGTCATCACTCCCTATTTAATCTTGCTCTTGTGACTGACTGGGTTCGAACCAGGTCTCCTGCATGTCACAGCACCAATATAACTACCTGGGTTCGAAATCAGGCCTACTGCACAACAGTAACAGTTTGTGTGGCAAACAAAGCAGACAGATTTGTGCACCCCATTTAATAAAAGTGCAACAGAGGTAGTTTGGTGATCCATGCACTCGAGTTCCAGAGAGTCTAAGAATACAGCCAAATTCATAGAAAGAAAATAAATGAAACATGCCACATTGGCTTCAGAAATCAAATCAATCATTAGGGTTATGGCAGGATGAAGTTGGTGAAGAGCAGCCTCAAATATCAGCCTCAAGTATATATTTAGCGTACACATGAATCGCGGCAAAAAACATGTTTTGTGTAATGATATAGGCTAATCTTTATAGTTGCTGTCATATCGTAGTTTCAAAGAAAAGAACACTACTTGACTGCCTGTCTGTCTCCTGAACCGCTTAGCCAATGTTTGCTATGATAATGAAAAAATAACATTCAATCACTAATTAGACCGCGTGTCTGTGTGCTTGTTCGACATTGCAGCCGACAGTGCAGGCGACTGCCGACTAACTGATCTACAAATCATAATTTAGCCATGAAACATCACGGTTGTGATGCTCTCGAACACAGCCTGTGTCTTGCTGTGTTCCACATCTGGGCAGCCGAACATTCTAGGCAGCCGAGCGTGTATCTGGACCAGTAAAAAGAGTCTGACAATGGGTACGTTTTTTGCATTGCCCGGTGCCATAGTTATGCCATATGCTGATATCATGGTGAGAGTAAATAGCTGCATGTAACTCAGCAGCTGAGAAGAACATGAAATCACTAGACTGCCTGTTTATGTTTGCATTACTGACAACTACGTTTGTACCAACATATTGATAGTGTATTTTGTGTAAAACATGTACATAGCTGCATGTAGCCTACTCCCCTCCTGAAAAAAAGAAAAAAAGCAGAGCACTCAGCACAGCAGCTACCTAGACAGTGGAGTGGGCACTCAGCACAGCAGCTACCTAGACAGTGGAGTGGGCACTCAGCACAGCAGCTACCTAGACAGTGGAGTGGGCACTCAGCACAGCAGCTACCTAGACAGTGGAGTGGGCACTCAGCACAGCAGCTACCTAGACAGTGGAGTGGGCACTCAGCACCGCAGCTACCTAGACAGTGGAGTGGGCACTCAGCACAGCAGCTACCTAGACAGTGGAGTGGGCACTCAGCACAGCAGCTACCTAGACAGTGGAGTGGGCACTCAGCACAGCAGCTACCTAGACAGTGGAGTGGGCACTCAGCACAGCAGCTACCTAGACAGTGGAGTGGGCACTCAGCTATATAAAAAAAAATCCTGCACATGCGTAGAAATATCCATATTGGGATACAGAAACTCTCTATCAGTAGCCACTCCATATATTCAATATAAGGTACAATCATTACCGCACTTTGAAATGTAGGTGGGGGCAATGTGCTGGCGGGGATTCATTAGCATATGTGGGGGCATGGTCTAAAATATGTTGTATTTCTGCCAACCATTAATGAAAGTGTTGTACCAGTTTATCATTATGTTGATGAAGGTTGACCAACTCGTTTGTCCACTCCAGTTGTACAATTGTTGTAAAAGCTTGTGACAATCAAGAGCTGCACTGTTAAGAGGTTACTGTGCCTTTTCCAGTAACTTAATAGCAGTTGGCGACAGGAAGTTCCTGGTTATTTTTCAATAAGTTACTGTCAGCTTGCTGCAACTAATTATTGTAAAATTCACAGTAACTTACTGTGGCTGATCTCTGTCACACACACTGACCTGATGGTGTGGCAGAAAGGTCAGTTTGCTGTCAACCAAGAGGTTGAGGCCAAGTCTGGCAAAGAATGCTTAGTAGTTGTCAACTAATATTAAGCTATCTTGTAATCAGAAATGTTCAGTGAAAGTATAGTCAGTTACTGGCAGCTAGTTGCAAGTACAGTAACCCACTAGGCACACACTTGTTGAATTAACGTTGCTTCCACGTAATTTCAATGAAATTATGCTAAGCCAACGTGGAATAGACGTTGATTTGATGTCTGTGCCCAGTGGGAAGTTACTAGCACTTCCTGGCTATTAAGTTACTGTGAATTTTACAAGAACTTACTGACAGCTGGATGCCAGTTAGGTTAGATTAGTCTATAATTTTGATGTACAGCCGAAATGATTTTTTTGGGCATGTAGGCTATTGTAATACATGTTTGTTTCTGTCAAATAGCGTTGGTTCCTGTCAGATGGCACAAAGACAGTCTAATTTAAACTTCACTTTTTGTTTCTAAAGATTTGCATGGCAGGAAAACCATTCAACAAAAGCATAAGAGAGCTCTGTTGTAAAGCAATGAGCCATCATCAGACAGTGATAGATACAGTGCATTCACACCCCTTGACTTTTTCCACATTTTGTTGCTACAGCCTGAATTTAAAATTGATTGCATTTAGATTTTATTGTCATTGGCCTACACACAATAAAAATGAAAAGCTGAAATGCCTTGCCTGGAAGGGCAGCTATTGGTAGATGGGGGAAAAAAAAGCAGACACTGAATATCCCTTTGAGCATGGTGAAGTTATTAATTACACTTTGGATGGTGTATCAATACACTAACTCAGGTGCCGGAGAGGAAGGAAACCGCTCAGGGATTTCACCATGAGGCCAATGGGGATTTTAAAACAGTTACAGAGTTGAATGGTTGTGATTAGGAGAAAACTGAGGATGGATCAACAACAGTGTGGTTACTCCACTATACTAACCTAATTCACAGAGTGAAAAGAAGGAAGTATGTACAGAATACAAATATTCCCAAACATGCATCCTGTTCGCAAAAAGGCACTAAAGTAATACTGCAACAAATGTGGCAAAGCAATTAACTTTTTGTCCTGAATACAAATTGTTATGTTTGGGGCAAATCCAATACAACACATTGCTGAGTACCACTCTCGATAATTTCAAGCATAGTGGAGGCTGCATGTTATGGGTATGCTTGTAATCGTTAAGGACTGGGGAGTGTTTCAGGTTAAAAAATACATGGAATGGAGATAAGCACGGACAAAATCCTAGAGGAAACCCTGGTTCAGTCTACTTTACACCAGACACTGGGCGATTAAGTAACCTTTCAGCAGGACAATAACCTAAAACACAAGGCCAAATCCACACTGGATTTGCTTACCAAGAAGACAGTGAATGTTCCCGAGTGGCCGAGTTACATTTTTGACTTAAATCTACTTGAAAATGTATGGCAAGACCAGAAAATGTTTGTCTAGCAATGATCAACCACCAATTTGATAGAAATTGAAACATTTTGAAAAGAATAATGGGCAAATGTTGCAACATCATTAGAGACTTAGAAACATACACAGAAATACTCAGAAGTATTGACTCAGGACTGTGAATACTTATGTAAATTATATATTTTGTATTTCATTTTAAATACATTTGCCAACATGTTTTCAATTTGTCATTATGGGGTATTGTGTGTAGATGGGCGAGAAATAAAATGGATTTAATCCATTTTGAATTCAGGCTGTAACACAACAAAATGTGGAATAAGTCAAGAGGTATGAATACTTTCTGAAGGCACTGTAAATCTGCACAAGATGTGTGTTTCCCTTATTCTGTCCAACTCTAATGCGTTCATTTCTCTACTCCAGAGATGTTCAATACTGAAATGTAATTAACTTTGAAAAGGGGCCTTGGGGATTAATGAGTGTACGCTGCTGTGTTTAAGCTCACATGACATGTCTGCTGACAACAAGCCAGCACAGGCACTTTACCACCTCTGCTGAAGAGAGCTCGTGAACTGTCATCTTTTGTCACTTCTAGGTTAGATTACTGCAATGCTCTACTTTCCAGCTACCCGGTTAAAGCACTAAATAAACTTCAGTTAGTGCTATACACAAATGTATCATATTACTCCAGTGCTAGCCTCTACACTGGCTTCCTGTTAAGGCAAGGGCTGATTTCAAGGTTTTACTGCCAACCTACAAAACATGACATGGGCTTGCTCCTACCTATCTTTCCGATTTGGTCCTGCCGTACATACCTACACGTACGCTACAGTCACAAGACGCAGGCCTCCTTACTGTCCCTAGAATTTCTAAGCAAACAGCTGGAGGCAGGGCTTTCTCCTATAGAGCTGCATTTCTATGGAATGGTCTGCCTACCCATGTGAGAGACGCAGACTCGGTCTCAACCTTTAAGTCTTTATTGAAGACTCATCTCTTCAGTAGGTCCTATGATTGTGTGTAGTCTGGCCCAGGAGTGTGAAGGTGAACGGAAAGGCACTGGAACAACCAACCGCCCTTACTGTCTCTGCCTGGCCGGTTCCCCTCTCTCCACTGGGATTCTCTGCCTCTAACCCTATAACAGGGGCTGAGTCACTGGCTTACTGGTGCTCTTCCATGCCTCCCTAGGAGGGGTCTGCTCCAGTTTCAACTGTTCTGCCTGCGGCTATGGAACCCTGACCTGTTCACCGAACGTGCTACCTGTCCCAGACCTGCTGTTTTCAACTCTCTAGAGACAGTAGGAGCGGTAGAGATACTCTGAATGATCGGCTATGAAAAGCCAACTGACATTTACTCCTGAGGTGCTGACCTGTTGCACCCTCGACAACTACTGTGATTATTATTATTTGACCCTGCTGGTCATCTATGAACGTTAGAACATCCTGGCCATGTTCTGTTATAATCTCCACCCGGCACAGCCAGAAGAGGACTGGCCACCCCTCATAGCCTGGTTCCTCTCTAGGTTTCTTCCTAGGTTCTGGCCTTTCTAGGGAGTTTTTCCTAGCCACCGTGCTTCTGTTTGGGGTTTTAGGCGGGGTTTCTGTACAGCACTTTGTGACATCAGCTGATGTAAGAAGGGCTTTATAAATAAATTTGATTTGATTTGATATTCCTTTAGTCAAAGACCTCAGTGTGCAGAAATATGTTTCACTCACATTCAGATACAGTACCTGCCGTATCAGTTAGCTAAGAGGAAATGGAGTCACCTGACCAGTAGGCATACACCAGTGTAGAATATAGCTAATTGATTTGATCTTAATAGCTGACATTCAATGTCTTAAGGTTTTGAGCTCCGATTCACTGATTAAGGTCAATAATGCATTCTGAGCCAATTAATAAAAAATTGTTCTTTACATTTTTTAAATTTTCATTCTGATCAGAATCGTGTGCACATCCAAGACCACAAGGGGAGACTCAAGAGCCATAAGTGGGTTGCTTATGCATACTCTGAATAAGAGCTTTGACAGTAAAGGAAATTATTCTTTCTCTACTTGCTTTTGACAAATGGTAAACAGGTCTCTTAACATGATGAGTTAGTCTTTAACAAGCTGAAAAGTATACTGATAAAAATACTGTATAAACGCAACATGCAACAATTTATAAGATTTTACGGAGTTACAGTTCATATAAGGAAATCAGTCAATTGAAATACATTCATTCGGGCCTAATCTATGGATTTCATTACATCTGTTGGTTACAGATACCTTTAAAAAACAAGGTAGGGGCGTGGATCAGATAACCAGTTAGTATCTGGTGTGACCACCATTTGCCTCATGCAGTGTGACATATCTCCTTCGCATAGAGTTGATCAGGCTGTTGATTTTGGCCTGAGGAATGTTGTTTCACTCCACTTCAATGGCTGTGCGAAGTTGCTGGATATTGGTGGGAACTGGAACACGCTGTCATACACATTGATCCAGAGCATCCCAAACATGGTGACATGTCTGGTGAGTATGCAGGTCATGGAAGAACTTGGACATTTTCAGCTTCCAGGAATTTTGAACAGATCCTTGCAACATGGGGCTCTGCATGATCATGTTGAAACATCAGTTAATGGTGGCGGATGAATGGCACGGTATCTCTGTGCATTCAAATTGCCATCGATAAAATGCAATTGTGTTTGTTGTTAATAGTTTATGCCTTCCCATCCCATAACCTCACCGTCACCATGGGGCACTCTGTTCATAACGTTGACATCAGCAAACCGGTCGCCCACATGACGCCACACACGTGGTCTGCGGTTGTGAGGACGGTTGGACGTACTGCCAAGTTCTCAAAAAAGACGTTTGAGGCGGCTTATGGTTGAGGAATAAACATTCAATTGTCTGGCAACAGCTCTGGTGGACATTCCTGCAGTCAGCATGCCAATTGTACGCTCCCTCAAAGCTTGAGACATCTGTGGCATTGTGTTGTGGGACAAAACTGCACATTTTTGTCCCCAGCACAAGGTGGACCTTGTGTCATGATCATGCTGCTTAATCAACTTCTTGATATGCCACACCTGTCAAGTGGATGGATTATCTTGGCAAAGGAGAAATGCTCACTAACAGGGATGTAAAGAAATGTGTGCACTAAAGTTGAGAGAAATAAGATTGTTGTGCGTATGGAACATTTCTGGGATCTTTTATTTCAGCTCATGAAACATGGGACCAACACCTTACATGTTGCATTTATATTTTTGTTTAGTGTAAATACTCCACTGAAAAGACTTGTTAGGTAGACCTAACAATGTGCGTCTAAAGAGTCCATAAAATGTTTTACTTGTTATAAAGCCTTGAATCACTAGTTTAATTTGATTTCCCCTACAATAATGTATTATGTTTTCAAGACTAACTCAATCAATTTGTCCTTGTAGAAACTTTCACCCTAATGAAATTGGCCTTATACTATGCATTGACATGAGCGAAATGTAATTGGCAATAACGAATAGGCTATGATCAATTAAATTAGATAAATGAGTAAATTAGATATTGTATTAATACTGTATTAATCATGTTTTAAATGTATCACTGAGGACAATTTCATGAAACACTACATTTCCCATGAAGCAAAGTAGGTGGGCGATTCGCACTGGGTCGTCACTAGTTAATACAGCCACAAAGTCATAAACCCCGCCTTTTTCTACAATGTTTCTTCTTAAAATCTGATTTTAAACCTAACCCCAATCTTAACACTAACCTTAATCACATGGCTAATCGTATGCCTATCCCTACATTTAAATTAAGACAAAAATCACATTTTTAGCATATACTTTGTGGCTGTGTTATCTAGTGGAAACCCTGGCACTTTACTGACTTGGGAGGTGACTGAACTGTCTTCGGTTTGTTGGGCAGAGAGGAACTTCACAGCTGCTACGGGTGTGGTTTTTAACGTGATAAATCTTAATGAAGAGAATAGTGCATAACATCACTCACACACTGAACGACTAAATTATAACTCAGAGGAAGAGGACTAACATAGCTCAGCGTCACAGTGGTTTATTGAATTTTGGTTCATTGCAAATTGGCATCGGAAATCGATCTACTCCGCCGTCTTCACAGCTGGAATACTTTTGCGGAGGTTCCGTGACCCTTTTTCTTGGTCTAAAACGTGAACTTAACTGATTTTATTGACGCGCCCTCAAAATAAATTGTTGTTACTCAAAGTTTGTGTCCTCGTAATGACAAACAAATGACATTTTTGTGTCGGCTTGGATAGAATGTCACTTGAGTTTAAAAAATAGGCCTTAAACTTGGCTTACAAACGAGGAAACATCTGGAATAGAAAAGTGAATTCATTTGGATGCTGGTTTGTGGGTGAATCAAACTTATTTTCCAGTCGTATTTCTCAAAGGGGAAGTTGCATTTCTCAACCCCACAACACTGGACTGGGAACTATTTAAAAAAATAAACACTCACAGGAATAGAGCCCTAATTAGGCTACATCATTTTTGTGTGATATCGTCCCGATAAACAGCAGTCCTGAAGCGTGCACTTGGAACCATGGGGTGTACAGTGAGTCAGGAAGATAAAGCCGCGGCCGAGAGGTCCAAAATGATTGACAAAAACCTTCGAGAAGATGGAGAGAAGGCGGCGAGAGAAGTGAAACTGCTCCTTTTGGGTATGTACCACCAAACATTATATTCCTTGTCCTGATTTATAACAGAAGCACTAGCGCAGGCTCAGATTTATGTTTACTGGTTCTGATTAATCTGTTCCAGTTGTGCACTGGAGGCTAGAGAACCTCCACTGAAATTGGACAAAATCTCGGTCATGTAGCTACATCAAAATGGCTAATGAGGGAGATTCGTGAGTTTACCTAGCCTACTCCTCGTCACACACACACTCTACCTCAAAGCTTTTACCATGAATCATTTCCTCTATGTCTCGCAACATTGCAACAAATTAGATTGCCAGTTCACGATCGTAAAGCTGGATACAATGCAACGTTCATGCGAATCTTCATTGAATGGATTTAGAATCAGAGGATTGCCTCCCACCGCTGGAATTGTCTTAACTCTCCAAGTATTCAAAACAGAAAACTTGCTGTCAACGCACAACAGGCTACTTAGGCTATGTCAATGTTTAATTACACTCAAGTAGAAGGCAATACAAACTATCCGATCATAAAATGCCTTCAAAAAAAAGTGTTTGCTGATTGATTCCCATAATGTAGCCTAAAAGTGTAATCAATTACTAGCCTACAACTAACAACTGGATCGTTCCATGTCATTTCAGCAAGCCATGACACCACCAACTCAGATTGTTCTGAAATCGTTTCTGTAGTTAGAAACAGATAAAATAAGCCTCCTGGCAACATTATTTTGATTTATTGATTATTGCGCTAATTGCTTGCATCCAAATTGGCCATTTTAATTTATAAAATGTATATAATATTCAGTAATTATAGTACCTAACATCTGATTTGGACCGAAGTTTTTTCTAACAATGAGCAAGAAATGAGGAATATATATATATATATGGACATCCCACCCCAACAACGAGTATATAGTATCAGTTCTCTGTCTGACAACCCTCACGAAAAAAAGATTGCTTTCAGTAGAACTGCAGTTAGAGTGCATTATAACTGCAGTATGATGCAAATACTGTGTCCAAAGTTTTTTTTACTGCTGTAATTTTGCAGTATAACTGCAGTTCAAATGTAGTATGCAGCAGATATTTTGCAATTACTGTGTCCAAAATACCACTGTCGACTGCAGTTACTGCACTTTTACTGCAGTTTTAAAACTGCCATCTTTTTTTTGTAGGGAAGTAGTATGGGGCTGCGGCTCTGTGTATTTTTATTAATCCAATATAATGTATTCTCAGTGAATTTGTTAGTTTTTTCCCCTCCTGTTCAGAGAAATTATTCATTGAAGTTGTTAGGTTTATGTCCCATCCTACATCTTGATATTACCAGGTTCTGACCACTAGATGGTGCTTTTCCTGCTATTATGGTGGTCATAGGGATATTTAACCAAAATTACAAAAATTACATATTTACTTTCTTACCCTGTAAGCATTTTATGGAGCAGGTATGATGGCAACCAATGCTTTGGTTTTGTTTACCTGGCCACTGTTTCAAATGCTTTAAAAAAAAAAAAAAAAAAAACTTGTGGCACTAGTCATTTGTACCTATATAAGCCTTTTTGCGCTTCTTATCCAAATAATCTATAGGTAAGATAATTGAGCTACACAATACATTTGTAGATACTTTAGGATGATTTGGACATGAAGAGTAAAAATTCTAATATAGGTACCATTGAATTGCATTGGATTTGTGCCACAAATACTAAGAACAGTATACTTGTTCTTGGGGTGGTATTTTTGGGGATTCCACATGTCTAACTCGTTGTTAGAAAAAAAAAGTTTGGTCCAAATCGGATGTTAGGTACTAATTTATTAAATATGATGTTAATCCTATAAATTAAAATGAAAAAAATGTGTGCAATCAATTAGCTTAATTTCTCAGAGATCAAATTATATTCAACAAAATGATGTTGCAGGATTGCTAATCTAAGGTGGTGGGTGTTGAAATACTCTTTCTTGTGGTTTTTGAGGTGGAACGACCCCATAAGGTCTGGCCTCCCCTCAACATTTTAAACTAATGAAGAGAATATTCTAAATTGCTTTCATAGCTCTCCAGCTGTGCCTATTAATGACGAAGCTATTACATCCATAATGAGGTTTTCAGACCTCTCCAAGCAATGGCAGATCATTCACCCTATGTTGTCTATGTTGGTCCTATTAATTAATGATTAACAGCAAGCAATAGACTCTGGCTTACAGTATTGCAGTCTGTAAAGTGCTCACTAAGTCAGAGAATTGAACCATTTATAAGTCACTTTAGTTTAGGCAAGATTTTGTAATGTTGTCTGTACCATTGATCTGTTTTAGTTGCCTCTCTAACACATAACACCCCCACTTGTTGCAATCAATGTGAGCCGCATGGTTAATAGTTGTGTGTCAAAGCTTATTGACAGTGACTTTGGTGGTTGTAGGTCAGGTGCTTCGGGAATAGCAGAGTGAAATAAAGCTGTGGACACCTTGGGGCACTGTAATAAAATATTTCATTAACGATAAGTGAGTGGGTGTGTTTGCTGTTGAAAGGACCTGACCTTCTTTATCTCCTTCTTAGAGGACTTTCCTGAGCGTGACAGAGTAGGGACTGTCGTGGAAGACAGTCATTTGGATCCTCTCTTGAGTCAACTTTTGCATGACTCTGCTCTGAGAGGTTTTTGACAGAGGTCATATCATAGCCACCCTCACAACCCCCCATGCTGAACAGTGAAGTCTTGCTTGCTGTGTACTTTGCTCCCTTTCTCTGTATTGTTTTGACAGAAACACAGGGCTACTGTTGGGAATATTTTGAATAGGCTGGAGCCCAAACAGCCGACCAAATCATGTGCTTGAGCCAAAACAAAATACTCTGTTAACATGTTGGTGGATGGTGACTGGCATGACCCCCAGAAAAGAAGCGTATAACTCAAAATGCTTCCTGGGAACTGAACGCTGAAGTAAGAGGCATCCTGGCATGTTGTTTAGCAGTAAACTAGAAACAAGGGGTGGTCCCACTGTATTCTTCTTCAACTTTCCCATTTTCAACCAAACATAGAGACGTAAAGTCACATACTCTTTTTAAAAAATAATTACTTTTTTTTTTAAGAAAGCCATCTGACCAATGAGAATACATGACAATATGAACAATGAACATAAATGCTATATTACAACAGTCCCATGTTCAGGTCATTGAAATAGATATTATCATCCGCATACACTTCAAAGCGGTGCACACATGCTTTAGCATAAATACTATCTGGAATGTGAACATGTACGTCCACACGGGATAAGAAACTTCTGCTCTCCCGTACCCTGATTAACTATTTCGCTCTTGAACGCATCCCATTGCCCGTCAATTCTCTGAACAGGAAATGAACAGACAACCCTCTACAATCAGTGAGGAAATATCAGGTAATAATTGACCAAAAGGACATCGCTAACCCCACGTTATACCATTAATAAATATACACTACCGTTCAAAAGTTTGGGGTCACTTAAAAATGTAATTGTTTTTGAAAGAAAAGCACAAAAAAAAGTCCATTAAAACCTGTTAAGGCTAGGGGGTGCTGTTGTCACTATTTATGGAAATCGTGTAATTTTTGAAACGGCTTCCTACAAACTTCTTGATCGTACAATATGCATATTATTATTATTATTGGATAGAAAACAGTCTATAGTTTCTATAGCCGTTGAAATTTTGTCTCTAAGTGGAACAGAACTCATTCTACAGCAATTTCCCTGACATGGAGTCAGATTTCACACATTTTGGCCCCTGTTCTGGAGTCAGTTTTAAGGCCACTGTTATTCCTATTAGTATACGGACACTGCTTACGTCTTCCCCTGGATGCCTTTACGTGATGACGCTTTGAATGGTATCGATTGCCCAATCACAGCCACTATAAATGAAAAAATCCTGTAGGTAGGACCTCTTTTCTAGGTGCGTCATGCGCGCGGAGGATACCGACCTACTGTTTTTCCTAGCATTAGTGTAGCCTGTTATATTTCTCCGGTCATATTTTTACTCGTTATAGGAGTTAAAAACATCATAAGGTAGTTAATTTAAAGCGTTTTATAGCAATTTATATCCGTTTAGTGCGATTTTGGGACATTTATTTCTGAGCCACTGTGAATCTCTGGGCACCGTTCCAGTTCATGCCGAACGCAATGTGCATTTCTGCATGGCAAGAGGACAGCTTTCGACCAAAAGACGATTAGACCCAAGAAAGGATTCTTTGCCCAAGATTCTGATGGAAGAACAGCTCAAAGTAGGAACAATTTATTATGATAAATCGTGTTTCTGTCGAAAAATGTTAGTGGCTTAGGACGCCATCTTTTTTGACGTAGCTTCGCTTGGCGCAAACTGTATTGAAAAGTAAGGATAATTTAAAAAATGTAATTCCGCGATTGTATTAAGAATTAAATTGTCTATCAATCGCTGTCCACCCTATATTTTTTAGTCACGTTTATGAGTATTTATGTATACGACTAGATCACTGTCTAATATGGCGCACGGCATTTTCTGACCAGCTCGGCTACTTTTCTCATTGTATAACCACGATTTTGGTGGCTAAATATCCACATTTTCGAACAAACTGTATATGTATGTTGTAATATGATGTTACAGGAGTGTCATCTGAAGAATTCTGAGAAGGTTAGTGAAAAAATTAATATCTTTTGGCGATGTTGACGTTATCGCGCTCTTTGGCTAGAATCAATGCTGGGGTAACGTTTGCATATGTGGTATGCTAATATAACGATTTATTGTGTTTTCGCTGTAAGACACTTAGAAAATCTGAAATATTGTCTGTATTCACAGGATCTGTGTCTTTCGATTAGTGTATGCTGTGTATTTTTACGAAATGTTTTATGATTAGTAATTAGGTAAGACACGTTGCTCTATCTATTTATTCTAGTCGATTTGTGACGGTGGGTGCAATTGTAAACTACGATATCTACCTGAAATATTCACATTTTTCTAACAAAACCTATCCTATACCATAAATATGTTATCAGACTGTCATCTGAGGAGGTTTTTTCTTGGTTAGTGGCTATCAATATCTTAGTTTAGCCGAATTGGTGATAGCTAGTGGTGTTGGTGGACAAAGAAAAAATGGTCTCTTTTGCTAAGGTGTTTACCTAATAGATTTACATATTGTGTCTTCCCTGTAAAACATTTTAAAAATCGGACATGTTGGCTGGATTCACACGATCTGTATCTTTCATTAGCTGTATTGGACTTGTTAATGTGTGAAAGTTAAATATTTAAAAAAAAATTTTTTTTTGAATTTCGCGCCCTGGCTTTTCAGTGGGGGGGGGGGGGGGGGGTGCCGCTAGCGGCACCCCAGTCCTAGACAGGTTAAAATAACATCAAATTGATCAGAAATACAGTGTAGACATTGCTAATCTTGTAAATGACTATTGTAGCTGGAAACGGCAAATTATTTATATGGAATATCTACATAGGCGTACGAATTGCAAAAATCGCTGAAGTTGGAGACTTTTATTTCCCTCACCAACTTTAAACATCTGCTATCTGAGCAGCTAACCGATCGCTGCAGCTGTACATAGTCCATCTGTAAACAACCCACCCAATTTAACTACCTCATCCCCTTACTGTTTTTATTTATTTATTTTTCTGCTCTTTTGCACACCAGTATCTCTACTTGCTCATGATCATCTGATGATTTATCACTCCAGTGTTAATCTGCTAAATTGTAATTATTCGCTCCTATGGCCTATTTATTGCCTACCTCATGCCTTTTGCACACAATGTATATAGACTCATTTTTTTTTTTTTCCTACTGTGTTATTGACTTGTTTATTGTTTACTCCATGTGTAACTCTGTGTTGTTGTCTGTTCACACTGCTATGCTTTATCTTGGCCAGGTCGCAGTTGTAAATGAGAACTTGTTCTCAACTAGCCTACCTGGTTAAATAAAGGTGAAATAAAAAATAATAATAATAAAAACAGAAGGCCAGCATCCCGGTGTCGTCTCTTCACTGTTGACGTTGAGACTGGTGTTTTGCGTGTCCTATTTAATGAAGCTGCCAGTTAAGGACTTGTGAGGTGTCTGTTTCTCAAACTAGACACTTTAATGTACTTGTCCTCTTGCTCCGTTGTGCACCGGGGCCTCCCACTCCTCTTTATATTCTGGTTAGAGCCAGTTTGAGCTGTTCTGTGAAGGGAGTAGTACACAGCGTTGTACGAGGTCTTCAGTTTCTTGGAAATTTCTCGCATGGAATAGCCTTCATTTCTCAGAACAAGAATAGACTGACGAGTTTCAGAAGAAAGGTCTTTTGTTTCTGGCCATTTTGAGCCTGTAATCGAACCCACAAATGTTGATGCTCCAGATACTCAACTAGTCTAAAGGCCAGTTTTATTGCTTCTTTAAATCAGTTTTCAGCTGTGCTAACATAAAGGTTTTCAAAAGTGTTTTCTTATGATCAATTAGCCTTTTAAAATGATAAACTTGGATTAGCTACACAACATGCCATTGGAACACAGATGGTTGCTGATAATGGGCCTCTGTACGCCTATGTAGATATTCCATAAAAAAACAGCTGTTTCCAGCTACAATAGTCATTTACAACATTAACAATGTCTACACTGTATTTCTGATCAATTTGATGTTAATGGTCAAAAAATGTGCTTTTTTTTTTTCGAAAACAAGGACATTTCTAAGTGACCCCAAACTTTTGAACGGTAGCGTATGTGCTTATCATCAACATGAACCGTTTGCAATTTATTATTGATATAAGGCTGTCTTTAGATCATAGGACCATCATCACAGATGGGATCCCGCCCTCTATGAATTCATAGATTTCAACAAATATTTGTAACCATGTTTATAAATGACATATAATCTAGATATGAACCTTGTGTCAAATCAGTCCATTAATGGTTGGTGGATGTGTTGGTGGATGTGTGGCTAACTGCCACAGGGCATGGGCAACAGTGCTGTTGTATAAGACATGGCTGTGTGTGCCTGGATGAAAATGACTGCCCTGATTATGACTGAGTGGGCTGCTGTTTGTACAGAGGCCTCAGTGCTCCCACTGTTCCCAGCACTGACTATAGCCCTAACACACGCGCAGACCCACAGACAGACACACATGCAGACCCAAAGATAGACACAGACACAGGCGCGTACCCGCAGACACACACCCACAGACACACACACACACACACACACGCAGACCTACAGACACACATGCAGACTGACCTACAGACACGCGGTCTCGCACGTACGCACGCCGTCTCGCGCGCAGTCTCGCGCGCACACAGTCTCGCACACACGCAGTGGTATATCATATACTCAACTGTAGTATATGATATTACATTTTCTAGCTCTGAGTCTGTATTTTTATCCAATGTAAAAATCTGTTGCACCATGTGAGATTAGAGAGGTGAATATTTAGCATATTTGAGATTGAATCACTTCAGGGGGATCATGGTCAAGGGCCCTGTTAATTGTATTATTAAACACACTTACTGTGTTCTTTGGATGAATGCTTTTAACAAAGCAATGTTTACAATGTTAAAAAAAAGTAACTTAGCTAAATGTTAATTTAAACATCCATTCTAGCTGTAGAGGAAGAATGCTATATCTGACTTAATCCCAAATATGAGGTACTGGATCTGATCAAATAGAGTTCTAGGCTGGGATTCGATCCAATTTTGCTTTGTGGACAATGCAGGATTTAAAGGTAATTTCTGATTGAGCCGACATATGCAACGTTTACCATGAATGCGATATCTGTGAACGCGGGAACATTGCCTTTTTAAAAGGTGCATTGCCGACAAAGTGCGATCAGATTGAAACCCAGCCCTAAAGTACGTACGGTTGCATTGTCTTTATTCAAGAGATATCGTTGGAGGAGTCTGCAGGATAAAGTGTGTTGGATCAATTCTTGACAGGTTACAATCACACATTCCCTCCTCGGCTTGGACTTGTAAACTAAAGTCAGTATGCAGTCGGCCTGTCAGTGTGGAATAAGTGTGGCATCCTCTCAGAAGTGCAACATCTCGTCTCCCTCCAAGAAGCCCTTTTAGTTCCCATATCTGCTGCCGTGGTAACTTGCAGAACAGCTGAGATAAGCCTGTTTGCTTGAAGACGCCAGGGAGAAACCTCTTCCCGCCTGTCTGCCCGTGATACGTGTCTTCTGAACTACCCCCCCCCCCCCCCCCCCGTCTCCCTTTCCCTTCCCCTCCCCTAAAGCAAACTTTTTGAGATTAGGAGTGCTGTGGGGCTGGAGATGGATGGAGCCAGCTGCTATTTTTGAACCTATGGCAGATAGAACAAAATGATGGATCTCTTTTTTCCCAGAACTGGGAGTAAGGGCTGTGGAGGAAGCAGGGAGCGCTAACCAGACACTACTACGTTACTAAAGAACCTCAGCTGTGACATGGGTGTTCGCATGCTTGATTTAATGCAACAGAGAGGAGTTTATGCCTCCTCAAGGCTCCAGTGTTCATTAACAGGAAGCACACATTTAATGACTTCCCTTCAGATTTTGGACTTTGATCGACGTTCAATCTCCTCCCTCCAGCAACATGAGCCTCTGTGAATTCTGTCATTCTCTCTCTGTTTATTTTTCTTGTACTTCGATTTTTCTAACCTCACATTTTCAGTTCAACTGGGATGGACATTTCCCTTGACAGCTTCTTCCTCTCCCTTAAACTGTGTGTGAGAGCGGCAGCTTGGTCTTCGTGAACATGTCTGTACAATTCACTGGCTTGACTGTAGACACAAACACGTTTCTCTCTCTCTCTTATTTATATATAGCACACACGCACACACACGCACACAAACACATTGCTTATAGGCATGCTTAGCCATGCATTTATGTAAAAATACAGACACATGGTTGCATGCCCACACAATATGGGGGGCAGGGCATAGTAAGTGATGTTATGTCATGTGTATTTAATGCTCAAGAATGGTTACAAAGTGTGTGTTTGTGTGCGTCAGAGAAAGATGCAGGTCTGAAATTGTGTACTGTGTACATCCACGTTCCTCCCCAGCTCTCTGCTTGACAGGGATGATATGATAAATGAAGCAAGGCAGAAACAAAGGATGGTTTCTTTACAGGAAATTACAAAAGTTGTTTTATTTGACTATGGACGAGGAATTTAGAGTTAGAAAAACAACTGATATGGCAGCCCTGTTATTTTTTGCCATTGGTAATGAAAGGATTGTTACTTTTATGACATGATACACGTTAACATGGCAACTAATAGTAACAATGTAAGGTTGCTATTGTCACGTTCTGACCATAGTTCTTGTGTGTTGTGCTTGTTTTAGTGTTGGTCAGGACGTGAGCTGGGTGGGCATTCTATGTTGTGTGTCTAGTTTGTCTGTTTCTATGTTTGGCCTAATATGGTCCTCAATCAGAGGCAGATGTTTTGTGTTGTCTCTGATTGGGAATCATATATAGGTGGCTTGTTTTGTGTTGGGATTTTGTGGGTGGTTGTTTCCTGTCTCTGTGTTTTCTCTGCACCAGATAGGGCTGTATCGGTTTTTTATTTGTAAGTGTTCACTGTTTATTCGTTTAATTAAACATGTTGAGCACTGGCTACGCTGCGTGTTGGTCTGATCCCTGTTACACCCCCTCTTCTAGTGAAGAGAGGGAAGGCTGCCGTTACAGCTATACTGTATTGCCTCTGCCTTTTTTAGTCACAGTCCTAGGGGTCACATAATTGGCTACAGTGGCGGGATGGAAAGGTGGGGCAACGACATTACAAGACTCAGTGCTCATTAGTTATAGTACACCATAAGGCCTGAAACTAACTTGACCAGGCTTTTGTGCTTCTTGGCCAAATATATCAGGCCTTCTGTTCAGTGTGCGAGTGCTGTGGTGATGGGACTCAATTTATGATGCAGCGCTGATCATTCATGTTTTAGAGATGTGAGTATGCACCGGTGCTGAGCTTTTTTTTACAGATCACCGTTGCTGCTCAAGAAAGAGGGACATCTGACGTAAGCTTGCTTCAAGCAGCAATTACTTCTCTCTTCCTCCCCAGCCCTGACTCTCCTGCCCACAGACAGGGAAAAACACATGACACCAAGTCAGCATTCATTCTCTCTTCCTATTTGTATCCAGCCTTTCACAACATCTCTGGGTTTCTGAGGCTTTCTGATTGGAAAAAAAGACATGATAGTAGGCTAACGTTACATACATACCATTTGTATTTTATATTTATAGCTTTGCCTATTCGATCTGGTTACTAACATAGGCCTATGCTATTGCACCAAATTCTTGTCTCAAAACATCCAATCTGTGCTTCAGAACCAAAAAGTTGTGCGTCTTGACTTTTGACCAATGACCAGTCACCAGCATTGGCATGCAAAGGCGGGTGTGAATATCTCAATTAGTGACTAAAAAGCACTTGTTTCATTTTATCCAGTTTAGTAATCTGCAACGGACACATCTGTGCCAGAACAATAGGCTACCAGGCGATTTCATTGATCATTTTTCATATTTCAGATAGACCTAGTTTGGGTGGCTACTGGCTATTTCTAAAGATAGCTATTACATCACACTGCGGCAGGTAACCTAGCTGTTAGAGAGGTGAGCCATCAACTGGAGGGTTGTGAGTTCGAATCCCGGGCCCGATGTGAAAAATCTGGTGGGAACTAAGCTGGCAACCGAAGGGTTGCAGATATCAAATCCTAGATACCATTGCCTGCCATTGTGCCCTTGAGCAAGGCACTTAACCCCTTACAACAGAAGCTCCACTGGCACCTCTCCAAAAAAAAAAAGTGTATGTATGTGTGTCTTTTGTAGGGTTTAGGTTAAAAGCAGAAGTCAGATTTCAGTTGGCCCTCGTGTACAATTGACGAATAAAATTATCTTAGTCTGATCTCTTAATCTCCTGCTTGCTCTGGACTCCAGAGACGTAGCATGATATCCCTAGTTGATATTGGCTGTTAACATGGATGGCTTTCTGCTAAAATGCAGGTGTAAAACACAGTTTATTTCTGTATCTTGCATTTTGAAAATGCATCACTATTTACGGCTGTAAAGACAGGCTACAGTTGTGTGTGCTTCCATTTGCTTGAGTAGGGGGTCACAAGCTTTGAACAATTCCTTTTTGGGGAGTTTTAAAAGTTTGAGAACCACTGCTGTAAGTAATTGATTTCTAAGGAAGCCTAATGATCCAGTTGGGGCTTTGAAATGGACTTATTATTAAATGGACTAACCCTGAGCAGTTGACCTGCAGCACTGTCTGACCTCACCAACCCATCAGGTAAACCTCTGTGCTGTAAATAATGTGGATTCATGGGCTCTCTATGGGCTCTTAAGAGGCCAGGGTATCTACATTGAACAAAAATATACATGCAACATGTAAAGTGTTGGTCTCATGTTTCATGAGCTGAAATAAAAGATCCCAAAACTGTTCCATACGCACAAAAAGCTTATTTTCAAAAATTGTGCACAAATTTGTTTACACCCCTGTTTTTGAACAATTTATTCGTTATCATGATAATCCATCCACCTGACAGGTGTGGCATATAGAGAAGCTGATTAAACAGCATGATCATCACACAGGTGCACCTTGTGCTGGGGACTATAAAAGGCCACAGATGTCTCAAGTTTTGAGGGAGCATGCAATTGGCATGGTGACTGCAGGAATGTCCACCAAAGCTGTTGCCAGAGAACGTTGTTTTAGAGAATTTGGGAGTACATCCAACCAGCCTATATTTATAGAATGCAGAATGGTGTAAAACCAGCGTACATCTTGGAATTCCATATCACTGATCAAAGTAATCTAAGGACAACCTAGAGGATATCCCTCAAGCCTAATGCCAGAAATAGTTGCCACTGTCCATGCCACAGCAGGCATTGATTTCTGCCCTCAAACTGATTTACAGCTTGAGCTGACATTTGCATGTGGCTTATTTCCCTATCTATGACCAAGACCGTGCACTCCCTTATCTATCGCTGTGAAAACACTACACCAGCCAAGTACCAAAGTTTGACGCACATACCTATCCTTCTCTGGGAGTGCTTTCCCCCCAGAACGTGACATCAATTGTTGTGGCTGTTTGTGTGTGTTCTTCCTCTTAGAGAATAAAGGAGAAAGCCGACTGCTAGAGGATAAGATGTTTGCTGAGCAATTTCCTCCTGTAGCTCCATGGAGGATAAACGGATGTCATTATTTCTCTAAATGTTTTGATTGAGTCTCTTCTACAGACCTACACCCAGAAAACACTATTGATCACAGTGAGGGGCTGTATTGACCTGCCTGCTGGTGGTGAGAGCTATCATCAACTGGAGCTAGGCCCAGGCAAAAATCTGAGAAATGACATTGGTGTGATCTTTTGAGCAGAGTGGTAGTGACTCAGAGGCATGGCTGCCATCCTCATTTTGACCATAAACCTGCAGACTATTGCGTATGTATTATACAGAGCCTTCAGAAAGTGTTCAGACTCCTTGACTTTTCCCACATTTTGTTATGTTACTTCCTTATTCTGAAATGGATTAAATTAACAATTTTCCTCATCAATCTACACACAATACCCCATAATGACAAAGCAAAAGCAGGTTTTTAGATCTTTACATAAGTATTCAGACTCTTTGCTATGAGACTTGAAATTGAGCTCAGGTGCATCCTGTTTTCATTGATCATCCTTGAGATGTTTCTACAACTTGATTGGAGTCCACCTGTGGTAAATTCAATTGGTTGGACATGATTTGGAAAGGCACACACCTGTCTATGTAAGGTCCCACAGTTGGTAGTGCATGTCAGATTGAAACAAACATGTCTGCAGCTTTGAAGATTCCCAAGAACACAGTGGTGTTTGGAACCACCAAGACTTTTCCTAGGCCTGGCCGCCCGGCCAAACTGAGCAATCCGGGGAGAAGGGCCTTGGTCAGGGAGGTGACCAAGAACCCGATGGTCACTCTGACAGAGCTCCAGTGTTCCTCTGTAGAGATGGGAGAACCTTCCAGAAGGACAAACATCTCTGCAGCACTCCACCAATCAGGCCTTTATGGTAGAGTGGCCAGACAGAAGCCACTCCTCAGTAAAAGGCACATGACAGCCCACTTGGAGTTTGCCAAAAGGCACCTAAAGACTGAAGCATGGTGGTGGCAGCATCATGTTGTGGGGATGTTTTTCAGCAGCAGGGGCTGGGAGACTAGTCAGGATAGAGGAAAAGATGAACGGAGCAGTACAGAGAGATCCTTGATGAAAACCTGCTCCAGAGCGCTCAGGACCTCAGACTGGGCCAAAGGTTCTCCTTCCAACAGGACAATGACTCTAAGCACCCAGCCAAGACAACGCAGGAGTGGCTTTGGGACAAGTCTCTGAATGTCCTTGAGTGGCCCAGCCAGAGCCCGGACTTGATCCCGATCGAACATCTCCAAGGAGACCTGAAAATTGCTGTGCAGCAATGCTCCCAATCCAACCTGACAGAGCTTGAGAGGATCTGCTGAAAAGAATGGGATAAACTCCCCAAATACAGGTGTGCCAAGCTTGTAGCTTCATACCCAAGAAGGCTCAATGCTGTAATCGCTGCCAAAGGAGCTTCAACAAAGTACTGAGTGTAGGGTCTGAATACTTATGTAGATGTCTAAACCTGTTTTTGCTTTGTCATTGTGTGTAGATGGGGGGGGGGGGGGGGGGGGGGGACTATTTATCAATTTTAGAATAAGGCTGTAACATAACAAAATGTGGAAAAAGTCAAGGGGTCTGAATACTTTCCGAAGGCACTGAACCTGTTAGAGCCCTACATAAACCAGGTTAGTCCCCCTCATTACAGTTGGTAGCAGAGTTCTGTGGGCTGGAGCATAATTACAGGACACTGATTACACAGAAGGAGCAGTATTTCTCTGGAAGGATCAGAGTCGGTCTGACTCTGTCTGCCGACATCAACAAAAGTCCCTCAATATGTCTGCTGCTCTCAGCGACTCAGCCATGACTGCGAGCACCAGCAGAGATGGCAATATAGATCTAGTGAAATCAGTCTAATCTAATGTTACATTATTACTGTTCACAGCCAGGCGCTGAAATTATAATGCTTTAGGGGAAGACCTGTTCACCATCAAGTAAGCTCCAGATGTGATACAGTAAGAATAAAGCCTGGTCCTGCAGACACTAGGTCTCAGTGTGGGTCCACTGGGATCACGCAGGCAGCACCATCCACCCTGCTCCCTCTAAGAGCACTGATAACAGGATAGATACATTACAGCTGAATCCCCTGCTCTCTTCTCCTCCTTCACCCTCAACTTCCCCTTCATTCTCTCTGCCTCAACATACACCATATCCTCACTGGTCTCCCTGGCTGCTTCACAAGAACACCAGAATAACATCCTCACTATTTCAGTTATGAGAATAGGCCACTGGGCCAATTTGGGCTTGCTTTTTTGCCTCTATATAAAGACGTAAGAAAGCAGCAGCAGTATCTGTACAATACACACACCCAGACAGTCCTTTGCTGTGTTCTGCTGAGCTAGGCTCTGGTCACACTGGTGTGTGAGGTGGTGTGAGAGGAAGGGACAAGCAGAGACAGATCACAGGGCAATGCCCTTTATCTCTGATACTGTCTGCAGACAAGCCTGTACAGGAACTGTTGAGTAATTACACATCTTGAATCTTCTCTTTGTGTCAGACTGGGTTCAAACGCCTTCCGTAAAGTGTTTCTGTATTTGTCTGTATTTATTTGTATTAATATTTTTACTGCTCTGGGGTTATTATTATTGCTTGGATAACCTTATTTACTATTATGTATTAAGTTATTTTTAATTATTTATACGCTGAACACTGGAAGAATTATCACCGTGAATTATTGTAGTGTTTGTTTGTCAGTTAATCCCGTAAAGGATGGGTTGCTAACTGGCAATTTGACACGAAAATGCAATTAATTAATGTGTATCTCTGCACTTACCACTGCAGAGATATGTATTCGACGTTTATGTATTCCTATTGGTTGGATGAATTTACTTATCAATAAGGTGTTATGCCATTGGTCATGCTTACAGAGAGGGGGAGCTTGTGAATGTCAATTCTTCCCAGTCTGATATTGATATGCAAGTGATTCATGCTATCGACAGCCATCAACATCATTGAGCTCTGCACATGTAATGTGCTGTTTTCTATTGTCAGAAAATAAACTACCGATCACGCTGGTTGGCATTCCTTTCTATATTACACAACGCAAGAGAGAGTGAAGATCACATCTGTTACAAGAGCAAGAAGAAGAGATTTTGCTTGGCCCATAGGCAACACTCTACTAAAACTCTGCTTTACTCCACTGTTCTGTGTTCTGTCATTGGCCCTAGGACAAAATAAGCATTTGTCTGTTCCAGATATAACCCTGGCTGCCCTGCCTGCCACCATACACTAGCATGACTCTTTCAATCTGTCGACCACTCTGAAATCAAAACAGATTTGCCAACAGCTGCAAACCACCATTGAATCCCAAGTCCAAGACCTCTTTAGCCTCACAGCAAAAGTTTCGTCATCAGATTGTTTACATTCTCTCTCTCTCTCGCTCTCTCTGCATGTGTGTCCATGCCATTAAACACACGCAGAAACCCCCAAATCACATGAGCTCCCTCCACTCCACTCATTGGATTAATATCATCACAGTTTGATTTCCTGCATGGAGATATGATGTAGGATGTTTCATGTGCTCCTGGGTTCCCCTCAGGTCACACTGCCCTCTGTGTGCTCCTCCATGCCTGTAGAAGTACAAGTGGGAATCAGCCCACATATGTTTTGCCAATTGTCGGGCTGTCAGTCCTGCCAAGAAAAGAGAACGACATGCGATAAAGGCCCTCATAAGAACACTACCTTCAGGAGACCATTGGTACAGGAAGGGAGTGAATGGGATAGGATAATGCCATTAGGCAGACGCTTTTATCCAAAGCGATTTACAGTCATACGTGCATACATTTCACGTATGGGTGGCCATGGGAATCAAACCCACAATCCTAGCGTTGCAAGCGCCATGCTCTACCAACTGAGAAATAGAGGAGAGGATGGAGAGGGTGGGTGAGGAGGATAGAGTAGGAAAGGATATGAGAGGAGTGGTCAGTACTCCTGTGTATAGCTCCTGGTCCCGGGGTGTGAGCTGCACTGTTTTATCAGCAGGGCGGCTTTGCCAAACTGCTGCCATTGTTCACAGCTCTGCCCTAATCTGATCTCCTCTAGTGTTGTCTTTTCCCCCTCCAACACAATCATTCTGAAACTCCTTTAAATGTGTGTGTGTGTTCTGTGTCAGAGAGAGCTAGAGGGAGGGGAGGGTGGAGAGAAAGTTTAAGTAGCTGCCAGGCTGCGTCCTGTCTGTCGACTTTATAATAGAGCAGAACAGCTCACTTAGATAACCTCTGGAAACATTTTAAAACATGTCTTACTGTGAGTGTATATCTGTTCTTTCCCCTCTACTGTCTTGGTGGGTTCCAGATGATGATGATGATGATGATGATGAACCTGTCAGAAACCTAACAGAGGAGTTAGTAATGTGCTCTCTCCTCCTTCCCCTCAACCCTCTCTGAGGGAGCATTTTAATGTATCCGGTGGAAGAACTTTAGCCCCACCCGTAACCCTAACCTTAACCTTGATGTAACTGTGCCACCTACACCTCTGCTCTGAGAAGTCTTTTGATCAGCTAAAGCCCTTAGCGAGGGTCTAGTATGACTATTATAACTGTTTTATAATGACTTTTCCTGGTCAGGTCACATGGTCAGGAAAAGTCGAGGGCACCAAATATTATGGGGACCACTTTTCCAGTTTGTGTGTTTTGTTTCCAGAGTTCTCATTGTTCATACTATGTGGATACATAAAGCAAGTTGTGTCCATCTTGTACCAGTGAGGCTCCACATTGCTTCGGACAGGCGTGTATGGTGGTGGTAGATGGTGGTAATAGCTGGGCTGTCCCTGGGAGGTATGCTTGGACTGCAGCAAGCCAGGGGGCCTAGGTGTTAATGTTGTGACAGCTGACCCATCAAGACAGTAATTGAATGTCAATTTTGTTTTGATAGGATCTCCTACCACAGGACTGCACTGACATGACCTACAGCTATCCAATGTCTGGCAACTGGACCAGTTTAGACCATTGAGATTAAGACAGGAAGTTAGCCACTCATCATACCTTTCCTTCCAGCTCATGTTAACCAGAATAATCACTTTATTTCTCCTAGCTGCTATCCTTTAATGACTTCTCACTTTCTTCTGTTTAGAAGATTATAGTATAGGACACTGGAGCTATGGGGCTGTGTGTGCTCTGGCCAGTGTTTCCCTCCTTGTGCTAAACTTCTACTGGTTATGCACCCCTGCCAAATGACCTAATCATTATAAATATTCCACTGAGGCTGCAATAAATCGATTTAAGGGCACAACATTTTACTTTGGTTGAAATTAAATATGGGATTTTCTATGTGTAAATTACTTGCTACATCCAAACATTATGTTCACCTTCCAAAAGGAATCACAGCTCCCCTTGCACTGTGAATGAAAGTCCTCCCTGGGTAGTTTTCAATGTCATGGTTGTAGAGTAAGATGTGCACATATGGAGAGGAAAAGAAGCCCCAAACCATCAGCATGCATGAGCACATCTTTTCAGTACATTCTTTTTCTGTTCGCCTTGACTCACATGGAAGCTATTTTAAACTCTTAATTAAGGTTGTTGAAATATCTTCCTAGGCCAGATGCCGATAAGAAAGCACTCTACTTTATTACCTGAATATTAATCTCAAGTAGTAAGCTTCCTCGTCATTTCCCCCCCAAATGGATTATGTTCTTTTTTTATCAGCCTGGCATACCACCTTCAAGGCTTTTCACTCTCTCTCTGTTCCACATGAGATTTAAAGGCTATAGCCCATAGCCGAGTATTTTGTGGAGCCGATGGAGTGATGCCATTTCCTGTCCCAACCCCCCTCCCCCATGTCTGACTTCCTCTTTCGGCTGGCTGCAGTAACGAGAAGTAGATGCTTATCCTTTGTTCCGCTGGCTCAGGAAACCAGCACACCCATCCTGTGTCTGTTGGCTGAGCCATGCAGAGCTACAGGCTGGCTCTGACTGACACACACAACTAAAAGGAGAAAGAGTGTTTTAAGTGCTATTAGCTTTTTAGCACTCACATAAAACACTCAATGACTCAGTCTATCCAGTCTGAATCAGCTGTCTGGCTTCTCTTCCTTGGTGTCTGTTTTAGTAGTTTCTATTTTCCCATCTTTGGAGTAGACTCACATTTGACATGTCAACCCCAAACATCTCTTCCTCTTTGTCAGCGTTGTTACTGCCCGTCTGCCTCGTTTCCAGTGTTGATATGTGTGTGTATTACTTAGGGTCAATGGCCAGACCACAGCTGGATAAACTTCCTAGAAGTGCTTTTCTAAACTGTTGACCCTGAGGTCACACAGAACTCTGCTGTCCCCTGGTCTTTTGCACTAACTGTTTTTCATTGCCTCCATGCGCTCGCTCATGATTCATGAACTATGTCATATATAGCCAGAGCTGTGGGCAGTACTGTATGTAATAGGGTTCTCCAGGCATTTTGTGTATAGGACCTAACATGAAGTTGACTCCTATTTGACAAGTGAGAAGTCTACTAACAAATCCTCTTTTGCCCAGAATTGAGACTTTAGTCTTTAGTTCATTTAATGATAACTCCCCCCAGGCTATTGATGATTTAGGAAAGAATGTGGGGACCCTAAAAGTTTTTGTCCTTGGGTTTGCTCTTTTGTTTTCCACCCCATAAAAGCAGCTCTTAAAACGGTGGGGAGCCTGTAGGGAGCTGTGTGAGAGGGCCCCATACTGGGCCTGCTCCCCCATTTGGCTCAGCCCAGAGTGTGTAGTGTGTGTTTGGGAGGGTCGGATGGCAGTCTGATAGTGACTGATCCAGAGAGTCAAAACTCCTCCATACATTGCATGGTCAGTATTGGCCTGAGAGATGCATTTGGACATCTGGAGATGCAACAGAAAAGTGTAAGTCTCTCTGAGTCTGAAGCGTGTGCTAGTGAGTGGTGTGTAAGGGCAACACACAAACCCCTCTTCTGTGTGCTCCGTTTTATCGGTAATGTCCCTCTTTGATCTCAGCCCCAAATGGACACAGAAACCTTCCAACCCAGGCTGGGCCCCCGTCCTATTGTGAGGCCCCAGGTTGAAACCTAACCCACTTTTCGTTAGCCATGGATAGGAGGTGAAGGGGTCAGAACTGCGACGGGAAATCCACTGGAGATTGACTCTGACTCTGAGCACAAATCACTACTAGTACTCACTCCCTCCAAAACAGTTGAGAGCTACTGAAATGTGATCCACTACATGTCATGAAAACTATGCGTCATCCTTAAAAGTAGCTGAGCTCTTTGAATGTGGACTCTGCACTTGCTTTTCTTCTTTAATCTAGATGTTGACGTTTCAGGATTACAACCAACCATGAAATGTCTTTCTCTCACTTACTCGTTATACTGCAGGAGTTGACTAACATCGTTGACTAACATCTTGCAAGCCTCCCCCTTTTTCCTCCAAACATAACATTATGGCCAAACAGTTATATTTATGTTTCATCAGACCAGAGGATATTTCTCCAAAAAGTACGATCTTTGTCCCCATGGGCAGTTGCAAACCGTAGTCTGGCTTTTTTATGGCTGTTTTGGAGCAGTGGCTTCTTCCTTGCTGAGAGGCCTTTCAGGTTATGTCGATATAGGACTTGTTTTACTGTGGATAAAGATACTTTTGTACCTGTTTCCTCCAGCATCTTCACAAGGTCCTTTGCTGTTGTTCTGGGATTGATTTGCACTTTTTGCACCAAAGTACGTTCATCTCTAGGACACATAATGCATCTCCTTCCTGAGCGGTATGAGGGCTGCGTGGTCCCATGGTGTTTATACTTGTGTACTATTGTTTGTACAGATGAACATGGTACCTTCAGGCATTTGGAAATTGCTCCCAAGGATGAACCAGACTTGTGGAGGTCTCCAATTTTTCCTGAGGTCTTGGCTGATTCCTTTTGATTTTCCCATGATGTCAAGCAAAGAGGCAGTGAGTTTGAAGGTAGGCCTTGAAATACATCCACAGGTACACCTCCAATTAACTCAAATGATGTCAATTAGCCTATCAGAAGCTTCTAAAGCAATTACATAATTTTATGGAATTTTCCAAGCTGTTTAAAGGCACAGTCAACTTAGTGTATGTAAACTTCTGACCCACTGGAATTGTGATACAGTGAAATAATCTGTCTGTAAACAATTGTTGGAAAAATTATTTGTGTCATGCACAAAGTAGATGTCCTAACCGACTTACCAAAACTATAGTTTGTTAACAAGAAATTTGTAGAGTGGTTGAAAACGAGTTTCAATGACTCCAACCTAAGTGTATGTAAACTTCCGACTTCAACTGTAGCTGTTGAAATAGCTGTTACTGTTGAAGTCGGAAGTTTACATACACTTAGGTTGGAGTCATTAAAACACCATCCCAACCGTGTAGCACGGGGGTGGCAGCATCATGTTGTGGGGGTGCTTTGCTGCAGGAGGGACTGGTGCACTTCACAAAATAGATGGCATTATGAGGATGGAAAATTATGTGGATGGAAAATGATGTGGATATATTGAAGCAACATCCCAAGACATCAGTCAGGAAGTTAAAGCTTGGTCGCAAATGGGTCTTCCAAATGGACAATGACCCCAAGCATACTTCCAAAGTCGTGGCAAAATGGTTTAAGGACAACAAAGTCAAGGTATTGCAGTGGCCATCACAAAGCCCTGACCTGAATCCCATAGAAGATTTGTGGGCAGAACTGAAAAGCGTGTGCGAGCAAGCAGGCCTACAAACCTGACTCAGTTACACCAGCTCTGTCAGGAGGAATGGTACAAAATTAACCCACCTTATTGTGGGAAGCTTGTGGAAGGCTACCCGAAATGTTTGACCCAAGTTAATCAATTTTAAGGCAATGCTACCAAATACTAATTGAGTGTATGTAAACTTCTGACCCACTGTGAATGTGATGAAAGAAATAAAAGCTGGACATTTGTTTTCTCTCTACTGTTATTCTGACATTTCACATTCTTAAAATAAAGTGGTGATCCTAACTGACCTATGACAGGGAATTATTACTAGGATTAAATGTCAGGAATTGTGAAAAACTGAGTTAAAATGTATTTGGCTAAGGTGTATGTAAACTTCCCACTTCAACTGTATATTTCCATGTTAAAATGTTATGCAATGCATTTTCTCCCTTGTTTTTGATGGTAGCCATCTCTGGTAGGCCTACATTATTATCAAATAGCCACAGTAGCCTACTTGGCCATTGTTAAAACTGTAACTTAAAGTGGTGTGTTCATAGTAAATGCACGCCGAAAGTTGCACAAATATTTCAAAACGGTCAAATTTTTTTGTGGGAACATTGGTAACAACTCAGTATTGAGCCATGCCAGGCAGGCCGTGTGTGTGTGTGTGTGTGTTTACACAGGCAGCTCAATTCTGATATTTTTTCCACTAATTGTTCTCTACACATCAGATCTTTTTCAGAGCTGATCTGATTGGTCAATTAGTGAAAAAAATATCAGAATTGGGCTTTTAAGTGCCATCATACTCATTCTTCACTCTCCTCTCTGCTCGCTTATTCTAACCCAGCCAGCATACACATCATCGTCCCCCAGGCGTCTCCAGACTAGTTACCCCCATTGAGCAGACAACAACACATCCACCACCCTGACCCTCAACACAGGGGCCCCTCAGGGGCATGCTTAGTCTACTCCTGTACTCACTGTTCACCCACAACTGCGTGGCCGCGCACTACTCCAACGCCATCATTAGGTTTGATGACACGATGTTGGTAGGTCTGATCACTGACGAAGATGAGACACTCTATAAGGAGGAGGTCAGTGTCCTGGCACTGTTGTGCCAGAACAACAACCTCTCCCTCAATGTCAGCAAGACAAAGGAGCTGATTGAGGACTACAGAAAACGGAGAGCCGAGCATGCCCCCATCCACACTGTAGTGGAGAGGGTCGATAGTGTTAATTTCCTCTTTGTCCACATCACTGAGGAATGAACGTGGTCCACACACACCAACACCGTCGTGAAAAAGGCACAACAACGCCTCTTCCAGTACATCACTGGGGCCGAGATCCCTGCCATCCAGGACCTCTATACCAGGCGATGTCAGAGGAAGGCCCTAAAAATGTCAGACTCCAGCCACCCAAGTCATGGAATGTTCTTTCTGCTACTGCATGGCAAGTGGTACCGATGCACCAGGTCTGAACCAACAGGATCCATACCAGCTTCTACCCCAAAGCCTTAAGACTGCTAAATAGCTGCCCGACTATCTGCATTTACCATTTTTGCACTAAATCTTTAGACTCATCACATACGCTGCTGCTACTGTTTATTATCTATCCAGTTGCCTAGTCACTTTACCCCTACCTATATGTACATACAGTGGGGCAAAAAAGTATTTAGTCAGCCACCAATTGTGCAAGTTCTCCCACTTAAAAAGATAAGAGAGGCCTGTAATTTTCATCATAGGTACACTTCAACTATGACAGACAAAATTTGAAAAAAAATCCAGAAAATCACATTGTAGGATTTTTAATGAATTTATTTGCAAATTATGGTGGAAAATAAGTATTTGGTCACCTACAAACAAGCAAGATTTCTGGCTCTCACAGACCTGTAACTTCTTCTTTAAGAGGCTCCTCTGTCCTCCACTCGTTACCTGTATTAATGACACCTGTTTGAACTTGTTATCAGTATAAAAGACACCTGTCCACAACCTCAAACAGTCACACTCCAAACTCCACTATGGCCAAGACCAAAGAGCTGTCAAAGGACACCAGAAACAAAATTGTAGACCTGCACCAGGCTGGGAAGACTGAATCTGCAATAGGTAAGCAGCTTGGTTTGAAGAAATCAACTGTGGGAGCAATTATTAGGAAATGGAAGACATACAAGACCACTGATAATCTCCCTCGATCTGGGGCTCCACGCAAGATCTCACCCCGTGGGGTCAAAATGATCACAAGAACGGTGAGCAAAAATCCCAGAACCACACGGGGGGACCTAGTGAATGACCTGCAGAGAGCTGGGACCAAAGTAACAAAGCCTACCATCAGTAACACACTACGCCGCCAGGGACTCAAATCCTGCAGTGCCAGACGTGTCCCCCTGCTTAAGCCAGTACATGTCCAGGCCCGTCTGAAGTTTGCTAGAGAGCATTTGGATGATCCAGAAGAAGATTGGGAGAATGTCATATGGTCAGATGAAACCAAAATATAACTTTTTGGTAAAAACTCAACTCGTCTTGTTTGGAGGACAAAGAATGCTGAGTTGCATCCAAAGAACACCATACCTACTGTGAAGCATGGGGGTGGAAACATCATGCTTTGGGGCTGTTTTTCTGCAAAGGGACCAGGACGACTGATCCGTGTAAAGGAAAGAATGAATGGGGCCATGTATCGTGAGATTTTGAGTGAAAACCTCCTTCTATCAGCAAGGGCATTGAAGATGAAACTCGGCTGGGTCTTTCAGCATGACAATGATCCCAAACACACCGCCCGGGCAATGAAGGAGTGGCTTCGTAAGAAGTATTTCATGGTCCTGGAGTGGCCTAGCCAGTCTCCAGATCTCAACCCCTAGGAAAATCTTTGGAGGGAGTTGAAAGTCCGTGTTGCCCAGCAAAAGCCCCAAAACATCACTGCTCTAGAGGAGATCTGCATGGAGGAATGGGCCAAAATACCAGCAACAGTGTGTGAAAACCTTGTGAAGACTTTCAGAAAAAGTTTGACCTCTGTAATTGCCAACAAAGGGTATATAACAAAGTATTGAGATAAACTTTTGTTATTGACCAAATACTTATTTTCCACCATAATTTGCAAATAAATTCATAAAAAATCCTACAATGTGATTTTCTGGATTTTTTTTCTCATTTTGTCTGTCATAGTTGAAGTGTACCTATGATGAAAATTACAGGCCTCTCTCATCTTTTTAAGTGGGAGAACTTGCACAATTGGTGGCTGACTAAATACTTTTTTGCCCCACTGTATCTACCTCAATTACATTGTTACCCGGCACATTGACTCTGTACTGGTACCCTGTGTATATAGCTAAGTTATTGTTACTCATTGTCTATACTGAACAAAAATATAAACGGAACATGTAAATTGTGTGTTTCATGAACTGAAATAAAAAGTCCCAGAAATGTTCCTTATGCACAAAAATTATGAACAAATTGTTTTACATCCTTGTTAGTGAGCATTTCTCCTTTGCCAAGGTAATCCATCCGACCTGACAGATGTGGCATATCAAGAAGCTCATTAAACATCATGATTATTACACAGATGCACTTTGTGCTGGGAACAATTAAAGGTCACTCTAAAATGTACAGTTTTGTCACACAACATAATGCCACAGATGTCTCCAGTTTTGTGAGCGTGCAATTGGTATGCTGTTGCAAGATAACTAAATGTTAATTTCTTTACCATAAGCCGCCTCGCCTCCAACGTCGTTTTGGAGAATTTGACAGTACGTCCAACCGGCCTCACAACCGCAGACCACGTGTAACCACGCCAGTCCAGGACCTCCACATCAGGTTTCTTCCGCTGTGGAATTGTCTGAGACCAGCCACCCGGACAACTGAGGCGTATTTCTGTCTATAATAAAGCCCATTAGTTGGGAAAAACTAATTCTGATTGGCTGTGCCCTCCCAGGCCCACCCATGGCTGCGCCCCTGCCCAGCCATGTGTAATCCATAGATTAGAGCCTATTTTTTTTATTTTTTTATTGCTTGATTTCCTTATATGAACTGTAACTCAGTCAAATAATTTAGATTTTGGCGTTTATATTTTTGTTCAGTATATTTATTCCTTTTCTCTCTGCATTGTTGGGAGGGCCTGTAAGTAAGCATTTCACTATTAGTCTGCACCTGTTGTTTACGATGCATGTGACAAATACAATTAGATTTGATGATTTGATCAATTCTCTGTTTGACAAGTAGTATGGAGCTGTGGCTCAGGCTATTGTTTCTTCATCCTATATAATGTACGGTATTCTCAGTGATTCATTTTTTTATTTTTTTTAAACTTTTTTCTGTTCAGAGAACTGATTCATTGAAGTTGATGGGTTTTTGTCCTGTCCTACATTCTGATTTTACCAGGTTCTGACCACTAGATGGTGCTGTTCCTGCTGTTAGGTGATCCTTTTTTTAAAGAATTCCCCCCAATTGTTAAAGGGATAGTTACACAAATAGTTTTCTTACCCTGTAAGCAGTCTATGGACCAGGTATTACAGAAACCCATGCTTTGGTTTTGTTTACCTGTCCACTGTTTCAAATACTAACTTGTTTGCATTTGTCACAAATCCAATACAAGTCAATGGTACCTATATTAGCATTTTTCACACATTATGTCCAATTCATCCTAAAGAAACAAAAAATGTATTGTTTAACTCAATGATGTTACTTATAGATAATTTGCTAATACAGGTACCATTGTCTTGCATTGGGTTTGTGCCACAAATGCAAAAAAGTTAGCATTTGAAACAGTGGCCAAGTAAAAAAATATAAAATAAGCATGGGTTTCTGATACTTGGTCCATAGACTGCTTACAGGGTAAGAAAACCAATATGTAATTTGGGTGGACAATCCCTTTAACAAAAATCACCTAATAGCAGGAACAGCACAATCTAGTGGACATAAACCCAACAACTTCAATGCCAAATGTATTTGAACAGGGGGGGAAAACATCACCAAATTCACAGAGAATATGCTACATAGGATGAAGAAACAATACTCCGAGCCACAGTTTCATACTACTTGTCAGACATAGAGAAGTGATACTATGTAGTTGTTGTTGGGGTGGGATTGGTGTGGGGTGTGGGGGTTCTGTGGATGGCTTTTGACCACTTCTTTGAATTCCTCATGTCTTACTCATTGTTAGAAAAAAGTTTGGTCCAAATCGGATGTTAGGTAATATAATTATTGAAAATTATATGAATCCTATAAATTTAAAATGGACAATTTGAGTGCAAGCAATTAACTTAATTTCTCAGAGATCAAATTATATTTTCCCCCCCAAAAAATACAAAGAATACTTATCTTCTTGAGGGCAGGGGGCAGCTTTTTCACTTTCGGGAAAAATAGCATGCCAAAATTCAACTGCTTGCTACTCATCCCCAGAATATAAGATATGCATATTATTAGTAGATTTGGATAGAAAACACTCTGAAGTTTCTAAAACTGTTTGAATCATGTCTGTGAGAATAACAGAATTTATGTAGCAGGCAAAACCCTGAGGACAAACCATTCAGAATTTGTATTTTTTTGATGTCACTGTCTTTTCAATGAGTTTTTTTTAGAGACACCAGATTTCTAATGGACTTGCTTGCAGTTCCTACCGCTTCCACTGGATGTCACCAGTCCTTGGAAATCGGTTGAGGTTATTCCTTTGTGTAGTGAAGAAGTAGGGCTATCGTAAATGAGGGTCACATGAAGTAAATTTTTGGAGAGAGTCACGTTACGAAAAAAGTTGCGTCAGTTTGGTTTCGTTTTGTATTGAACACAGATCATCCCGTCTTCAAATTGATCTATTATTAACGTTTAAAAATACCTAATGTTGTATGACAAAAGTAGTTTGAAATGTTTTGGTAAATTTACATGTAACTTTTGATATATTTTGTAGTGACGTTGCGCAAGTTGGAAGCTGTGTTTTTCTGGATGAAACGGTCCAAATAAATTGACATTTTGGATATATATCGACGGAATTAATCGAACAAAAGGACCATTTGTGATGTTTATGGGACATATTGGAGTGCCAACAAAAGAATTTCGTCAAAGGTAAGGCATGATTTATATTTTATTTCTGCGTTTTGTGTCGTGCTTGCAGTGATGAAATATGCTTCTCTCTTTGTTTACTTTTGTGCTATCATCAGATAATAGCATCTTATGCTTTCGCCGAAAAGCTTTTTTGAAATCTGACGTTGGCTGGATTCACAACGAGTGTAGCTTTAATTTGGTATCTTACATGTGTGATTTAATGAAAGTTAGATTTTTATATCATGTTATTTGAATATGGCTCGCTGTATTTTCCCTGGCTATTGGCCGGTGGGACGTTTGCGTCCCACCTGCCCCAGAGAAGTTATCTTATGTTTCTAACTACAGAAACAATTTCAGAACAATCTCTTGGCTGTCATGGCTTGTTGAAATGATATTGAACGACTCTGTGTACACCTCCTTTGGCCGCCTTTCCTTCCAGTTCTCTGCTGCCAGTGACTGGAACGAATTGCAAAAATCGCTGAAGCTGGAGACTTATATATACCTCACTAACTTTAAACATCAGCTATCTGAGCAGCTAACCGATCGCTGCAGCTGTACATAGTCCATCTGTAAATAGCCCACCCAATCTACCTCACCCCATATTGTTTTTATTTACTTTTCTGCTCTTTTGCACACCAGTATCTACTTGCACATCATAATCTGCTCATTTATCACTCCAGTGTTAATCTGCTAAATTGTAATTACTTCGCTACTATGGCCTATGTATTGCCTACCTCCTCACGCCATTTCCTATTGTGTTATTGACTGTACGCTTGTTTATTCCATGTGTAACTCTGTGTTGTTGTTTGTGTCGCACTGCTTTGCTTTATCTTGGCCAGGTCGCAGTTGTAAATGAGAACTTGTTCTCAACTAGCCGACCTGGTTAAATGAAGGTGAAAAAAAAAAAGATATATTAAATTAACCGGACCCAGCCTTGGCTCACGTTGAGACGAGAGAGAGAGAGGCAGCTTGAGCGAATGGAAGAGAGAGAAAGGAGGGAAGAGGAGGGATAAAGGGGGCAGGTGTTGGAGCGGGGTAGGGTGCAGCTGAGCTTCTGGGTCAGGCAGGCACACAGCACTGAGGGCTTTATTGTGATTTGTAATTATTTGGTTTTGCTATTTGCTGCTCTCCCACACTGGGGCTATTTTTAGCAGGAGGATACTGGGAAACCCAAAGAAGGGGGGAACCAAGAGAAAGAGAAAGAAAGAGCGAGGAGGGAGGTGGCTTTAACTCTCCCAGCCAGCTTCACCCTTAGAGGGAACAGAGAACACTACAGAGCCTTTTTATGAATTCCAAATGGACCCCTAGCCTGATGTGTAGAGGCCAGTGTATCCCACCTACTGTACCTTATCAGGGGGCAAGGTGGAACTATGTATTGACATGTTGCTGATATTACCTATCCAACCTCCTTCATGAAGTACCTAGGGTTAGTGGGTAAGGTTAGGGGTACATTTGGAATTCAGCATCTGAGTGTGTGAGTGAAGGGACATGGGGTACCAAGGTTTAGTTTAGAAGACAGAATAGAGTTGTCACCCACTGGTTGTGATGAAGTCCGATATGAAGGTTATGAATTATGTTGACATTCAGTGAAATTGGTTCTCCTGTCCATAAGCACAGACACGTGCTGTTTGACTTGTATGTTTTATTGAATGTGTGTACTGTAGAGCCGGATGACCCCACTGAGTACTATAGATCTCCTGCTATGCTAGGTAAATCTGCTGCATTCTCCCCATCGGACTATGGCGCTGACACCTGATATCAACACAAGTCATTAGCCAGCTTAACGACCACATTGCTTACTGTTTGTGTGTTTTGTTACAGGCTTTGTTTTTTTTCTCCAAATATAGGATATATTTGTTGTCTTAAAGGGGGAAGGGGTTACAGGCTTTAGTTTTTTCATTTATGTTTTGAGGTTGGACTTTAGTACGTATAGCTCGTTAGCATGTAGGGCGCACCGACTGGTGTCACCTTGTTAGTCAGTATGTGTTACACCTGTGATGGTCCAGGTGTTATTTAAGAGTGTCTGGCACAGTGCTCCAGTTGTCTTGAGAGATGTGGAGGGTAACACCTTTAGTTGGCGTTCCCTATTTTGATTTCTAGAAAATTGATCCTTTATTTGGATTTCCCTGTTTTCTGTTTTGCTCCACCTTTTTGTTTTGCTTCCTGTCTTTAAGTTTGGTGTTGGTTTTTCTTTTGTTTACTTCTTCTTGGGCAAATTTTGTGGGTGCTCATGGTGAGTGTCTTTCAGGTTCCAGTTGTTGTTGCTAGTGAACTTTCAAAGGACACTGTCTTTCAGAACCCCTCTTAATACCCCCCACCTATTTTGGTTGTTGGTCAGTGACTGTTAGTTCCCTCTTCTGTTTGAGCGACATTTTTTGTTTTCTTGCAATGTTTTCTGTTTATTTATTTGCATATCTATATGTATGTGTCTGAATAGATTTGTATTCATTTGCATGCATTTCTGTGTGAGTGCATGTGTGTGAGGCAGGACAGTGAACTGAGTGGGTCAGGTCTTGTGCTGTCTGTGAGTGTTTGTTTGACTGATGGAAGTGCGCTGGTCAAAGGCTCTGGTTTCCCGGGCCAATGCTGACTGAGAAATGGCTCTTTCATTCTGTACTTCCTTAGGAGACCCACACAGGCATCGCCTTACCACCCTGCGAGAGAGCGACTGAGGGGTTGAGAGAGAGCAAGAAAGATGGGGAGGGAAAGAGGGGCCAAATCAATGTTCCCCAACGGCAAATAAACAGGAAATGGAGAGGGTGGAGGAAAGACTGGAGGGGAATGGAGGAGGGGCCATATGGCTTGCGGAATGCTGGTTTCTTGTGGTGTGGTCTGTCTTTTTGTTGATCTGTCTGTCAGTGCTGCCAGCTGTCTTGAGGCAAGTGGACAGCTGGTCTCCGTGGACTTTTCCAAAGTACTGTCTCTGGCTCCAAGTCCACTCATGCCAGTCTAATTGTGGTCCGCTGGGCTTCATAGCCAAAATGTCCTCTATGTTCTGGCTAGCTGCTCCATTTGTTCTGCTCTGACCTGGCTCTGCGGTCTGAAGTCCCACTGACCTCCATCATATATTCAACTGCAGTATTGTATCAGTCTGTGAGGCAGTGTTGTATCCTACAACAAAGCCATTCATTCAGCTAGCGAGTGCGTCAAACGTAAACTGATAATCTGATGTGAATAGCCTCCATGTAAACGTCTGGATTCGATAATAAAGCAAAGTCCAGACAGATGCAGTAGTATGCATTGAGTGTAGTGTAGTCTGTCTGCCAACCCATGGCAGTTGTAGATGTTTGATTTCCTGTTTTTCAGTTCTGTGGTTGTAGTGCCTATCGTACCTGTTTTGACATTTTCAGACAGTGATTGAAGTGCGTCTGTTTTCTCTGTTTTACTAAACTTTCCGACTTGATGCTGTTGCGTGAGACCTTCTGCTAAACGCACAGACAGACACACAAATGCGCACTACTTCACAGCCAGTGATGTGGTTTATTTCTTTAGAGTAGATGATAGTAAATTTTCTGAAGTGCTGATGTGTGGTTATCCTTGGTCCTATGTGATGGAGACAGACGGAGACACACGGACACACACACAGCCGTGCAGTGTCAGACTCCGACCCCACCAGAACAGAACCCTGCGGTAGGCCAGACACACAGGATGACAAATTAACTGCTCTTTGCACTGGAGGTTGATTTAAAGACTGAGAAATGTACCATTGAGACAATTGAGTTAAAGCTATACTAGAGTTAGGGAGTGCCTCTCCCTCCCTCTCTTCTCCACCTCCCCAATCATCATCTCCTCCCTTCCTCGTCTCCCCCAGCTTCTAAATACAGGCCTCCTCCCTACAGACGGAGTGTTTTGTTAACATTGTCACCATGCAATTACAGCCCTGTGCATGCAGTTCCACCCAGGCAATGTATAATCCTGGTGTTTTTCAATGCTCTGTCTGCCTCAGAATTTCAGAAGATGAGATGAGCCACGTGTCTCAGTGGTTTAGCAGCCAAGGCTAGGTGGTTGGGAATTGGACGCCTGAAGGCAAGGGAAGTCCTGTTTTAACTACCAAGGCTAGGTGGTTGGGAATTGGACGCCCGAAGGCAAGGGAAGTCCTGTTTTAACTACCAAGGCTAGGTGGTTGGGAATTGGACGCCCGAAGGCAAGGGAAGTCCTGTTTTAACTACCAAGGCTAGGTGGTTGGGAATTGGACGCCTGAAGGCAAGGGAAGTCCTGTTTTAACTACCAAGGCTAGGTGGTTGGGAATTGGACGCCTGAAGGCAAGGGAAGTCCTGTTTTAACTACCAAGGCTAGGGGGCTGTGGTGTTGGGCTAGATCCTACCTCTATAAGTAGACCAGAGAGAAGGCTACAGTATATAGTGTTCACAACTGTTAATGATACAGGAGTGAAAGTAGAAAGAACTAATGTAGATTGCAGAGAAATTGAGGGAACCAGGAGAGAACGTGAGAGAGAAAGAAAGATGACGCGAGACAAGTATGACAGTGGTAAGTGTCTGACTGAGCCGTTGAGCTGAGAGAGAGAGTGCCAAAGCAAAGTGAAGTAGATAATGTCAATATATGTTTCCCAAGCCAATAAAACCCTTTGAATTGAAATGTAAGTTATCCCTTGACACCCTGCTGACGCCTGACCCATCGCTCACACTTGACTTAAACACTGACTGAACCCAGAGAGAGGGGGAGGGAAATGAGCACACGGAGAGACTGAAGCCATTCATATTAAACACATGTACAATATTACTTCAAATGTTTGTTCACCTTAGAGGTTTGACACATTCCCTTTGATTGTACATAATGCTGAGTTCACTTGATTCTGACGGGGAGCCACAATGATGCAACAGTATGGCATCCCACTGAGACCCAGTGTCTATTAGGAGTGATATTAATCAATAGGCTGAGCCTGGTTGATGCCAGGTCTACACCACACATCTAGTGGTGGCAGTGGCACACTGATTCATTTGGCAACACAAATACAATTTATGTATTCATTCCAGTGTGCTCACTTTAGGCCTACCGCATTAACATTTCACCACCTTTTGACAGAAATGACACTGTCAGTAGGGATCTAACTTGACATTAGTTTGTTGGCGGATCAAGCTGTCTATGACCTTCTGGCTGAAAGGAGAGGAGGAGGGAGAAAGGAGGAGGAAGGAAGGAAGAGAGCAGAGATAATTCCGATGCTTGGGACTCAGATGCTTACTTGACATTAAATGAGAGGGGCATACACACACACCAGAAAAAGTGTGTGTCTGAGTCTGACAGAGGGATTATGTGCTGAGAACTGGAGTAGGTTTTTGGAATACGTGTGCCTTGGCTCAATAGCTTCATGCACTATTTTGTGTTTTACATGAAGTTTGTCAATCGAAACGGTGATCTCAACGTTGCCTTAGCATGTGTCATTTACGAAGGTGGGAGTGACAGATATATGATACGTTTGACTTCATTTTTCCCAGGACAATTACATGCTGTTGCGAGAGATCTGGAATATAGATACCATGTGTATTTATTTTGGTCAACATACTTCTCTCCTCCCTTTCTGAGAGCTGTTTGTAACTAATGAAGATTTTCTAAACTAATATGGGGTAAACCTTTAAGAGCTTTCCATGAATGCTGTGAGGGGTTGCGGTTGTATCATAATGTAAGAGAAGGATATATATATGGCATGTGAAATCTCATTCTATCTGACTTGGTCTTGCTGTCTGTTGTGTCTGTGTTTAAGCAATGCCCAATTTAAAGTCCCACAGAGGGACTGCTACTACAGTGTACTCTGCTTCCTGTTGACTATGCCAGAAAGGGGAGGGGACGGTTGGAGAGTGTGTGTCTTAAAACTCCATATCACTCAGAACGACACAAGCGTGTCTTATAATTTCTTCTCCAATTCATCGGTCTCACACAAGCCTATTGTGAGCCAGCTCATTTATTAGATTGTCATATTATTATTATTTTTATTTAACCTTTATTTAACCAGGTAGGCCAGTTGAGACCAAGTTTTCATTTACAACTGCGACCTGGCCAAGATAAAGCAAAGCAGTGTGACAAAAACAACAGCACAGGGTTACACATGGGATAAACAAATGTACAGTCAATAACACAATAGAAAAAGTATATGTACAGTGTGTGCAAATGTAGTAAGATTAGGAAGGTAAGGCAATAAATAGGCCATATAGGCGAAATATTTACAATTGCGCATTAACACTGGAGTGATAGATGTGCAGATGATGATGTGCAAGTAGAGATACTGGGGTGAAAATGAGCTAAGTAAATAAATAACAATATGGGGATGAGGTAGTTGGGTGTGCTATTTACAGATGGGCTCTGTACAGGTACTGTATATTAGATGTTCAACAAACACAGTTCTGAAATTTCATTTGATATATTTCCATAAGTAAAATCTTTAGATTGATGTTGGCATGTGCTTTATGTCCAGGCTTCTGATACATTCCGGACTGTGCTCTATCCATGCATAGTTTCAAGATTTTGCCAAAAATTGATTTATGTGTTATTTCTCTTCCAACCTCCACTTCCCCTCAGCAGTGAGATACAGTGTGCCAGGCCAGCACTACAGACTGGTCTGTCTTCCTCTTGAAGAGACACAACACCAACTTTAGAGGATGTAGAACTTCATAGACTAGAGCCTCTATGACAAACTCTCAACTGACATACAATTAAGCCTCTCAGATAAGTTTGTTTGGGGCCACTGAGGTGTTGTTCTGAAAATAAAGTAGGCTGAGTGAGTGTTCTGTAGCAGAGCTGGCAGAACGTGTTGACTCCTTGAGTGTTGTACCTGTGTGTAGAACAGTATCTTTTTATCTGTTATTTTACCAGGTAAGTTGACTGAGAACACGTTCTCATTTGCAGCAACGACCTGGGGAATAGTTACAGGGGATGAATGAGCCAATTGTAAACTGGGGATTATTAGGTGACCGTGATGGCCAGATTGGGAATTTAGCCAGGACACCAGGGTTAACACCCCTACTCTTACGATAAGTGCCATGGGATCTTTAATGACCTCAGAGAGTCAGGACACCCGTTTAACGTCCCATCCGAAAGACTGCACCCTACACAGGGCAGTGTCCCCAATCACTGCCCTGGGGCATTGGGATATTTTTTTAGACCAGAGGAAAGAGTGCCTCCTACTGGCCCTCCAACACCACTTCCAGCAGCATCTGGTCTCCCATCCAGGGACTGACCAGGACCAACCCTGCTTAGCTTCAGAAGCAAGCCAGCAGTGGTATGCAGGGTGGTATGCTGCTGGTGTGTAAAATTAGAGACAATTGAGATGAGTACTTGTCTTTGTTCACTTTCCTATCTTCTCTCTCTTTGAGACTACTGTACAGTTCACTCACCACAGCTCCTTTGTCCTACACAGTATCAGGCCTATGGAAGCTCTGGGCTGTGGAGCTCATTGGAACACTGATGAACAGTATTGATAAGGCTGTCAGTTAAGGACAACAAAGACGTCTCTTATCACAGCCTTTCTCTTCCATGTTCCCCTCCATGTGTCCAGAATGCTCATAGTACAGGTTGTCAATAAATCTGCTTTGTCCACCCATCTGTTCTTCAATATTAGAGTGCTAGCTGACAGTGCCTGTGTGCAGTCTCCTGTTCAGTGGGGTGTTATTCTGGAGGTGTGGAAAGGCTTTGGCACCGCACCAATGGGTTTCACTCCATGTGGTTGCCATGGCATTTATCGCTGTGACTGATTTGTGTTTTGAAAGCAAACATGTCTGTTTTGGCCCTCACCAGCTGAAGGGTAAGAAGGTGACAGTGGGACAGTTGTTTCATGAAGACGTCTGTCTGTCTCTGTCTGTCAAATCAAATTGTGTTGGTCACATGCTTCGTAAACAACAGGTGCAGACTAACAGTGAAATGCTTACTTACGGGCCCTTCCCAACAATGCAGAGAGAAAGAAAATATACAAATAATAGAAAGATAATAACACAAGGAATAAATAGACAATGCGTAATGATAACTTGGCTATTTACACAGTGTATCAGTACCGAGTGGATGTGCAGGGGTATGAGGTAACAGGTAGATATGTAGGTAGGAGTAAAGTGACTAGGTAACAGGGCAGATAATAAGCAGTAGCAGCAGCCTCCAGAAAGGATTCACACCTCTTGACTTTTTCCACATTTTGTTGTGTTACAGCCTGAATTCAAAATGGATTAAATTGAGATGTTTTGTCATTGGCCTACACACAATACCCCATAATGTCAAAGTGGAATTATGTTTTTGGACTTTTACATTTTTTAAAAATATAAAATGTAAAGCTGAATTGTCTTCAGTCAATTGAACCCCGTTGTCATGGCAAGCCTAAATAACTTCAGGAGTGAACATGTGCTTAACAAATGACATAATAAGTTGCATGGACTCACTCTGTGTGCAATAATGTTGTTTAACATGATTTTTGAATGACTACCCCATCGCTGTACCCCACACATACAGTTATCTGTAAAGTCCCTCAGTGGAGCAGTGAATTTCAAACACAGATTCAACCACAAAGACCAGGGAGGTTTTCCAATGTTTCGCAAAGAAGGCCACCTATTGGTAGATGGGTAAAAAAGAAGCAGACATTGAATATCCCTTTGAGCATGGTGAAGTTATTAATTACACCTTGAATGGTATATCAGTACACCCAGTCACTACAAAGATACAGGCGTCCTTCCTAACTCAGTTGCCGAACAGGAAGGAAACCGCTCAGGGATTTCACCATGAGGCCAATGGAACAGTTAGAGTTTAATGGCTGGGATAGGATAACTGAGGATGTATCAACAACATTGTAGTTACTCCACAATACTAACCTAATTGACAGAGTGAAAGGAGGAAGTGTGTACAGAACATGCATCCTGTTTGCAACAAGGCACTAAAGTAATACTGCAGAAAATGTGGCAAAGCAATTAACTTTTTGTCCTGGATACAAAGTGTTATGTTTGGGCAAATCCAATACAGCACATTACTGAGTACCACACTCCATATTTTCAAGCATAGTGGTGGTTGCATCAAGTAATGGAAATGCTGGTAGTTGTTAAGGTATTGGGAGTTTTTCAGGTTACAAAATAAATGCAATGGAGCTAAGCAAAGGCAAAATCCTAGAGGAAACCCTGGTTCAGTCTACTTTACACCAGGCACTGGGCGATTAAGTAACCTTTCAGCAGGACAATAACCTAAAACACAAGGCCAAATCTACACTGGATATGCTTACCAAGAAGACAGTGAATGTTCCTGAGTGGCTGAATCTATGACAAGACCTGAAAATTGTTGTCTAGCAATGATCAACAACCAATTTGAGAGCTTGAAGATTCCTGAAAAGAATACTGTTCAAATGTTGCACAATTCAGGTGTGGAAAGCTCTTATTGAGTTACTCAGAAGGACTCACAGCTGTAATCGCTGCTAAAGAAACGTCGAAAAAGTATTGACTTAGGGGTGAGAATATTTTAATTTTCAATACATTTGCAAAAATTTCTAAAAACATGTTTTCACTTTGTCCTTATGGGGTATTGTGTGTAGATAGGTGATAATGTATTTTTTTTAACCCATTTTGAATTCCAGCTGTAACACAACAACATGTGGAACAGGTCAAGGGGTGTGAATACTTTCTGAAGGCGCTGTATACTCCAGAATTGTATGTTTAGTGTTCCGATATTGTCTATTCTATATGATGTCTATGTGGACTGTATTCTGTTTTTATATTGTCTATTGCAGGCAGCACCTTTCCCTAAGGCACATTCTGGGTATGTGTGAATGCACTTGGTGAATCAAGGTTATTCTGATACATCTTACTGTTGTCACAGCTGATAGGCTTTAAACACAACACAATCAAAAAACATTTTTTTGTAGAATGTCGTAGCCTTATTGTATAGATAATTTTGCCACGTGACATTTCATAGTCATGTCTGTTCCACTTCCTCATAACATTTCAAGGTGTACCCTTGTGCTCACACCACAATGTCACACTGAGTCACACAGCCACTAAAGGTCAGCTGCAGGATGTGTGTAAGAATGGACCATACTATCCTCTCAGCCCTTGGCCTTTGTAGTTAAAGTGTAGAGTCCCCATCTGCTTCTCAGCCCAGAACACATCTGGTATTAGTTGTGTGGAGAGCAGGCAGTAGCTAACAGCCTAATGGTCTGGTCAAGTGCTGGAGCTTCAAAGAGCCCATGGTTACTTGCACTGAAATCTGATCTGCATTTGGGATATTTTTCCACTCCATGTATTCGACCGTAGTCCTAGTGCTGTGGTGTCTTGTAGTGAACCACTGTCCTAAACTTTGGTGTGCGTTAGAATTCACCATGGACTGTGTGTCCACTGCCTTAGCTTTTCTATGGAGTCCATCTCTGTCTCTGTCTGAGACCTGGGCCATCGTTACAGCTGCAGGGAGAGAGGGATGTCTAAAGTAAGTGGAATGAACAAAAGCAAATCAAACAAAGCTGCAGCTAGTTAGGGAGGCTTTAGAGGTCCAGGCGGTTCAGGGGCAGTGTGCTCAACACAAAGAGCTCTCTGTCAATGTGGTGGTGCAACCTGCTCCGTATTCCTGCAGAGTACTCACACACGCCACAGGGCTTACACACACACTTATTCACTCGCTCTCTCACACACACAGACATGAAATTAAACATTGAGTAACCAGAGATGAGCACAGTGAAAGATATTTGTGTTTCAGTGTTACATATCACTAATATGTGAACTATATTTTTTGATGAACAAATGTTTCATTTTGTCATTATAACAAGGTGAACATCGTTGTGGAAATCTGTTGCAGCTCAAGTCGACTTCAAACCCCACAATGCATTGCTTTCTCTGGGCTTGCTAGCTAGCTAGCAAACTTAGCTACACACAATAATACCATAGTCAATATCAGCACGTGTAGTAGCTAGCTAGCTAGCTGGAAAATCGCCTAAACAAACTGCACTATCAATTTAGGAGTCTATCTCACCGGGTTCAACTTGCAGTTCATCTCTGCCCAGAGCGAGTGTCGAGTACATTGAATAATTTGGTACAATGTTTAGGTTGAGTACATCTAAGTAAAATATATACTTTGTTATGAAGGTATGAATGTGTTCTCGACAATTATGCACATACCATCTATTGACTGATTTGGTGATCTGGAGTGCAGGTAATTGTTTTAAAAGTGTTATGAAATGTGATATTGTGTTATCTCCAGTGACGAGAACCATGTATCTATGACTCGTTCCTACAGGATTTCCTGATTTCACAGACAGCCACTTAGAAGTTAAATCACTGATAGAACATAGGCTTTCACCAAATTGACAGGACTTTCATGATTTTTATTTCTGGAGGTGGATTATCTGAATGACCAACACAGCTTCTTACACTTCTTAACACCTCTTTCTCTGTCCATTAGCAACACACTTACCGTCAGGCTACTTTAAGTGTTATTACTCCTCTTTTAACACTGATAAGTTGTCACTTCCTTTATGGGCAGCTTGTTTCCCTGATCACAGCTGTAATAAAGGCCCCAAACTTAACCTGAGCTGAATCACACCCTGGCTTCTGTTAGCCTAATACGCTGCTCTGCTGAGCTAAGCTCCTCTCTAGCCCTGGACTGGCTCTCCCTTCCTCCCTACTGCTGGACAATCCACCAGTAACTCCTAGTATTGTTGATGCAGGTGGCTAGGCTTTCACACAGCACACATGCTGAAGCTCTGCGTCATCCTGCCCAGCTGGGAAGAGAGAGGACTATACTACTGATCCTGGATCTGCTATAGTTGTATCTATCCCTCCCCCTCAGGGCTCCTCTTTGAGCACTTAATCGCTCTCTCGCTCGCTCTCTCGCTCTCATGGACCGGAGGGAACAGTAACGGGGGCTTATCCATAAACACTAACCTGCTACCGATGTTTGTTTTATTCCACTCTGCTTTATTACCCCAACCACTAAGCCTCAGCTGGGCCCAGAGGGCAGGTATACACCAACTAATGACCAGGAAAACACCAGCCAGGAGACTGCCTCAGAAACCACTCACAAAGTTCACAAACCAAACTTTTCTCTGAGGCTGAGAAGATGACTTAAAGGTGCAGTTTTATATCTTGAGCCACATCCGTGGGGTGAAATTAAATGGACTTTCTGTCTGCGAGAGGATTGGTTGCCATTGGAATGTGTTGCATCACGGTTGTGTTGTCAGGGGTTTAGTGCTGTGCAGTTGACCCAGTGAAAATAGGAGTGGGAGTGGAGCATATGGTGTTACTGCTGTTGTTGTGGAGCCAAGTGTGGGCCTGGGCCCAGCAAGGGAAAGGGGATGAGGCAGGCAGAGTGGGGTGGCCTGGCCTGAGGGGACAAAGTGAGGAAAAACAGGGCAGCCCAGCAGTGTGACTGAGCCGTGTGCCCAGTCGGGGCCTCGTAGGTGGAATGGACCTTTTATTCTCAACCCCCAGCCAATGTAACGGAGCAGGCAGGGGAGACAGTCCAACAGTCTGGGACTGCAGTCACACACCCCCCTGCTTTGTCCTGCAATGCTGTCTGCAGTCACGCACAGATCTGATCTTGGAGGGTGTCCGTTCAGATACATGTATATGTAAGGGTCGACTGTGATGGTTGTGCATGCTGAAGAGCTGTGCCATGATCCAGTTGGGTTCTGGGACATTGAAATTGTGAACTCTGAGAAGGTATTTTCTCACACTAATGACATTTAGTCATATTTACCACCATGACAAGTGTTTTATGCTTCTTTGAAACAAAGTGGTCATGATGTGTGTTTAAGTCAGTGTCGTGTTCAGAAGGAAACGGCATAATAGAAAGTTCAGATAAGAGCATATTGCTCTGTGTGTAGACAAGCTCTCTCCTTGACATGTCTATCTGCAAAGTTGTGAACATTGCACCCTCCTGAACATGACACACGATGAAGGAGGGATAGAGGGTTTCAAACACACTCAAACGAAAACTCACTGAAACAGCCCCGGAGGATAGATACTGCAGAGAGAAATATCTAACTCCTCTGTCAGTTCAATTTGACCTCATGATTTATTGACCAGACTTATGCTATTTCATTCAGTGGCTTTGGCTGGCCCTGCGCAGCTTTCATGATTTTGACACGTCTCAACAATGAATTATTTAATTCAGCTAAATGTGTTAGTGAGCCGCCTCAGTCCTGTGTACTCTGAGGGAGATGTTTGAGCCATTTGAAAATCCTCCCACCCTCTTTTTATTTCCTGTGGGGGGTTTTTTCCAACCGACTTCACGGGGAGGGTGTTACCATGGCAACACACAGTAAAACATCAACTTCCTGTCTGCGGTCACGAGTCATGACTGCAGTCAAATTCCACGTGACCGTTTAGTCACTGTAACTAGGCATCTCCAAGCTTTGATGCTGCTGATGTTCATTAGTAGCCTACCAAACTTGCTAACTGCCTGGTACTCAGCGCTCTTGTCCCTCTAGTCACTCTGACATCATTGCAAATGTATCGAAAATCAAATCAAACCCTTTATGAGAGCCCATGAGATCATGTTGCACAACATGTCTATAGGCTATGCAACTGCGTGAGCAAACAGAGTCATGGCCTCTATTAAAAAGAGGAGGATCTCATCAGCTGGTACCTGGTACTCAGCGCTCTTGTCCCTCTAATCACTCTGACATCATTGCAAATGTATCGAAAATCAAATCAAAACCTTTATGAGAGCCCATGAGATCATGTTGCACAACATGTCTATAGGCTATGCAACTGCGTGAGCAAACAGAGTGATGGCCTCTATTAAAAAGAGGAGGATCTCATCAGCTTTTTATAAGCTAGGCCTACTATATTTATTTCTCAACTTTCCTAATATTAAGCACATTGCTTATATTTACAACAGGAGTAAAAATGAACCACGTGAAAAGCGTTCTCCATTCGCTATTTAGGTGCATAGATGACATGTATTTTTTTTCTCCTTCCCCTGTTTCGACACCGGTGCATGATAATGGTCCATTCTAAATTATAACAAATTTCACACACATTATTTCGTATATGTAAAGACAAGATTAAATCAAGAATAGTCTGATGGGTGACAATATTGGCCTATCACTTGTGAATTATATATTATCACTTGTGAATGATGCCCAGCTTGTGTGCAGTAAGGCAAGAAACAGTCAAAAATGATTCTGAAATAGACTACATTTTCTTCATATCATGTTTCTTTAGACCTGTCTAACATAAATAATGGATTTATTGTGATGGTGTAGGCCATATTAAATGGATTTGTTAGACTTTTTCAAATGTAGATGTTCCAAAGGTCTGCATTCGTGCCTTGTAGGCAAGGAGATGCTAAGTGTGTTTGTTAATTAACGGTCAATTACTGTGAGACCGACAGTTATTTGCTTGACCATCACCAGCTGACAAAATGGCCGCTGCCCTACCATGTGGTTGACTGCTCTCTTTGGGCTCCTCTTGTGATCCTTCACAAAAGCGTCCTTGTACTCTTCTAACATTGATTTCACACTGTATGGCTCATCAGCATCTCAATCCTCTGTCTAGTGTGTGCTTATGTTATGATTATGCTACATACTTCTGCCTCACCATGAATGTGCACTGTGCCGAATGCATTGGTTAGACTCTCTTGTGTTTTGCTTTTGAAGAGTATCAAATGGATGAATTCGCTCTTGTTCATGACCCCAAGGTCAGTACCAGTAAGACAGCTTGACCTTCTTTTCATATAGCTCTATTTAATTTCATAGTGGTAGCCTACAGTTAAACGCCTGCAGAAGATAAATGATCTCTACTTTTCAGAGTATTGTCTTGGGCTACAGCGATGGAGGGGGCTTTTCTGACTTCCCACTGTTATTTCTCCAGTATGAGACTTTATGATCTGACAGAGAGCGTTATGTTGAACACTGCCAGTACACCTTTCCTGTTTCAAAAAGGGCCACAATGTGCGGGCATGCTGAGTGGCTTATCTAAAAATAGACCATTAGACTTTTTCATTTTCCAAGAATTGAATCCTGGCACCCTGCTCCCCCTCGTCCTGCCAGTTTACAGCAGTGAACACTGGCTACTGCGCTGCTTTAAAACACTCCCAATATCAGGCACAATGTCACACAGTACTTTGACAGGGGTAAAAAATAAACACCTAGCTCTAGCTAGCCGATTTAATCTGAGAAATAACAGGAATGACAATGGAGGAAGAAGAGAGGTCCGATTGAGTGACCAAAGTGACAGATCTGTCGGTAAGGCATTGTGGACAATTTTTTTAAATTTAACCTTTATTTAACGAGGAAAGTCAGCTAAGAACAAATTCTTATTTACAATGACGGCATACAGTCATTACTAAGGAAGACCTGAAGGGAATCTGCAGGGAATGTTTTAGTCAATGCCCTGCCCTTACAGCTGTTGCTTAAAGCAGAGTCCTGTGGGATATTTAATTAACATGTTGATTTGCACTTTCCCTCCACAATGGCCATGAAAAGGTTTATGGGTAGAATTGAGTTAGGGATTATGAAAAGTTTTATATGGCGAACGTGAGCGGGTAGAGGTGTAGTCGTTCCTAATTTCTTAACTCCAGTCTTTATGATATCATACAGACGGGTCCTTAATCTCATCTGACCTCTTTCCTGACAGAGACAACCATGGTGTATGTCTGGTAAACAGATAATATCTCCTCCCACTAAGCCTTCTCTGACTGACAGCATACATAAACCTACTGTAACACAATTTAGTACCTAACACAATGTATGCTGTTACACAAAATTCTTAACACATGGTCCGCTTCTGTTATCAAATAAAATAACATGTTATTGGTCACATACACATATTTAGCAATAGTGCAGCAATATCTAACAATTCATGACAATACACACATCTCAAATTAAAATAATGGAATTAAGAAATATATAAATATTAGGATGAGCAATGTTGGAGTGGCATTGACTAGAATACAGTATATACATATGAAATGAGTAAAGCAGTATGTAAACATTATTAAAGTGACAGGTGTTCCATGTCTATGTACATAGGGCAGCAGCCTAAGATGCAGGGTTGAGTAACCGGGTAGAAGCCGGCTAGTAGGGCAGGCAGTGCACCCCCGGTGATGCGTTGAGCAGACTGCACCCCCCTCTGGAGAGCCCTGCGTTTAAGGGCGGTGCATACCAGGCAGTGATACAGTCTGACAGGATGCTATCGATGGAGCATCTGTAAAAGTTTGTGAGGGTCTTAGGGGCAAAGCCACATTTCTTCAGCCTCCTGAGGTTGAAGAGGCGCTGTTGCACCTTCTTCACCACACTGCCTGTGTGGGTGGACCATTTCAGATTGTCAGTGATGTGTACGCCGAGGGACTTTAAGCTTTTCACCTTCTCCGCTGCCACCTGTCTACCTAAGTGGAGTAAAGGAAGGCGAGCTCTTATTATTGCTGACAGGATTCCCCCAGTCTCAAAGGCATGGCAGTTTTCACCATACGTCAGATTTAGCCTCTTCTGGTAGATGTTGTCCTAACATAAAACAACTTACCGGTTACCACTCTGTCAGATCACATTTCTGGAACTACCTTGCATTAAAGTAGCAACAATTTCTGATATGTGTTCAGGTGGGCCTTCACACTTCAACAGACAAATGACAAAAATCATGAGAAGGGCTCACCAAGAAAAACTTCCAAAAGGACTAGTTTGAGGTTAAAAGGGAGTTGGAGCACTCAACAAAAGGTCACTGTAATCCATTGTACAGGATGCAAACAGGCAACTGACGTTTCAACTCCAAGCTGACATCTTCCTCAGAGTGACCTAACCATTGCACTTCACTATTTATAGCCTAGTGTCCCATTGAGACGCAACAATGTAAGAAAATAATAATGATATGTAAATAGGTAAATTCCAAATTATAGCACACAATAATATTTATAATAAGAGAAATAGTGTGTCTCGTTAATCAATAGGCCATGTCAAAATATACATATACATGGGTGATATTTGGGTGCCTGTGAATCTGGAGACACAGAGATTCAAAAAAATCAAGGCAACAACATTATAGAAACGAGGACAGTAAAACAGTCATAATTTAGCCCCTTAGGATCCACAGTCTAAGGAGTACTGCCAGAATGCCTATCATTTGTTTTAGTTTTCTGATATGTGTAACCTTTTGGTGTCACTAATCACTGACGTCAGTGGGCCATAATGTTTAATACGCACTTTATACGATATGTCTTTGGACTATTCCGGAGTTTGGCCTCAGAGATCAGGCGCCCTTTCACAAATAAACAAACTACCTTCAAAATCTGAGTTTACAGCATTAGGGACCTGAAGGTCTCATAAAAGTGACTGGGTTTTAATATCACATTTGAATAAGTTCCGTTGAGATGGTGAGGGATTATGTCTACTCTCGGACCACCTTGTGCGCATCAGCCGGCAGCTCCTTTTTTCTTATCAGTCTGGAAGGCGACCATTTTCTCCGGTGGTGCCAGGAGAGGTTCTGATCGGTGGGCTGTGAACTCCTTGATGGAGACCACTGGCAGCCTCTGTTGCTTTGTCTGACCTTTGATCAATGACCTTTCAGTTTAGAGTAATTAGTGTGTTTGTGTGTGTGAGAGAGAGAGAGAGGCTCGTGTTGTGCTCTATGAATGTTTGAATAGTTACGAACTCAATATTAGGAAGGTGTTCCTAATGTTTATTACAGTCAGTGTATGTTAGAGTGGATTATCTGTAGGAGACTTTGAGACTAGAACTTTGCGGGTTTAGTATTCTGACAGGAAGAGGAGCATGATTTAATAGTCAAGACTTATTCTGCATATCTGTGCGTCCAACCTAGAAGTTGGCCTAATACTATCCCTCCAGTCCTCTGCCTAGCCTGTGGCAATTCCATGGCAGCTTTTGCTTTCTTCTTTATTATTGTGCTAGTTACAGAACTGCAGGGTCTTGGAGTTTAGTTCAGTGTTCACCATTACTACGCACTCCAACGTCAAGAGGTATTACACAGTTGATTGACTGATTATCAGGTAACTTATCTGAGCTCTAGAGTAATTTGAACTGGTTACACTGTACTGTAGGACAGGTTATTTGTGTTTTGATGGGAAATGTTGTCATATGAGCCAAGTGTAATCACCATAGATCATTGCCTTTTGAAGAGATATACCCATGATGGTCTATTGAGAGAGACTGCTAATGGAGGTATGTATCAGTTGTACATTTGCAGTGGCCCATCATGCATCAGCAGCCTCCAGTGAACACATTTCTCTTTTCCTCTGTCTCTCTCTCTCTCTATTTACGTTACATTTTTTACATTTGAGTCATTTAGCAGATGCTCTTATCCAGAGCATTGTGTATCATCTCCTTCCTCTCTCATGTCAGTTGATGTGCAATGTTGTTACAGTAGCGTTACCTGTCCACCCCTCCCAGACCAGACAGAAAGAGGAAGATCAAAGTCAGATCCCTCCTGATGCATAGAGGACAGTGGAACATGTTCAACCCTAATTTTCTTCAATTAACTATCATTAAAAGGCTTCTATAAGCGAGGGAACAATCTCAAGGTATGCACATTTTAAAAAAGCCCAGCACTCACAATTTATTAAAAGGTTTTTGGGATCTCATGATTGTGAATGTCACAGAAAGCACAGTGGTGCTTTCTGTGAAAGCAGTGGAAAGCATGCACTTACGCACTAACACCTTCTTTGTTGTGATTGTGACATGTTGTGCTGGGTTCTTCTCTGTAAAGATTTGCCGGAACATGTTGTCCCCACTGTATTTGGTAGTAAGACTTTACCCTGAGATGAAAGTTGTCTATTTGCTGTAGCACGTCTCCAGGGCCTGCGTTGGCCTGAAATTCCTGCTCCAGATGTTTAATGTTATTACTCCGACAGGGCCTTTCTCACAAACAAACACTGAGCTAGTCAGCATCCATTATGGATGAATCTTTACCATCTGTTTCTCTCTAATTAGTGGTGTGGTCTTACATATAGGGTTGATAAATCTAATCAAACTTTATTTGTCACATGTGCCAAAAACAACAAGTGTAGACCTTAAAGTGAAACACTTACTTACAAGTCCTTAACCAACAGTGCAGTTCAAGAAGAGAAAAATATTTACCAAATAATCAAAAGTAACACAATAACGTAACAATAACGAGGCTACCGGTACCGAGTCAGTGTGCGGGGGTACAGGTTAGAGGTAATTTGTACATGTAGGTAGGGGTGAAGTGACTATGCATAGATAATAAACAGTGAGTAGCAGCAGTGTACAAAACAAATGGAGGGGGGGCAGGTGGTCAATGTAATAGTCCGGAGGCCATTTGATTAGTTGTTCAGCAGTCTTATGGCTTGGGGGTAGAAGCTGTTCAGGAGCCTTTTGGTCCTAGACTTGGTGCTCCGGTACCGCTTGCCGTGCGGTAGCAGAGAAAACAGTCTATGACTTGGGTGACTGGAGTCTCTGACAATGTTATGGGCTTTCCTCTGACACCGCCTATTATATAGGTCCTGGATTGCAGGAAGCTTGGCCCCAGAGACGTACTGGGCTGTACGCACTACCATCTGTAGCGCCTTATGGTCAGATGCCAAGCAGTTGCCATACCAGGCGGTGATGCAACCGGTCAGGATGCTCTCGATGGTGCAGCTGTAGAACTTTTTGAGGATCTGGGGACCCATGCCAAATCTTTTCAAACACCTGAGGGGGAAAAGGTTTTGTTGTGCCCACTGTCTTGTTGTGTTTGGACCACGATAGATCGTTGGTGATGTGGACACTAAGGAACTTGAAACTCTTGACCCGCTCCACTACAGCCCCGTTGATGTTAATGGGGGCCTGTTCGGCCCGCCTCTTCCTGTAGTCCACGATCAGCTCCTTTGTCTTGCTCACATTGAGGGAGAGGATGTTGTCCTGACACCACACTGCCAGTTCTCTGACCTCCTCCCTATAGGCTGTATCATCATTGTCGGTGAGTACAGGAGGGGACTAAGTACACCCCCCTGAGGGGCCCCAGTGTTGAGGATCAGCGTGGCAGATGTGTTGTTGCCTACCCTTGCCACCTGGGGACGGCCCGTCAGGAAGTCCAGGATCCAGTTTCAGAGGGAGGTGTTTAGTCCAAGGGTCCTTAGCTTAGTGATGAGCTTCGTGGGCACTATGGTGTTGAACTCTGAGCTGTAGTCAATGAACATAGGTGTTCCTTTTGTCCAGGTGGGAAAAGGCAGTGTGGAGTGCGATTGAGATTATATGCGAATTGGAGTGGGTCTATGGTATCCGGGACGATGGTGTTGATGTGAGCCATGACCAGCCTTTCGAAGCACTTCATGGCTACCGACGTGAGTGCTATGGGGCGGTAATCATTTAGGCAGGTTACCTTCGCTTCCTTGGGCACAGGGACTATGGTGGTCTGCTTGAAACATGTAGGTATTAGACTCAGTCAGGGAGAGGTTGAAAATGTCAAGTGAAGACACTTGCCAGTTGTTCTGCGCATACTTTCAGTTTAATTTATTTTTTATTTTACCTTTTATTTAACTAGGCAAGTCAGTTAACTTCTCTGCGCTACGGATCCCTTTTACGGGATCATTTTCCTAAACAACCGCTGAATTGCAGGGCGCAAAATATTACTAAAAATATTTATAATCATGCAATCACAAGTGAAATATACCAAAACACAGCTTAGCTTGTTGTTAATCCACCTATCGTGTCAGATTTGAAAATATGCTTTACAGAGAAAGAAATCCAAGCTTTTGTGAGTGTATCAATCAATGCTAGAACAGCTAGCCCCAAATTAGCATGGTCACGAAAGTCAGAAAAGCAATAAAATTAATCGCTTACCTTTGATAATCTTCGGATGTTTTTCACTCACGAGACTCCCAGTTACACAACAAATGTTCTTTTTGTTCGATAAATATTACTTTTATAACAAAAAAATGCCATTTGGGTTGCGCGTTATGTTCAGAAAACCAAAGCCTCGTTCCGTTCGACGAAAATTCCAAAAAGTATCTGTAATGGTCATAGAAACATGTCAAATGTTTTTTATAATCAATCCTCAGGTTGTTTTTAACAAACATAATCGATAATATTTCAACCGGACTGTAACCTATTCAATAAGAGAGAAAAAGAAAATGGAGAGCTACCCTCTCGCGCGCATGAACTAATCAGAGGACACCTGACTACTTTTGAAAAATCTCACTCATTTTTCAAAATAAAAGCCTGAAACTATGTCTAAAGCCTGGTCATAGCCTGAGGAAGCCATTGGAAAAGGAATCTGGTTGATACCCCTTTAAATGGAAGAAAGACGGGCCAGGAAACACAGATAAAAAAAATTAATAATAATCACTTCCGGGTTAGATTTTTGCCTGCAGAATCAGTTTTGTTTTACTCACAGACAATATTTTGACAGTTTTGGATACTTTGGAGTGTTTTCTATCCTAATCTGTAAATGATATGCATATTCTACGATCTGGACCTGAGAAATAGTCCGTTTACCTTGGGAACGTTATTTAAAATAAAATTTAAAAGAAATCTGACCCCTAGCGTCAAGAACAAATTCCTTTTTTCAATGACAGCCTATGAACAGTGGGTTAACTGCCTTGTTCAGGAGCAGAACGACAGATTTGTACCTTGACAGCTCGGGGATTCGATCTTGCAACCTTTCGGTTACTAGTCCAACGCTCTAACCACTAGGCTACCTGGCGCCCCGAGTACACGTCCTGGTAATCCATCTGGTCCCACGGCTTTGTGAATGTTGACCTGTTTAAAAGGTCTTGCTCACATCGGCTACCGAGAGCATTATCACACAGTCATCCAGAACAGCTGGTGCTCTCGTGCATGCTTCAGTGTTGATTGCCTCGAAGCGAGCATAAAAGGCATTTAGCTCGTCTGGTTGGCTCGCGTCACTGGGCAGCTCACATCTGGGTTTCCAGTTTTAGTTTTCAAGCCCTGCCACATCCGACAAGCGTCAGAGCCGGTGTAGTAGGATTCAATATTAATCATGTATTGTCGCTTTGCGTGTTTGATGGTTCGTCTGAGGGCAAAGCAGGATTTCTTATAGGTGTCCAGATTAGTGTCCCGCTCCTTGAAAGTGGCATCTCTAGCCTTTAGCTTGATGCGGATGTTGCCTTAATCCATGGCTTCTGGTTGGGATATGTACGTACGGTCACTGTGGGGACTACGTCGTCAATGCACTTATTGATGAAGCCAGTGACTGAGGTGGTATACTCTTCAATGTCATTGGATGAATCCCGGGAACATATTCCAGTCTGTTCTAGCAAAACAGTCCTGTAGCGTATCATCTGCGTCATCTGACAACTGTACTATGGTGGTGGTTACAGCACTGAGATCACTGTAGAAGTTATATCTGTCACGCCCTGACCTTAGTTCCTTTTTTATGTCTCTATTTTGGTTTGGTCAGGGCGTGAGTTGGGGTGGGCATTCTATGTCTGGTGTTCTATGTTGTCTATTTCTTTGTGTTTGGCCGTGTGTGGTTCTCAATCAGAGGCAGCTGTCTATCGTTGTCTCTGATTGAGAACCATACTTAGGTAGCCTGTTCCCACCTGTGTTCTGTGGGTTGTTGTTTTCTGTTTTGTGTGTCTGCACCAGCCAGAACTGTTTCGGTCGTTATCCTTGTTATTTTTGTTATTTCAGTGTTCATTTAATAAATATGGACACGTACCACGCTGCACCTTGGTCCTCTCCTTCCAACAGCCGTTACAATATCGTACTTAACATTAGACCTGAGGGCACAGGGTAGAGCTGGGCGATATGGACAAAAAGTTATATTGCGATAAATTGTCACATTTTTATTTAAATATAAATACATAAAAGATGTATGTTTTGTCACATACACCGGTATGGTGCAGTGAAATGTGTTGTTTTAACAAGGTCAGACATAGTAGTACGGTGCCCTTGGAGCAAGTTAGGATTAAGTGTCTTGCTCAAGGGCACCTTGACAGATTTTTTTTTTCACCTTGTCAGCTCGTTTATTCGTACCAGTGACCTTTTGGTTACTGGCCCAATGTTTTAACCGCTAGGCTACCTGCTGCCCATTAGCGGAAGGGCTCTAGACTGACTTTTTCTAGTACCAAATAATACATTAAAAAAGTTAGCTATTTCATGTAACATGTTCATGGATTACATGATTAATATTTTTATGTACAACATGTCACACTAGGATCCGGAATAATCATCTCTCTTTTTGGCTCTTTAGAGATTCATTTGCCTGCATGTTTTTTGTGCATATTGGCCTGGGATATATGTTACATAATTTACCACAAAGGAAGTAGGAACTTAAAACACATTATCAATATTGCTAACTCTAAATATGATATCTCATTTACATACTCCATTTGACAGTTGAGAAAAAATATGTCTACTCACATAAAGTTGACTCTCCTCTTTGCTAACAATAGTAACAGTAGTTGTTCCAAAAATGGTGTCTTTCCTGCAATTATATTTTGAAATGTTAACTGTCAGTATGCTTGCGCTTATCAGAACACATCTCTCCCATCACTCTGTGTGCAAAGGGGCGAGCGGGAGTGATCCAGAAGCGAAAAAGGGACAGGGCAGATACTTTCATTGCAGGAAGCCAGCTAATGCACATTTCTGTTGACCAAATACAAGTTTTAGAACCAAAAAAATCTACAGAACCGTTGTGTAGCCTAATCACCAAAGTTACCGACAGAAGAAAAATTGCATTCGAAGGGAATGTCGGCTTATGTAATTTTTGGTTTATTATCTCTAGCACAGGGGCAGGATGGTAGATTAGACATGAGACAAGAAATTGGGTCTATGTTTAAGTCAGTCACTTCAAAACACTCCATATGAGTAGGTTCCAGAGTTTTTCTTGATCCTGTTTTCATGTAGTCAGGAAAAACTCTTAACTTTGACACATCAGTATAGAGAGCTTAAAATATGATGCAGACAATGAAAATATAATTTTTGTTGAACACCGACTAAGTAGTACTATTTTTCCTGAGCCAACAGCAGCCTATATAATGGTGATTATAGAATAATTGCAGTGTTGATGTTTGTACAGTACATTTACAGTAGTGCTAGTTTAGTGTGTAGTAGGCAGGCAGGATGTATCAGGCAGAGAGTGGTGGAGCCAGGATGGGGTAACATTGACGAGCTAACCTCCTCAGTCACCGGCTTCATTAGGAAATGCATCTTCGACTTTGTCCCCACAGTGAAGGTTCGCTGCTTCCCCAATCAAAAGCCATGGATTAACACTGAGGTTGACGCAAACAGGAACAAGTACAAGAAGTCCCGCTACGACCTCCGCAGACTCACCAAATGAGCAAAAGGAGAATATTGGAATAAGGTGGAATCATATTACACAGGCTCCACCACCCGCCTCATGTGGCAGGGGCTACAGTCCATTACGGATTACAAAGGAAAACCCAGCGGTGATCTGCCCAACGATGGCTCTCTACCAGACCAACTCAATGCATTTTATGGACGCTTTGACAATAACACCATGCCTTGTGTGAGGGCCCCCACCAACCCTGACTGGGTGATCTAGCCCCACGAGGCCGACTTGAGTCTTTAATCAGGTCAACACTTGCAAGGCCACGGGGCCGGACTATATCCCAGGGTGCATTCTGAGAGCATGCGCAGAACAGCTGGCAGGTATATTCACTGTCATTTTCAACCTTTCCTTGTCCCAATCTGTAATCCCCACATTTTAGGAGGTTGTAAAGGTTTGGCATGGGCCCTCAAATCCTCCAAAAGTTCACTGCTTGGTATGGCAACAGCACAACCCTTGATCGCATGACTCTACAGCGGATGGTGCAGTGTATTCAGCCCAGTATATCACTCGGGGCGAGCTCCCTGCCATCCAGGACCTCTATATCAGGCGGTGTGAAAGGAAGGCCCGGAAAATCGTTAAACTCCAGCCACCCAAACCATAGACTGTTCTCTCTGCTTCCGCATGGCAAGTGGTACCGGTGCATTAAGGCTGATACCAATATCTTCTATCCCTAAACCATAAAGCTGCTAAATAGTGAACAAAATCTCTACACAGACCCTTGAGTTGACCCTTATTTTCTCTATGCACACTCACAGGACCCTACACACTGACACACAGTGACACTCCAACTCACACGCAGACTTACTTAATTTGTTCACGCACACACAACATGCACACATTTATACTGACTCTACACACACGCACACACTTGCATACAATTGTCATATACGCTGCTGCTACTCTATCATACATCCTGATGCTTAGTCTCCTTACCCTCCTCTGTTTTCTGTTCTTCCTCTCTCTTCTGTCTGGCAGGATTAATTAGCTGCTGTCCTGCTCCTCTCAGACTTCCATCAGCATCCTCTCTCTTCCCCTCTACCCCCCCTCTCTCAAATCTCCTGTTTCTCCCCAGTCCTTTACCCTCTCTCTCTTTCCCTGCCTTCCCGATGCCCTTGCCCCCTCTACCCACTCTCTCTCCCTCTCTCCAGTGGATAGGAAGGCAGGTGGTTTAGAGAGATGACCTCCTTCACATCCTCCCCTCAGTCTCCCCTCAGTCTCTCTAATTAGACTAACACGTTCTTTCCTTATTATTTTAACAGGGCCACCAGAAAGAGGGTGTATGTGTTTGTGTGTGTACGTGTCTGTGTGTGTCGGGCAGGGGAAGGGCCAGGGTAGCTGTAAGACAGGGGGCCCAAGAGGAAAGGCTGTTGACAGGGGAACTGAGAAAGATTGCTTTAGGAGAGAACAACTTAAAAACTAACTTTAGAATACTTTGGGCGATGACAAGAAAAAAACAAATGTTGCTCTCTGCCATCTCATCCAACTCACAGCACTGTCCCTATTCCAGTTCGATATGTTTATATTCTGTCATTAATGGACAGAGATGATAGACTGGCACCTGCAACTTCAAAAATTTGGAAAGTGCAGTGAAATTTCACATCCGTTCTCATCTCATCTCCTTGTATTTCTCCTTCTACTTTCACCACCCTCCCACTTCTGTCCACAGGGCCGGTTCCAGGCATAAGTGACATAAGCGGTTGCTTAGGGCCCCCGGCCACTTTCTATCTCTGTGACATTGCTTTTGTCTAATAAACCTGGGTCAATGAAAACCTGACAGTCACTCAATTAGCCATGTCAGATTACAATTTTCAGATTGATAGTTAGTCTAGCCAGCTATCTAAACTTGTAGTAATCATGGCTGAATACCAACCGGGCACTTGCCCAGGGGCCCTGAGCTCCAGGAGGTCCCCATTTTGATTTTGTTTGTCATTCTCTCTGATATCATATTAACATGGCATAAGTCATTACAAAATGTGTAGAATTGCAGAAAACTTGCTTTAAAACAGCAACATTTTCCCTACACCCCATGGCAATATGTGTAGAATTATAGGAAATGAACTTAAATGTTTCCCTCCACCGTCAAGAAGGGGGCCACTAAAATGTTTTGAAATCTCGCTTAGGGCCCCCAAAAGCCTAGAGCCGGCCCTGTCTGTCCATCTTGTGGACTTTATGAGAAGGGTGGATGGGTGATGGGTGGGTTTCGTGTTTTGACTGCTCCAGAGTTGTGAGGGAGGACGATGTCTGTGGGTTGTCTGTGTTTTACTTCCTGTTGATGACCAAACATTACTGTCAGGAGTGTTGCATGTACAGTCACATATACATAATCTCTCTCTCTCTTGCTCTCTCTTGCTCTCTCTTCTTGCTTACTCTCATTTACACCCATTTCCAGTCCCTCTCCTGTCATCTTTCCCAGCAGCAGTTGTCAGTGTGCTGTCCAGACTTGCTCTCTGCTGGCCCGGGGGGTTGTAGCCATCGGAGGAGAGAGAAGGTCTCCCTCCTTCTGGCCCTCAGATGGGTCACAGCAGCCAAGCCCCAGCCCTGTGTGTGTGTATTGATGCCCTACAGCATAGATTCAACAAAGGATCTCCCTCCCTCCATTTTCTCCCTCCCTGCAGCCTGGAGTAGGAAGTAGCACTGAGCCATCCATCCAGGCGGGGAGGGAAGCAGGGAGAGAAAATGTCTCCCTCACAGGTCTGCTGCTGCTGTATGCCTCCGGTGACTTCACAGACCTCCGTCCACTCTGGGCAGGAAGGTACACAGCCTGGGCTAGAGAGAGGAACTTACTAGTTTCTACTGTGGGTTCGATTTGATTAGTCCAACGTATCGATGCGGTTCGATATGACTCAATGCACTAACAATTGTTGCATGAACATATTCATTTTCCATTCTAAGTGAATATCTGATACTGATGGATTTAGGAGCTGATCTAGATCTGTCTAAATTCTCTAAGCTGAATGGCTGTGTGTGTGTGCAATTTCTATTTTTGTCCCCTCACTTTTTATCAGAAATTCTCATCAACCACTGATTAACTTGTCATATAGCAGATTAAAATATTTTGAGCTATTCATGTCATTATTTATATTTAGAAATGATCAATGACATGCATAGCCAATTAATATAACACAGCTTTGGATTTCACCCTGTCTCAAAAGCCTGTTTGGAACTTTAATGGAGAGCTGCTCTCTTCTCCCGTTCTGACCAGGGGAGCAAATATTATTGCTGTCCATGTTATGAAATTACACCTTTACCCTGTTCATGTAAAAATGACTAAATGCACTGATTTTGTTTAAAGCAGAACTACCCAAAATATTTAGTACTGTGAACTTGGCAATCGAAAGCCCCAATCAGCAGTTAGATGTGCAATCAGCAAGATGTGAGTTGTGTCCACTCCGATAACCTGCCCTACACAGCTCCACTGGTAAAATACAGCTCATTTGATAACAATGACCCAGCAAATTATATTGGTTGTCCATCAATTAATAAAGCCTATGATTTAATATTGCGAAAGCCATTTTTACAAACAACTGAATGCTGAAGGTGTTGCGCAGATGTAGCCTATGAATATTAGAACAGGGATAGAGGGTAGGCCTACTGTACCTCTCGTTGGCGCAAACAGCTGCATTTCCCGCAGTGTGCGCACAGTTATCTGACTTGTAGATCAATGTCATATGCAGTTACCGATATAATAGTTTGGTAGGCTGAAGGAGAAGATGCATCAATTCAGCCACAACATATTAGAGGTATTTTTGGAATAAATCAGAAAAATATAGTAGGACAAAATAATTAGTGAATCGGCAATTCGTAAAGTTTGAATCGGTTTTCTTACGGATGCATGCTTCATTTGGATCGGTTTGGGTTCCCGCATTAAACATTTGAACCTGGGCCCGATATCGGTGAATCGTTACATCCTTAGATAACACAGAGCTTGGTAGTAAAATATGACATTCAAATTTCACTCCCCGCAGAGACGCCAGTATTCACCAGTCAGCGCTTTAGAGAGGCACAATAAATGGGCCTCAGATGAGCCTAACAGCATTCAGTCCTCTCTCGCGTGGATATTGATGTAACACATCATAACCCTGGGGCTTTCTTTCTCTCCTCATCCCTCTGATTGATTGGTTATTTGAATCACAGGGCATTTGAAAGTAGCTATAAAATATTATAGGCGGTGTTCCATGGGTCAGCTAGATGCTGCAGGTCAGATATTGTATTCACCAGATCTAATCTCATTACCCATCCTTTAGTTTTCACATTAGAGTAATCTCCTTTAGGAGGGCTGGGCTTCTTTACAACCAGAACCTGTACATTCACCCCCAGTTCTGAGACAGAAATGATAGGACCGAAGGGAACCTTCATCCCATAGTGGATTCAAAGGAAATACCGAACGAGTGGCTCGTCAATATTCAAGTCTGTTTTCAGCTATTGCCTTACTGTGTGTCTGTAATAACAAAGGTCTGTGTCATATTGAAACATGAAGATTGAATAACAGCCTCCATCCAGCCTTCCTTCCTTGTGGCACTAATTATTTGACCAACAAGAGTCTAGCTTTTATTAACTATCCAATCCATTGTCCCCGAGCACTGCAGAACTCATCTCTACTGCTACTACAATAACAAGCCAGACATCACCTCAATAACACACTCAGCTCAGCTGGCTAGTCCTGTCAAACAGTATGAAGATTGTTTAAATACTGTAAATGGAAGAACCATCACAGTGTATTTAAAGGGCTGGGAAATAAGGACAAAATCCCATATCACGATCATTTACACAATACCACAGTATGCTCTAATGATGAGAGACGAGCAGCTCTTTTGTTCAATACATTGTCAGTTTGAGAAGGTTAGCTCTTGTTTGCAGTAAGGCAACCTAGTAAATATTACTCAGGTAAAGTGGTTACAACAACATCAGGCTTAATATGTTTGGGCATGTCGAGAGAGTGTTGTGGAATTTTGAAATCCAACTGTTTATTGTTCACATCCATAGGGATAACAAATGCATTACAAATCCCTAGCCTAACAGTATTGCTGCATAAAAACTACCAGCCTTTAGTATTTAGTATATTGAATCATTTGACTGTATCCAAAGAAAAGCCTTATCGAATAACTGATCAAATCAGAATTAGAAAATGCCTCTGAACTGAAAGTATTGTCCTCTTAGAAGTTATTCAATCTACAATGGGTTTGATAAAATAACTTGGATAATGTCAGATGAAAACAGATTATATTACAATGCTATCACAGTAGTACAGTTCATGCTTAAAAATCCATTTAATCCATGGTTTGTTTTGTATATATATTTATTCTTTGTTTATACAGGTGATCCCACTGATATTAAAAAAAAGTTTCACAAGGAAGAGCTGTAACAAGAAAGACCGAAGCAATCAACAAAAACTGTAGTGCTTCTACTGCTTCAAATGCCATTCAGATTATAATGCTGCTTAATTTTAGGACCGGTTTCCCTGACATTGATTTGGGGCGGCAGGTAGCCTAGTGGTTAGAGTGTTGGACTAGTAACTGAAAAGTTGCAAGATCAAATCCCCGAGCTGACAAGGTAAAAATCTGTGGTTCTGCCTGTGAACAAGGCAGTTAACTGACTGTTCCTAGGCTGTCATTGAAAATAAGAATTTGTTCTTAACTAACTTGCCTAGTTAAATAAAGGAAAAATACATTTAAAAAAAGCCTAGGACTAAAAAGCATACTAAATGGAGATTCTCTATTGAAATAGCTTTTTAGTCCAGGACTAGGCTTAATCTATGTCTGGGGAATCTGGTCCAAAGTCAACTCGTTGCGCTCCCTGTTCCAGACTTGTAAATAACTAATATGTTTTGTCCACCTCCGTGTTGGCCACTAAGTGATGCAGAGTCATTCGGCGAGGCTGCTTTGTTAATCACAGATGAGGACACTGAGGGGATGTGAGGTGACTGAGGGGATGTGAGGTGACTGAGGGGATGTGAGGTGACTGAGGGGATGTGAGGTGGTGGTTGTAAAGGCGTTGGCCTAAATGACAATCAACAGTAGCATGGGCCCCCACACTGCTGCTTTTGTATGTCCCTCTCAGTTCCCCCAGGACACACAGGCCAGAGCCAACACCAACATCCTGCCATGGGAAGCAAACACACTCAACCAAGGCAGCATTTGAATGTTGGAGGATATAAACTCAGCAAAAAAAGAAATGTCCTCTCACTGTCAACTTTGTTTATTTTCAGCAAACTTAACATGTGTAAATATTTGTATGAACATAACAAGATTCAACAACTGAGACATAAACTGAACATGTTCCACAGACATGTGACTAACAGAAATGTAATAATGTGTCCCTGAACAAAGGGACAGTCAAAAGTAACAGTCAAAAGTAACAGTCAGTATCTGGTGTGGCCACCAGCTGCATTAAGTACGGCAGTGTATCTCCTCCTCATGGACTCCACCAGATTTGCCAGTTCTTGCTGTGAGATGTTACCCCACTCTTCCATCGGGGCACCTGCAAGTTCCCAGACATTTCTGGGGGGAATGGCCCTAGCCCTCACCCTCCGATCCAACAGGTCCCAGACGTGCTCAATGGGATTGAGATCCGGGCTCTTCCCTGGCCATGGCAGAACACTGACATTCCTGTCTTGCAGGAAATAACGCACAGAACGAGCAGTATGGCTGGTGGCATTGTCATGCTGGAGGGTCATGTCAGGATGAGCCTGCAGGAAGGGTACCACATGAGGGAGGAGAATGTCTTCCCTGTAACGCACAGCGTTGAGATTGCCTGCAATGACAACAAGCTCAGTCCGATGATGCGGTGACACACCGCCCCAGACCATGACGGACCATCCACCTCCAAATCGATCCCGCTCCAGAGTACAGGCCTCGGTGTAACGCTCATTCCTTCGACGATAAACACGTATCTGACCATCACTCCTGTTGAGACAAAACCACGACTCGTCAGTGAAGAGCACTTTTTGCCAGTCCTGTCTGGTCCAGCGACGGTGGGTTTGTGCCCATAGGCGACATTGTTGCCGGTGATGTCTGGTGAGGACCTACCTTACAACAGGCCTACAAGCCCTCAGTCCAGCCTCTCTCAGCCTATTGTGGACAGTCTGAGCACTGATGGGGACTGTGCGTTCCTGGTGTAACTCGGGCAGTTGTTGTTGCCATCCTGTACCTGTCCCGCAGGTGTGATGTTCGGATGTACCGATCCTGTGCAGGTGTTACACGTGGTCTGCCACTGTGAGGACGGTCAGCTGTCCGTCCCACCTCCCTGTAGCGCTGTCTTAGGCGTCTCACAGTACGGACAATTTATTGCCCTGGCCACATCTGCAGTCCTCATGCCTCCTTGCAGCATGACTAAGGCACGTTCACGCAGATGAGCAGGGACCCTGGGCATCTTTCTTCTGGTGTTTTTCAGAGTCAGTAGAAAGTTCTCTTTAGAGTCCAAAGTTGTCATAACTGTGACCTTAATTGCCTACCATCTGTAAGCTGTTAGTGTGTTAACGACCGTTCCACAGGTGCATGTTCATTAATTGTTTATGGTTCATTGAACAAGCTCTGGAAACAGTGTTTAAACCCTTCACAATGAAGCTCTGTGAAGTTATTTGTATTTTTACGAATTATCTTTGAAAGACAGGATCCTGAAAAAGGGAAGTAAATTTTTTTGCTGAGTTTAGGATGGTGATACAGATATGAGAGAAAGCAGTTGATGTTAAGCACAACTCTAAATCCTCTTGCCTTGGCGTAGTGGGACAAAAAGGGAAGAGCTTTTTTGTTTCCTTTGTGCCCATGCCCTGTGTTACATCATCCCTTTGTAAATAAACTGAAGCTCTGGCACTTAACTCCTAATGCCTGGCCATACTAAACACAACTCTCTGGGTTACATATAAGAGGGCCCAGAGTTTTTTTTTTTTTCTGACGACCTGACTTGACCAAAAAAAGGCTTTGAGCTTTTCCTGCCCTATTCTTATAGTAATGTGCTGTTTAGACAGAGTATAGTGCTGTGTCACACTAAACAACAGACAGAGGATGCATGGGACCAGTCACAGTACAAGAGTAGTGAGGGAACCTGGCTGCCCTGTGGCAGATGTGGAGGTGTTCAGCTCCAATTGTCACCACCCTCTAATCATGCTGCTAGCTACACGCCAACACACCCACCAGCATATAGGCATCATTCACTGAGCTAGTGAAATGCTAGGCTAACAGACCCACAGGCAAAGCATAGTATAGGCTTCATTCACAGGCAGTGCCAAGTGAGGGTTCAACCCAGTCTACTACAGAGTTCTGTACAGAACAAATTAATCACTTATCAGCTCCTCTCCTGCTGACTCAATCACAACCATCTTTCCATCTGAGATGCTCTCTGCTATACCAATGGAATAGCGAGTCAATCTCGCTATTTTAGGAACACTTTCTATGACCCCAAAACATGACCCTACGCTGAAAGAACTGAGAGATGAGCAACTCGATCACTGTCTCGCTGCCTCGAAGTGAAAACCTTTTCCCAGGCATATTGTTGGATGCGATAAATAACTATAGTAGTACTTGCAGGTGCAGTACAATGTCGAACAAGTCTTTGAAAAACACTTTGCTCAGAGCTTGAGGAAGGTCACCATCGATACAATACTTTCCCCCACAACCATTTGTCTGTTAGCTCCTGGTAAGTTCACTAGACTGAACAGACAAGCAGGACAGACAGTGTCTCCTTGGTACATCTGGCATTGAAACTACATCACTGCTATTATTCCTCCTTTCATCAAACCTGTGAATTGATTTTAAGTGCTGTTGAGTAATTCACTGCCCTCTATTAACACCCATAGCAATGAGCTATTATTAGAAACATTGTGGATATGGATGTAATGAAATTAATCCAAAGCTGGATGATTGTAACAGAACAAAACCAGCAGCCTGTTGGTAATACCAGCAGTCAGTTAGCAATACCAGCAACCTGTTGGCATTACTAGCAACTTGTCAGCAGTACCAGCAACCTGTTGGCATTACTAGCAACTTGTCAGCAGTACCAGCAACCTGTTGGCATTACTAGCAACTTGTCAGCAATACCAGCAACCTGTTGGCATTACTAGCAACTTGTCAGCAATACCAGCAACCTGTTGGCATTACTAGCAACTTGTCAGCAATACCAGCAACCTGTTGGCATTACTAGCAACTTGTCAGCAGTACCAGCAACCTGTTGGCATTACTAGCAACTTGTCAGCAATACCAGCAACCTGTTGGCATTACTAGCAACTTGTCAGCAGTACCAGCAACCTGTTGGCATTACTAGCAACTTGTCAGCAATACCAGCAACCTGTTGGCATTACTAGCAACTTGTCAGCAGTACCAGCAACCTGTTGGCATTACTAGCAACTTGTCAGCAATACCAGCAACCTGTTGGCATTACTAGCAACTTGTCAGCAGTACCAGCAACCTGTTGGCATTACTGGCAACTTGTCATTAATTACAACGGGCAACCTATTGGTTATACCGGCAGCCTGTTGGCAATACCGGCAGCGTGTTGGCAGTAGCGAACCACAGGATGTCAACACAAGTGGCCATACTTTTCTTGACTTTTCTAGCTACAGTTGCCCCTATGATATAATCCTTATTTACCAAGACCTGAGGCCTCATCAGCCCTGCTCTTATTGCTGTTCATGGCCAATTACTGTTATTCAGCATCATCAGAGCACTAATCAATGAGTCCCATGGAGGCCAATAATAAGGACCGTAGCCTCTTCCTAACCACCCAGTGTATACACTTTAATGAATGAAAGCCTGCTTCCTCCCTCCCTTGGGTCAAATACATAGATTGTTTTTGATTTCTTCCTCTACCTCAGGGATAGGGCTGTGGCGGTCACGAAATTTCATCAGTCGGTGATTGTCAAGCAAATAACTGTCAGTCTCACGGTAATTGACCGTTAATTAACATAAACACATTTAGCATCTCCTTGCCTACAAGGCACGAATGCAGACCTTTGGAACATCTACATTTGAAAAAGTCTAATAAATCCATATAATATAGAAGAAGCATGATATGAAGAAAATGTAGTCTATTTCAGAAGAACAGAATAGCATACTCTGAGTTGTCCTTATGTGAGGTCCTGATCTGGGTATGCCATATGGCTGTGGGCTACACTAGTTCATTTAGCAGACAAGATTTGCTTAGAATTCTGTGGCATTATTTTATAGTATGAAGAATACAATTGAACATAGCTGAATAAAATAGAAAGGATATTTTCTCCAAACGATTTGAGGGAGTGGCACATGTGGCTATTATGTGTTGAGCGGTTAACAAAGAAATAGGTATTCCTATATGCTTAATTTATAGTTATTAATGTAACTTTAGTTGTTCTACAAATGTTAATACATTGTAAGGCTGTATGATGCGACTCTAATGATTTGAAAAAAGTTGTTTGAAGGGCATGAGCTCTGCTTTGTTTTTTGCACAGGCTGTACACACTTCATCAGTCACTCATTCACAATTTGACCAGCACTTGATAATGCCTCGAATTTCATGGCGGAATCCCCTTTGTGTGGCCGTAATGGTCCCTAAAAGAATCCATGCCTTTTGCGGCCGGTGGCCGTTGTGCCCTTCTCCCTGAGTGCGGCACGCTTGGAAGCACCTCTCTCACATGGCTTTCCATCACATGATCGGGTCTTTCTCACAGGCTAAAAGTGAAGACAGACACATCCGGTACGCAACTGCACACATCCTTATCCAATTCCGAGGTGCATATGGAAGATATTGGAAGAACTGTCCACATTTTACTTTTCGTCAGCCAACAAGATGAGTAGGCCTAACGAACAAGAAAAGCACTAGCCTATGTCAATCTACTATCCCCCATAGGACAAAAGTCAACCTATTCTATTCTGTGCAAGAAATAAATATTCCAAACATAGTCTGGGACAGTTGTGGGATGCGATGGACCCCAAATGAATACAACCACTAGCATCCCCCCAAAAATGTACGAAATGTGGCTGACGCAACAGATCAGAATGTTTAGCTTAAAATGTTGATAGACTATTAGGCTATTTATTCACATTATAAGTGCAGCAATGTGCACATGGTAGTAGGCTATAAGTGTGAATGTTCCATTAGCGGAAAAACACCATTATCAAAAGTGACCGCAAATGTGATTATGCATGTAGTGCTTTTATTATAAAGGTGCATTTTTATGGTGAAAATGATCTTCCCCAAAATTGAAACTCATGTGCTGCTTATGTATGCCAGTTAGGCTCTACACCCCTTGTAAAGTGGATTAATGTGCTTAATTTTAAGAAGTTATTTGGCCACTGTAGTTGTGATATAAACCTTATCAAAACATATAGGCCTATGGGCTAGGCTACACGAGGTGTGCGATTATGATTCGAAAAAGTCGTTGTTTCTTATGCTGGGCATCATTCACAAGACCTATATAAGTGAAATGCTAATATTGTCACCCATCAGACTATTCTTGATTCAATCTTGTCTTTACATATATTAAATACATATACATACATACACCTGTATCGAAACAGGGGCATTGGAAAAAATACATAATCTATGCACTTAAATAGCAAATGGAGGACGCTTTTTCCATGGTTCATTTTCATGCCAGCCAGGTGGGCTATAATCCTGTTGTAAATATAAGCAATGTGCTTAATATTAGGAAAGTTGAGTAATAAATATAGTAGGCCTAGCTTGTAAAAAGCTTATGGGATCATTCTCTTTTTAATAGAGGCCATCACTCTGTTTGCTCACGCAGTTGCATAGCCTATAGAAATGTTGCGCAACATGGGCTCATGGGCTCTCATTAAGTGTTTGATTAGATTTTCGATTACATTTGCATTTATGTCAGAGTGATTAGAGGGACAATAGAGTGCTGAGTACCAGGCAGTTAGCAATTTGGTAGGCTGCTAATGACCAGCAGCAGCATCAGAGCTTGGAGAAGCCTAATTACCGTGACTAAACGGTCACGTGGAATTTGACTGCAGTATGGCAGTAATACTGTCACCGCAACAGCTGTACTCGGGATCAATGCGTTCTCCCCTTATTTTGCTATTAGTGGTGTAGCTCTGTGGGCTGGGTGCTCAGTGGGGGCCTGTGTGCTATCAAGAACCTCATGATTTAAACATCTCCTGTATACAGCCAGCTCAAGTTCTTCTCCTAAGACATGGATATTTGTTTTGAAAAATATACAATATTAGTTTTCCCCCCCAGGACAGATGATTTAAGTGGGTGTGTGAGTATGAGCTTGTTTGTTTGTTTCTGTGTGGTGGGGCTGTTTGTATGTCTGGATTGTACCCATGTTCTGTAGAACAGCTCCTAGCTAGACTAATATTTTCAGAATGAAATGTGATTTGAAACTGGTGAGCTGCCTCTCCCTGGCTGCTGTGGTAATGTCAGTGCTTCGTGTTGTTTTCTCTCTACCCTTCATAGACCTGGCCCTGGGTTTGTACTGCTGCAGCTGGGTCTCATTTATTCCAGTGGGCACCCTGGCATAGCACATCCACCCCTGGCACATTCTCCTCTGTTGGTTGTGCTCCCTGCTTCTGCCTCTGCTCCCTCCTCCCCTGCCAGTCCACACTGGGCCTGATTGATAATGAGGCAGTTTCCTGGGTCCTGGCCCTTTTCCCTCACCCCCAACTCTTTTTTTCCCTCTTTCATGCTTTTTGGAAAAGGGCCTCCCTACTAAGCTCAAGTCAATGGATGTAACCACAACTATCTCCTCCATTGCCTGGTTGCTAGGCAGCGGGGCAGTATTTGTTTTGCTCATATCCCTGGAATTGTCTGGTCTCTGTAAGTGGAGCTTGATCCCACTGTTCTCCCCCCCCCCTCCCCCCCCCATGGGAAACTTATGTTTACATTGCCAGAGCAAGTGAAATAGATACTAAACAATAAAACATGAACAGTAAACATTATTTTGGAACGTTTGTGAGTGTAAAGACATTTCAAATGGCATATGTCTATATAGAGTTGTAACAATGTGCAAATAGTTAAAGTAAAAAGGGAAAATAAACATAAATATGGGTTGTATTTACAATGGTGTTTGTTCTTCACTGGTTGCCCTTTTTTTGTGGCAACAGGTCACACGTCTTGCTGCTGTGATTGCACACTGTGGTATTTAACGCAATAGATATTGGATTTGTTTTGACATTTTTTGGGGTCTGTGTAATCTGAGGGAAATATGTGTCTCTAATATGGTCATACATTTGGCAGGAGGTTAGGAAGTGCAGCTCAGTTTCCACCTCATTTTGAGGCTACAGTATGTGCACACTGTAATGAATACTCAGGGAGAAAAAGGTGTAGATTCACGTGCAGAGCGCGGCAGGTGTTTATTTCGCCTTCGCAGAAGGCAGGAACCGTGGTCACAGGCAGGAAATGGTCATACACAGGTAGACAAACAGGCAGGTGAATCAACTAGGACTGAAGGCTATAACTGGTTCTCACAAACGAGCTAGGAAAAGGCTTAGTAGAGTCAAAACAAACAATACCTCAAAGTCACAAACAGAATGAACTGAACTAAATAAGGAGCTGATGAGACCAGGTGAGTAACTAACACAGTAACTAACACTAACACATCAATGAACAAAAATGAAAGACAGGGCTACGTTCAAGAACACAAAGAAACAGGGCTACGTTCAAGAACACAAAGAAACAGAACACAAGGTTGACTAAGAAAATAAATACAGAACTTTACACACACTGCCCAGTCTTCTCGTGAGAGCCTGGTCTACCTACGGCGTCCTTTCTCAATTCATGTGTTTCTTTACCTAATTGGTATGTCAAATTTTATATTCCTTTTGATAGCATAGGAGGCCCTTTTTGCCTTGTCTCTCAGATCGTTCACAGCTTTGTGGAAGTTACCTGTGGCGCTGATGTTTAGGCCAAGGTATGTATAGTTTTTTTGTGTGCTCTAGGGCAACGTTGTCTAGATGCAATTTGTATTTGTGGTCCTGGGAACTGGACATTTTTTGGAACACCATTATTTCTGTCTTACTGAGATTTACTGTCAGGGCCCAGGTCTGACAGAATCTGCGCAGAAGTTCTATGTGCTACTGTAGGCCCTCCTTGGTTGGGGACAGAAGCATCAGATCATCAACAAACAGTAGACATTTGACTTCAGATTCTAGTAGGGTGCTCTAGACTGTTCTAGTGCCCTTGTAACGGATGTGAAATGGCTAGCTAGTTAGCGGTGGTGCGCGCTAGCAGCCTTTCAGTCGGTTACGTCACTTGCTCTGAAACCTAGAAGTAGTGGTTCCCCTTGCTCTGCAAGGGCCGCGGCCTTTGTGGAGTGATGGGTAACGACGCTTCGTGGGTGACTGTTGTTGATGTGTGCTGATATATGTTGATATATATATATGTTGAAGAAGGTGGGGCTTAAGCTGCATCCCTGTCTCACCCCACAACCCTGTGGAAAGAAATTCACACTTGTTGTTTCTGTACATGGATTTTATAATGTTGTATGTGTTTCCCCCAACACCACTTTCCATCAATTTTTATGGCAGACCCTCATGCTAAATTGAGTCAAAAATATTTTGAAATCAACAAAGCATGAGAAGACTTTGCCTTTGTTTTGGTTTGTTTGTCAATTAGGGTGTGCAGGGTGAATACGTTGTCTGTCTTACTTTTGGTAAAAAGACAATTATGATTTTTCAACACCGATACAGACTTTTGGAGGACCAAAAAAGCCGATTTTTTATTTATTTTATTTTTTATTATTATTATTATTATTTTTTTTTTTTTTTTTGTAATAATGACAATTACAACAATACTGAATTAACACTTATTTTAACTTAATTTAATACATCAATAAAATCAATTTAGCCTCAAATAAATAATGAAACATGCTCAATTTGGTTTAAATAATGCAAAAACAAAGTGTTGGAGAAGAAAGTAAAAGTGCAATATGTGCCATGGAAAAAAGCTAACATTAAAGTTCCTTGCTCAGAACATGAGAACATATGAAAGCTGGTGGTTCCTTTTAACATGACTCTTCAATATTCCCAGGTAAGAAGTTTTAGGTTGTAGTTATTATAGGAATTATAGGACTATTTCTCTCTATACCATTTGTATTTCATATACCTTTGACTATCGGATGTTCTTATAGGCACTTTAGTATTGCCAGTGTAACAGTATAGCTTCCATCCCTCTCCTCGCCCCTACCTGGGCTCGAACCAGGAACACATAGACAACAGCCACCCTCGAAGCATCGTTACCCATCGCTCCACAAAAGCCTTGCAGAGCAAGGGGAACAACTACTCCAAGTCTCAGAGCGAGTGACGTCACCGATTGAAACGCTATTAGCGTGCACCCCGCTAACTAGCTAGCCATTTCACATCGGTTACACCAGCCTAATCTCGGGAGTTGATAGGCTTGAAGTCATAAACAGCTCAAAGCTTGAAGCATTGCGAAGAGCTGCTGGTAAAACGCACGAAAGTGCTGTTTGAATGAATGTGTACGAGCCTGCTGCTGCCTACCATCGCTCAGTCAGACTGCTCTATCAAATATCAAATCATAGACTTAATTATAACATAATAACACACAGAAATACGAGCCTTTGGTCATTAATATGGTCGAATCCGGAAACTATAATTTCGAAAACACAACGTTTATTCTTTCAGTGAAATACGGAACCGTTCCGTATTTTATCTAACGGGTGGCATCCCTAAGTCTAAATATTGCTGTTACATTGCACAACCTTCAATGTTATGTCATAATTATGTACAATTATGGCAAATTAATTACGGTCTTTGTTAGGAATAAATGGACTTCACACAGTTCGCAACGAGCCAGGTGGCCCAAACTGCTGCATATACCCTGACTGCTTGCACGGAACGCAAGAGAAGTGACACAATTTCCCTAATTATAAGAAATTCATATTAGCAAGCAATATTAACTAAATATGCAGGTTAAAAAATATATACTTGTGTATTGATTTTAAAGAAAGGCATTGATATTTATGGTTAGGTTTGGTGCAACGACAGTGCTAAATCATCACCCGTTTGGCGAAGTAGGCTGTGATTCGATGAGAAATTAACAGGCACCGCATCGATTATATGCAACGCAGGACACGCTAGATAAACTAGTAATATCATCAACCATGTGTAGTTAACTAGTGATTATGTGAAGATTGATTGTTTTTTATAAGTTTAATGCTAGCTAGCAACTTACCTTGGCTTTTTGCTGCCCTCGCGTATCAGGTAGTCAGCCTGCCACGTAGGCTCCTCGTGGAGTGCAATGTAAGGCAGGTGGTTGGAGCGTTGGACTATTAACCGGAAGGGTGCAAAAACGAATCCCCGAGCTGACAAGGTAAAAATCTGTCGTTCTGCCCCTGAACAAGGCCCCTGAACGGTGGGTTACACCGTTCCTAGGCCGTCATTGAAAATAAGAATGTGTTTTAACTGACTTGACTAGTTAAATAAAGGTGTAAAAATTTTTAAAATAATAATAATAATCGGCCAAATCGGTGTCCAAAAATATGAAAACTTCAAATCGGCCCTAATTAATCGGCCATTCCGATTAATCGGTCGGCCTCTATTTGATATTTGCTCAGTACATTGTTTTCACTGAGGAAATGTACGAGTCTGCTGTTAATGATAATGCAGAGGATTTCCCCAAGGTTGCTGTTGATGAATATCCCACGGTAGTTATTGGTGTCAAATTTGTCACTACTTTTGTGGATTGGGGAGATCAGTCCGAGGTTCCAAATATTGGGGAAGATGCCAGAGCTGAGAAAGATGTTAAAGAGTTTAAGTATAGCCAATTGGAATTTGTGGTCTGTATACTTTATCATTTAGTTTAGGATACCAACAACACCACAGGCCTTTTTGGGTTGGAGGGTTTGTATTTTGTCCTGTTGTCACGCCCTGACCGTAGAGAGCTTTATATGTCTCTATTTTGGTTTGGTCAGGGTGTGATTTGGGTGGGCATTCTATGTTCATTTTCTATGTTTTGTATTTCTTTGTGTTTGGCCGGGTGTGGTTCTCAATCAGAGGCAGCTGTCTATCGTTGTCTCTGATTGAGAACCATACTTAGGTAGCTTTTTCCCACATGGTTTTTGTGTGTAGTTATTTTCTGTTTAGCTGTTTTGTTTGCCTGACAGAACTGTTCGCTTTCGTTCTCCTGTTTGTTGTTTTTGTTCGATTGTTTTTTTGGGATTAAATCATGAATACTTTAAACGCTGCACCTTGGTCCACTCTTCCTTCAGCCCACGAGAAGCGTGACACCTCTAGTGCATTCAATGTACAGTGAATTCGGAAAGTATTCAGACCCATTGACTTTTTCCACGTTTTGTTAGCTGGCTGGCTCGTTAGCTAACGTTACGTGATGTGAGGGATCTTAAACATGTGTACCACACCTGTTGAATATTGCCGGTGTCAGTAAAAGTCTGCAAAAAAGCTTAATGAAATTGGTTAGAGTTATCGCGTTTGAATGTTTTGGTATCTAGTGAAGAGCTCTTCTTTGTCTACACCCATTCAGCATCGTTCACACCCTCTTAGGCTTTAGCCACACCCATCTTGTTTCGCTCCTGGTGTGCACACTTGACACTGACCGATGATTTGTTTACCTCTTGATAACATGAAAACAGCCTAACCAGCTCTACTGGCAACAATTTCATTACGCTTTTTTGCAGACGTTTACTGACATCGGCCATATTCAATGTGTACACACGTTTAAGATCACACACGTCACGTAAAGTTAGCTAATGAGCCAGCCAGGTAATGTTAGCTAGTTAAACAACAATGAACAAAGTGCCAACAATACCACAGTGCTGGGAGCTAACCAACCAGGTCCAATGTTAGCTAGCTAACATTAGGATCTAACTAGAAAAGCAAACGGCTCTGGGAAACAAATAATAACGCCAGCAAGTTAACGTTAGCTAGTTAGCTAACAGTACACTTTAGCTTGAAATGAAACCACTTTCTGTCAAAATTAGAAACGTGTAATATCTGAAAATGTAGCTAGCTAACGCTAGACAATCTTACCTGTTTACATCATCATTCATGACGGACGCGTCTCCCTGTCAGGAATGCCATACCACGGTTGCCCTTAGTTTGAAGATGTAATCCAGAGAGAGGTGATTTTTCCATATCTTTAGCTATCGTACTCTAATTCCACTGATTTCAAAACTTGATCCTCCAGAATAGTGGAGATCGACATGTATGCAGCTTCACTACACAGTATATTTTTTTTAAAGCCACGTTTGACAGGATTACCAACACAGACTGACAAGCTCAAATAGACAGCAGCCTTCAATATGGCAGACCAATCCGAACTCCTCTCTCGACATGTCCAGCCCACTCATTATCTCAGCCAATCATGGCTAGTGGGAAGGTTGCTAACTTTTTCTGTGGCTTAACCAATAAAGTTCGTAATTTAACAATCGTATTTGTATTTACAGATGGCATACAAGTTTGTTATTAAGGCACATGAAAGTTCACATGTTCGAGAAGGCATTTCTGCCCCAAAAAAGCATTTTGATAAAAAAAAAAAAAAAAAAATGTTCAAACGTCTCTCCTGTGAAGTCGTGACTTGCGCCTAGTTTCCTGAATCGGGTCACATTTGTCATTGTTGGTCATTTTCTGAGGTCTGCTTGACATCTTTAGGTTTGATAGGGAAGCTGAGAGGTCAAATATACTGTTCAGGTTTTCTACTGCCAAGTTTACACCTTCAGTATTACAGTGGAGGGAATGCTGTCACCTCCGGTTAGGTGTTTGTTCCCCTGCGGTTCAGAAACCCTACATGTGTGTCAGCTCCCCTAGCTCTTGAAAATCTTCATTAGAGCAGTGGATGAATGGACTGTTTATAGTGATACAGTACCTCTCAATCTCACACCATAGGAGGTTTTCCTTGTCAGTATGTGAGGTCAAGCGATGTACCCCCCCCCCCCCCCCCAACACACACACACTCCCAGTCTTACACTCAGCACACAGTGAACAATTGTGCTGCCCTGCAGGGAGAGTTTCCACGCTGTGTCATGAAGGATTCTGGGCTGTGGAAGCACCATATGGGGGATACAGTGTGTGTGTCTGTGCTACTGTCATCATGCTTTTATTACAGTGGAGGGACGCTCTCAATGGCCCTATATCCACTCACACTCATCCTCCAATCTGAGTTCCTCTGTCAGGCAGGAAGACTAAACATCCTCCTCATAATAGTTTCCCTCTGCACAGCTTTAATCTGCTCAACGACCAGCCAGCCACCATATCACTTTCATTCAAAGGCTGCTGTGTTGAAAAGAGGCGGTCAGAACCCAGGCTCAGATTGTTTCCTCTTTGTAGAGTGAAAGTGAATATAGTCGGAATGGGATTAAGGCTGTTTGTTGTGTTAGAGAGAGGGAGTAGTCCACTATTGGGGCTGTCCCTGGCATTCCTCCATCTGGTGAGATAGAGGGGGAGGGAGAGGGGGGAGAGAGAGAGATGGGTAGAGCAGTGATATCTGCAGGCCAGTCTTCAACAACAGCCATAACACAGCTCTGAGAGTCCGTGCTGATAGAAGCCCACACTTGAATTTGTTGGATTTAATGCAATTGAATTCTATTACATTTTACCATTCAAAAGACCTGTTCTAGTTGAACAATCAGATAGCACAAGGCTTGCATAGGTTTATGTGGCTTACAATGTAGCACAAATTACTTTGGTTGAGTGTGTGTGTTTGCACTAGTCTAATGTATTATTTTGTTTATGTGTGTACATTATGTGCTTGCACGCATGCCTGTGTATGACTCAACTGCATGTGTGCATGCAACTATGTGCTGTGAACATCATAGCGGTCTTTTGCAGGTTAGCAGGTACATTAAATATTCAAGTTCTTCAGTGCAGTGCTGGCTCGCCTGCACATGCGTCCGTACATTATTAATGCAGGGGAATGGTTCAGGACCACCGTGTGTGTGTGTGTGTGTGTGTGTGTGTGTGTGTGGGGGGGGGGGGGGGGGGGTTAGCTCAGCTTTAATGTTGCAGATCGATTGTAATTGTTTGCATAATTTCTCATTTATTTTTCAAAAAAAAAAATCCCGTTACCCTACCACCCCTACCCAGATTGGAGTAAACTAACAGACAACAATTCTTCTACTGCTACTTACAGCTATTTTGGCTCACATCTACAGTATCTGTAGTTAAAGAATTGACATATTCATAATTTCCCCTTCAAGTTCTGGATTTTCACCCACTGCGGCCAATACACCATTCATTCTGATCTTAACGACAACCCTCTGATGTCCACAGATGAACCCATCTTTCCCAGTATAATGCCATTTTGCTATTTCCTTTTGCAATACATCCCTCCATTTTACTATGATGTGTTATGAGGGTCCTGAACCTCCCTATTCGTAACATTTCTGACGATATCGCCCTAAAAAGAAATACTTGACCCAAGAGTATAAAGATATTTCCCATTGACTGATCGTGGTTTTTCAGATCCCCTAACAATACAGTTTGCAGATCTGAACCCTGATATTGTGACATAAAAAGCAAGCAACCAATGGACAGACACCCCACCATGCACTTGAGAAAATACACATATTAATCAGTATAGAGTGTACACACACAATGGGCAAGTGCCTAAACATGTATATACACACACACTTTCCACTGTGTCTCTGAGTTACTTCCCTCTGTGTTCAGTTAGGAATACAATTACAATTTCAATTCTCGCTCAAGGCTTGGAGCCTGAGATGCCTCCTCCATTTCTCCTCCTTTTTCTTTACTTCAGCTTATCAACTCAGCCCACATACTGGAGCAGATCAGTGCAGGATGACTTGCTAACTGTTGGGAGCTGAGAGAGTGGCCTCTTTAGAATGCGTAACGGAGCAGAGGATGTGTCTCTTAGATTGGCCGGTTAGCATGGGGACTATAAGGAGGTTTTAAATGGAGAGAATTCACCCAGTCTGACTGTGTGTCTGCTCTGTACTCACATCACTGTTGTGATGGAATGTAGAATGTCAGTGGCTTGTTTTGTTGGTGGAAGATTATGGTTACTGTTGGGTAACGTGCGATCTGACACATAGACATACACTGCATATAAACAGTGAGTGTTGTTGGGTCAGAGTGACCATGACCCTAGTGGTGGACTGCGGGTCATTTAGCGCTGTGTGATTAGTTAACTACTCAGTGCTGCTGTCCTCTAATCCAGACAGCTAACTACTTAACATTACAGTACAGTAGTGGAAAATAGCCCAATGAGTTTCTTATGGACCCTGAACATGAAACAAGCAACATGACGTCATCTGAAAGAACAGGCCCATATCCTGTTTGTGAAAGTACTCCGACGTTTTAATTTAACGCTAATGATGATTAAGTGCCTTGTCTCAGCGGCTGTGGAGAGGGAGGGTTACAATACGACGGCTTCCTCTGAAGTTAACACACAGGTCGTGCTGTTGACGCAGGAGTTATTGGGTATAGGATACTCTGTGAAACCCTATGAGACAGAGTGAGGCACCCACTGAGTGGAGAGGGGGCCTCGAGGCATAACAATACTACCGTTTATATTATGCACTACTATAGATTGACATGACTGTTAGGCTGTAACTGGATAGGGAGCGACTGGAAGGAATATGAAAAGAGACAGATTAACTCAGAGAAAGGAAGGAGAGGGAGAGATGCATGTCAGCGTTAAGGCCTGAGGAAGAGGAGGGGGTTTAGATGTGCTTGCTGCCTGTTTAGATTTCTCCACTAACGGGAGTGTATTTTTAACCTCTGGCTGTTTTTGTTCTTTGTGCAGGTGCTGGAGAGTCAGGGAAGAGCACTATTGTGAAACAGATGAAGTAAGTAGAGCTCCATGCCTGGCTGGCTGTCTGGCTGTCTGGCTGTCTGGCTGGCTGGCTGGCTCCTCATTGTTTTTTTTTGCTGCTGTTCCCGTCAAGCATGAGCAATTAACCCAATATCACAACCTGACTCTGATGTCATTGTCAACACAAGCAGACAGGGACAGTACATTCTTAAACTAGATACCCAGAATCCTCTACATATCCTTTCTCATGCTATAATCTATACAAGGTGTCCCCAATTACATTCAGCCAATTTTATTCTTCAGTGGATGATAGTGGGGCCGGAACATAATTATAAATAATTTTTACACTGCAAATTGACCACAAGAAGCCCAAACAGATATAGTATTTGACAAAAACATAATAATTTAAAACCTTGATTACATTGGGATACGATCACGTATGCCTCTTTATCTATGCATGTGAATACTTGGGAATAGATTTTCTAATTTAAAATCACTTTGAGCTGATTTCCTGGTCATTTTACAGTCTTCAATGTCTCCTCCCCGAACAATCTCCGAAAACTTGGGGGGCCAAATCCAATCATTCGGCCTGCGGGCTGCCTATTGCGGAACCCTATCTGCATTGACCCATCTTGCACTAACTTTTTTGACTCACATACGCTGCTGCTCCTGGTTATTATCCATCTGTTACCTAGTCACTTTACTCCTACCTATATGTACATATCTACCTCAATTACCTCATACCCCTGCACATTGACTCTGTACTGGTACCCCATGTAAATAGCCAAGTTATTGTTACTCATTGTGTATTTATTTCTCATGTTATAATTTTTTTCTCTGCATTGTTGGGAAGGGCCCGTAAGTAAGAATTTCACTGTTAGTCTACACCTGTTGTTTACGAAGCATGTGACATAAGATTTGATTTGATCTATAAAGTGCATACTACTTCCTATACTTACAGTCGTAAGCCTGTTTCTTTCTCAACTGTTAGATAATGGGTTTGAGGTCTCCCCGGGAATGGGCAGCCACACACACACACACACACACACACACACACACACACACACACACACACACACACACACACACACACACACACACACACACACACACACACACCCACACACTGATAAAAAGGTATGGAACAGAGGAGTTTTTCTCACCATGATTAATGCATTGACTCCTTCCCTGCTAGCTCATATTCCAAGGAGCTACTCTGACAATAGAGTATACAGTTATCTTAAGTCTACGCTGTACAGGATGCTTCCTACTAGCCACGCTGGATCATTTGGAACATATAGAGAAGATACAGGTTATTAACCTGGTAGCAGATCTGGACCTGTATGTTCTGTAGCACATTACTCTTTTGTCATGTTTGTCATGCCAAACATTTATGCACAAACTGGAAAGCACATGGAATAGGTTAGTTACTGGTTGGTGCCCTGTGCATCTGAACATCCAGCCAGCCACACGCCCCTGTTTTGTGTGGCCTCTGGCTGGGTGTATTATAACACCTACTTCACCTGTTCTTGAACCATGCAGTTTTTTCAGGAGCGCTGGGGTAAATCTGTAGGACTAAAGCTGATGGTTATGAGCACCTTGGCTCTGGAGGCACTGTTGTCTCTGTATAACCCCGCTGCTCAATCTCACAAATGAAAACACACATACACTTAAACCCTCAATCCCTCTCACAGACATTCTTGATGACAAACACAGACGTTACTGCCTGTAAATACCAAAACACACACACACCTACCCCCCACATACACATCAATGCAAGCACACACAATTATCCTTTATATATTCACACACACACACACACGCACACGCACACGCACACACACACACACACACACACACACACACACACACACACACACACACACACACACACACACACACACACACACACACACACACACACACACACACACTCTTCAATGGTTGAATTATTCCTCCACATTCTCGTCGTGCCATGCTTTCAATCTCTTTTTCATCCACTTACACAGATCACTTCAACTGACGCTATTAAACCATTTCACACTGGATTAATAACACACACACCACACACACCCCTGTAATAAATGGGCGAAACACTGTCAAAACCATCCTGATGATGAAATCTCTTTCTCCGTCACCCATTAGCCAGTAACTTGTTTTGACTTGAAAATGATTGTATTATACTGAACAAAAATATAAACACAACATGTAAAGTGTTAGTCCAATGTTTCATTGGACCAACACTTGTTCCAGCTGGAACACAATGTTTCAGAGATACAATCTTCGGCAAAATCATTCGCATGGAGATTCCTGCAAAAATATTATTTGAAGATAAAAATATTATTTGAAGATGAACACAATGTTCCAGCTGACATAAAACATCCCATTCGCTCCAATTTTGTGCACACATATGTTTACATCCCTGTCAGTGAGCATTTCTCCTTTGCCAAGATAACCCATCCACCTGACAGGTGTGGCATATCAAGAAGCTGATTAAACGGCATGATCATTACACAGGTGCACCTTGTGTTGGGGACAATAAAAGGCCCCTCTAAAATGTGTAGTTTTTGTCACACAATACAATGCCACAGATGTCTCAAGTTTTTTAAGGGTGCATGCAATTGGCATGCTGACTGCAGGAACGTCCACCAGAGCTGTTGCCAGAGAATTTAATGTTCATGTCTCTACCATAAGCCACCTCTAACATCTTTTTAGAGAATTTGTCAATACGTCCAACCGGCCTTACAACCGCAGACCACGGGTAACCACGCCAGCCCAGGACCTCCACATCCGGCTTCTTCACTTGCGGGATCGTCTGACTGTAGTAACCCCCTTTTGTGGGGGGGGGGAAAGATTCTGATTGGCTGGGCCTGGCTCCCCAGTGGGTGTGCCTCGCTCAGAAGTGGGTGGGCCTATGCCCTCCCAGACCCACCGATGGCTGCGCCCCTGCCCAGTCATGTGAAATCCATAAATTATGGCCTAATTAATTAATTTCAGTTGATTGATTTCCTCTTATGAACTTTAAATCAGTAAAATTGTTGCATGTTGCGTTTTATATTTTTGTTCTGTATAATTGCCTTTAGTATAAATAACTTTAGGGCTCCACTAACAAGGAAAAGGCTTCATCATGATTTGCTCGGAATTTCTAAATTTAACTTAGATTTCAGAATTAAAATTAATTCTGCCGTGGTTCTTCTTGACTATTACCATTATGAATTTGCAGTCTCATCTGGTCTCATCTAGGAAAATGTCTGTTTCGACATGAAATCTAGTTATTTTACATTTTGGGGAAATTGAACATGACTTTAAACAAATAAGTCTCCCTGGTTCACCTCCAACCTCCCCAGCCAGCGTGGCTCTTTGGTGTGTTGTCTCCGCTGAATTGTAATTGAGAAAAAACACTTTGTGGGCTCATGGGGCGTCAGATAGCCTAGTGGTTAGAGCGTTGGACTAGTAACCGAAAGGTTGCAAGCTTGAATCCCCGAACTGAGAAGGTAAAAATCTGCTGTTCTGCCCCTGAGCATTAGTGAGGTCAGGCACTGATGATGGGCGATTAGGCCTGGCTCGCAGTCGGCATTCCAATTCATCCCAAAGGTGTTCGTTGGGGTTGAGGTCAGGGCTCTGTGCAGGCCAGTCAAGTTCTTCCACACACTCCAGCCGATACTTGGCTATGGAGATTGCATGACCCACCCCTCTCTCCCTCCTGTTTAAATGACCCACCTCCTCTCTCCCTCCTGTTTAAATGACCCACCTCCTCTCGTCCTCCTGTTTAAATGACCCACCTCCTCTCTTCCTCCTGTTTAAATGACCCACCTCCTCTCTCCCTCCTGTTTAAATGACCCTTCCGACTCTCTCTCTCCTGTGTCTGTCAGGATCATCCATGAGGATGGCTACTCAGAAGAAGAGTGTAAACAGTACAGAGCTGTGGTCTACAGCAACACCATCCAGTCAATCATGGCCATCATCAAGGCAATGGCTAACCTCAAGATCGACTACGAAGAGGCCGCTCGAGCGGTAAGACACACACACACACACACACACACACACACACACACACACACACACACACACACACACACACACACACACACACACACACACACACACACACACACACACACACACACACACACACAGTGCATCCACCTGAGCAGCCACTGTTCTCTCTGCATACACCCCACTGCTGCTCCAAAAGCCAACCAGCCCTTGAACCGCTCCCACTCTTCTCACAAAACAGACTTCTCCACTTTATCCCTCTTCTCTAGTCCAGCTCTAATCTGTCTGAAGTGAGACGGGGGAAATGATCTATGATCTATGATCTCTTCTTCCTGAAGTGCTACGTGACAATAGCCTCCAGACAGTTTAGAGTTTCGAGTAGTATAGCCTCCCCGACCTTGTATGAGGTGGAGTGAGTGCCATACAGTGATGTGCCATGTGTACTCAGTCCTGCTGCCCATGTGTGTCAGTAGACTAGGGGGACCACTGCAGAGCTAAGCTGCCTGTCTGCCCAGTGGGAACTACTGAGAGATATGACACAACAATAAAAAACTATCCATGTGTTCTTAGTAAGAGCCAATTATAGTCATGCCCCCCATGTCTCTCCCAAACAGGATTTACAGTTCCTCTCTATGCAAATAGGAATCTTATGAAATATTTTCCTGTTCTTTATATTACCAACCTAACAGAAGTATTATTAAGTGAGCAATCTGCTCACTCTCTCGACCAAGTCCAATTTTGGATTTGATCAAGTGTTGAGATAAAGACCTAATTTTGTACTACTTGCCAGTGTTACTTTCCTGTGCAGAGGAGGTATGGAGAGGGAAGAGTGTTCTCCTGCTGTGTATGTCACAGTTGGTTTATTGGAGGTAACTAGCTCTGCAAGACATATTCCTGCTACAAATCTCTGCAGGTCTGTCGGTGTCTCTCAAAATTATTAAAAAAACAGAAATCAAAACTTCACAGCGGTGAAACTAATCCAGTGTTATATATTATAACCTAACCTGATTGACATAAGGAATTCAGAATGATAATGTTGTACACTGTAAGACAGGCTACATTCTCCAACAATGGGCTTTGTGGATTATGCTGCTCTACTAGCTCTAAGCAGAGCCATGTATTTAGATATATGGCTCTGGAGACAAGGAAGCTTGCAGAGGAAACACTCACTCGTATACCTAGCATGTGACTGATGAACTGTCCCAATATCTGGAGTGAGGGATGTTGCTTAAGATTGCTTTGTGAAGCGTAGATTTGGATTTATCATAGTAAAGTGTTAGACCTCGCCGGCCTTACCTTTTTATTTCATTTAGATGAATAGTTGTTCTGTCTTTATACATGGTGGTTGATAAAGTGATTTACATTCTATGGGACTAATGCATCTCATTCACTACCAATGTACAGCACCCATGCCTATTGAGATAGGCCTTTTGTTAAGTAATTTAGGTGTTAATAATGATGAAGTAGGAATGGGCTGTCGGCTTATTCCTGTCTCAGACCAATCTGTACACACACACACTACAGCTTGCTCATCTAATACACTCCCAGTGACTGTGTAGTGCTGAAGGGGGCAGGGCTCCCTCTATAGTCCCCCACTGCAGTATATCTATCAGGTGTATTCACTGCTGCAGCGTCTAACTCAGCCATGATAACTTCCTTTACAAAGCAGCTCCCCAGGGGTAAGACTGTAAGAGGGAGTGCTACTCAAAATGTACTGGTGTCTTATTCTCTTGGCCTGATAGTTTAGTTTATTACATGTTGTCACGCCCTGACTTTAGTTATATTTGCTTTCTTTATTATTTGGTTAGGTCAGGGTGTGACAAGGGGTGGTTTGTTTAGTTTTTGTATTGTCTAGGGGTTTTTGTCTTGTCTAGGGGTTTTTGTCTTGTCTAGGGTTTTTGTTATCTATGGGGATTTTGTATTGTCTAGGGGTTGTAAGTTTATGGTGGCCTGAGTGGGTTCCCAATCAGAGACAGCTGTTTATCGTTGTCTCTGATTGGGGAGCCTATTTAGGTTGCCATTTTCCATATTGGTTTGGTGGGTAGTTGTCCATGTTCAGTTGCCTGTGAGCACTACGTTGGCTTCACGTGTTCATTTGATGTTTTATTGTTTTGGTGGCGAATTCTTATATTAAACAAGTATGTACGCTCAAAACGCTGCGCCTTGGTTCACTCCATTAAACGGCCGTGACACATGTTCTGTAGATTGGCTGTTTAAAGTATTTGACTAAATGTAACAACAGAGATCTGCCCTAGTTTTCATTTTACACACTGTTGCGAAATTCCGGTCACTTTTCAAAAAAATCCCAGGTTTTCCAGAAATCCGGTTTGGAGGATTTCCGCAATCAGAAGGGAAGAAGCCAGAAAACCGTAATCCTCCAACCAGGATTACTGGAAAACCAGGGAATTTAAATTTGCCACCTATAAAAACCATACTGTTCTCTCTTATTGTGCACACCTTAAGGGCTCTTGAAGGGAGGGGGTGGGCTCAGGTGTCATAGTCTTGACACGATACAGAACATCCTCCTTCAGTCGCCATAAAACTAGTCTGTTTATCACAGACTTTAATTACCACACAATACACTCACTCAAGTACACACTCTATTCCTGTGAGCAACTTTAAAGAGGCCTTGATCACCTGGTGTATTTGTTTTGATTCCTCTTAGAACTCCCTCCATCACTTACAGTGGGGCAAAAAAGTATTTAGTCAGCACCAATTGTGCAAGGTCTCCCACTTAAAAAGATGAGAGAGGCCTGTAATTTTCATCATAGGTACAGTTCAACTATGACAGACAAAATGAGAAGAAAAAAATTCCAGAAAAACACATTGTAGGATTTTTAATGAATTTATTTGCAAATTATGGTGGAAAATAAGTATTTGGTCAATAACAAAAGTTTATCTCAATACTTTGTTATATACCCTTTGTTGGCAATGACAGAGGTCAAACGTTTTCTGTATGTCTTCACAAGGTTTTCACACACTGTTGCTGGTATTTTGGCCCATTCCTCCATGCAGATCTCCTCTAGAGCAGTGATGTTTTGGGGCTGTTGCTGGGCACCACGGACTTTCAACTCCCTCCAAAGATTTTCCTAGGGGTTGAGATCTGGAGACTGGCTAGGCCACTCCAGGACCTTGAAATGCTTCTTACGAAGCCACTCCTTCGTTGCCCGGGCGGTGTGTTTGGGATCATTGTCATGCTGAAAGACCCAGCCACGTTTCATCTTCAATGCCATTGCTGATGGAAGGAGGTTTTCACTCCAAATCTCACGATACATGGCCCCATTCATTCTTTCCTTTACACGGATCAGTCGTCCTGGTCCCTTTGCAGAAAAACAGCCCCAAAGCATGATGTTTCCACCCCCATGCTTCACAGTAGGTATGGTGTTCTTTGGATGCAACGCAGCATTCTTTGTCCTCCAAACACGACGACTTGAGTTTTTACCAAAAAGTTATATTTTGGTTTCATCTGACCATATGACATTCTCCCAATCTTCTTCTGGATCATCCAAATGCTCTCTAGCAAACTTCAGACGGGCCTGGACATGTACTGGCTTAAGCAGGGGGACACATCTGGCACTGCAGGATTTGAGTACCTGGCGGCGTAGTGTGTTACTGATGGTAGGCTTTGTTACTTTGGTCCCAGCTCTCTGCAGGTCATTCACTAGGTCCCCCCGTGTGGTTCTGGGATTTTTTCTCACCATTCTTGTGATCATTTTGACCCCACGGGGTGAGATCTTGCGTGGAGCCCCAGATCGAGGGAGATTATCGGTGGTCTTGTATGTCTTCCATTTCCTAATAATTGCTCCCACAGTTGATTTCTTCAAACCAAGCTGCTTACCTATTGCAGATTCAGTCTTCCCAGCCTGGTGCAGGTCTACAATTCTGTTTCTGGTGTCCTTTGACAGCTCTTTGGTCTTGGCCATAGTGGAGTTTGGAGTGTGACTGTTTAAGGTTGTGGACAGGTGTATTTTATACTGATAACAAGTTCAAACAGGTGCCATTAATACAGGTAACGAGTGGAGGACAGAGGAGCCTCTTAAAGAAGAAGTTACAGGTCTGTGAGAGCCAGAAATCTTGCTTGTTTGTAGGTGACCAAATACTTATTTTCCACCATAATTTGCAAATAAATTCATTAAAAATCCTACAATGTGATTTTCTGGATTTCTTTTTCTAATTTTGTCTGTCCTAGTTGAAGTGTACCTATGATGAAAATTACAGGCCTCTCTCATCTTTTTAAGTGGGAGAACTTGCACAATTGGTGGCTGACTAAATACTTTTTTGCCCCACTGTATTAACCAGTTCATGGGCTGGACTGGGTTAGACTGGGTTAGACTGGGGGTGGACTGGGCAGACACAGGTTAACCAGCTGTATGGAACTTAGGCCAGCATGTCTCTTCTCAGTCAATGCAGCTTTAGGAGTTTGTCCATCTTTTTCCTGCAAAACATTGATGCATGGAGGGATGGTCAAGAGGGTTTTGTGGGCAGTGCACTAAGCCGATGTGGGAGCTGTGTAATCGGCCCTTTTCATGTTCTGTGTGTTTGTGTGTACATACTTGCGTAAGTCAGCGTGGGACCATGCTAGGGGAAAGCCCTACACCACATTCTGTGTGTAAGTCAGGGCTGAGACCTGGCGGAAACCTGCCTGTGTCTACAGGTATAATTACCTCAGTTATCCTGTTCTCATGGACCCTTCCAGAGGGATGCTGTGCCCTGGGGTGCTCCCCTGTGGCTACTCTGAATGATGAGTCACCTGTATGGCTGGCTCGAACACACACAGACACACACGCGCACACACAGAGCTCTGAGAAAGAGTGAGGACAGTCTCCAGTGGATAGGTATGATTACTGTGTTTAATGGTTCTTCTGTTTGTAGTGCAGACTGTCTAATTGTGTCCTCCAGTCTAATTGACCTTGTTGAGACCTGATCTATTACTGTCTGCTTTACCATGGCCAAGTTTGTTAACGTTGATTAGTTAAGGTCTCTTGTCTGTTCCACTTGGTCTGACTCATTCCTAACCCTGTGTGTGTCTGTGTCGCCTCCAGGATGATGCCCGCCAGCTGTTTGCCCTCTCAGGGGCTGCTGAGGAGCAGGGCATCCTGCCAGACGACCTATCGAACGCCATGCAGAGGCTGTGGGGCGACGGAGGGGTGCAGGGCTGCTTTACGCGCGCCCGCGAGTACCAGCTCAACGACTCGGCTGCCTAGTGAGTAACGACCAACACCACTCTGCCCACTTGGCTACGTACCTCTGCCAGGCTCATAGTCTACTTTGTCATGGTCCTCCTCTTCTCCATGTTACCATGTAGTACCTGTAAGGCTGTACCCAAATATATGCAAGATATGCAATTTTGATGTGTGATTTCTAACTTTTAAAACATTTTTGGGAAACTACAAAAACATAAACACCTGTAAGAATGGAACTTTTGGAAGACCATCAAATCAAAGTTTATTTGTCAGGTGCGCTGAATACTTAGGTGTAGACCTTACAGTGAAATGCTTACTTACAAGCCCTAACCAACAGTGCAATTTTTAAGTAAAAAAAGGTATTAGGTAAACAAAAGATAGCTAAAGATTTTTTTTAAAGATAAATGATAGTTAAAATAACATTAGCGAGGCTATATTTTCAGGTGGTACCGGTACAGAGTCAATGTAAGGGGGCACCGGTTAGTCGGGCTAATTGAGGGATTACAGATGAAGTCGGAAGTTTACATACACCTTAGACAAATACACTTAAACTCAGTTTTTCACAATTCCTGACATTTAATCCAAGTAAAAATTCCCTGTCTTAGGTCAGTTAGGATCACCACTTTATTTTAAGAATGTGAAATGTCAGAATGATAGTAGAAATAATTATTTATTTCAGCTTTTATTTCTTTCATCACATTCCCAGTGGGTCAGAAGTTTACATACACTCAATTAGTATTTGGTAGCATTGCCTTTAAACTGTTTAACTTGGGTCAAACTTTTCGGGTAGCCTTCCACAAGCTTCCCACAATAAGTTGGGGGAATTTTGGCCCATTCTTCCTGACAGAGCTGGTGTAACTGAGTTAGGTTTGTAGGCCTCCTTGCTCGCACACGCTTTTTCAGTTCTGCCCACAAATTTTCTATGGGATTGAGGTCAGGGCTTTGTGATGGCCACTCCAATGCCTTGACTTTGTTGTCCTTAAGCCATTTTGCCACAACTTTGGAAGTATGCTTGGGGTCATTGTCCATTTGGATGACCCATTTGCAACCAAGCTTTAACTTCCTGACTGATGTCTTAACATAATTTTACTTCCTCATAATGCCATCTATTTTCTGAAGTGCACCAGTCCCTCCTGCAGCAAAGCACCCCCACAACATGATGCTGCCACCCCCGTGCTTCATGGTTGGGATGGTGTTCTTCGGCTTGCAAGCCTCCCCCTTTTTCCTCCAACCATAACAATGGTCATTATGGCCAAACAGTTCTATTTTTGTTTCATCAGACCAGAGGACATTTCTCCAAAAAGTACGATCTTTGTCCCCATGTGCAGTTGCAAACCGTAGTCTGGCTTTTTGATGGCGGGTTTTGGAGCAGTGTCTTCTTCCTTGCTGAGTGGCCTTTCGGCTTATGTCGATATAGGACTCGTTTTACTGTGGATATAGATACTTTTGTACCTGTTTCCTCCAGAATCTTCACAAGGTCCTTTACTGCTGTTCTGGGATTGATTTGCACTTTTCGCACCAAAGTACGTTCTTCTCTAGGAGACAGAACACATCTCTTTCCTGAGCGATATGACGGCTGCGTGGTCCCATGGGGTTTATACTTGCGTACTATTGTTTGTACAGATGAACGTGGTACCTTCAGGCGTTTGGAAATTGCTCCCAAGGATGAACCAGACTTGTGGAGGTCTACAATTTTATTTGGCTGATTTCTTTTGATTTTCCCATGATGTCAAGCAAAGAGGCACTGAGTTTGAAGGTAGGCCTTGAAATACATCCACAGGTACACTTCCAATTGACTCAAATGATGTCAATTAGCCTATCAGAAGCTTCTAAAGCCATGACATAATTTTATGGAATTGTCCAAGCTTTAAAGGCACAGTCAACTTAGTGTATGCAAATTTCTGACCCACTGGAATTGTGATACAGTGAATTATAAGTGAAATAATCTGTCTGTAAACAATTGTTGGAAAAATGACTTGTGTCATGCACAAAGTAGATGTCCTAACCGACTTGCCAAAACTATAGTTTGTTAACAAGAAATTTGTGGAGTGGTTGAAAAACAAGTTTTAATGACTCCAGCCTAAGTGTATGTAAACTTCCGACTTCAACTGTATGTACATGAATGTATAGTTAAAGTGACTATGCATAGTTGAACAGAGTAGCAGCAGCGTAATGCAAATAGTCCAGGTAGCCATTTGATTACCCGTTCTGGAGTCTTATGGCTCAGAGGTAAAAGCTGTTGAGAAGCCTTTTGGCCTTTTGTCTTTGACAATTTTTAGGGCCTTCCTCTGACACCGCCTGGTGTAGAGGTCCTGGATGGCAGGAAGCTTAGCCCCAATGATGTACCGGGCTGTACGCACTACCCTCTGTAGTGCCTTGTGGTCAGAGGCTTTGAGGGCACTATGGTGTTGAACTCTGAGCTGTAGTCAATGAATAGCATTCTCACGTAGGTGTTCCTTTTGTCCAGGTAGGAAAGGGCAATGTGCAGTGCAATAGAGATTGCATCATCTGTGGATCTGTTTGAGCGGTATGCAAATTAGTGAGTTTAGTGGGTTTCTGGGATAATGGTTGTAATGTGGGCCATTGCCAGCCTTTCAAAGGACTTCATGGCTACGGACGTGAGTGCTAAGGGTCTGTAGTCATGTTGGAAGGTTACCTTAGTGCTTAGTGCTCTTGGGCACAGGGACTATGGTGGTCTGCTTGAAGCATGTTGGTATTACAGACTCAATCAGGGACATGTTGAAAATGTCAATGAAGACACCTGCCAGTTGGTCAGCACATGCCCGGAGCACATGTCCTGGTAATCCGTCTGGCCCAGCGACCTTGTGAATGTTGACCTGTTTAAAGGTCTTACTCACGTCGACTACTGAGAGTTTGATCACACAGTCGTCCGGAACAGCTGATGCTCTCATGCATGTTTCAGTGTTACTTGCCTGGACGCTAGCATAGAAGTGATTTAGCTCGTCTGGTAGGATCATGTCACTGGGCAGCTCGCGGCTGTGCTTCCCTTTGTAGTCTGTAATAGTTTGCAGGCCCTGCTACATCCGACGAGCATCGGAGCCGGTGTAGTACGATTAAATCTTAGTCCTGTATTGGCGCTTTGCCTGTTTGATGGTTCGTCAGAGGGCATAGCATGATTTCTTATAAGCTTCCGGGTTAGAGTCCCGCACCTTGAAAGCGGCAGCTCTACCCTTTAGCTCAGTGCGAATGTTGCCTGTAATCATTGGCTTCTGGTTGGGTTATGTACGTACGGTCACTGTTGGGGCAACGTCCTCGATACACTTATTGATAAAGGCATTGACTGATGTGGTGTATTCCTCAATGCCATAGTACCATTAGCTCAGCCACTCTCCATGTGCCCCTCCTAGATCACAAACCTTAATGGGTTCTATTGAAGTAGGCTGGGCTGTGATTTTACTGGATTTACCTTCTGAATCTGGGGCAAAGCAATCAGGGGTAGTTTTGGGGAAGCAGCAGCATCACACTAGATCAGCAGGCTCTGATTCTAATGGCTTCACACCACAGTTACTACAAAATTCCCTCCTCCTGTCCCCCCTCGGTCTCCCATCTATATCTTAAGGGGATTAAGAGATCAAGGCTGCATGCGCTATGTGTTATCGCTTTGTTTAGAAACCAATTGGTTTATTAATGGGGGTTAGTCTGACTCTGAACTTCCAGGAATTTTCACAAACCTAATTTCCCCCGAATCAATTTCTGAAGAGAGGACCAGTTCCTGAGATAATAGATTGAATCAATCCACTTTGATGATGGGAGTTAAGAAACAACCAACATGTTGTTTACAAACAGATGACTTACGCTTGTTTAAAGAGCGGTTTTTAATTCACCTGTATGGTCCCCAGCCTGAATATGTTTTCTATGTTGTTGTTTTCCTGTAAGATTTTTTTTATGGCCAAGACAAATTAGAGGTGAAAACAGACAAGGAAATGCTATCTTCTAACTGCTGATAGTGTTCATTTAATAGTTAAATTTGATGTTCTAAAATGTCTTTCCTTTGATTTAGCTTACCAACAATATTTCTGGAGATGGGTCTGAATGTAGTTTTAGTTCTGTAACCTCTGTGTAGTTCTCTGTGTCCAAAGTCTGACTGCATTGGGACAGCCTGCTCACCTCCCACGCTAGTAGAGCTGTCCTGTCCTGTCCCGCTGCGTGTGGAAATAGCATGGAAATGCCACCGAATAGCAGCGGGAGCTCTGAAGTCAGGGTGGAGGACAGTGTGGTTTCACAGTGACTGCTCAAATATGCAGTCACTCCCTCTTTCCCTCCTCCTTCTCCCTCTCTGCTGGCCATGAGGCAGCCATCAGGAAAATGTAGCCTGAATGAGGGAGTCACTGGGGGGGTATCAAGGGATTGGTGGCAGTTTGTGGTTGGCACCGACTATGTCACGCCTGGTTGCAGCCTTTAGTCCAGGGCTATTCAAATCCTGGCTCGAGGTCTGCAGTACTGCTGCTTTTCTTTTCTACTCTACCTGGCTCCTGATTGACGTCATTGATTGGCCAGAGAGATCACTCACCTGGTGTCCCAGCTCTGAGTCTGTCCCTGAAACCAGCAGTGCTATGCATCTCTGCGCCCAGATTCAAGGTTCTGTGCTCTGGTTCTCACAGCGACCAGTCAACAGATGCTACAGTGTACGGCTATGCTATTGTCCCAGGTTAGTCCTTTATAGTGACTGCCATTGTAAGTATTACTCTATGTACAACAACAACAGGTCTCATGTCACTTCCATTTAGGTCTAGTCATGCTTCTAATGTCTGACCACAACACAGCCGGCCTGCACGCCGCAGGCTGTCAGCTCTCTCTGGAGCCTCTCCACAGAGCCGCTCATTAACATTGAGGCCTTTAACTGAGTCAATGTAATGTAATGCTCCGTCAGTGTAATGTAGTGCTAAGTTGTTGGTCTAATGATGAATGAAAACACAGTAATACTGCAAGGCTCTCTCTCCCCAGTGCTGCTGTAGCTTGGTGTAGGTTAGAGTCCCTTATCACCGGGGCCCACAGGGCCCCTCAATCACTCTACATGGAAATTTTGAGAAAACACAACACATCCCATGGTTCCACTATTCCTGATACACTCACCATCTATGTGACTTTAAAACCACTTGTGCATGTATCCCCACCTGCAACAGAGGGAGATTGTTGTACTTGTTCTTAGGCGAGTCCATTAGACACAAGGCCTCTTGGTGAGATTGCATGGTGCCAAGGAAATGGGCTCTAAAATGCACGACAGGATAGTGTGTCACAAAATGATTGCCTGGCATCCACTAAATATTAAACGAGCAGAGGGAGCGATATTGTTCTCTCTCCCCCTTTTTGTATTACCAAGTCTAATCATAACTTTTTAATCCCTCGCTCGCTCACTCGCCCTGCTCTTATTAAAGCTCTGGCTTTCTGGTAAGCGTACTGTTGTGATGACCCCCAAGAGGTTGTGGAGGCGGTGATGAGGATTTACATTATTTCATCAGGCCTCTCCAGAGCACTTTGACTACTGTAGTTAGACTTCCTGTGTGCTTCAACAATATCAGCCTCCAGACTGTCGTCTATCTCAGAGCACAGGGAGAGGCCCAATCTCCTTTCAGCAGGCTAGAATCACTCCTACAGCTCCACTACTGTAACTCACCTCCTCTCCAAAGGCCAAATCCATGAGTAAATGAATTAAAGCATAGAGATAATAACCACAATAATGTTTAACCATTGCTAGAGGGAGGAGGCACAGGGGGAGGAGGAGGGTTTGTAAATTGTAACTGTAAGCCCACAGGATTCAATTAAGCTCTGGATACTAGAAATCGAAAGCTCATATTAAGCAATGTTTCAATATGTGAATCCCTCACAACAAAGGAGGCCTTTCTCTGTGGGGCGTGGGATTAGAATCCTTCAATCAGAGACGTTGGTTTGTGATGAAGGAGTGTGTGTGGAGAACACTTTTAATATACGTACAGACTTGTTTTAGGCAGGATTACAGCGAACACCAACACTTTGTTTTGTGATGAAACGCTGTGCCACAATATTGATGTACAATCTTCTGTGTAAACCTCAGCTCAGGGCACACTGTTTATAGAACAGTCTCTAGAACTCAACCTCTGCAGGTATAAACACAGAGAGGGAACCTGAGAATGTGAGGGTGGTAAATCGTGTCAGTCTGCAGTCCAATGATAGGTGAACATGACGGTGGCTGATGGTACCATAAAGTGACGAGGAACACCATCCAGAACATCTTTGTAAGGCAGAAGAATAACTGTGTGATTAAAATGTTGAGCCATTGATTTGATCCAAAATGTGAAGCCCATATCACCCACTAGTCCCAGCCTCCCATCCCCCGTCTCCACCCAGCCATTCAGATAGAGGCGTCAGAGGGCCAGGAAGTGGTGTCAGACAGCCAGGAAGTGTCCTCTATATTCAAATAACGTAACGGGCCGCTGCTGCGAAATAAATTAACAGACAGCTGTTTCCAAACAAAGATTTATTGCCATGAATATAAGGCCTTAAAAAACATTGAATTACTTTCTGGCTGCCGCCACATGAGAGGAAGCTGACAGTATCTGACAGGGCCCGTTGCCCTGGCTGTCTGCAGCGCTATGACTAGCACAATTGTTTTCTCTCTCAACAGGCGCAATCAGATGGTTTTACAGGGATCAAATGCCATTGTCATTTGTGTGTGTAAATGTGTTGAGTCAGCCTGTCGGCATCTCCTGGCAGATTGAGTGCTGATGTGTATTGTATCCTCCATAGATTGGGCACTTCAGATAGTCAAGCAAATAGAAACTGATGGGTCTCTATCCACTTAGTGGTGAGTTTATATTGATGATGGTTAAATAAACAGATAGCACCAATACCATTAACAACGTGGCCACACCAGTGGTGCAGAGTTGGAGCACTGAAACCCTGTGACCCTAGGCTTTTTGAGGGTCCACCTGGTTTTTAATCTGACAGTTGTGTGTATCTGTATTCTGACGTGTGTGTGTTGTCCCTTTCAGCTACCTGAATGATCTGGAGAGGATAGCCAAAGCAGACTACATCCCCACACAGCAGGACGTGCTGCGGACCAGAGTCAAGACCACCGGCATCGTGGAGACACACTTCACCTTCAAAGACCTGCACTTTAAGTGAGTGGACCACTGACGTACTAGTGCGTGCGTGATTCATTTTGAACCGCCTGCTCGTACCATTGCCCAAACGCAAAATAACCTCTCTGTTTCTTCTTTCCTCTCTGTCTTTCGGAGTGAAGCTAGAGATATTCATTCCTCCAAAGCACCATTTTGTCTGGATGTTACTTTGAAAAGACAATTTCCAGCTGACTAACCCTGTCTGGTTCTCTGTCTCTGTGTGTCTCTGTGTGTCTCTGTCTCTGTGTGTCTCTGTCTCTCTGTTTGTGTGTGTGCCTCGGTGTGTATGGTGGGAAGGTTGTGTGAGAGGGTTGATGGACTGGTTGACGTGTTCACTGGCGGTGGCTTCAGAAATCCATGTTCATTTGAATGTGGAAATTGGATCCATGCGTCAAATTACTCCTTATCCTTGATAACAGAACTATTTCTCAGTCGTCTATCCATGTCTTAATTATAAAACACTGAGGAAATTCCTGTTTAAATCTCAATACCCCCACCACCTTTACACCACAAATGGAATAGAGGCTTCCAAATGGAATCAGGATACAAGATTTTCAAAACACTGGAAATCAAAACATTTGTGCGTGCACAAGGCTGTCTGGTCTGGTCTGGTCTGGTCTGGTCTGGTCTGGTCTGGTCTGGTCTGGTCTGGTCTGTCTGTCTGTCTCTGTGTCTGTGTCTGGTCTGCCTGCAGAGACAAGTGTTTGGGTGTGTTTGTACACAAACACAAATAACAGAACGTTCCTCTGCCTGCCCTGCAGCAGTGTTAGCTAGTGTTTATCTGGTCTGATGGAATCAGGTTACAGTGAGTGATATTAAAGCTGATGAGAGCCCTGTTGAGGTGAGTACTACTCATTACAGCCCTGAACATTACAGCCCTGTGGTAATGAGCTGTACTTACACAGCCTGCCAACACATAGCATAGTAGCACTCCATTACATAGGAACTTCACACAAATATCAGCTGAATTTCTATCAGGGCTGACAGTACAACAACTAAACTGACAGTCTGTCTGCTATTTGACAAACATCAGACTTCCATGCCACGGTCTCAGTATTTATTATTATTCTCCATGTTTTGAAATGCAACTTCCTTTGTGGTGGTGATTAGTAAATATCTCAGATGGGTTCCACAACCCAGACTGGAACTGGGAAGTGGGCATCCTCTCATCTCGCCCACGTGTCCGGTCGGTGGGTTGGTCGATGTCCTCATGAAAAGTACTGCATGGCTCAATCGTGTCAGCAAACAAACATTACCAGATCGCCTCCCTCAGCGCCTCGTAACCACGGCAATGTCACTGTACCAATATACCAACAAAATGCCAGGGTCTGTGCAGTGAAGGGTCTTTTTTTTTTTTTTTTTTTTTTTTTTTTTTTTGGGGGGTGGATCAGCTTAATATTGCGGAAAGAATGTTGCTTCCAATGTAATTGTCTGCAAGTGAAGGGTCTTGCCCAATGGAGCCAAAGAGAGACAAAAAGAGAGACCGAGAGAAAGAGAGACACAGATGGAGAGAGAGAGAGAGCGGTAGAGACTGAGAGGAGGCAGACTGACTGCAGTGCACATGGAGAGAGAAGGTCCCCAGAGGAAGGCTAGCTGCTCTGACTACAGAGATACCCTCAGGCCTCCCCTCTCCTCCAGGCCCAGCCTGAGTTAATGGTAATGGAGAGTGGGAGCTCCTCCAGGAATGTCAAATCATCATGGTGCTTACATGTTTTTGGTATAATTTTAGATCCCAATACGGAGGTCATGAATGGCCCTGCAGAAAACATCCCCTCCTGTGTTTCCCTATCCAAATAGACCAAATAGGTTTAAGCAACATTGGGGAAGCTCCTGTAAAAAAATTGAGGGGGAGCCAGCGCTATATTGTTTACACCTATCCACTTATTCCAAATCTGCACACATCAAAGGAGTGACAGGGCTAGACTAGAGGTTGATCTTGGGGTTGGGGGTGGGCATTCAGCACCACTAGTAAACGGCAGTAAAGGGGTGACCCTAACTGTCTCCTTGTGTTCCTGCAGGATGTTTGACGTGGGTGGCCAGCGTTCTGAGAGGAAGAAGTGGATCCACTGCTTTGAGGGAGTCACAGCCATCATCTTCTGTGTGGCCATGAGTGCCTATGATCTGGTGCTGGCTGAGGATGAGGAGATGGTGAGGAGGCAGAACACTGTTGTCCTTTAAGTGCCACTGACTAGATCTCTCTTATCACTTTAAATTATATTTTATTTCTAAAGGAAATTGCTTCACATTCATTTTGAGTTGTCTGGATCAACTGGAATTAAATAATGTTTTGTTTTCATTCCCTCCCTCCCTTGCTCTCTCTCTCTTTCCATCTCTCCATAGAACCGTATGCACGAGAGCATGAAGTTATTTGACTCCATCTGCAACAACAAGTGGTTCACAGAGACCTCCATCATCCTGTTCCTCAACAAGAAGGATTTGTTTGAGAAGAAGATCACCCACAGTCCCCTGACCATCTGCTTCCCAGAGTACTCTGGTAAGACCATAACACAACTCTGCATCCCCTGAATTTTCCATATTCTCTTGTTGTTGGCAGTGTTTGTATGTTGACATTCTCATGTTAGACTAGGAGGTATAGTTTTTACCAGTAGAAGAAATCTAATGGCAAGATGTATACACTACAATACCAAAAGTATGTGGACACCTGCTCATCAAACATCTCAGACCAAAAATCATGGGCATTAATATGGAGTTGGTCCCCCCTTTCCCTCAATAATAGTCTCTACTCTTCTGGGAAAGCTTTCCACTAGATGTTGGAACATTGCTGCGGGGACTTCCATTAGGGCACAAGAGCATTAGTCAGGTCGTGCACTGATGTTGGGTGATTAGCCCAGGCTCGTAGTCGGCGTTCCAATTTATCCCAAAGGTGTTCGATGGAGTATTGGTCAGGGTTCTGTGCAGGCCAGTCAAGTTCTTCCACACCGGTCTCGACAAACCAGTTCTGTATGGACCTCACTTTGTGCACAGCGGTATTGTCATGATGAAACAGGAAAGGGCCTTCCCCAAACTGTTGCCAGAAGGTTAGAAGCACAGAATCGTCTAGTATGTCATTTTATGTTGTAGTGTTAAGCTTTCCCCCCACTGGAACTAAGGGGCCTAGACCGAACCATGAAAAACAGCCCCAGACCATTATTCCTCCTCCACCAAACTTTACAGTGGGCAATATGCATTTGGGTAGCGTTCTCCTGGCATCCGCCAAACCCGATTCGTCCGTCGGACTGCCAGATGGTGAAGCATAATTCATCACTCCAGAGAACGCGTTTCCACTGCTCCAGAGTCCAATGGCGGCGAGCTTTACACCACTCCAGCTGACACTTGGCATTGTTCATGGTGATCTTAGGCTTGTGTGCGGCTGCTCGGCCATGGAAACCCATTTCATCAAGCTCCCAACTAACAATTATTGTGCTGACGTTGCTTCCAGAGGCAGTTGGAACTTGGTAGTTAGTGTTGCAACCGAGGACAAATTATTTTTATGCGCTATGTGCTTCAGCACCCACCGGTCCCGTTCTGTGAGTTTGTGTGGCCTACCACTTCGCGGCTGAAGTGTTGCTCCTAGACGTTTTCACTTCACAATAACAGCACTTACAATTGACTGGGGCAGCTCTAGCAGGGCAGAAATTGTATGAACTGACTTGTTGGAAATGTGTCATCCTTTGACGGTGCCATGTTGAAAGTCACTGAGTTCTTCAGTAAGGCCATTCTACTACCAATGTTTGTCTATGGAGATTGCATGGCTGTGTGCTCGATTTTATACACCTATCAGCAACTGGTGTGACTGAAATAGCCGAATCCACTCATTTGAAGTGGTGTCCATACTTTTGTATATATAGTGTAGCTTCACAAACCCCATGAATCCCTTCGGTAGAGCAGGTCCACTTCTCCACCTGACACTAGTTTTCTCCTTGCATGACTCAATCGAACAACCTTTCAAATTCTATGGGCACAACACTCCTGTCTTAACCTCCTCTCCTATACCCAGGTCCCAACACATTTGAAGAGGCACAGGCCTACATCCAGACCAAGTTTGAGGACCTGAACAAGAAGAAGGACACCAAGGAGATCTACAGCCACTTCACCCAAGCCACCGACACCAAGAACGTTCAGTTTGTCTTTGACGCCGTCACCGACGTCATCATCAAGAACAACCTGAAGGACTGTGGTCTCTTCTAGAGCGAAGCCTGAGGAAGAGTCAAGGTGAGCTGCTACACATAGAATAGAGCACACACATTTTACAAACACATGCTCATGGACTACACACTCACACACACGGATGTATATCTGTTCGTAAATGTACAGAAACCACCACTTAATGTTCTTTGAATGCAACTTAAAGGTGAATCTTGGATACATTAACCTTTCCCTTTCTCAGTCTTCCTTCAGATTACTTGAACAGCTCTGATGACCAGAAGGAAGGATGGGGAAGACAGACTACACTGGCCAACCACGATTTCTGCTTTTATCTGCTTTTTTTTAAAGACACCTAAGAGACTGAGAACTCGGAGAGCCTTGCAGAATTTCAATGATTGCTGATCCAGTTGCTCGTAATTGTTAACTCTTTCGGTTAAAACCATGAATCAAACATTTATTGTCTTTTTTGTTTTGTTTTTCTTTGTTTATTTTCAATTATTAGAGGAGAAAATTGAAAAGTTTTTATTAAATGCTTTCATGTTACTTTACAAAATCTGATGTGCAAATTCCATTAAACTTTTAATCACATAAGGCATATTTTTTTAAAGAAGCACAGGCATGAATAGAGAATATGAATCGAAAAAGGAAGTGCTTTTTTAAATAATGTTTACATATGTTCCTCATTCATAGCCAAACCGCATATTGTTCTTGCATGACACAAGATATATTAGCTCTGTAATCTGCACAGAATATTTTAACATTCCTTTAAGAAAATATAAATAAAAAAATATAAAAAAGTAAAATGAAAAAAAGCTTCACAACCAGGGGAAAGAATAGCAAAAATTCTAACTGATATTTAAAATATGTACTTAACATTGTTATTTTTTTATATTACCATTTACATGTCTTTTGCAATATGTTTGTTCCTACACTTCAGTTTACAACTGATTCTTAGATATACTTTTATCAGTACTGTTTGACCGACTGTATGCATACATTTTTCTTCCATGTTCGTCAAACCATCTTAAGAATAAATAGTTCATAAGGAAATACAAAATCTAATTGAGAGATAGGTTAGGGATTTTGGTAAATATTAAAATGTTTTAAAAGTCCTTATATGATTATTTAATTTAAATAAAAATAGCACCTGACACACTTGCTTGTGTTTTCCTACACATTTTACTAATGGACAAGTTGTTCATATAACACTACACATATAGTTTTATTCCACCAAACCAGATCATTAAAGGCATGGTAGAACTATTGGTGTAATAAAACCATGATAAATCGTTATCCCACAATGGAGAAAAAAGCAGCCGAAAGGAAGAAAGACAAAACAACTTTTATTGTTGAGCAGAACTACATGAGTACACACAGTAATCTCTCGTGGAGAGATCTACACAAACATAACGGATACCATAGAATCTGTCGGGACTGAACGTGATGCATAGGATAATGAGCAGCAGTAGTTCCAGTGTTTGAGTTTTCCGTCACTGGTTATTTGGACAAATAACGATTTTGCAGGTGTTAGCATATTTCGGAAGGGGAGGGGGGGCATTTGGCCCGTAACTTACAAAGAGAGAGGGTGGAGCTCATTGTTCCGCACCTCGTTCTAGCAATTATTGATCCCTTCTCTTAATATGTATGGACCCAGAACTTAATCGAGCAACTGACCAATTACGCAAGGAATAGTCCTTTAGGACTAGCCTCCAACACAGGATGTCAGCATGATTATGTATTCAATACAGTATATCTTTTCAAATATTACAAACTTCACATTGACCTGTAATTGAAATCACAATTACGCTAAAATGCCTGACTGCAAACATATGCATCCTCTTCAGGCAGAACCAGATGGTGTAAACAGCAGATAGATAGATCACTGCAGGTCGTTGATGGTGGACGTCCCCTACAGCCAACACTGTTATCCTGTGGTAGAGTTGAACAGGTAACAGCAGCCTGAAACTAACCAAAAACATGTTTTAGATTTACTTCACATTTAGGCCTGAAAACATTGGATGAATTAATATATTTTCATTAATTCTAGAAGATGATTTGTTTAATATGAATATTGGAACATTTTGAAACCGGTTTATAAGCACAGCTTTTTCCTGGATCTTGTGCCTTCCCATCAAATCTCCGAGAGAACAGAATGGACAGGTTCAATCTCTATCAAGCCTGTACCTCATGCTGAGACTGTACTGTAACCCATTATAGAGTTTTCCAAAGCAATGAACCATCAGCTTGTCTTGTATGCTGACTTTAGACAGACCGAGGGCGCCATCTAGTGAGGTCTAGGAGAAACACTTTCAAGAGTAAGCCCGTGCTGTTCCACATCCTTAGTAGGATCAGAGAGGAAGAGGCGAAGTGAGGGGATTTACTCTGCCCAAAATCTCTCCGTGTGAGAAACCCTTTTTTTGTATGGAGGTCTATGTGAGAGTGTCGAATCACTTGAGGCTTATTTGATCGAATAGAAGTTTTGTAATGTTTAGTCTGTTACAAATGTACTGATATAAGTGGATGCACGTGGCATTCTGGCAACTTTGAGAAAAACTACTTAGTTGTGCCTGTTGTTCACACGCGTATCTGGCCTCTTATTGGCTAGAATGGTCTCACCTGATCTCACTTGCCTTCAATCATTGAGGACATTTCCATCGTTAGAGCGGTCACTTGGCTATCTTGTCAATATAATAGATAATCTTTGGTTGGATGCAATTGGAAACCATCGACCCAAATGTACCTGGTCATTCTCTATGGCTCCATTTTGACTCCCTTCTGTGCTTAGTTTGTTCATATCTTCCATGCTCAGATAACATATTACACAGTAAGGTGTGAGTTAGTGGTAAACGTTGCTTTTTAACAAGTATGTCTTATAATTCACAACTTGGTTCTCTAATGGCACTTACGTCTGTCTCCTTTGATGGACATTCAGGCACATCTTTTGGTCCTTAACCATAGATATTAACATAATATACTTATTATGGACTGTTACAATACCCGAACCCCTGCCGAAAACCTTGATGCTTCCAATGGAGAGCAGATCTTGTGAACTCTACAGTGAGGAGGGAAAAGCAGAGAGATGATAGTCTCTTATGGGTCTCCTATTGTATAAGGTTTTCCTTCACATACAGCTCTGTGTTACAGTGGTGTGTACCATATCTCCACAGGGCTGATCTTACTGTAGTAGTAGTAGAAACACTGTTGGTCCAGGGGACTACATAGATGTAGGCCACAGCCTCCGTGTGATGCTGCCATCTGACACAGAGAGTGTGATCTCAAACATGGTGTGGTCATAGACCCCATCCACCACATAGGAGAACACATTCCTGGAGAACAGACTCATCCCGGTCATCAGAAAACGGTCCACTGCAGCACCTGTGATGAATGCGATCATACATGCTCAGATATGCAGAACATGCAAACAAATAATATACTTTAACAGAAAATCTTAAACTGACAGCCTGAGAGTGTGCTGGGGAATGTTGGTGTAAACAGTCAACTCCGTACACAGGGGCATCATGCACTCCAAAAATACGAGTGGGCACAAAGTATGTGAGAATGGCTGGAGGGTGGTCTGGACAGGGAGAAATGTTGCATTTTTCAAACACATGAAGTCTGTATGGTCTACTTCATACAGTCTGATCTCCTTCACTACAGATGAATGACCACCCAGAGTCTGTATGGTCTACTTCATACAGTCTGATCTCCTTCACTACAGATGAATGACCACCCAGAGTCTGTATGGTCTACTTCATACAGTCTGATCTCCTTCACTACAGATGAATGACCACCCAGAGTCTGTATGGTCTACTTCATACAGTCTGATCTCCTTCACTACAGATGAATGACCACCCAGAGTCTGTATGGCCTACTTCATACAGTCTGATCTCCTTCACTACAGATGAATGACCACCGAGAGGCTGTATGGTCTACTTCATACAGTCTGATCTCCTTCACTACAGATGAATGACCACCGAGAGTCTGTATGGTCTACTTCATACAGTCTGATCTCCTTCACTACAGATGAATGACCACCGAGAGTCTGTATGGTCTACTTCATACAGTCTGATCTCCTTCACTACAGATGAATGACCACCCAGAGTCTGTATGGTCTACTTCATACAGTCTGATCTCCTTCACTACAGATGAATGACCACCCAGAGTCTGTATGGTCTACTTCATACAGTCTGATCTCCTTCACTACAGATGAATGACCACCCAGAGTCTGTATGGCCTACTTCATACAGTCTGATCTCCTTCACTACAGATGAATGACCACCCAGAGTCTGTATGGCCTACTTCATACAGTCTGATCTCCTTCACTACAGATGAATGACCACCGAGACTGTATGGTCTACTTCACTACAGATGAATGACCACCGAGACTGTATGGTCTACTTCATACAGTCTGATCTCCTTCACTACAGATGAATGACCACCCAGAGTCTGTATGGTCTACTTCATACAGTCTGATCTCCTTCACTACAGATGAATGACCACCCAGAGTCTGTATGGTCTACTTCATACAGTCTGATCTCCTTCACTACAGATGAATGACCACCGAGACTGTATGGTCTACTTCATACAGTCTGATCTCCTTCACTACAGATGAATGACCACCGAGACTGTATGGCCTACTTCATACACACCATCATTATCCCTGTCAGACCACAACCTAATTATCAATGATGATCTGTGTTATTGGACAAAGGTTGGAGATAATTGCGACCTATGGTCTTAGCTGAATTACTTTAGAACTGCTTTGAATCAGTGGACCAGAGGGGCCAGAGACAGACTGGCCCTTTGACATAATCCGCTACTCCATCACTTCAGGAGAGGCCATGTTCACTATGGACCCTGAGGGAGGTGAGGCTACAGCTGAGCACACATGGACCATCACCTAAGAATCTTAGGTTCCATAGAAACAGTCCAACAGTTAACATCCATCCATATGAAAGCGGTTTGATATTCAAGGTTTTTTACATGATGTATCTAGCATTGAATGGAATAGAATGGAATTGTAACGGCTGATTTCCTCCTCTTCGTCTGAAGAGGAGGTGTAGGGATCGGACCAAAACGCAGCGTGTTGTGAAGACATGATGAATTTATTTAGACAAGACGAAACACGAAGTACACTTGAACAAATTACAAAATAACAAAAACGACGTAGACCGACCTGAACATGAGAACTTACATAAAACGAAGAACGCACGAACAGGAACAGACTAGACAAAACGAAACAGTCCCGTGTGGTACATAAACTGACACGGAAGACAATCACCCACAAACAAACAGTGAGAACAGCCTACCTTAATATGGTTCTCAATCAGAGGAAACGTCAAACACCTGCCCCTAATTGAGAACCATATCAGGCAACACATTGAACCCAACATAGAAACACATAACATAGACTACCCACCCAGCTCACGCCCTGACCATACTAAACAAATACAAAAAACAACGGAAAACAGGTCAGGAACGTGACAGGAATTAATCCCTGATGTTGAACTAGCCTTTTCTTACTTCCACAACGCATTCCAGGATGTATGCAATAGGCATGCCCCTTTAAAAAAAATCAGGATTAAGGGCAGAGAGAACCCTTGGTTTACTAAGGAACTTACAAAAATCATAAGGGAACGAAATGCTATTTGGGCTAAAGCAAGAGGGACTGGTTTGGCAGATGATTCGATGGCTTTTAAACGTCTTCGAAATATGGGTGTGGCTATGATCCATAAATTGAAAGCAGACCACTACCTGACCACTACTCTACTTCACAAAATTTAAATAATCCATCCAAATTTTGGCAAGTAGTGAAAGGTTTGGAGTGCAGAAAAGATACACAGCTTCCTAAACAGTTGTTGGTAGACACACAAATTGAGAGAACCTCCATTCTGAAAGCCTTGAACCAGCATTTTTTAGATGCAGGCAGTTTATTTGAAAATGTCAAAGGTATAATTGAGCCCCCTATAAATTTACCTGACACCCCTGTGCACTCCTTCACCAGGTTCTCCTTTTCATCCTTCTCTGTTTCAGAAGTGTGTAAAGCCCTGAAAGAAATTGATTTAAAAAATCCCCTGGCCCTGATGAACTAGACCCCCGCCTCCTACACCTACCTGCAGACATCATTGCTCCCCCTTAACATGTATTTTTAACCTTACGCTTGATGTTAAGGAAATCCCCAAGTTATGGAAATCTGCTTTTGTACTGCCTCTCCTGAAAGGTGGAGATCCTTCGCTACTTGACAACTATCGACCCATATCAAAATTGTCTGTACTGTCAAAGGTACTGGAGTCCTTAGTTAGTAGGCAGCTAAATACCTACTTCCAAGAAAACAACATCTTAAATGGAATGCGATCAGGTTTTACGTCTGGCCACAGCACTGTTTCAGCAACATTGAAGGTTTTAAATGACATCCGCTGTGCTCTTGATAAGAAGTTACATTGTGTGTCTGTTTTTATTGATTTGTCGAAGGCTTTTGACACATTTACATTACATTTACATTTAAGTCATTTAGCAGACGCTCTTATCCAGAGCGACTTACAAATTGGTGCATTCACCTTATGACATCCAGTGGAACAGCCACTTTACAATAGTGCATCTAAATCTTTTAAGGGGGGGGGGGGGGGGGGGGGGTCAGAAGGATTGCTTTATCCTATCCTAGGTATTCCTTAAAGAGGTGGGGTTTCAGGTGTCTCCGGAAGGTGGTGATTGACTCCGCTGTCCTGGCGTCGTGAGGGAGTTTGTTCCACCATTGGGGTGCCAGAGCAGCGACACCGTGGACCATGCTGTGTTAGTGCAAAGGTTAAAATGTTGTGGAATTACTGGTCATGCTCTAGATTGGTTTATAAATTACCTATCAAATCGTACACAATGTGTAATGGCGGATGATTGTAAATCTGAGTCCATAGAGGTGTGCTCAGGTGTTCCGCAAGGTTCTATTTTGGGTCCACTGTTGTTCATTTTGTATATCAACAACATTGGGGATCTTATTGAAACAGCGGATGTTCTTTTTCATGCAGATGATACTGTTCTTTATTCAAGTGGTAGTAGTTTATCTTTAGCTTTTGAAAATGCCCAAAGAGCATTTAACATCATACAACAGAATCTGTATGATTTAAAGCTGATTCTAAATTCGGGTAAAACAAAATGCATGGTATTTTCAAATGCCAGGCATGTTACAAATCATGTCATTGCTACATTGGCTGGACATACTATAGAGCAAGTTAAAGTGTACAAATATTTGGGTGTGTGGGTTGATGATAAGCTGAGCTTCACTGTGCATGTAGAGAACTTGATATGGAAGCTCAAGCTGAAAATAGGATTTTATTACCGGCATAAGGCTTGTTTTTCTTTTGAGGCCAGGAAGGAGCTGGTATGATGTACATTACTGTCGGTTTTAGATTTTAGTGATGTTATATATATGCAGGCCTCAGTCACTACCCTGAGAGCACTTGATTCCGTGTATCTTGCAGCCCTCAGGTTCATTACAAATCAGAAATGTCTAACACATCATTGTGATCTCTACTGCGCTGTTGGCTGGTCGTCATTGACCTTACGTAGGCTTAAACACTGGTATACACTGATTTATAAGGCCATATTGGGTAAAATGCCAGGTCAGTAAATAAATATCAATTACGGTCCCATTCTGATTTGCTTCTAACAGTACCAAAAATTAGAACAGGTCATGGTAGAAATAGTTTTAGTTACTTAGCACCGTGGTCCTGGAATTCTCTCCTGAACATTTTAAAATGTGATGATCTAGTTTCGTTGGTGGAGTTTAAACACTTGATCGATGTATATATCATAGAAGAGTGTAATTGTTTTTAGGCGAGCTGTTTGTGTTTTTAATGTAATATGTAATTGTTGTACTGTATGTGTGTTTATAGTTTTGTTTAATGTTGTGTTCGTGTATGTAAGTTGTTTTGTCTGAAACGTTGTTCCCGCTGCTGCTATTGGACCAGGTCTCTCTTGGAAAAGAGATATTATCTCAATGAGAAAAAACCTGTATAAATAAAGGTAAAATAAAAAATGTTCAAAATGTTGCATGTACCAACCTGTAGAGTGACCTATTCTCTCTCTCTGGGGGAGCTGTATCTGGGTGGAGAGCTAGACTTTGAGCAGTAGCAGGTGTATGTAGTGGGGGTTCAGGCTGAGGACTATGACCAGGGTGTGGACCGTACCAACCACAAGTGGAGGTGATGAATGGGCAAAGAGCTAATGTGTCACACCCTGACCATAGTTTGCTTTGTATGTTTTATGTTTTGGTTGGTCAGGGTGTGATCTGTGTGGGCATTCTATGTTGTATGTCTGGTTTGTCTATTTCTGTGTTTGGCCTGATATGGTTCTCAATCAGAGACAGGTGTTTTGCGTTGTCTCTGATTGGGAACCATATTTAGGTAGCCTGTTTTGTAGTGTGTTTTGTGGGTGATTGTTCCTGTTCGTGTGTTCCTGTTTTGTCTGTGTTCACTAGTTCGGGACTGTAAGCTTAGTTGGGTTTTCGTCTGTTTATTGTTTTGTTCTATATTGAAAAGTATTCAAATAAATATGGATACGTACCACGCTGCGCATTGGTCCTCCTCTCCTTCCACCGACGAAAGCCGTTACAGAATCACCCACCAACCAAGGACCAAGCAGCGTGGTAACGGGCAGGAGCAGGAGAGGCAGCGATGTCAGGATTTCTGGACATGGGAGCAGAATCTGGATTACACAACTTGGGAAGAGATAGACAGATGGGCGGTCGACCCAGGGAGAGTGCCGGAGCCCGCCTGGGATTCGCTGGAGCAGTGCGAGGAGGGATACAGGAGAATGGAGTTGGCGAAACAAGCACGGCGGCGCGGTAGGAAGCCCGAGAGGCAGCCCCAAAAAATTATTGGGGGGGCGGCACACGGCGAGTGTGGCGAAGTCAGGTAGGAGACCTGCGCCAACTTCCCGTGCTTACCGTGGAGAGCGAGAGTACGGGCAGACACCGTGTTATGCAGAAGAGCGCACGGTGTCTCCTGTACATGTGCATAGCCCGGTGCGGTACATCCCAGCTCCTCGTATCGGCCGGGCTAGAGTGGGCATCGAGCCGGGTGCCATGAAGCCGGCTCAACGCATCTGGTCTCCAGTGCATCTCCTTGGGCCGGTGTACATGGCACCAGCTTTAGGCATGGTGTCCCCGGTTCGCCAGCACAGCCCAGTGCAGGCTATTCTACCTCGCCGCACTGTCCTGGCTACGGGGAGCATTCAACCAGGTAAGGTTGGGCAGGCTCGGTGCTCAAGAGCTCCAGTGCGCCTTCACGGTCTGGTCTATCCGGTGCCACCTCCTCGCACCAGCCCAGTACCACCAGTGCCAACACCACGCACCAGGCTTCCCGTGCGTCTCCAGAGTCCAGTACGCCCTGTTCCTCCTCCCCGCACTCGCCCAGTGGTGCGTGTTCCCAGTCCGGTACCACCAGTTCCGACACCACGCACCAGGCTTCCTGTGTGTCTCCAGAGTCCAGTACGCCCTGTTCCTCCTCCCCGCACTCGCCCAGTGGTGCGTGTCCCCAGTCCGGTACCACCAGTTCCGGCACCACGCACCAGGCCTACTGTGCGCCTCCAGGGTCCAGTATACCCTGTTCCTGCTCCCCGCACTAGCCTTGAGGTGCGTGTCCCCAGCCCGGTACCACCAGTTCCGGCACCACGCACCAGGCCTACAGTGCGCCTCGGCAAGCCTGAGCTGCCCGTCTGTCCAGCGCCGCCTGAGCTGCCCGTCTGTCCAGCACCGCCTGAGCTGCCCGTCTGTCCAGCGCCGCCTGAGCCGCCTGTCTGTCCTGAGCCGCTAGAGCCGTCCGTCAGTCAAGAGCCGCCAGAGCCGCCCGCCAGTCAGGAGCCGCCAGAGCCGCCCGCCAGTCAGGAGCCGCCAGAGCCGCCACCAGTCAGGAGCCGCCAGAGCCGCCCGCCAGTCAGGAGCCGCCAGAGCCGCCCGCCAGTCAGGAGCCGCCAGAGCCGCCCGCCAGTCAGGAGCCGCCAGAGCCGCCCGCCAGTCAGGAGCCGCCAGAGCCGCCCGCCAGTCAGGAGCCGCCAGAGCCGCCCGCCAGTCAGGAGCCGCCAGAGCCGCCCGCCAGTCAGGAGCCGTCAGAGCCGCCCGTCAGTCATGAGCTACCTCTCAGTCATGAGCTACCTCTCAGTCATGAGCTGCCCTTCAGTCATGAGCTGCCCTTCAGTCATGAGCTGCCCTTCAGTCATGAGCTGCCCTTCAGTCATGAGCTGCCCTTCAGTCATGAGCTGCCCCTCAGTCATGAGCTGCCCCTCAGTCCGGAGCTGCCCCTCAGTCCGGAGCTGCCCCTCAGTCCGGAGCTGCCCCTCAGTCCGGAGCTGCCCCTCAGTCCAGAGGCGCCCCTCAGTCCAGTGGGGTCATTTAGGAGGGTCGCCGTTCCTAGGAGGCCACGGAAGCGGGGATTGACTATGGTGGAGTGGGGGCCACGTCCAGCGCCAGAGCCGCCACCGCGGACAGATGCCCACCCAGACCCTCCCCTATAGGTTCAGGTTTTGCGGCCGGAGTCCGCACCTTGGGGGGGTGGGGGGGGTACTGTCACACCCTGACCATAGTTTGCTTTGTATGTTTTATGTTTTGGTTGGTCAGGGTGTGATCTGTGTGGGCATTCTATGTTGTATGTCTGGTTTGTCTATTTCTGTGTTTGGCCTGATATGGTTCTCAATCAGAGACAGGTGTTTTGCGTTGTCTCTGATTGGGAACCATATTTAGGTAGCCTGTTTTGTAGTGTGTTTTGTGGGTGATTGTTCCTGTTCGTGTGTTCCTGTTTTGTCTGTGTTCACTAGTTCGGGACTGTAAGCTTAGTTGGGTTTTCGTCTGTTTATTGCTTTGTTCTATATTGAAAAGTATTCAAATAAATATGGATACGTACCACGCTGCGCATTGGTCCTCCTCTCCTTCCACCGACGAAAGCCGTTACATAATGCACCCTTGTACATTTATCTAGTACAGTATAACAGAATACATCCTTTCAGACATGTATCCATACAGTATAATACCATAGCTTAAATATGGTACCATCCTCTGATAGGACAAGAGACAGGAAGAGAGACAGATTTAAGTGAAAATGTCAGTTAAACGTGGAGAACGTAATTTAGGATTCAGCTCTTTCTGTTTTTCAAAGCATCGAGGATATTATAAAACATTGATTTTCATGACATAATATCGGAGAGATAAAAATTTGACAATTCTAATCTTGAAAGGTAGATCTTTCACAAAACTGTAGAGTACATCAGGGTTGGTGAGGTTAGTGCTGACATTGGCTATAATATCCTCAGGTCCTTGGTTTTCAAAGATTCTGGGAAACTAGACAGAAGAGATTTGGGTAAACACACTTTCTACAACTTCTACATCTGATGAACTCAAAATTGTATCATAAACCCTAGAAATGAAACCTCTTAAGACTGGGAGGCGGGTAGACTAGCGGTTAGAGCGTTGGGCCAGTAATCAAAAGGTCGCTGGTTCAAATTCCTGAGCCGACAAGGTGAAAGGCACTTAACCCTAATTGCTCCTGTAAGTCACTCTGGATAAGAACTTCTGCTAAATGATGTACATGTACATATAAATGGGAGTGCTAGGGCTCCCGAGTGGAGCAGAGGTCTAAGGCACTGCATCTCAGTGCTTGAGGCATCACTACAGACACCCTGGTTCGATTCCAGGCTGTATCACAACCGGCTGTGATTGTGAGTACCATAGGGCCGTGCACAATTGGCCCAGCGTCATCTGGGTTTGACCGGTGTAGGCCGTCATTGTAAATAAGAATTTGTTCTTAACTGACTTGCCTAGTTTAATAAAGGTTAAAAAAATAATAGATTAACATTCAGAAGGCAAGGTCTCATTCATCTTGATCCTGACTGTAGTTAGCCCCTTGTCTGTCTCTCACAATCATAGACAGCATCAACTTCTGTTCAACAACATCACACGAGGAGGAAATCATTTTGATAAAACAAACTTTTAAAACCTGCCATTATACGTAAAGATCAACCATATCACTCCCTCACCCTTGGCCCTCTGCGGTAGTTAAAGGGTTTGCTAGAGATGATGCTGCCATCTCCAGTGATGTGGAACGGTTCTTTGGAGTTGGTTAGGACTGATAGAAAACTGCAGCACAAACACACAAACCGGAAAAGGTATCAACACTCACTGTCTAAACCTGTACTAATGGGAAGGGAAAGGGGATACCTAGTCAGTTACACAACTGAATGCATTCAACCGAAATGTGTCGTCCGCATTTAACCCAACCCCTCTGAATCAGAGAGGTGCAGGAGGCTGCCTTAATCGATGTTCATGTCATCGGCGCCCGGGCAGCAGTTGTGGGGATTAATTGCCTTGCTCAAGGGCAATATGATATTTATTTTATTTATTTTATTTATCCATTATTTTACCAGGTAAGTTGACTGAGAACACATTCTCATTTGCAGCAACGACCTGGGGAATAGTTACAGGGGAGAGGAGGGGGATGAATGAGCCAATTGTAAACTGGGGATTATTAGGTGACCATGATGGTTTGAGGGCCAGATTGGGAATTTAGCCAGGACACCGGGGTTAACACCCCTACTCTTACGATAAGTGCCATGGGATCTTTAATGACCTCAGAGAGTCAGGACACCCGTTTAACGTCCCATCCGAAAGACGGATAAGACTATGTATTGGTACAGTAATACAGTTGAGGTCATAAAGTAATAAGGAGTTTGTGTGTATATTACAGAGAGTGTGTCATTGCGGACTGGGCCGGAGGCCACGACAGTGTAGAGAGTCTCTGGGACATGAACTTCAACTGTACACAAACACTCATCAGACCATCAATAAATTACAATGTCCCTCTTAACAATACATTAACCTTATACCCTTGTAATAACATTGTAATAAACATGTGATAGCCATGTAAACACGGTGTAAACACTGTGTATAATGTATGTCGAGTGATTGAGGTGAGGGTGTGTTACCAGGCAGCTGGAAAAGAGGTTCACACTGTGGCGTGTTCTCATCCAACACTCTGATATGGAAGGTTTGCTCTACATGGCCTGATGCAGTGACCAGGCCCAGACAAACACTAACCCTGCTGGCCTTCTCATAGTCCAGAGAACCGTTCAACACTATCTACACGTACACAATATTAGTCACAAAATATTTCTCTTCACTAATTTCTCATTTGTTCATGTGGAAAACAGGGGTTAGTGTTAAGCAGGGATGTGGATTAGAGGCTAGGGTTAGAGTTAGGGTTGAAGAGACATGAGAACTGATATTTGACTAAATTGACTGTTCTGACCTGGACATTGAAGATACCAGAGACGTTAGTAGGGTTGACGATGGGCGTCTCAAACACTGCTAACTCTGGGGTGAAAAGAGAGGATGTTGACTGTAGGGAGAAAACTGGAGCTCTGCACCTGAATCTCCACCACCACACTCCTGGAAGGGGTACTTTTCTGACACAGACACAGAGGCAGGGAGATCTATGAACTCTAGAGGGGGCCACAGCACAGTGACCACTGCTCTAAATACTAAACAGGACATTCAGAGCTTGTGTCGACAATACAGCATGAGGTTATTGCACAGAACAGAAATACATAGGGCAGGGCTACTGATATATTATACTGGCATATTATATGTGTGATTTTAGAACGTGAGGAGGAAAAAGAGTAACATACTCTTCTTGTTCACCTGGGCTGAGTGTTATGGCTTGTGGTGCGGTGGCAGGGGTGGACAGGCTATCTGGCATTTCTGGCAAATGTCAGATGAACTGGACCCTTTTTGGCCCAGGGGGCCTGTCTAACTTGGGAGGGGGATTTGCTCATTTGGTTAATGGGGGACACGGAAAAAATGGGCCGGCGTCAGGGCCTTGAGAAAAAATGGGCCGGTGTGGGGGCATCATGGGAATTTTTTTGCCAGTGTTGTAGAAATGCCAGGGCCGATTTCTGTTCCAAATCCGCCCGTGTGGTGGGGGTGTTGGTTGTGAGTGTGATCGTTGTTAGAAGCAAAATGCTAAATATCTGATTACTCTCTAATATTTCTGGATAAATGTGAAGACTAAAATAGTTATTTCGAAGTGCCATGTGATTCAGTTCTAAAATGTTGCAGACAAATCTATACAATTATTTTCAGTGTGCATATTTTTTGCATGGCTGGCATAGGGCAATTCCACGGTAAGAGAGTAACACTGAGACTCCAATTTTTGAATGCAAAGTTTTTTAAAAAGAACATACAACTTAAAACTTCTTCTCAATAGGGGGTGCTGTTTGCACTTTGTAATAATTTCGTTCCCAAATTAAACTGCCTCGTACTCAATTCTTGCTCGTACAATATGCATATTATTATTACTATTGGATAGAAAACACTCTCTAGTTTCTAAAACCGTTTGAATTATATCTGTGAGTGAAACAGAACTCGAGTTAGAGCATTTTTCCTATGAGGATGTGAGAATGCAGAATTATGCAAGCTGTTCCCAGGTCAGTTTATTAATTTGCCTGTCTTCTATTGGTTGAGATGCACTGCATACGCCTTCCCCTGGATGTCAGCGAATAGTGAGATTTGAAATGGAGTCTCTAGGCAGATCTGAGAGGTTATAAATAGCTTGGGAACGAAGGGTCCGGTCTTTGTTCACTTCGCTCTGACGCAGGAAGGACCTTGGCATGTCGTAGTAGAAAGCTCCGGTTATAGCTCTTAGATATATCCGGCCCTGTTTTTATTCGATATAGCTGTTAAAGACATCATAATGTTGTTATTTTAAACCGAGTTATATCAGTTTATGTCAGTATATTGCGATTTTCGGATATTTATTAGTGTTGCGTTCTGGGGAGTTGGTGATGTCTGGCCCACATGGCTAATGTTTACTGCTAATTGCAACGTTGAAGACTACATTCTACAACCGAGCAACGATTCTTTTGGACAAAGGACAACTTTCCCAAGATTCTGATGGAAGCACATCAAAAAGTAAGAACTATTTATGCTGTTAATTCGTTGTTCTGTTGAAAAATGTAAAATGCATAATCCGCCATTAATTTCCGTGCGGTCTCGCTTTAACGCATGCTGTATGTCGTAGTAACGTTAATTTTAAAAATGTGACACAGCGATTGCATTAAGAACTAATGTATCTTTCATTTGCTGTCCAACCTGTATTTTTTAGTCAAGTTTATGATTAGTTATCGATTAGAATAGGTGCCTCTCCCAAGATTTCTCCTGACATTTTCTTTGCAGCTTGACTACTTTTCTCATTGTATAACCACGATTTGTGCCGCTAAATATGCACATTTTCGAACAAACTCTATATGTATTGTGTAATATGATGTTATAGGACTGTCATCTGAAGAATTCTGAGCAGGTCAGTGAAAAAATTAATATCTTTTGCTGGGTTATACGTTATCGCTATTGTTGGCTTGAATCAATGCTGTTGTGTGGTTTGCTATTGTGGTAAGCTAATATAATGCTATATTGTGTTTTCGCTGAAAAACACTTAAAAAATCTGAAATATTGGCTGGATTCACAAGATCTTTGTCTTTCATTTGCTGTACGCTGTGTATTTTTCAGAAATGTTTTATGATGAGTATTTAGGTAATTCACGTTGCTCTCTGTAGTTATTCTAGTTGCTTTGGTGAGAGTTGTGATGGTGGCTGCAATGGTAAACTATGATTTATACCTGAAATATGCACATTTTTCTAACAAAACATATGCTATACAATAAATATGTTATCAGACTGTCATCTGATGAAGTTGTTTCTTGGTTAGTGGCTATTTATATCTTTATTTGGTCGAATTTGTGATAGCTACCTATGCAGGAAAAAAATGGTGGAGTAAAAAAAGTGGTGTCTTTTGCTATCGTGGTTAGCTAATAGATTTACATAGTGTCTTCCCTGTAAAACATTTTAAAAATCAGAAATGATGGCTGGATTCACAAGATGTGTATCTTTCATCTGGTGTCTTGGACTTGTGATTTAATGATATTTAGATGCTAGTATTTACTTGTGACGCTATGCTAGGCTATGCTAGTCAGCTTTTTTACTGATGGGGGTGCTCCCGGATCCGGGATTGGGAGGAATTAGAGGTTAATGCACAAGGACAATTTTTAACAATTTCCACTGACAATTTCCACTGAACATTTTACAAAAGACATTTACTTGCAATGTGTAGTAATAGGATGACGACACAAACTGCACAAACCATCATTCTGTTACCAAACTTTGTATCTGTGTCTACATGGTCTGCAGCCATTAACAATAACATGTGGTGTTATTATATATGTATAGTAGATACATATGGTGCATAGGAAGTAACGGCAAGAGAAAAGTTGAAGATGCACAAGGGTAATAAGGGAGATTACCGAGTGTGTTTGGGAATAGTACTAAGTGAATGTGGATGTGAAAGTTGTGTGATTGTGAGATTTAACATACACTGCTCAAAAAAATAAAGGGAACACGTAAACAACACAATGTAACTCCAAGTCAATCACACTTCTGTGAAATCAAACTGTCCACTTAGGAAGCAACACTGATTGACAATAAATGTCACATGCTGTTGTGCAAATGGAATAGACAAAAGGTGGAAATTATAGGCAATTAGCAAGACACCCCCAATAAAGGAGTGGTTCTGCAGGTGGTGACCACAGACCACTTCTCAGTTCCTATGCTTCCTGGCTGATGTTTTGGTCACTTTTGAATGCTGGCGGTGCTTTCACTCTAGTGGTAGCATGAGACGGAGTCTACAGCCCACACAAGTGGCTCAGGTAGTGCAGCTCATCCAGGATGGCACATCAATGCGAGCTGTGGCAAGAAGGTTTGCTGTGTCTGTCAGCGTAGTGTCCAGAGCATGGAGGCGCTAGCAGGAGACAGGCCAGTACATCAGGAGACGTGGAGGAGGCATTAGGAGGGCAACAACCTAGCAGCAGGACCGCTACCTCCGCCTTTGTGCAAGGAGGAGCAGGTGGAGCACTGCCAGAGCCCTGCAAAATGACCTCCAGCAGGCCACAAATGTGCATGTGTCTGCTCAAACGGTCAGAAACAGACTCCATGAGGGTGGTATGAGGGCCCGACGTCCACAGGTGGGGGTTGTGCTTACAGCCCAACACCGTGCAGGACGTTTGGCATTTGTCAGAGAACACCAAGATTGGCAAATTCGCCACTGGCACCCTGTGCTCTTCACAGATGAAAGCAGGTTCACACTGAGCACATGAGCACATGTGACAGACGTGACAGAGTCTGGAGACGCCGTGGAGAACATTCTGCTGCCTGCAACATCCTCCAGCATGACCGGTTTGGCGGTGGGTCAGTCATGGTGTGGGGTGGCATTTCTTTGGGGCCTGACTGCCATTAGGTACCGAGATGAGATCCTCAGACCCCTTGTGAGACCATATGCTGGTGCTGTTGGCCCTGGGTTCCTCCTAATGCAAGACAATGCTAGACCTCATGTGGCTGGAGTGTGTCAGCAGTTCCTGCAAGAGGAAGGCATTGATGCTATGGACTGGCCCGCCCGTTCCCCAGACCTGAATCCAATTGAGCACATCTGGGACATTATGTCTCGCTCCATCCACCAACGCCACGTTGCACCACAGACTGTCCAGGAGTTGGCGGATGCTTTAGTCCAGGTCTGGGAGGAGATCCCTCAGGAGACCATCCGCCACCTCATCAGGAGCATGCCCAGGCGTTGTAGGGAGGTCATACAAGCACGTGGAGGCCACACACACTACTGAGCCTCATTTTGACTTGTTTTAAGGACATTACATCAAAGTTGGATCAGCTTGTAGTGTGGTTTTCCACTTTAATTTTGAGTGTGACTCCAAATCCAGACCTCCATGGGTTGATACATTTGATTTACATTGATCATTTTTCTGTGATTTTGTTGTCAGCACATTCAACTATGTAAAGAAAAAAGTATTTAATAAGAATATTTCATTCATTCAGATCTAGGATGTGTTATTTTAGTGTTCCCTTTATTTTTTTGAGCAGTGTATAAAGCTGATTGAAATGTGGATAATAAAATGATTGATTAAAATTTGGATATTAAGCTGATTGAAATTTGAATGTTAAAGCTGATTGAAATTTGGATTACAAGAGATTGAAATTTAGCTATAACGTACTGAGTGAATGAGAGCTGACAGGGGACTAGCTCCAGTGTGAATGTGAGTTGAGTTTTCCAGTTCTGTGTGGGTTTTTCGGTCTATAAGGTTATCTCCGGTTCTGTTATCTAGAGGTTCCATCCACCATCGTCCACTGTAGTTTTCGTTGATATCCCAAATGATGACGTTCTAAACCAATTTGTGAGTAGGCAAAATGGAAACTGCATCTGTTTCCCTGTCTATGCTGTCTCGGGTGCCAGACTTATTATGTACAGAGCGCACCATCTACAGGGGACTCACAGACTGTGCCAGCCCAGTTATTGTGAAAGTTGATCCCAGAAAAAGACTCTAGTCTCGAGAGCTACCTTAAGAAGGAAGTTCCCTCCAAAGTTTCTCTTCCCTTGTGAATTGGCAGATTAATTTTGTAACTTCAGCGCATTACATGTTCATCTTAAAATAATAGACATTTAATAAGTGTGAAGCAGAAAGTGAATATCCAACAGAAATGTGAAATAAATATAGAGTACCATTGTTAGGGTAGACTAAAATGAAAACAATGCCTTCCAATATGGAGTAAGTTATCATGTTTGTTTTATTTTGTTTTTAAACCAAGCAATTGGGTGGGAAAGCAGAACATTGATTGAGAAGGTCTGCCTATTGGGAAGAATGTCCTAGTTGAGGGAAACAGATATGGAGACTAGTGAAAGTAACATAGTGAATGGCAATTGGCTTTCAGATAGCTCTCTAATATTTCAGATAGCTCCCTGAACTTCCGGCGCCGCCTGAGATGGCCACCTCGCTTCGCGTTCCTAGGAAAATATGCAGTATTTTGTTTTTTTATGTGTTATTCCTTACATTGGTACCCCAGGTAATCTTAGGTTTCATTACATACAGTCGGGAGGAACTACTGAATATAAGAGCAACGTCAACTCACCATCGTTACAACCAGGATTATGACTTTCCCGAAGCGGATCCAGTGTTTTGCCTTCCACCCAATACAATGGATCTGATCCCAGCCGGCGACCCTAAGCGAGGCCGTAAAAGGGGCAAACGAAGCGGTCTCCTGGTCAGGCTTCGGAGACGGGCACATCGCGCTCCACTCCCTAGCATACTACTCGCCAATGTCCAGTCTCTTGACAATAAGGTTGATGAAATCCGAGCAAGGGTAACATTCCAGAGAGACATCAGAGATTGTAACGTTCTCTGCTTCACGGAAACATGGCTCACTCGAGAGACGCTAACGGAGTCGGTGCAGCCAGCTGGTTTCTTCACGCAGCGCGCCGACAGAAACAAACATCTTTCTGGTAAGAAGAGGGGCGGGGGGGTATGCCTTATGATTAACGAGACGTGGTGTGATCATAACAACATACAGGAACTCAAGTCATTCTGTTCACCTGACTTAGAATTCCTCACAATCAAATGTCGACCGCATTATCTACCAAGGGAATTCTCTTCGATTATAATCACAGCCGTATATATCCCCCCCAAGCAGACACATCGATGGCCCTGAACGAACTTTATCTGACTCTTTGTAAACTGGAAACCACACACCCTGAGGCTGCATTCATCGTAGCTGGGGATTTTAACAAGGCTAATCTGAAAACAAAACTCCCTAAATTCTATCAGCATATCGATTGTGCTACCAGGGCTGGTAAAACCTTGGATCATTGTTATACTAACTTCCGCAACGCATATAAGGCCCTCCCCCGCCCTCCTTTCGGAAAAGCTGACCATGACTCCATTTTGTTGCTTCCAGCCTACAAACAGAAACAAAAACAACAAGCTCCCTCACTCAGGTCTGTTCAACGCTGGTCCGACCAATCTGATTCCACGCTTCAAGACTGCTTCGATCACGTGGATTGGGATATGTTCCGCATTGCGTCCAACAACAATATTGACGAATACGCTGATTCGGTGAGCGAGTTCATTAGAAAGTGCATTGACGATGTCGTACCCACAGCAACGATTAAAACATTCCCAAACCAGAAACTGTGGATTGATGGCAGCATTCGCGTGAAACTGAAAGCGCGAACCACTGCTTTTAACCAGGGCAAAGTGACCGGAAACATGACCGAATACAAACAGTGTAGCTATTCTCTCCGCAAGGCAATCAAACAAGCTAAGTCCCAGTATAGAGACAAAGTAGAGTCGCAATTCAACAGCTCAGACACAAGAGGTTTGTGGCAGGGTCTACAGTCAATCACGGATTACAAAAAGAAAACCAGCCCCGTCGCGGACCAGGATGTCTTGCTCCCAGACAGGCTAAATAACTTTTTTGCTCGCTTTGAGGACAATACAGTGCCACTGACACGGCCCGCTACCAAAACCTGCGGGCTCTCCTTCACTGCAGCCGAGGTGAGTAAAACATTTAAACGTGTTAACCCTCGCAAGGCTGCAGGCCCAGACGGCATTCCCAGCCGCGTCCTCAGAGCATGCGCAGACCAGCTGGCTGGTGTGTTTAAGGACATATTCAATCAATCCTTATCCCAGTCTGCTGTTCCCACATGCTTCAAGAGGGCCACCATTGTTCCTGTTCCCAAGAAAGCTAAGGTAACTGCGCTAAACGACTACCGCCCCGTAGCACTCACTTCCGTCATCATGAAGTGCTTTGAGAGACTAGTCAAGGACCATATCACCTCCACCTTACCTGACACCCTAGACCCACTCCAATTTGCTTACCAACCCAATAGGTCCATAGACGACGCAATCGCAACCACACTGCACACTGCCCTAACCCATCTGGACAAGAGGAATACCTATGTGAGAATGCTGTTCATCGACTACAGCTCAGCATTTAACACCATAGTACCCTCCAAACTCGTCATCAAGCTCGAGACCCTGGGTCTCGACCCCGCCCTGTGCAACTGGGTCCTGGACTTCCTGACGGGCCGCCCCCAGGTGGTGAGGGTAGGTAACAACATCTCCACCCCGCTGATCCTCAACACCGGGGCCCCACAAGGGTGCGTTCTGAGCCCTCTCCTGTACTCCCTGTTCACCCACGACTGCGTGGCCATGCACGCCTCCAACTCAATCATCAAGTTTGCGGACGACACTACAGTGGTAGGCTTGATTACCAACAACGACGAGACGGCCTACAGGGAGGAGGTGAGGGCCCTCGGAGTGTGGTGTCAGGAAAATAACCTCACACTCAACGTCAACAAAACAAAGGAGATGATTGTGGACTTCAGGAAACAGCAGAGGGAGCACCCCCCTATCCACATCGACGGGACAGTAGTGGAGAAGGTGGAAAGTTTTAAGTTCCTCGGTGTACACATCACGGACAAACTGAATTGGTCCACACACACAGACAGCATTGTGAAGAAGGCGCAGCAGCGCCTCTTCAACCTCAGGAGGCTGAAGAAATTCGGCTTGTCACCAAAAGCACTCACAAACTTCTACAGATGCACAATCGAGAGCATCCTGTCGGGCTGTATCACCGCCTGGTACGGCAACTGCTCCGCCCACAACCGTAAGGCTCTCCAGAGGGTAGTGAGGTCTGCACAACGCATCACCGGGGGCAAACTACCTGCCCTCCAGGACATCTACACCACCCGATGTCACAGGAAGGCCATAAAGATCATCAAGGACAACAACCACCCGAGCCACTGCCTGTTCACCCCGCTATCATCCAGAAGGCGAGGTCAGTACAGGTGCATCGGGACCGGGGACCGAGAGACTGAAAAACAGCTTCTATCTCAAGGCCATCAGACTGTTAAACAGCCACCACTAACATTTAGTGGCCGCTGCCAACATACTGACTCAACTCCAGCCACTTTAATAATGGGAATTGATGGAAATTATGTAAAAATATACCACTAGCCACTTTAAACAATGCCACTTAATATAATGTTTACATACCCTACATTACTCATCTCATATGTATATGTATATACTGTACTCTATATCATCTACTGCATCTTGCCATCTTTATGTAATACATGTATCACTAGCCACTTTAAACTATGCCACTTTATGTTTACATACCCTACATTACTCATCTCATATGTATATACTGTACTCTATACCATCTACTGCATCTTGCCTATGCCATTCTGTACCATCACTCATTCATATATCTTTATGTACATATTCTTTATCCCTTTACACTTGTGTGTATAAGGTTGTAGTTGTGGAATTGTTAGGTTAGATTACTTGTTGGTTATTACTGCATTGTCGGAACTAGAAGCACAAGCATTTCGCTACACTCGCATTAACATCTGCTAACCATGTGTATGTGACAAATAAAATTTGATTTGATTTGATTTTTAATAATGCAATATCTTAGTAATTTGAAGAAGTAAATGTGTCAATAGAAGGTCACATGACGAACAGAGGGATTGAGCATTGGGGCTGATATTAAATTAGAGGCCGCAATCTGGTGTTTGGGTTAGAGATAAGCTTCCTGTGGAACAATATATAGCTGTGTACTCACTGAACAAAAAACAGGCTGTAAGGGACACAGTGGGGAAATCTGGGACATACGTAGGTATGAATAATGGAAATGACATGTTCTTGCCAATTTCCAATTATTATTACTCAATTCTATAGTTTGGGTAGCACCAGTGATTTAAGTAATAAGGTAATGTCATTTAAAACAGTAATCTGTTTCCATTATGTGGAACTGTTGTCCAGTGAGTTAAGCAAGAAGGTAATGTCATCTAAAACAATAATCTTTTTCCATTACTTGGAACTGTGTCCAGAATTGAAGTAGTTCTAAGTATATGTTTTTTAGTACCTAATATTGAGCTGATAAGCCAGCACCAACTTTTTGAAGGTCCTAGCAGATTTGTTAAACAAATCTAATTGACTAGTTTATGTCCCAGGGACCATTTATACAGAACTGTATGTCAATGCAACAGGTCAAAATGACAATTATTACAAGAGTATAATTCTGTATACGCATGGGTTTATCAAGACTTCCTGCCCAAGATGCAGTAAACTCAAGTAAGTTTTTTTTAGGACTGATTAAGATGTCGCTACCAAGTTTTTTTTAATATGTTTGCCAATGGTTCTGTGTCTCTCCCTTTGAGGGGCTTCCTGAGGCAGGTGCCTTAGGAGAGCAGGCATTGAGACGGTGTACTGTGCAGTGTAAAGGTGCCCAGATCCAGCTGTTGAGGGAGCTCTCAAATTAATTAAGTCATGGCCATTTTGTTTGTTTTTACCCTATGATTTTTTGCCACACACAACCCACCTTGATAAGAAATATACTGAAAAACCCAATGTAAACCTGATACATAAAATGTTTTAAAAATCTTTAAATAATGTCTGAGGTACAGGGAAACAAACCAGGAACAATGAGGAAGGAATCCGTGGCTAACTGCAAGCATTGCAAAGCAATCACTAGTCTGCTATTCACTGGTCCCAATTCTGGGTTTAAGGGTCTATTTTCCAAGCTTAAATTGTTAAACATTCAACATTGGCCATGCTGTCAATCCAGCATAATTTCTACCGTGCTCAAAACAACTGATAACTCGGAACTGAGAAATCTGACTTCAGTGAGTTCAAGACAACTGGTAACTCAGGAAAAAAAATTGATCTGACTGGGAAATTTGTTTTGAACGGTCATCCAACTCGGAATTGTAAGTCGGGAAATCTAGCCTCTTTCTAGAGCTCCGACCTGAAGATCACTGACGTCATCATGATTCAACCTAGTGTTTTTCAGAGTTCCCATTTGTCTTGAAAGCACCATAAATCCAGAGAATGCCAGACTTTGATGACAACGTTTGATGACAAAATGTGCCCTCAAGGACTGCCGCACCACCTTCCTGGTCAAGTGAGCACAGCACAACAAGGTGAGTCCATAAATGATGTAATATACCAGGGAGATATGTATACTGTAGCTAAGAAAGTAATACTAAGTGTATTTTGTGTAGTAAGCTGTTAGTAGCCCATGTGCCTCATCGTAATCATTTCCCCCTATTAATTTCGCCTACTGTTCTGACTTGGTGGTGCACATGCAGCCTGTTTTAGAGAAATGTAATCATCGAATATTGTAAGAGCTTTCATTGTCTGCTTATATGCCCCCTTTATTTATCCTACGGTTCGGACTTGGTGTACAGGGAGAACACTGCAAGAATGGCCCATTTTCTGAATTCTGTCGCAGTACATTTTAAAAGTGCTGAACAAATAGCTATATTGACTACATCTGTCCTAGTTCCCTCATGAATGTCTTAATTGAAATTACGGATTGCCTCTTATCCGCTTGTCGTCCCCTTATGCCATAGTTTGTACATCTCAATTGTCAGTAGAAACCACATTTGTTTAAGCAAGTCAGCCATATGAGCTATGTTTTTTTTAAAGGCAGTATGTTATATTATATCATCCATATATTTATATATTCTTATTCCATTCCTTACTGAGATTTGTGTGTATTAGGTATTTGTTGTGGAATTGTTAGATATTACTTGTTAGATACTGCCGGAACTAGAAGCACAAGCATGTCGCTACACTCGCAATAACATCTGCTAACCATGTGTATGTGACCAATACAAATTTATTTCATTTGATTTGATTTAAATGAGGCTGAATGAACTGTTTCGCAAGACTCCGCTGATAGCCAGGTGTAGCAGTGGTAAGGTGTTGGGACTGCTGTTGGGACAGCTTTATGCAGGCCCTAACAGTTTGTGGGCACCGTTTGTCACGTTATAGTGCAATTAATGTATTGTTTAGTATTGTGCTGTGTAGTGGCTTTGCTGGCATGCATCCCCCCCAAAAAATGTGTTTGCCCCACCAAGATTTACATGCTAAAATTGCCACTGATATAGACAGGTGCCTTTCCAAATCATGTCCAATCCATTGAATTTACCTCAGGTGGACTCCAATCAAATTGTAGAAACATCTCAAGGATGATCAATGGAAACAGGATGCACCTGAGCTCAATTTTGAGTCTCATAGCAAAGGGTCTAATGTAAATAAGTTATTTCTGTTTTTTATTTTTAATACATTTGCAAAAATGTATAAAAACCAGTTTGCTTTGTTATTATGGGGTATTTATTGTGTGTAGGTTGATGAAAAAAATATATTTAATCTATTTTAGAATTATTTTAATTTTAACTTTATTTAACCAGGTAGCCAAGTTGAGAACAAGTTCTCATTTACAATTGCGACCTGGCCAAGATAAAGCAACGCAGTTCGACACATACAACAACACAGAGTTACACATGGAGTAAAACAAACATGCAGTCAATAATACAGTAGAAAAAAAAATAAGTATATACAATGTGAGCAAATGAGGTGAGATAAGGGAGGTAAAGGCAAAAAAAAGGCCATGGTGGCGAAGTAAATACAATATAGCAAGTAAAACACTGGAATGGTAGATTTGCAGTGGAAGAATGTGCAAAGTAAAGATATAAATAATGGGGTGCAAAGGAGCAAAATAAATAAATAAATAAATACAGTAGGGGGAGAGGTAGTTGTTTGGACTAAATTATAGATGGGCTATGTACAGGTGCAGTAATCTGTGAGCTGCTCTGACAGCTGGTGCTTACAGCTAGTGAGGGAGATAAGTGTTTCCAGTTTCAGAGATTTTTGTAGTTCATTCCAGTCATTGGCAGCAGAGAACTGGAAGGAGAGGCGGCCAAAGGAAGAATTGGTTTTGGGGGTGACCAGAGAGATATACCTGCTGGAGCACGTGCTACAGGTGGGTGCTGCTATGGTGACCAGCGAGCTGAGATAAGGGGGGACTTTACCTAGCAGGGTCTTGTAGATGACCTGGAGCCAGTGGGTTTGGCGACGAGTATGAAGCAAGGGCCAGCCAACGAGAGCGTACAGGTCGCAGTGGTGGGTAGTATATGGGGCTTTGGTGACAAAACTAATGGCACTGTGATAGACTGCATCCAATTTATTGAGTAGGGTATTGGAGGCTATTTTGTAAATGACATCGCCGAAGTCGAGGATCGGTAGGATGGTCAGTTTTACAAGGGTATGTTTGGCAGCATGAGTGAAGGATGCTTTGTTGCGAAATAGGAAGCCAATTAGATTTAACTTTGGATTGGAGATGTTTGATGTGAGTCCGGAAGGAGAGTTTACAGTCTAACCAGACACCTAGGTATTTGTAGTTGTCCAAATATTCTAAGTCAGAACCGTCCAGAGTAGTGATGTTGGACGGGCGGGCAGGTGCAGGCAGCGATTGGTTGAAGAGCATGCATTTAGTTTTACTTGTATTTAAGAGCAATTGGAGGCCACGGAAGGAGAGTTGTATGGCATTGAAGCTCGTCTGGAGGGTTGTTAACACAGTGTCCAAAGAAGGGCCAGAAGTATACAGAATGGTGTCGTCTGCGTAGAGGTGGATCAGAGCCTCACCAGCAGCAAGAGCGACATCATTGAGAATAACGCTGTAATGTAACAAAATGTGAAAAAAGTCAAGGGGTCTGAAACTTTCCGAATGCACTGTACTCCACCTCAGATATACAGTACATGACCACATCAACTCTGCCTGCTCTTGCCACATTTATGATCCTAAAATCAAGATTAACTGATAACATGTTCTATTATCTAACAATCACATTAACAGGAAAGAGATTGGAAACATGAAAACTGCATATTAATTCATGTATACTGTATATATAATCCATTAGAAAGAAAGGCCTGGATGTTCCTAAAATGAATTCACATTTCGATCGGTCATGATGCAATAATGGTCACAAACCCATTCAAAAGAATTGGCACAGTGTAATTACTTAGGCCTAATGCATTTAAAGAAAACAGCCATAATTGATTCAAAATGTAGAGGCAACGGCATTTACAGCTGCTATTACACACATAAAAAGGTTTATAATTGAAGTGTGCAGTTGTTAATGGACATTTTTTCAGAGACATTAAATGATGATGATGGGCTTTTATAGAAAGCAGTGGCCCTTTTCATAAAAACACATCCAAAAGACCCTAAAAGCATCTTGTGAATTACTTAATTCAAACATGGCACATCATTATAAAATCAGCCCCATGGACACTACAAGATGTCATTGAGGTAGCTGGGGCTGGTTTTAGTACATTAGAATAAGCATTAGAGGACTGAGTTGTCAAGCATCTGGAGAACTAGGTTATACATTGGATTTTGCACCATATGGAAAAATATGTATTGACTAAATGTGTTGAACTACTCACTTCCAGAAAAAGGATAAGTTGTAGAAGCAGGTTGAGACATGTCACGGGAATATGATGCACCTACACAGATCTGGTCACATCATGGTTGATGAGAGGAAACATCTGCACATGAATAGTAGACCATCACATTTGGATTTGTCCAATTAACAGTGAACAGTTGTACATCAGGTACCTTCACACTGACATGAATAACAATACATGACAAAATGGTGCAAATGGGTGACGACCCATTGACAGTAGGTGATTATCACCTGCTCAGTGGCTTTCAGCATATATCTCACTAGATGGCGACAAATGTGGCCCTATACATTTCTATCCCTGTGGCAGCCCTCGTGCTTTAATTTTCAAACATTTAATTAATCTGTAATTTCAACCATTTCAGTAATGTCTGTGCGCAATATACTTAAAGCACTTAGCTATGTGTTTAATGTACTTAGACTATAGATTACATTCTGTTGGAGCCTCCACAACATGTAGTGCAGATTTGACATTTCTTTTAGGGCTGATTTAATTTTTACCAGTGAATTGAGTTCCATTTGCTGGAATACTGTAAAATCTTTGCATACCTTCAAGTTAAAATAATCGGCAAAAGCACAATGCAGCCTCACATACTTTAAAGATTTAACAGTTTCCCATTTGGGATTGCTGGTTCCACAGGGGTCTTCCAGAGAATAATCGTCGTGACAAATTGAACTCGTGACCTCAGAGACGCCTGAAGAATTTCTCAATCTATATTTATAGTAGCATACCCCAGGGGTAAAATAAAAAACGATCTATATTTATAGTAGCATACCCCAGGGGTAAAATAAAAACATGTTTAGTACCAAAACATAACACAAATATTTATACACATCTGTCATTGATAAAAACATTGTTTTAGTAACTGCATAGGCTCCATTTTTATGACAAAGTATTTTTTTTAAATGTCGTGAACATAGTTCCACTTTGACATTATGGGGTAGTGTGTGTAGGCCAGTGACACAAAATCCATTTTAAATGAAATTTATGCCACCGATGACAAGAGCATGATGTGTGAATGTCTAGAAGATCATGATACAGATGTGTGTAGTAAAGAGGTGGCGACTATCTAGCTATTCACTTGATCAGATTTCAAACTCTGATTGGCTGCTTCACTGCTTCAGAGATGCGACGCTCTATAACTGGCTGGAGAGCGCACGCTGGAGAAAACAAAACTGACAAAATCACTACAACTTCACCGTGTTCCTTCAGTCGCGAGGATTCATACCAACAGCTGTGCGTAAAATTGACTTTATGGGAAGATATCAACCCTTTAGGGATTCATGTCAAACTGGATGCAACGTGCCATATCAAATGTGAGTATCAACAGACTAATTATACAATTATGAAGGATTTTGCTCTTACTGTATTTCTAGACTAAAACGTGCACGAATTAATCTCCTCTTTTTTTCTATTTTAGAGGTTAATTGTGACGGTGATGCCGAAATAAATAAAATGGTAAGTATTTTTCCCTTCTGTAACCTAGGCATAGATTATCATGCAATACAGTACAGTAGTGGACAATGGCATTGTAATTGGTTTATGCACAGTCTTATCAAATGGATATTATTCTGTGCGTAAAACGACAATGAATTAGATAAACTACAGGCCTACCATATTTTAAATGAAATAGGCGCAATGTATTTATAAACACAAAATTAACTGACAGTCCCTGAAATAATGGCTTTATACACCAGCATACGGGGACAACATCTGCAGAGCAACGCTCTGTCCACAGACGACGTTGTCCCGCATAATGACTATAGATGCCCATGCCCAAATGCCTCTGCTGAGTGGTGCTATCCGCTGCAGGCTATGCCATGTGTCGGGTAAACAAACAAATAGCAGTTTGTTAATGTGTTCTAAATTTAGAAGGCATATGGTTGTTTAATTTGCTAGAGATTATTTAAATGTTCTCTGTATGGAAAGGGATCCATCATCATTTTCTTCCTAGTTGTATTTAACTTTACTCTTGAAAGTAGATATGGTGTTTAATCACTTTGTCCTTTTTGGACACATTTTTTTTGCATCCCTGCTCCCTGCAGGAAGTTTATTATACTATAGCTAAACTATAATGTTTAATCTAAGTCTGACTTTTATAGGCAGTGGTGTGTCTTTATGAGAGTACCACACAACCTGTGTTGTGGCTGCGGACTCAAGTTCCTGTTGCATCTAATAGTGTTGTCATGAGAGCAAACAGAGGCTGAAGGTCTTGGCACATTAACCTGTGTCTCAGAGGGCTTCATGTCTCTTCTCCTCCGGTCTGCTAAACATTTCTCACCTCATTGTCAGATCAGTCCCCCCCATAAAGGGCTTGAAGGTGAAGGCCACAGGCCATCATGACTATTGTAATGCCATTTGCTACTGTCATATGGTATTATCACTGACATGAAAAGAGTTAATGGATCCTCTGTTTTATTTTTTAACTAACAGTTACAATCTCTTCCAGGGCCACATGATTTACTCTTCGATCCCACTTTTTGAAGTATCAGTGTGTGTGTTTTGTAGCCCACCTTTTTCCTTCAGAGGTAATGTTGTGTGGTTCACACACTTTTATGCTCGGTCAACCCTGTTTGATTTTGAGTGTAAGCCGACGCTGCTCACTGGTTGGTTTGGACCAATCAGAGTGGGTCCCTGTGAATCAGAGGGAGAGGAAATTAGAGCATATGGTCTTTAGTATGTCACAGCTGACTTTCATATGCAGGCATACAGCACTCTTAAGGAGACACACACCATTATACCTACATCCTGTGCCTTGAACTACATCAGAGAAACCTCAATCCCCTGCAGATCCCCCTACAGAAAAGTAGCCATCATTTCCATAAGACTTCAGCCTTTATATTGCAGTGTTAGGAAGAAGAGAGACTTGTTGTTTAATATTGTTAAAATAAAACTTCAAAGACATTATGGTGTGGGCGGGTGATGGTTAAATGTGTGATGACACACATTTAGGCACAGGTGTGGTGAAGTATGTGGTGAAGTACATTAACGTACAGTATGTGTGGTGGGAGGTAACTTTGATATTAAATTTGGTGTGGGTGGATCTATATGAAAACTGGTCAAGTGTGGTGTGATACAGTTTTGTATCTGAGAAGGGTGTGAGGAGCAGGACAGGTAGGGCTTGGGTATTTTTTATTGTGGCTGTGTGTTGCTGTGAAAGTTCAACATTAGAGAAGAGGTGTAGCTCTTTCATACAGTCGAAACATAGCAGCAGTCACCCAATCAGCAAGTCTGAGCCTGTCCTACGGTCTCTATTATAGTCACCAACAAATGCAGTGTGCTTATTAGAAAGAGTTCACCAGACCTCATAAAGAATGTTCAGTCTATCAAACATCTGCTGCAGGCTGAACATTATTTACAACATGCATTATATGATTTTGTATTCACCGGCTTAATAGAAAATATTTGCAATAACAAAAGAATAGCACTCAATCACTGACTTTGCTTTCTTTAAGTGAACATAGTAATGTGTCATAGTGTGTGTGTACCAGCCTGTGTCTGACTCTGTGTACTCTCTGTCCCTCCCAGCTGTGTCTGCGTGACTCTGGAGGCTGCCTGCGGGACCAGATGCACTACATGATGAGGTCCCTGCAGGACCTGAAGCACTTGAGAAGGACCTGCCCTGCTGCTGCCCCTGCAATCACCCCTGCCCACCGCTCTGCAGTGGCACGAGCCTGCCATCAGAGGGCACTTCAGCTGGAGCGCCGTACCCGCCTGCACATCTCTGACGCCAGTACGGCCAGCACCTACGACTCAGCCTGCTGTCTGGCCAGTCCTCTGGAGGAGGAGGAGGACGCAGGCAGCCGGCTGGGTCTGGGCCTTGGCCTGGGTCTGACCTCCCCCAGTAGTGAGAAAAGTCTGGAGTTTGACTCTGGCTACTCTGAGGCCTCCTGGCAGGACGAGGGCGTGGTGCTCAGGAGGACCAGGAATGTACGGGTGTCCTCCTCTGCCTGCCTCCGCACCAACCTGGCCCCCAGTGGCCTGGTCCGACCCAAATCCACATCAGACGCATCCCTGGAGAGCTGGACCTCATTCGAGGCCAATGACCCTGAGGACTGGACCACATCGCTGCTGACACGGGGACGGAACAGACAACCTCTGGTACTGGGGGACAACAGCTTTGCTGACCTCATACAGAACTGGATGGACCTACCGGACTTCCCCGAACCAGCAGAACTGAAGCCCAGCTCTGGGTGCAGACTGGCTCGATGCTTCTTGGTCAACATGAGGCGGAAAATAGCTGGCATGTCAAAGACTGTAGAGGAGAGGGTGAGGATGAGGTCCTCAGATTCTTCTTCTCGTGTGAGTCGGACAGCTATGGCCCCCAAACGACTCTCCTGCCCCCTAGGGGTGCAGGCCCCTGCCCCGCGCCAGTCCCCCTTCTTCCACCAGTCACACTCTGGCCTGCATGATCTAGACACAGACTTCTATCAATTCACTGCCCTCATGAAGACTGGCAGCAGACAGCCTATTATCTGTAATGACATCATCGGCTACATCTGACTCCAGGTCAGCCACTAACAGACTCTCATTCTAAACAATAGACAATTCCCAAAGTCACTATATTTTTTAAAATGTTATCACTATGTTCTGACTATAAGCTGCCAAAAATTAAACATTGTATTATTTGAGATTGGAGATATTTGTTGTGTCATTAGCTATGTTTCCATTAACTTTTCCATCAATTTTTTTGCATAGAAAATACATTGTCTTCAGAAAGTATTCATATCCCTTTGACTTACAGTGGATGAAATTGCTGTTGTTTTTTAGCTATCTACAGACAATACCACATAAAGACAAAGTGAAAACATGTATTTACATTTTTGTGCAATTTACTGAAAATGAAATGCAGAAATATCTAGTTTACATAAGTATTCACAACCCTGAGTCAATACTTTGTAGAAACACCGTTGGCAGTGATTACAGCTGTGAGTCTTTCTGGGTACGTCTCTAAGTCACCTGGATTGTGCAACATTTGCCCAAATATTAATTTAAAAATTATTCAAGCTCTGTCAAATTGGTTGTTGATCATCGCTAGACAACCATTTTCAGGTCTTGCCATATATTTTTCAAGTATATTTAAGTCAAAACTTTAACTCGGCCACTCAGGAACATTCACTGTCTTCTTGGTAAGCAACTCCAGTGTAGTCTTGGCCTTGTGTTTAAGGTTATCCTGCTGAAAGGTGAATCCTCTCCGGCAACGGAGGTAGGAAGGACGTCTGTATCTTTGTAGTGACTGGGTATATTGATACACCATCCAAAGTGTAATTAATAACTTCACCATGCTCAAAATATTCAATGTCTGTTGTTTATTTTATTTTACCCATCTACCAATAGGTGCCCTTCTTTGCGAGGCATTGGAAACCCCCCATGGTCTTTGTGGTTGAATCTGTGTTTGAATTCACTGCTCGACTGGGGAACTTTACAGATGTGTATGTGTGGGGTACAGAAATGAGGTAGTCATTCAAAAATCTTTTTAAACACTGTTATTGCACACGGAGTCAATGCAACTTATTATGTAACTGTAGCAGTATAGCTTCTGTCCCTCTCCTCGCCCCTACCTGGGCTCGAACCAGGGACCCTCTGCACACATCAACAACTGCCTCCCACGAAGCATCGTTACTGTAACGGTGTTCCTCCTCCTCTTCAACCGAAGAGGAGGAGTAGTGATTGAACCAAGGCGCAGCGTTGTGAAATGACATATTTTAATTAAACAAGACGGAATAAACACGAAACGAAAACACTTGAATAATTAACAAAATAACGAAACGAAAACGTAGACAGACCTGAACTATATGAACTTACATATAACACGAAGAACGCACGAACAGGGAAAATAGACTACACAAAAAGAACGATGTACAAACAAACCGAACAGTCCCGTATGGTGCGACAAACACTGACACAGGAGACAACCACCCACAACGAACACTGTGAAACAACCTACCTAAATATGACTCTCAATTAGAGGAAACGCCAAACACCTGCCTCTAATTGAGAGCCATACCAGGCAACCCTTAAACCAACATAGAAACAGAAAACATAGAATGCCCACCCAAACTCACGTCCTGACCAACTAACACATACAACAAACTAACAGAAATAGGTCAGGAACGTGACATAACCCCCCCCCTTAAGGTGCGAACTCCGGGCGCACCAGCACAAAGTTTAGGGGAGGGTCTGGGTGGGCATCTGACCACGGTGGTGGCTCAGGCTCAGGACGAGGTCCCCACCCCACCATAGTCAATCCCAGCTTGCTAATCCCCCTCAGAATGACCACCCCTCTCTTCCACCCACCTAATATAGGCAACACAAAATAAAGGGACAGCTCCGGGACAAGGTAGCTCAGGACATAGAGGTAGGTGAGAATAGAGAGGTAGATAGAGAGGTAGCTCAGGATAGAGAGGTAGCTCAGAATAGAGGGGCAACTCCGGACTGAAAGGCAGCTCCGGACAGAGAGACAGCTCTGGACTGAGGGGCAGTTCTGGATTAATGGCCGCTCTGGGCTGAGGGGCAGCTCATGACTGGCTGACGGCTCTGGACGCTCATGGCTGGCTGACGGCTCTGGACGCTCATGGCTGGCTGACGGCTCTGGACGCTCATGGCTGGCTGACGGCTCTGGACGCTCATGGCTGGCTGACGGCTCTGGACGCTCATGGCTGGCTGGCGGCTCTGGACGCTCATGGCTGGCTGGCGGCTCTGGACGCTCATGGCTGGCTGGCGGCTCTGGACGCTCATGGCTGGCTGGCGGCTCTGGCAGATCCTGTCTGGTTGGCGGCTCTGGCAGATCCTGTCTGGTTGGCGGCTCTGGCAGATCCTGTCTGGTTGGCGGCTCTGGCAGATCCTGTCTGGTTGGCGGCTCTGGCAGATCCTGACTGATGAATGGCTCTAGCGGCTCCTGACTGACTAACGGCTCTGACGGCTCGGGACAGACGGGCGGCTCTAATGGCTCGGGACAGACGGATGGCTCAGACGGCACTGGGCAGACGGATGGCTCAGACGGCACTGGGGAGACGGATGGCTCAGAAGGCGCTGGGGAGACGGATGGCTCAGATGGCGCTGAGGAGACGGATGGCTCAGATGGCGCTGCGGAGACGGATGGCTCAGACTGATCCTGTCTAGCGGAAGGCTTTGGCTGCTCCTGTCTGGTGGAAGGCTCTAGCGGCTCCTGTCTGGCGGAAGGCTCTATAGGCTCATGGCAGACGGGCGGCTTTGAAGGCTCAATACAGACGAGCAGTTCATGCGGCGCTTGGCAGACGGACAGTTCAGGCGCCGTTGGGCAGACGGCAGACTCTGGCCGGCTGAGACGCACTGTCAAGTTTTGACCTCCTTCTTGTGCAATTCCCCACTTGAAAAGGACAGTCCCTCCACATGAAGATTTTAACTGGATTTCACTCAATAAACAGCCATGGAATCAGTTGTTTGTCTTTTATTTACCATTCTTTGGTTGGCAGTAAACAGGTGAAAAACCTCAAAAAAGAGATGACAAATACAAGTTATTATTTGAGTTGACAGCCTAATTAAATACACAAAATTATCCACATTCACCTCAGATAAACACATTTCTGCCATTATAAAATACAAGGTTTCCACTTTTAAGCAAATGTTTCCCAAAATAGAAACCCACCATTTTTAATCAAATGAGCAGAATCAGTATATTTTTATCTAAATTTGCATTTTAGCCAAATACATTCAAAATATTTTTAGTAGTAAAAAATTACATTTATTTTCTAATCAGTAGTTAAGCAGACAAATCTTACATTTTTTAGCCAAAGATTTTAGACTCTACATTTGTTACTGAATTAAGAACTTGGTTTACTAAGATTTCTACAAAGTTTAAATTACTTTTAACCATTTCAAACAAGTTCTTTGTCAACAATGAATTTGGCTCTTCTTACTTTTCCTTTATACCCCACAAACAACATTTGAAGTTATAAATACCACTGCAAAAGTACTATCAAAGTTAAGAGTTAAGAGTCTGTGTTTTCCAGAGTATCATTAGCAGTGCACTGCTTAAGTCAGTCTAGCCAAACATGGCCAATATGGCGCTTACCGGCTGTCTTTCACAGTTTTGTGGAGGGCTTGGACTTGCACAGTCACCTTGATCACAAAGATGAAGTTTCCTTGGTCTTGTGGTGTTACTAATGCTCCTTTTACTGCGGTCTAAAGACAACAGCAGAGCCAGGTGCTGGCACACCCAGATTGCCTGGAAGATTTGTTCCACCTGGTTCACCACTGATTGAAGGAGGAGGAGTTTCACCACTGAGGAGCTCCCAGGCAGTGTGTCAGCACACTATTTAATCTCTCAGACTAATATTATTCTGTTTGTCATGTGGGTACCTTTGCCACTGTTCCACCCCTTGTGTATTGCGCTGTCATGGTGTATTTGTTATGGTGCGTGGTGCCGGAACTGGAGGCACCGGACTGGAGACACGCACTTCAAGCCTAGTGCGGGGAGCAGGGACAGGGCACACTGGACTCTCAAAGCGTACTATTTGCCTGGTGCGTGGTACCGGCACTGGTGGCACCGGGCTGAGTGCACGCACATCAGGACGAGTACGGGGAGAAGGAACAGTGTGTACAGGGCTCTGGAGACGCACAGGTGGCTTAGTGCGTGGTGCCGGAACTGGAGGCACTGGGCTGGAGACACGCACCATAGAGAGAGTGCGTGGAGGAGGAACAGGGCTCTGGAAACGCACTGGAAGCCTGGTGCGTGGTGTAGGCACTGGTGGTACTGGGCTGGGGCGGGGAGGTAGTGCCGGAAATACCGGACCGTGCAAGCGTATTGGCTCCCTTGAACACCGAGCCTGCCCAACCTTACCTGGCTGAATGCTCCCCGTCGCCCGACCAGTGCGGGGAGGTGGAATAACCCGCACCGGGCTATGTAGGCGAAACGGGGACACCATGCGTAAGGCTGGTGCCATGTAAGCCGGCCCAAGGAGACGTACTGGTGGCCAGATATGTAGAGCCGGCTTCATGGCACTTGGCTCAATGCTCAATCTAGCCCTACCAGTGCGGGGAGGTGGAATAACCCGCACTGGGCTATGCACACGTACAGGAGACACCGTGCTCTCTACTGCGTAACACGGTGTCTGCCCGTACTCCCGCTCTCCACGGTTAGCCTGGGAAGTGGGCGCAGGTCTCCTACCTGCCCTTGGCCCACTACCTCTTAGCCCCCCCCCAAGAAATTTTTGGGTAGTACTCACGGGCTTTTCGGGCTTCCGTGCCAGACGCGTCCCCTCATAATGCCGGTTCCTCTCTCCAGTTTCCTCCGCTCTCCGAGCTGCCTCCAGCTGTTCCCATGGGCGGCGATTCACCTCCACTTTAGCCCATGGTCCTTTTCCTTCCATGATCTCCTCCCAAGACCATAAATCCTGCTTCGTGCGCTGTCCGTTCCTCCCGTTACACCGCTGCTTGGTTCTGGTTATTTGGTGGGTGGTTCTGTAACGGTGTTCCTCCTCCTCTTCAACCGAAGAGGAGGAGTAGTGATTGAACCAAGGCGCAGCGTTGTGAAATGACATATTTTAATTAAACAAGACGGAATAAACACGAAACGAAAACACTTGAATAATTAACAAAATAACGAAACGAAAACGTAGACAGACCTGAACTATACGAACTTACATATAACACGAAGAACGCACGAACAGGGAAAATAGACTACACAAAAAGAACGATGTACAAACAAACCGAACAGTCCCGTATGGTGCGACAAACACTGACACAGGAGACAACCACCCACAACGAACACTGTGAAACAACCTACCTAAATATGACTCTCAATTAGAGGAAACGCCAAACACCTGCCTCTAATTGAGAGCCATACCAGGCAACCCTTAAACCAACATAGAAACAGAAAACATAGAATGCCCACCCAAACTCACGTCCTGACCAACTAACACATACAACAAACTAACAGAAATAGGTCAGGAACGTGACAGTTACCCATCGCTCCACAAAAGCCGCGGCCCTTGCAGAGCAAGGGGAACAACTACTTCAAGGTCTCAGAGAAAGTGACGTCACCGATTGAAACGCTATTAGCCCGCACCCCGCTAACTAGCTAGCAATTTCACATCGGTTACATAACTTGTTAAGAATATTTTTTACTCCTGAACTTATTTAGGCTTGCCCTAACAAATGGGTTAAGTACTTATTGACTCAAGACATTTCAGTTTTTTGTTTTTAAATAATTAGTTAAAATTTCAACAACAAAAAAATATAATTCCACTTTGACATTATGGGGTAAAATAATAATTCCTCTTTGAACGCAAAGCAGGGTTTAATTACTGGGTTGTTCCATTTGATGTCATTCACTTTTTGACCGAACCCCTTTTGATTTGAACGACACTTTCCATACACATTTGCCCATAGTAGAAGTATTCAGAAAGTTACTTTTTGGTGCCAAAACATTCAGGAGATAGAGGTGCTGAAAGTTACCCCATTTTGCATACCCCACACTACTGTGAGACATCCTTGTTTCATCACTGAAAAATATAAATGGTTGAGTTGGATATAATTGAAAAGTTGACAAACAGGGTTGTCAAACTATTTTGTCATTTCTTGAAATAAATGTTTTTTAATAAAAGTTATGTCAACCATCTTTGTGCTACCATTTGAAAGAGGAAATTAAAAATGTATTCCCATTTTACTACATTTATCAGCCAAAACATGACACCCGCCCTGTATTCAACAGCATGTGGTCTCAACCGATGGCTGGCACAACACAAACACCTCCGATTATGTGAAATATGGTCTAAGGCACACAAAAAAATCTGTGTTTACGTGTTTTTAGATAATTGACGTTAATGGTTAAAAAGTGACAATTTAAAAAATATAACATTTTAGAAATTATAAATAGTTTGCCTACCCTGTTTTTAAGCTTTTAAATTATATCATCCTCAACCATTTATCTTTTCCAGTGATGAAGACATGAATGTCTCATGGTAGGGTGGGGTATGCAAAACTTGGAGCACCTCTATCTCCTAAATGTTTTGGCATTCAGGTCCAAAAAGTTACTTTCTGACCACTTCTACCATGGAAAAATATGTATAGAAAGTTTTGTTCAAATGAAAAGGGATTGAAATCAAATGGAACAACCCTATGTTGTTCATTAGAAACATCTAGAACTCAAGGTAAATAGCATCAAGAGTGGTAGAAATCATGCCAGCTTGAGAAGAGATAGTAAACCATTTGGGCCATTTAGTCACTAGACTACTGTTTTTTTAAAACCGTTTTATCATTCCAGTTATCAAATAATTGAATGATAAAATGAAACACCACAAAGATTTCTTTACAAAAGTTGGAATAAATTATATTTTCTCATCTAATTTGCCCTCATTTGTAGGGTGGCAGGTAGCCTAGCGGTTAGAGTGCTGGGCCAGTAACCAAAATGTTGCTGATTCGAATACCTGAGCCTACAAGGTGAATAATCTATCGATGTGCCCTTGAGCAAGACACTTAACCTTGATTTGCTCCTGGGGTGCTGTACTGCTATGGCTAACCCTATAAAACCACACATTTCACTGCATATATATTTTTTTCATGTATTCCCTCAGGGCATATATTTAACTCAGTTAAAACACGATGTCCTCACATAAGTGGAGGCTGCTGAGGGGTGGAAGGCTCATAATAATGTCTGGAACGGAGTTTGATGTATTTAATACCATTCTACTCATTCTGATCCAGCCATTACCAGAAGCCAGTTCTCCCCAATTAAGGTGCCACCAACCTCCTGTGTCTCACTGCTCCACTATATTACCCTACCTACAGGGACTGAATATATCCCAGAGAGCATAAAGAGGGCAACCAAGTTATTTACAGACCGTGGGGAGAGAAAGGGTGTATCAACACAAATATCTGCCTGCCTCAGCCCCAGCTGCATCTGTCTTATGAGCAAATGTCTCATGTGTCCAAACAGAGCTATGTGAGGAGAAGTTGAGCAGAGCAGCTGTGTTCAGATTGAGCATAAGTTTACTCTTCTCCTCATCCCTCGCTTTACTAAGCAGGGCTCTCACTAGCAAACTAACAGCCCACCGCCTCCTTTATCCAGCTCTAATAGTCACTTGGCTGCTGGACTCACAGGTAGTGTCCACTCATCCACAGTCATTGGCTAATGGAGGGTACCATTTGTTTCCACTCATTCAGTACAATATGCTAACTCACTCAGACAAGTTACAGATAGAGGAAATCTACACCAAAATAAGATATACACTAATTTAGGGTTTGCTCTATAATTATTATGTCCAGTTTAATGATAAAAGTACACTGACAGCATTAAGAAGTAAAGAGAAAAAGAGTTTCCAGCATAGAATCTCACACATTCTCCCAGAGTTCCATAGGGGCAAACAACCCCACCAATCACATGTGATAAGGAGGACTCAGGGGAGGACTCGGGGGATTAGAGAAGAGAGATGACTCTCTCAGGGTGTCGTTTATCTTTGCCTGTTTATCTAGGTTTCCTACAAGAAAGCCAGCCAGGCCCATTCTACCTGAGGCAGCTGTGATGAGGTGAACCCTTATCCTCCAATGTCTTAAGTTTCTACATTGAAAAAAAGGATGGAAAAACTTATGATGGCTGAGAAAATATTTTTATAGAAAAATGCTCAACAAAGAACAGGCTGGATGAGAGTGGTTTGTCTAGTATTTGAAATATTAGGTACCCCGGCTACTAAGTGCATCAATCTGTCTCCAACTCTGGGAATAATTTATAGAGGGATAAGAGATATAGAGAGATGAAACTGTAGAGTTGTGGAGCAAGCAACTTTTACTAAGGCTATTTTACACCAACATACAGTTTCCAAAAAGTTTTTCTTTGTTCCTCCACTTGACTTGGTCTATAGATCATAGTTTGAGTAGGTAGGCGCTTGAGGTGTTGTGTTTTTTGCTAATTCAGAATAAAAAAGTGTTATGTGCTGATTGTAGAAGTCATTAAAGGTGCCACTAATGAGCCTGGTCCTCTTATCCCTGTCCTTATAGTGCCATGCGGCACAGGGGGCTCACACAGGAGTGGATGACAACTACTAAACTGAGATGAAGCTGTCGTGTCGTGTCTCCCTCACACCGGGTTTGGGTAACAACCAGAGACGTCTACTCTACTGTATGAACTCTGGTCCATTGAATAGTAGTATCCAATGTTGTTCAAATGCAATCATTTCAACAATACACCATTAAATTATCCTTGAATATCTTTAATAACATTTACATTTGAGTAATTTAGAAGACACTCTTATCCAGAGTAACTTACAGGAGCAATTAGGGTTAAGTGCAGTGGAAGTTGCTGATGGGAGGACGGCTCATATTTACGGCTGGAACGGCGCAAATGGAATGGCATCAAACACATGGAAACCAATTGCTGGATGTATTTGAAACCATTCCACCTATTCAGCTCCAGCCATTACCACGAGCCGTTCTCCCCAAATAAGGTGCCACCAACCTCCTGTGGTTAAGTGCCTTGCTCAAGGACACGTTTATAGATTTTTCACCTAGTCGGCTCAAACCAGTGACGTTTCGGTTACTGGCCCAACGCTCTTAACTACTAGGCTACCTGCTGCCCTAATAAGACCCTACAGATCTGTGATTACAATAGTAATACCATAGTAATCCTAATAAGACTTATGAGTGGTCAACTCTAGCTTCTCTACACAGCTTTATCATTACTGGGGTTCTGAGGACTGTCAGTGAGACAGCCAGGCGGGCAGACAGACAGGTGTGTGGATGCCGGAGGTGTGATGGTTTAGAGATCATTCGATGCCATGCAGGTGAGAGGATGAGGGCAGCGAGCAATCAGCTCGGGTAGATGATCTGAGGCAGCAAGCATGAATCAGACAAATAGACTCTGTTAAAGTTTGGCATGTTCCTCATTCTTGTGGCTTTGCAGTGTCAGAGTAGACCAATTTCAGTCAGAGCTTTTCTATACTGCAGTAGATCAGTTTGTAAGGAGAAAGGATGAAAGCCAGGTATAATCAGTAACCCCCAAACCTGAAATGCACCAACACTCTGGGAACAGTATAGACACAGCCGGATCCTAAACGGGCTCTGTATTTGAATGGCTTCAATAGGGGCTATCTGAGCAGGGGGTGGACGAATTGTCTTTGTGACATCAAGTGGACAAATGTCGCAGAGGGGATGGGGGCTCAGATGAGAGGTGTGAGCAGCAGGGGGCTAACTACTGGGCAGGGGGCTAACTACTGGGCAGGGGGCTAACTACTACACAGGGAATGGAGATGTGCAGTGCTTGAAGTGGACTGAAATAGGTACTGGTACTCGTTGTGGGTGCTGGTACTCTTTTTATAGTTAGGTGCGGGTAGAGTCAGTATTCTATAAGTGGAGCCGGAAGTCAGGCAGTACAAAACTGTTTGTACCAGCTCAATTCAAGCACTGGATATTCAAGCACTGGTCATGCTCTTCACAGAGAGACTAGAAATGAGAAGAGAGGAGTTGGGGTGGATGGGTGACAAAGAACTTTGTAGCGTACCTGCCAACAGCCCCTCCAATCAGCCCTAGAGCTGCTCAGCCATGGTAATGACCCAGACAACAATTGTTACCACTTTTAGGCTGGGATAAAGGTGTGAAGGCCATAGTCAGTTAGCATTTAGCATACCTTTGTCTCATACCTCTGTGCAGTCTGTGTAGTGTGCTCAGGATTTTGCCTAGGTCGGAACTCAATTCAAAACACGACATTTAGATTCTACTCGCTATATGTGGTTTACATAGAAAACCAATATAATAATTAAGTGGGTGCTTATATTTAACACATGTACAAGTGTGTATTGTATTTCTTTTTTTTTGTTGCATATCCCAACTCCCCCTGAGAGTGAGGTCATGGCCAGGGTGTCCCATTATCAATGGTGACCCCGGCGCAATGAGGGTTAAGTGCCTTTCTCAAGATCACATCAACACATTTTTCACCTTGTTGGCTCGGAGCTTCAAACTAGCGACCTTTTAGTTACTGTCCCAACGCTCTAAACGCTCTGCCGTAGTTAATATCCCACCCCAGGAATGGTTTCAAAACAGCAGTTGATATCTTGTGATGACAGGGAACGTTGTTTCTTTCTCAATTTCCAAAGGAGAGTGGAAAGAAGTAATAAAACAGTTCAGTCATGGTGTTTTTACATTTCACCATACATTGGAAGCTGCAGACGCTGATTACACGGAAGATGATTGATTTTATGCACATTATTAAAAGATGTCACCTAGAAGTCTGACTGGCCAAAAAAACATAATGGTGGTTACATTTTTTGTCAGAAGCCCTGGTTTTCCTTACCACTTCCAGGGAATGTGGTTTGGTGTCAGGATCAGAGATGGAGGGAACGTGAGGGGGATAAAGGAGCATGTCTGAACTCATCCCACCATGCTGGCTACTGGGTGTCAACAAGCTAGAACTAGGCTACGCAGTTGTCTCAACATTGGGGTGGCAGGTAGCCTAGTGGTTAGAGAGTTGGGCTAGTTACCGAAAGGTTGCTGGATTGAATCCCCGGTAAAATTCTGTCGTTCTGCCCCTGAACAAGGCAGTTCCCCGGTAGGCTATTATTGTAAATAAGAATTAGTTCTTGACTAACTTGCCCAGTTAAATAAAGGTTACATTTACAATTAAATAATAACATGAGCCTGGCTGTTTGTTGTGCTCTTTCTCCAGAATACTTATCTATAGAAAGTCTGATCCTACTGTCAATGCTTCTATTAAATTCATTATCTACCTCTTAACCAACCGTTCATAAACTTCCCTCTCTGGAATGGAAATGAATCAGCCAAGTGTAGCAGCAGTGTTCCTCAGTGAGAATCATTATAGTTCAGTAAACTCAAGAGGGTCAAAAAACATCCTGAGGCCAAACATGTGGACAACAACAACACCATATGTACAGTAATTATCTCACAGGATGTCTGTTATATTAGAGAAAAAGTAACTGAGGACAACGCAGTTGAAGAGTTAGCTTTTGAATGCTAGAAAATAATGATGACCACTGCGGGCCTGCAGACTCTGCAGAATCTAAAGCAATATAAGGATAAACAAATGTGTTGGAGCCCTGCCCAGTCCTGAGCTTCCCACTATCAGACCCAGACTCAGACAGACTGAGGATTAAGGATATATCTGCCACTGGGCTAGACCACTTCGGTCTCTGATAGAAGGTATAATCAACTCTTTCTCCCTCTGCCTTGGTGCCACGTGAGAAGAAGTGCACACACACAGTGACACACACACCTACACACACATGCAAGCGCGCATGCAAAAACACACACACACAATTCCTTCACTCGCTAATCTTCCACAGAGAGAGCGTGGTAGGCAGGAAGTGGAGGGGGGGGGGGGGGGGGGGGAGAAGAGGGGTGTGTGTGTGTGTGGATGGAGTCAGTCAAGGCTGGAGTCTGAGAAAGGCTGACAAAGGCTGAACGTGATTAATGCCCATCTCTCTCTATGAGAAGACTGGGTAAATAAAATCAATCAGAAGGTGCAGTCAGCAATGAGTCCTCACTCAGCACACAGTAATCACTCCACATATTCACACACACAGCCTTCAAAGCATTGTCAGCAGGACTACAGGAGTACGGTATATCTCATTTTCAGCCTATTGTGCCTTTAGTTTTATTATATAGTCTTAAATCATGTAAATGGTTATTCTTCTTGCTATCAAATAAGAAGAAACGGTATTTTATTCATGAGAATTAAAGGTTGCATAATGAAATTGCCCTAATCCATTTGTAAAATAGCAGACTTTTTAATATGTTCTGCTTTTATGATCTAGTGACAACACACAGCTGTACTCCTCTACATGTCATGATGTGTCTTAAACCTTAACCATGAGGTTCATGGGAAACATGAGGGAGCATGACACACACAGAGAGAGGGAGCATCCCACAAGGCCTTGGCTTGCACTGAGCCCGGCCAGCCTGCCTGGGTTCTCATGGCCGTAACGCAATGAAGGCCAAACATGACCCCTGGGGTCAAACCCCTCTTCCTCTGCTGGGCCAAACAGGTTCTTTCACAGGCAAATAAGACATGGCTCAGTATAAATACGACCTCTGCATGTACAGCCGTGCTAAAGGTCGAATCACAGTTGATGTAGGAGTCTATAAATCATGTGAAGGTTGTGTGTTTTCATGCAGTGCAGTGTTTTTTGGGTTATAGTGAGTAGATTCATGTAGGAACACTTTGCATGATGGACATTATACTCTGTTTGCATGTACAGCAGTGGAGGCTGGTGGGAGGAGCTATAGGAGGACAGGCTCATTGTAATGGCTGGAATGGAATTAATGGAACGGAGTAAAACATGTGGTTTCCATAAGTTTGATCTGTTTGTTTATTCCATTCCAGCCATTACAATGAGCCCGTCCTCCTATAACTCATCCCACCAGCCTCCTCTGATTTACAGTAGATGCTTAATTAGCAGTGTGAGAATGGAAAGATTTTCTCAGGATCAACACACGCTCACACACACATGCATATTGACGCCACACACACATAGACGCACTTTCACACTCTTCACATATGCTGCTGCTACTCTGTTTATTATATACCCTAATTGCCTAGTCACTTTTACCCCTACCTAAATGTACGTACTGTATTACCTCAACAACCTCGTACCCCTGCACATTGACTCGGTACTGGTACTCCTTGTATATAGCCTCGGTATTGTAATTTTATTGTGTTACTATTTCCTTTTTTCTTTAGCAAATATTTGTCTTATTTTTAACTCTGCATTGTTGGGAATCGGCTCATAAGTAAGCATTTCACTGTAAAGTGTACACCTGTTGTATTCGGCATATGTGACCAATACAATTTGATTTGATTTTGATTTTAGATATGGGCCGCTCTTCTCCAAAAACACCAGCAGTCACGAACAGAGACTAAAGCACAGCCGCTGCCAGCCACAACCGTGACGTCTCCAAGCATCGGAAAAAGAGAAAAAACACCACAATAGAGGAGAACGGAAAACATTTTTACTTCTCTGGAGCCAATTAATGCCCTTTCTGTTTCCCGCTCGATCTCTTGTTTCTAAACTCGCATAAAACAGTGCCCAGTTCCCCCTTTGTCTGAGAAAAGAGACGTCCAAGTAAGACTGTCATGCAATAATAGACAATTGTTGGAAACAATAGCACAAGCAGAACATATCACATTGTTGTGTAGTCTGTTTTTGTTTGTTTGTAAAGGGAAGCTTATTGACGGCAATTGGCCCATGCAGTATCAATGCCAAATGACCATTGCATACAGTAAGAAATCACAGTTTGACATGTAGGAATTCAGTGCATTTTATACAGTGATCAACTGCAGTAACATAATGAGAGTCACAAAGAGACCTCGACCCAAGCATGGAAAGCTGTGAAATGGACACATATGGAGAGAAGATCTATGCATTCCTCCATGCCCCTGCTATAAGAAGAAGCTGCTGTCTGTGTGTCGCTCTGTGTGTGTGCTCAAACAGGAAAGGACCAAACTGTAAGAAATACTGTTTGGAGAGACACACTCTCACTGCCAAACACAAATATCCACATTCTCCCAGACACACAAACAGAGTCACCAGAATCCTCACATGCTTTCTCTCTCCAAAACACACAGACTCTGAGGGGTAAAATCAATACATCAGCCTCTTCTCCCTAGTTCTTGTCTTTATACCCAGCAGGGCCTGTACAACTGAGCTCCAGAATATTTTCTATTACAGCCACCATACCACTATAAACATTCCCTCTCCAATCACAACATATGGGCAAGAGTAATCAGGTACTCGAACGGACATCAAAGCTCTTTTAACCAGAGATTTAAAAAAATATATAATATTGTAAAACTATTTGGTGGAATGTGCTTTGTGGATGCCCGAACGGGCAAGTTAAATTGTCTTGATGACAACGTTAATTTGCTTTGACTCTCGTGTCCCATTTGTACATGTGCATTTGCAGGGCACAACAAAAAAGAAACCAAGCCGAGCATCACACCATTTTTCTCCCTAAATTCCCTTTCCCTTCTTTGTTTCATTCAATCATGTGTGCTAAGTGAGCACACAAGCTCCATAAATAAATGCCTATAAAAACATATTTAACTGATGGGATACACAAGCAACATTCCTTGCCTAAATGACGACAGTTTTATTACAAATTCTTTGTGCACTGGTTGATTGAAGTAGGAAATATGTGATCCAACAACGAGCTGCAATTTTTGAATAATTGTGTCCAATCTATTTTCCCCTTAAGGTACTTTGCAAACTGCTAGTGCCATCTAGAATTGGTTAGCCTAGGCTATAACCTCCCTAAACATAGACAGGTTCCACACTGAAAATATGCAAAAACTTTTGTTTGTCACCAAACACATGCCATGGCCGTAATTCATCACAATGCAGTGTTCAATGTGGAATAGTTAATCCATTTTGAAAATTGTAACATAGTTCATGTAAATCCGGGATATTTCAATTAGTTTGATATGTTAAGGTTCGTATGGTGTGTATTAATTTGTGGATGTCCATCATCCATTTTGTATGTATGTTACAAATTGCAATTCGTACAATACACTGAGTGTACAAAACATTCAATGACTGACCATATGAATCCAAGTGAAAGCTCTGATCCCTTATTGATGTCACTAGTTATATCCACTTCAATCAATGTAGATGAAGGGGGGAGACAGGTTAAAGACGGATTTTAAGCCTTGAGACAATTGAGACATGGATTGTGTATGTGTGCCATTAATAGGGTGAATGGGCAAGACAAAAAATGTACGTGCCTTTGAACGGGGTATGGTAGTAGGTGCCTAGCGCACCAGTTTGCTTGTATCAAGAACTGCAACGCTCCTGGGTTTTTACTTTCAACAGTTTCCTGTGTGTATCAAGAATGGTTCACCACCCAAAGGACATCCTGACAACTTGGCACAACCGTGGGAAGCATTAGAGTCAACATGGGCCAGCATCTCTGTGGAATGCTTTCGACACCTTGTAGAATCCATGCCCTGATGAATTGCGGGGGTTTTTGAGGGCAAAAGGGGGTGCAACTCAATATTAGGAAGGTGTTCCTAATGTTTTTAACACTCAGTGTATGTTACAAATTGTATTATGTACAATATGTTACAAATTTGCAAAACGTATGATATGTTACGACTTCGAATTTGTTGTGGCTAAAGTTAGTTAGGTGGCTAGGTTGCTAATGTTTTCTTAAGTGGCTAAGGTTAGCTAGGGTGGGGTTAGGGTTAGGAGCTAGGTTAATTCAAATCAAATTTGATTGGTCACATGCGCCGAATACAACAGGTGTAGTTTTAAGAAAAAAAGTGTTAAAGTATTTACTGAAATTAACTGTGGGAAAAAATAAAATAAACAGAAAATAAATCACAATTTAAAAAAAATTAAATAGCAACAACAAAATAACAGTAGCGAGGCTATATACGAGGGATTACCGGTACAGAGTCAATGTGCAGGGGCACCGGATAGTCGAGGTAATTGAGGTAATATGTACGTGTAGGTAGAGGTAAAGTGACTATGCATGGATAATAAACCGAGAGTAGCAGCAGAGTAAAAATGAGGGTAGGGTGGGGACAATGCAAATAGTCCGGGTGGTCATTTGATTAGCTGTTCAGGAGTCTTATGGCTTGGGGGTAGAAGCTGTTAAGAAGCCTTTTGTACCTAGACTTGGCGCTCCGGTACCGCTTGTCGCGCGGTAGCAGAGAGAACAGTCTATGACTAGGGTGACTGGAGTCTTTGGCAATATTTTGGGCCTTCCTCTGACACCGCCTGGTATAGAGGTCCTGGATGGCAGGAAGCTTTGCCCCAGTGATGTACTGAGCCGTACGCACTACCCTCTATAGTGCCTTGCGGTCGGAGGCCGAGCAGTTGCCATACCAGGCGGTGATGCAACCAGTCAGGATGCTCTCGATGGTGCAGCTGTAGAACTTATGAGGATCTGAGGACCCACGCCAAATCTTTTCAGTCTCCTGAGGGGGAATAGGCGTTGTCGTCCCCTCTTCATGACTGATGATAGTTTGTTGGTGATGTGGACAACAAGGAACTTGAAGCACTCAACCTTCTCCACTACAGCCCTGTTGATGAGAATGGGGGCATGCTCAGTCCTCCTTTTTCTGTAGTCCAGAATCATCTCCTTTGTCTTGATCACGTTGAGGGAAAGGTTGTTATCCTGGCACCACACTGCCAGGTCTCTGACCTCTCTGTACCGCTACTCCCTATAGGCTGTCTCATCGTTGTCGGTGATCAGGCCTACCACTGATGTGTCGTCGGCAAACTTAATGATGGTGTTGGAGTCGTGCTTGGCCATGCAGTCATGGGTGAACAAGGAGTACAGGAGGGGACTGAGCATGCACCCCTGAGGGGTCACTGTGTTGAGGATCAGCGTGGCAGATGTGTTGTAACCTACCCTTACCACCTGGGGGCGGCCCGTCAGGAAGTCCAGAGGGAGGTGTTTAGTCCCAGGCTCCTTAGCTTAGTGATGATTAGCATTCTCACGTAGGTGTTCCTTTTGTCCAGGTGGGAAACGGCAGTGTGGGGTGCAATAGAGATTGCATCATCTGTGGATCTGTTGAGGCGGTATGAAAATTGGAGTGGGTTTAGGGTTTCTGGGATAATGGTATTGATGTGAGCCATGACCAGCCTTTCGAAGCACTTCATGGCTACAGACGTGAGTGCTACGGGTCGGTAGTCACTTAGGCAGGTTACAGTACCTTGGTGTACTCGGGCACAGGGACTATGGTGGTCTGCTTGAAGGTGGAACGTTTTAAGTTCCTCGGCGTACACATCACAGACCAACTGATAGGGTCCACACACACAGACAGAGTGGTGAAGAAGGCGCAACAGCGCCTCTTAAACCTCAGGAGACTGAAGAAATTTGGCTTGTCACCAAAAACACACACAAACTTTCACAGATGCACAATTGAGAGCATCCTGTCGGGCTGTATCACCGCCTGGTACGGCAACTGCTCCGTCCACAACCGTAAGGCTCTCCAGAGGGTAGTGAGGTCTGCACAACGCATCACCGGGGACAAACTACCTGCCCTCCAGGACACCTACATCACCCGATATCACAGGAAGGCCAAAAATATCATCAAGAATAACAACCACCCGAGCCACTGCCTGTTCACCCCGCTATCATCCAGAAGGCGAGGTCAGTACAGGTACATCAAAGCTGGGACCGAGAGACTGAAAACAGCTTCTATCTCAATGCCATCAGACTGTTAAACAGCCATCACTAATATTGAGTGGCTGCTGCCAACATACTGACTCAAATCTCTAGCCACTTTAATAATTAAAAATTGGATGTAATAAATATATCACTGGTCACTGTTTGGGCTGCAGGGGCAGTATTGAGTAGCCAGATAAAAGGTGCCCATTTCAAACGGCCTCGTACTCAATTCTTGCTCGTACAATATGCATATTATTATTACTATTGGATAGAAAACACTCTCTAGTTTCTAAAACCGTTTGAATTATATCTGTGAGTAAAACAGAACTCCTTTTGCAGCAAATTTCCTGACAGGAAGTGGAAAATCTGAAATCGATGCACTCTTCTAGGGGCTGCCTATTAAAGTCCTTGTTATTTATTAGTTTAGATGCACTTCATACGTCTTCCACTAGATGTCGACAAGCAGTGAGAGAAGAAATTGAGTGTGTAACTTGATCTGGCCTCGAATTACAGCTTCTGGCATGACGTGTCACCAGTTTCCTGTTTTCTGGAGAGCGCGAGGAGGCACCTGGATTTGCCTTCTGATAAGCTGACGTTATGGATGACTAATATCTCCGGCTTTGATTTTATTTGATACATGTGACCATATCATCGTAAAGTATGTTTTTTCAATATAGTTTAATCAGATTATTGAAATTTTTTCGGGAGTTTTGCCGTGTTCCGTTCTCTTCCGTTTGTTGACATGGAGAGATTCGTGCCACTTGGCTAGTGTGCTTGCTAAATCGAGAGGGAAAGAGGCCGTTCTAAATCCAAACAACGATTGTTCTTGACAAAGGACCCCTTGTCCAACATTCTGATGAAAGATCAGCAAAAGTAGGAAACATTTTATGATGCTATTTCATATATCTGTCGTACATGTGAACTAGTCGTCGGCGCCCAGCATTTGGGTACTCTATCTATACCCAACGCTGTATGTCGTAATGAAGTTATTTTTAGAATTATAACACGGCGATTTCATTAAGAACTAATGGATCTATCATTTCCTATACAACATGTATTTTTTAGTTATGTTTATGAATAGCTATTTGGTCAGAATATGTGTGTCAGAAAAAGTGTCAGAAAAAAATCCGGACGTTGTGGGAAAAAGTAGCTAAGTTAGCACAATGTATAACCAATGATTTCAGCTCTAAATATGCACATTTTCGAACAAAACATAAGTTTATGTATAACCTGATGTTATAGGACTGTCATCTGATGAAGAATATCAAGGTTAGTCAAAAATTATATATCTTTTACTGGTTTGTCACGATCGCTAACTTTTACTGCTGGGAAATGGCTTGTGTTTCTGGCTATTGTGGTAAGCTAATATAACGCTATATTGTGTTTTCGCTGTAAAACACTTAATAAATCGGAAATATTGGCTGGAATCACAAGATGCCTGTCTTTCATTTGCTGTACACTATGTATTTTTCAGAAATGTTTTATGATGAGTAATTAGGTATTTGACGTTGGTGTCTGTAATTATTATGGCTGCTTTCGGTGCAATTTCTGATTGTAGCTGCAATGTAAACTATGATTTATACCTGAAATATGCAAATTTTTCGAACAAAACATAGATTTATTGTATAACATGTTATAAGACTGTCATCTGATGAAGTTGTTTGTTGGTTAGTTTGGTTGGTTCTTGGTTAGTTAGGTTGGCTTTGTGCATGCTACCTGTGCTGTGAAAAATGTCTGTCCTTTTTTGTATTTGGTGGTGAGCTAACATAAATATACGTGCTGTTTTCGCTGTAAAACATTTAAAAAATCGGACATGTTGGCTGGATTCACAAGATGTGTACCTTTCATTTGCTGTATTGGACTTGTTAATGTGTGAAAGTTAAATATTAAAAATAAAAATATTTTGAATTTCGCGCCCTGCACTTGAGCTGGCTGTTGTCATATTGTGGGCAGCCTTGGGCTTGCAGCCAGAAGAAGTTAAACAATGCCACTTTATATAATGTTTACATACCCTACATTACTCATCTCATATGTATATACTGTACTATATACCATCGACTGCATCTTGCCTATGTCGTTCGACCATCGCTCATCCATATATTTATATGTACATATTCTTATTCATTCCTTTACACTAGTGTGTATAAGGTAGTTGTTGTGAAATTGTTAGATTACTTGCTAGATATTACTGCACGTTCAGAACTAGAAGCACAAACATTTCGCTACACTCGCATTAACATCTGCTAACCATGTGTATGTGACCAATAAAATTTGATTTGATTTGATTTGACATGTTGGTATTACAGACTTGGTCAGGGACAGGTTGAAAATGTCGGTGAAGACACTTGCCAGTTGGTCAGCGTATGCTCGGAGTACACATCATGGTAATCCGTCTGGCCCTGCGGCCTTGTGAATGTTGACCTGTTAAAGATCTTACTCACATCAGATACGGAGAGCGTGATCACACAGTCATCCGTAACAGCTGATGCTCTCATGCATGCTTCAGTGTTGCTTGCCCCGAAGTGAGCATAGAAGTTATTTAGCTCGTGTGGTAGGCTCATGTTAGTGGGCAGCTCGCAGCTGTGCTTCCCTTTGTAGTCTGTAATAGTTTGCAAGCCCTGCCACATCCGATGAGCATCGGAGCCAGTGTAGTACGATTCAATCTTAGTCCTGATGTTGCCTGTAATCCATGGCATCTGGTTGGGGTATGTACATACGGTCACTGTGGGGACGACGTCATCGATGCACTTATTGATGAAGCCAGTGACTGATGTGGTGTACTCCTCAATGCCATCGGAAGAATCCCGGAAAGTATTCCAGTCTGTGCTAGCAAAACAGTCCTGTAGCTTAGCATCAGCGTCATCTGACCACTTCCTTATTGAGCGTGTCACTTGTACTTCCTGCTTTAGTTTTTGCAGGAATCAGGAGGATAGAGTTATGGTCAGATTTGCCAAATGGAGGGCGAGGGAGAGCTCTGTGTGAGGACTAAAGGTGGTCTAGAGTTTTATTTCCTCTGGTTGCACATTTAACATGCTGGTAGAATTGAGGTAAAACAGATTTAAGTTTCCTTGCATTAAAGTCCCTGGCCATTAGGAGTGCCGCCTCTGGATGAGCATTTTCTTGTTTGCTTATGGCATTATACAGCTTGTTGAGTGCGTCTTAGTGCTAGCATCGGTTTGTAGTGGTAAATAGACAGCTACAAAAAATATAGATGAAAACTCTCTTGGTAAATAGTGTGGTCCACAGCTTGTCATGAGATACTCCACCTCAGGTGAGCAAAACCTTGAGACCTCCTTAATATTAGATGTTGTGCACCAGCTGTTATTTACAAATAGACACAGACTGCCACCCCTTGTCTTACTAGAGGCAGCTGTTCTATCTTGCCGATGGACTGAAAACTCAGCCAGCTGTATGTTATCCATGTCGTCGTTCAGCCACGACTCGGTGAAACATAAGATATTACAGTATTTAATGTCCTGTTGGTAGGATAGTCTTGATTGGAACTCATCCATTTTGTTATCCAATGATTGCACATTGGCTAATTGGACTGATGGTAGAGGGGGATTACTCACTTGCCGTCGGATCCTTACAAGGCCCCCTGACCTACGTCCCCAATATCTCTGTCTCTTCTTCATGCGAATGACGGGGATTTGGGCCTTGTCGGGTGTCTGAAGTAAATACTTTGCGTCAGCCTTTAAAATAAAAAATCTTTGTCCAGTACGAGGTGAGTAATCGCTGTCCTGATATCCAGAAGCTCTTTTCGGTCATAAGAGACAGTGGCAGAAACAGTATGTACATAATAAGTTACAAATAACGACACAATTGGTTAGGAGCCCGTAAAACGGCAGCCATCTCCTCCGGCTCTATCAGGGTTAGGGTTAGCTAACATGCTAAGTGGTTGCAAAGTTGCTAAAAAGTAGTAAGTAATTAGCTAAAACGCTAAAGTTGTCCGTGATAAGATTCAAACACACAACCTTTGGGTTGCTAGATGTCCACATTATATGCCCACCTATCCACTCCAACCAGCCACCCTATTTTTGATTTTGCCTTTTAAGTAACCTTCTGTTTTATGTAACCATACCAAACGTAACATATCATATCAATGTGAGTGTCACGGATTTACATTTACTGTGTTATGTCTAGTCTATGAGACCAGGCTGATATGGGGCATTTAGCAATTAGGATTTTTATCTGTAACATCTATGATAATCTAGGCATTGTTGCGATCTGTTGACATATTGTTACAAGAGACCAAAGCGCAGCGTGGAAAGTGTTCATGATAATTTAGTAATGAAACACCGACAAAACAACAAAACAATATAAATGAACGTAAAGTTCTGCAGGGCTCTCAGCTACTGTGCAAAAACAACTTCCCACAAACTAGGGTGGAAAAACAGGCTGCCTAAGTATGATTCCCAATCAACGATAGACAACGATAGACAGCTGCCTCTGATTGGGAACCATACCTGGCCAACAAAGAAATAGAAAACTAGAATGCCCACCCAAATCACACCCTGACCTAACCACATAGAGAAATAAAAAGGCTCTATAAGGTCAGGGCGTGACACATATAGATAAATGCATACATGTTTGTTCCAGTGTGGGTCTTGTGTTCTAAAAATGTATATATTTTTTCATTCGAGTGCTCAAAAAAATATATATGCGAGTACTCGGACAGTATATATTTTTTAAATGCCCATCCCTACAACATATAAAGGCTTACTGACAACCATATGCAACTATACATCCATTGAAATTCTATTTCCTATTTAACACAACATCAGAGAGCAAGCGTGGCATGTAAGCGTGACATACATCACCTTTAACCACTGTGGCGACTCTGTCTATAGGGGCATAATACAGTCATTCACTCTCAGGCTAGTGAGAGCAGAGCTGAAGGCCTGCTGACTGACCTGCCCACAGACTACTATGGAACAAACAAGAGAGACTGCACAGTCCAGGACCCTAATCTACAAACTAACATGCCTGGCTAAAATGGGCTCATGTGATTAGAATATACATGCGTGAGAGGGAGAGCAATAACCGCAGCTCTACAAATGTTTCGAGACACAGGAAATGTCTTGGACTGGGGGAGTGAGGAGGGGCGGAGCAACTTCTGGCTCGTGGTCAGATGAACCCAAGGTCTGGAGAGATAAGGAGAGGCTCCGAGGATGAACACAAAGACAGCTCTGTGAGGAGAAGAGAGGAGTGTGGGTTGTTTGAGCTGAGGAGGAAAGGCTGTATGATGGTGAAACACCACAGGGATGTGTGAAAGAGAGAAATGGTATCCTGGTCCGAGATCTGTAGTGCTTAAAGTTGAATCAACTGCTCTAACTGTCGTTCTTATGTATGGCCTGTCTGACAGCATTAGTCAGACGTGAGGATTAAATACAAATGTTGAACCAACTGACTTGGACCAGGCTGGTACAGCAGTGTGGGCAAACTGCAGTGATGAAGTCAGTCTATGAGCTGCACAATGGGTCATTCTGGCAGGCAGGAAGCTGAGGTCAGAACAGTGACCTTGATAAGTTGTCTTCCTGTCGCGGACCACAGTGGAACCCAGCATGGCTGTGTCACAAATTGTCCCCTCCACGGCTCCATAGAGAAGGCCCTCCCACAGTCTCCCACAGCCTTTGTCTACAACAAAGTGGCCATTTTCCAGACCCAGACACGTTGTGTTGAGGAGACAAGCAGTGGACAGGCACTGTGTTGAGGAGACAGCCATAGAGAGGACAGGCAGTGTTTGTCTCAATGTGGTCAATGTGCTCTCACTGACCCACTTCCTCCTGCTCTGTTCCCTGTGTCATCCTGACTTCCTACAACATTTCATCATCCCATCAAACAGTTGAAACTATTGGAGTTACAATATAACCTAAATTGTCAAATTATTATTATCTTTGTTCCTGGCAAATGCATGGGTGCTTCTCAGACTTGCAGATCAGAGAATATTCATCACTCTATATTTTTCCTAATGTTCCATTAGACTTGTGCGACTGGCTGCTGTTTTACCCTTGGTCTGTCAGTGTTGGAGCATAGTTTGTTGTATGAGGGCAGAATCTGTTAACTGACCGCATGTCTTGATCTAGAGCAGAGCTGAGTAGCTATACATATAAATGGTGGGAACACAAGCAGATGTTGATGTAGTGAGAATATGGTGGTGAAGGCGGGTATGTGGGGTCAGACACACAAATCAGACTCCTAGGCTGGTCACTCCCCTGTGGGTCACAGCAGTGGTGATATCCCACAGGCCTTTCTGTCCAGGACTCCAGAGGAAGACCTACTGACAGTTACTGTCTTTAAAACAGTCAGCAGAGCCAGCAGCTAGGACTAAAGATATCATTAGATTCATCCTTGTTATGCAACAAAAAAATAGGAGATACATTTTTTTTTCCTCTATCCAAACGATGACATGACACAGAGGGTTTACAGAACTAATCACAAGGCTATCACGCTGCCTTTTGCAGTGAAGATACATTTGGTTTCACACAGTCATTGTGCCCCTGAATTTGCAGGAATTGTACCCCCCCAAGCATCCCATTGGTTCCTGCATGAACGCCCCCCTCGAGGATAACATCTTCATGCTTGTGTGTCACTTGATATTTTGGATTTCCCCTGATTGTCTATGCAATTAAAATGTTGGCCAAAAGGGAAATAAAACTATTAGAGTTTTTCGGGGGCAAAGGACACTGTCTACCAGTATCCTAGCTAGCTAGCTACTGTTGTCGGCCCCGCCTCTTCTTCTTCTTAAGTGGGGTTTATCGGTGGTTATGGTGCTTATTGTTATGGTACATTACCGCCACCTACTGTACTGGAACGCCCCCACCTCCCACCTGTGTACCAGAGTCCTAGCTTAAAAATGGACCAATGTATTCAGAAAGTATTCAGACCCCTTCACTTTTTCCACATTGTGTTACATTAAATCCTTATTCTAAAACTGATTAAATTGTTTTTTCCCCCCTCGATCTACACACAATGGCCCATAATTACAAAGCAAAAACAGGCTTTAAGACATTTTTGCAAATGTATTAACAAATAAAAATTTGAAATATGACATTTACATAAGTATTCAGACCGTTTACTCAGGACTTTGTTGAAGTACCTTTGGCAGCGAATATAGCCTCGCTACAAGCTTGACACACCTGTATTTGGGGAGTTTATCCCATTTTTCTCTGCAGATCCTCTTAAGCTCTGTCAGGTTGAATGGGGAGTGGCTATTTTCAGGTCTCTCCAGAGAAGTTTGGTAGGGTTCAAGTCTGGGCTCTGGCTGGGCCACTAAAGGACATTCAGAGACTAGTCCCGAAGCTACTCCTGCGTTGTTTTGGCTGTGTGCTTAGGGTCGTTGTCCTGTTGGAAGGTGAACCTTCACCCCAGTCTGAGGTCCTGAGAGCAGGAGCAGGTTTTCATTAAGGATCTCTCTGTACTTTGCTTCATTCATCTTTCCCTTGATCCAGACTAGTCGCCCAGGCCCTGCCGTTGAAAAACATCCACACAACATGATGTTGCCACCACCATGCTTCACCGTAGGGATGGTGCCAGGTTTCCTCCAGAGGTGACGCTTGGCATTCAGGCCAAAGTGTTCAATCTTGGTTTCATCAGACGTAAGAATCTTGTTTCTCATGGTCTGAGAGTCCTTTAGGTGACTTTTGGGAAACTCCAAGCAGGCTGTCATGTGCCTTTTACTGAGGAGTGGCTTCCGTCTGGCCCCTCTACCATAAAGGCCTGATTGGTGGAGTGCTGCAGAGATGGTTGTCCTTCTGGAAGGTTCTCCCATCTCCACAAAGGAACTCGGTTTCTTGGTCACCACCCAGACAAGGCCATTCTCCCCCGATTGCTCAGTTTGGCCGGGTGGTCAGCTCTAGAAAGAGTCTTGGTGGTTCCAAACTTCTTCCATTTAAGAATGATGGAGGCCACTGTGTTCTTGGGGACCTTCAATGTTGCAGAAATGTTTTGGTACCCTTCCCCAGATCTGTGCCTCAACACAATCCAGTCTCTGAGCTCTACGGACAATTCCTTCGACCTCATGGCTTGGTTTTTCTAGTCTCATAGCAAAGGGTTTGAATACTTATGTAAATTATGTATCATTATTATATATATTTTTATAAATATGCACAAATTTATAAAAACCTGTTTTTGCTTTGTCATTATGGGTTATTGTATGTAGATTGATGAGGATTTGTATTTATTTAATCGATTTTAAAATAAGGCTGTAATGTAACAAAGGGTGGAAAAAGTGAAGGGGTCTGAATACTTTCTGAATGCACTGTAAGTTCAAAGAGGGGTTCCTGTAGATGCAGGAAAGACCACATGCAGGCACGCCCCAAATTGCAGGCCTCAATTGCACCCTTCTCTTTATTTCAATGGTCAAATTATCACATGATGGACCAGTTAATGCTGGGATCCATACTTAATGAAACTGCCATGTCCGCTTGGGATATTACAACAAAGAAGTTACTTCAAACAAACACTTTTTTTCCCCTTCAGATGTTCATTGCACGTGTGATAGAACAGCAGAATATGTCCTGCAATTATTATTTTTTACCACAATACTGGACGTTCCTCTCCTCCGTTTCATCAACAAAACAATAACAAATCACATTACGGAGATTCCAGCTTTAAAATGGAATCATATCAGGCTAACTTTGTGATCATTGATCATGAGCATCATTCTAGTGCTGTATAATTCTACCCTTCCAGTGTAATTACTGGCAATGGGTTAATGAGAAGTCAATATCCATCCTCTATCAGAAAAATGTAGGTTGTCTAATGTGCAATAACGCATATCGCCCAGCCCCACAGAGCAACAGTGTGAAATCATAGAAAAGGCCCCTAATCAGAGCGTGGTTTGTTGATGGCCTGGCCGGTGTGTTCATAGTGCGTAGCAGAGGCTGTATGTCTACAGAGTGTACAGAAATATTCCTGCAACAACAGGAAATGTGAATTCTTATGTGTATTATAATTTATGGGCATTTCTGTATGAGTTGATGCATTTTTTGTTAGGGCAAATCAAGTCAGGAATTTCAAAGGAATGTGAGTCTTCTTCAGTACATTTAGTTATTTTACTGAACCTTGCCAGCAGGTATGCCAGCTAAGATAGTTAGACAAGCTTGCTACTCTAACTTGACTGATACCATGAAATGCTTCTTGGTATCTAGTTATGAGGTTGGGAGATTGGGAACCTATCTGGGCTAGGTATAGCCCACTTCATAAAATTGCTAGGTGGCTAGTAGTATTACAGCAAAACAACAACAACAGCAAAAACAATAATATTATTATATACAATACCAGTCAAAAGTTTAGAAACACCTACAAGGGTTATGCTTTATTTGTACTATTTTCTACATTGTAGAATAATAGTGAAGACATCAACACTATGAAACAACACATATGGAACCAAAAAAGTGTCAAACAAATCAAAGTATATTTTATATTTGAGATTCTTCAAAGTAGCCACCCTTTGCCCTGATGACAGCTTTGCACACTCTTGGCATTCTCTCAACCAGCTTCATGAGGTAGTCATCTGGAATGCATTTCAATTAACAGGTGTGCCTTGTTAAAAGTTGATTTGTGGAATTTCTTTCCTTCCGAATGCGTTTGAGCCAATCAGTTGTGTTGTGACAAGGTAGGGGTGGTATACAGAAGATAGCCCTATTTGGTAAAATACCAAGTCCGTATTATGGCAAGAACAGCTCAAATAAGCAAAGAGAAATGACAGTCCATCATTACTTTAAAACATGAAGGTCAGTCAAACTGGAACATTTCAAGAACTTTGAAAGTTCCTTCAAGTGCAGTCGCAAAACCATCAAGCACTATGATGAAACTGGCTCTCATGAGGACCTCCACAGGAAAGGAAGACCCAGAGTTACCTCTGCTGCAGAGGATACGTTCATTAGACTTACCAACCTCAGAAATTGCAGCCCAAATAAATGCTTCACAGAGTTCAAGTAACAGACACATCTCAACATCAACTGTTCAGAGGAGACTGCGTGAATCAGGCCTTCATGGTCGAATTGCTGCAAAGAAACCACTACTAAAGGACACCAATAAGAAGAAGAGACTTGCTTGGGCCAAGAAACACGAGCAATGGATATTAGACGAGTGGAAATCTGTCCTTTGGTCTGATGAGTCCAACAGCCGTGTCTGTGAGATGCAGAGTAGGTCAAAGTGGTTCCCACTGTGAAGCACGGAAGAGGAGGTGTGATGATGTGGGGTGCTTTGCTGGTGACACTGTTGGTGATTTATTTAGAATTCAAGGCACACTTAACCAGCATGGCTACCACAGCATTCTGCAGCGATACGCCATCCCATCTGGTTTGTGCTATTTGACCAAGAAGGAGAGTGATTGAGGGAATGCTGCATCAGATGACCTGGCCTCCACCATCACCCAACCTCAACCCAAATGAGATGGTTTGGGATGAGTTGGATTGCAGAGTGAAGGAAAAGCAGCCAACAAGTGATCAGCATACAGTATGTGGAAACTCCTTCAAGACTGTTGGAAAAGCATTCCTTATGAATCTGGTTGAGAGAATGCCAAGAGTGTGCAAAGCTGTCATCAAATATAACATTTGGTTACTACATGATTCCATATGTGTTATTTCATAGTTTTACAATGTAAAAAATAGTCAAAATAATGAAAAACCCTTGAATGAGTAGGTGTGTCCAAACTTTTGTCTGGTCCTGTATATATTTTTAAAACAGGACAAATCTGAGGGCGCACATTCCCATGTGGCCCCTATGGGCATGACACCAGTGCCCCCGAGCCCACGCTCCTGGACCGCTCTTGATTTTAAACAGAGCTTTCAGATCGTAATGAAGACCGTATGACTAAGAGACTAGCCCAGTGTCACTGATATTAAAGTAAAATATTAAACTCACACACACAGTTCAAACACACTCTCCCAGACCTCAATACTACAGTGCTATATACAAGTGACTAACCTATACTACTTTTAAAGTTAGGATAATAAGTTACTAAACTTAAAGGCCCTATTGAGTAGTTTCAAGATAACAAGCAAAAGAACCACAATTCATTACTTTGGTTGATTATGTTATAGTAGGCCTATGCTTAGATTTCCTTGGTGTTTATCTCAGCAGTACACATGAGTTATCAGGACAAATTCCACCTTATGGCAGTGTCACACTCTTGACCTGAATTTCAGGTCCTATGTTTATTCTCGGTTTAAGCTGCCAGTTACCGTTTATCGGCAATGTGAAGTCAACGGTCGAAGCTAAAGTGAAACAGGAGAAACACCTAATGGAGATCACATCTTTGTATAAAGAGACCCATGCCAGTTCATGATTATTAGCCAGTAATGGGGTGGTTATTGTTGTCCTTTTGAGATCTAATGATGCTTTCTGATTGAGCTCATCTGATGACATTATCTGAAAATAGATGAGAGTTAATGACTGCTGTGGGCTAGTCTGATGTAGACGTCAACCCTGCCCTGCCAGGCCCAGCCAGCCTCAACCAACCCCTCACACGCCACACAGCACAGTACAATACAGTACACAGCACACAGGGCACACAATAGCCACAAGCCTGTTTTCAGATATAATCACACCAGGCTGTCAAACCTTCCTATGCCTAGTTGTCCCAGAAACCATCCCTGGCCCAAGGAAAACCACCCTACTGAGGGGATATCTTGGTTCTCAGCTGTAAGGGACACAATGTATGTGTATGAACTGTCAGTGGGTCACTTGGTTGTGTGAACGGAGGCTAACTAGGTGAGTATGACTGAGTCAAGGAAAAGACCAGACTGCTCGGTGAGAGCAGTCATTGCAGGCAGCACCACAAGGCACAGTTAGCTCTCTATGCCACAAGGCACGGCAGAGAGGCATGGCTCTCTACATGGGAACTCTCCTCAGACGGCCGACTGGCAGAACCAGTTCAGCTGTTTAGCATAACAGAGAGAAGTGACAAACGTGATACAGCGTGGGAAACTGTGTAACAGTGTCATAACCATTACTGTCACCTCAACAATGTAGCCTTGGTGCCTTTTGCTTTTCAACGTTGGTTTTAAAAACTGGTAAGGCATGCATGATTGTTACTGCTCACACATGCATGCACATGCATACAGATACACGCACACACACACACACATCGAAAGAGGGTGAGAATAATGGAGGTAGTGAATGGTTGTTTTGTCTTTGATGACCGTGCTGGACATCTTTTACCTATGATGCCATGTCCCTCAGCGCACAGCACCAGTGATGCTGCAGGGCAGGACTTGACAAGTCTTCTGACCACACAGACTGACCACTGTCTGACTAATCCCCCTGACCACAGGGCACTGACCCCCTGTTGATGGTCACCACCCAGCCACTATACAGCCACCATCCCTCCCCCACTGTACTCATGACAAAAGTAAAAGTAGAGGTCCTCTTTCAACTGCAAACACATCCAGCATGGAATCTGCCTTTCATTTAGTCAATTTCCAACTGCATTTGTATTTAAATTAGACTGGAATGAGAGTTTGTGGCTGTGCGGGATTGACTGCTCTAGCTCAGCTGAGATTCTGACGAGGGTCTGAGCTGCAATTGAAATAGTACAGCAAAAACAACTCCTGGTTCTCAGAAACAAGATATTGCCTCAAAAGACATTGCCTCAAAACTCAACAATCTTCAGACAGATGGACGCACTGCTTCTTTAGTGAGTTCAGTCAGTACTATTAGCTCACTCTGTGGTCCCATACACTATGGGTCCCATACAGATGTAGGATCTTAGCAGGTCTTCACTCTACGACAGATTCTCTAGAGGTTGAGAGAATTACCTCGGCTAGACTTTTTACTATAATGTAAACTTGTGAACTTGTTACGTCTCGACCCCTACCTCCAGAGGAAGCGCATGACACACGCCCGACAGTTGGTGGAAACAGAATTGTCTCATTGAGCTCAACACTACAGTATAAATGGGAATAGCAAAGCAATGTTTTTGAACAAGCTGAAATGTATATTCTTTTTCCTTATATTTGAGACTTATTTGATAGATTTTTTTCCTGAAATTGGAGTAACAGCATGTTACATTCCGAAATTGTTGCAGTAGCTGCCGGATGAAATTACAGTAGCTACTTAAAACTATGGAAGCTCATTTCCGCCACCAAAAAGTGATACAATGCCTTCAGAGAGTATTCATACCCCTTGACTTATTCCACATGTTGTTGTGTTATAGCATGAATTCAAAATGGAATTCTCACCCATCTTCACACAATACCCCATAATTATAAAGTGAAAACCTGTTTTTAGAAATGTTAGCAAATTTCAAGGGGTCCTGGGTGCATTGCAGTCAAAGCACTGCACCTCAGTACTGAGGCACCACTACCGGCTGTGACTAGGAGCCCAATAGGAAGGAGCACAATTGGCCCAGCGCCGTCCGGGAAGGGTGGCCGGTGGGGCTTTCCTTGGCTCATCATGCTCTAGTGAGTCCTTGTGACAGGGCTGGGCGCCTGCAAGCTGACTCCGGTCGTTAGTCGAACTGCGTTTCCTCCGACACATTGGTGCGGCTGACATCCGGGTTAAACGAGCAGTGTGATAAGAAGTAGGCGGCCAGCCGGGTCATGTTTTGGAGGACGCATGACTCAACCTTCGCCTCTCCCGACCCCATTGAGGAGTTGCAGACATGAGCCAAGGGACCTAATAAAAAAAAACACTTATGGCCATGCCACCCTGAATACGCCTGTTCAGGGCCTGGTATTACAGGGACAGAAGACCACCTGGGTCGCCGAAGCTAAAAATAAATAAAAATAAGAAATGTTTGCAAATTTATAAAAAATGAAATACTGAAATATCTCATTTACACAGTCCTGAGTATTCACAGCCCTGAGCCAATACATGTTATAATCACCTTTGGCAGCGGTGACAGCTGTGAGTCTTTCTGGGTACTTTTCTAAGAACTTTGGCCACCTGGGTTGTACAGTATTTGCACATTATTCTTTAAAAAATTCTTCAAGCTCTGTCAAGTTGACTGTAGATCACTGCTAAACAGTCATTTTCAAGTCTTGCCAGAGATTTTCAAGCCGATTCAAGTCAAAACTGTAATTAGGCCCCTCAGGAAAATCAAATGTCTTCTTGGTAAGCAACTCCAGTGTATATTTGGCCTTCTGTTTTAGGTTATTGTCCTGCTGAAAGTTGAATTTGTCTCTGAGCAGACTGAACCAGGTTTTCCTCTAGGATTTTGCCTATGCTTAGCTCTATTCCGTTTATTTTGATTTAAAAAACTCCCTAGTCCTTGCCAATGATACACATAAGCATACCCATAACATGATGCAGCCACCACCATGCTTGAAAATATGAAGAGTGGTACTCAGTGATGTGTTGTGTTGGATTTGCCCCAAACAAAGTACTTTGTATTCAGGACATAAAGTTATTTTCTTTGCCACATTTTTTGCAGTTTTACTTTAGTGCCTTATTGCAAACATTCTGTACAGGCTTCCTTCTTTTCACTCTTTCATTTAGGTTAGTATTGTGGAGTAACTACAATGTTGTTGATCCATCCTCTGTTTACTCCTATCACCGCCATTAAACTCTTTATCCACTACTCGATTGAGGGACCTTACAGATAATTGTATGTGTGGCCTATAGAGATGGGGTATTCATTCAAAAGTGTTTATTTTTTATAACTTTCTAAAATGTTCTACAAACAAATTCGACTTTCACATTATGGGGTAATGTATGTAGATCAGTGACACATCATTTTAATTTAATCTATTTTAAATTCAGGCTGTAACACACCAAAATGTAGAGAAAGGCGCTGCACTATCTCAAAATGTTGAGAAATTAGATCACACAAATAGGATATGTTTTTTCATCTGTAACATTGTGTGGTGATTTCAGAGGTGGCACCACAAGTACCCAGTTATTTCTTTATATAATTTTTTCTGACCTAACCAGGTAAAACACTGTTTAATATGGGCTATGATGGGACCAGATTTTTTCGAATCAGGTTTTATGGTTAAAAAGAAACTCCTGGAAAATCTCCTGGCTCTAAGGAGGATGAAAATATTTAAACCCTGTCAAACTGCAGCAACCTTGTACTTGTTCATAACAATTATATTTCAAAACTAAACTAACAGGGAGGGGATCCTTTACACAGACAACGAGACAACAACTGCGATTGGACTATAGAACTAACAGGGCTGAGCTTGCTTTAAGCAGGGTTGTATCCTGTAGGCCTTTGCATCCGTAACATAAAAGTAACTCACACATTATGTCATCACTATTGTGTTGTTTCTGTATATGTTATGTCAATTGAAATCTCATCGCGGTTCCTCTCCTTAAACTTTTGTCTATGAAAAAAGGCCCTTAATTTGATCACTCTTTTGTTGCTGAGAATTTTCCTGCACGGCAGAGAAATGCAAACGTGTTGAGTATTTGAGGTTTAACAAGGCTTCTAAAGTTTGTAATTGCCACTTTAAAATGTCAGACTTGATTTGTCTTAACAAAACATGTTAAGAAACGTTTCAACAAAAACACCTACAAAAAATGTCCATTAATTATAACCCCATAATACAGTTGAATTCGGAGGTTTACATACACCTTAGCTAAATACATTTAAACCCAAATACATTTAAAGTTTTTCACAATTCCTGACATTTAATCCTAGTAAAAATTCCCTGTCTTAGATCAGTTAGGATCACCACTTTATTTTAAGAATGTGAAATGTCAGAATAATAGTACAGAGAATGATTTATTTCAGCTTTTATTTATTTCGTCACATTACCAGTGGGTCAGAATTTTACATACACTCAATTAGTATTTGGTAGCATTGCCTTTAAATTGTTTAACTTGGGTCAAACGGTCCAGGTAGCCTCCCACAAGCTTCCCACAGTAAGTTTGGTAAATTTTGGCCCATTCCTCCTGACAGAGCTGGTGTAACTGAGTCAGGTTTGTAGGCCTCCTTGCTCGCACACGCTTCTTCAGTTCTGCCCACACATTTTCTATGGGATTGAGGTCAGGGCGTTGTGATGGCCACTCCAATACCTTGACTTTGTTGTCCTTAAGCCATTTTGCCACAACTTTGGAAGTATGCTTGGGGTCATTGTTCATTTGGAAGACCCATTTGCAACCAAGCTTTAACTTCCTGACTGATGTCTTGAGATGTTGCTTCAATATATCCACATAATTGTCCTTCCTCATGATGCCAACTATTTTGTGAAGTGCACCAGTCCCACCTGCAGCAAAGCACCCCCACAACATGATGCTGCCCCCCCCCCCCCCCCTTCCCCCGTTCTTCACTGTTGGGATGTTGTTCTTCGGCTTGCAAGCCTCCCCCTTTTTCCTCCAAACATAACGGTGGTCATTATGGCCAAACAGTTCCATTTTTGTTTCATCAGACCAGAGGACATTTCTCCAAAAGTACAATCTTTGTCCCCATGTGCAGTTGCAAACTGTAGTCTGGCTTTTTTATGGTGGTTTTGGAGCAGTGGCTTCTTCCTTGCTGAGCGGCCTTTCAGCTTATGTCGATATAGGACTCGTTTTACTGTGGATATAGATACTTTTGTAACCGTTTCCCGGTCCTTTGCTGATGTTCTGGGATTGATTTGCACTTTTCACACCAAAGTATGTTCATCTCTAGGAGACAGAACGCGTCTCCTTCCTGAGCAATATGACGGCTGCATGGTCCCATGATGTTTATACTTGCATTCTTTTGTTTGTACAGATTACATTTTCTGAGGTCTTGGCTGATTTCTTTTGATTTTCCCATGATTTCAAGCAAAGAGGCACTGAGTTTGAAGGTAGGCCTTGAAATACATCCACAGGTACACCTCTAATTGACTCAAATTATGTCAATTAGCCTATCATAGGCTTCTAAAGCCATTACATAATTTTCTGGAATTTTCCAATCTGTTTAAGGGCACAGTCAACTTAGTGTATGTACACTTCTGACCCACTGGAATTGTGATACAGTGCATTATAAGTGAAATAATCTGTCTGTAAACAATTGTTGGAAAAATTACTTGTGTCATGCACAAAGTAGATGTCCTAACGGACTTGCCAAAACTATAGCTTGTTGACAAGAAATTTGTGGAGTGGTTGAAAAACGAGTTTTATGACTCCAACCTAAGTGTATGTAAACTTCCGACTGCAACTGTAATTAACATCCTGTTGCTACAGGATTATTTTCCTGCTGTAGCAAACTCAACAAGCTCTCACGGTCTCACAGCAGAATTAGACGTTCATCCACGTTCTCCAAACGTCAAAGTTGTTTTTTAACACTTTTATTTCAATAGAACATCTTAAGTTGTATATTATTACGTTGAAAGATGTAACGGCTTTCTTCTGTGGACGAAGGAGAGGACCAAAGCGCAGCGTGGTTAGTGTTCATCATGTTTAACTCGTCACTATAGGGGGTGCTGTTTCAACTTTGTAAAATATCGTTCTCAAATTAAACTGCCTCGTACTCAATTCTTGCTCGTACAATATGCATATTATTATTACTATTGGATAGAAAACACTCTCTAGTTTCTAAAACCGTTTGAATTATTTCTCTGAGTGAAACAGAACTCATTCTGCAGCACATTTCCTGTCAGGGAGTGAGATTTCAGAAATCGAGGTCCCTGTTCTGAGGTCAGTTTATAAGTCCCCATGTAAGCCATCGGGCTACATGCACTGCATACGTCTTCCTCTAGATGTCAGTAAGCGGGGAGAATTTGAATGGAGTGGATTGCGCAATCTGGGACCTTATATAAGACCGTGGAGCGGAAGTACCGTCCTTTTCAACGGTGCGCCTGGCGCAAGAAGACATCACAATGGCGTCCTGCAAACGCTTTCATTTTAGTAGTTCTATATCTCCGGTCATGTTTTTATTCGTTATAGGTGTTAAAGACATCATAAGGTAGTTAATTTAAACCGACTTATAGCAGTTTATAGCAGTTTATTGCGATTTTCTGGGATTTCTTTGTCATGCGCTTTCACGAGTTGTACACGTCTCCAGTGGGTGGCTATCGTTAGCTGCTATTTCGACAGGAGAAGAGGACATCTTTCAACCCAAAGACGATTGTTCTGGAGAAAGGACACCTTGCCCAAGATTCTGATGGAAGCTCAGCTAATAGTAAGCAGTCTTTATGCTGTTAATTCGTACTTATGTTGACAAATGTCAGATAATAATTCCGCCATGAATTATGGTGCGGTCTCGCTTTAGCGCACGCTGTATGCTTGAAGTAACGTTAATTTTAAAAATGTAACCCAGCGATTGCATTAAGAACTAATTTGTCTTTCAATTGCTGTCCAACCTGTATTTTTTAGTCAAGTTTTGGAATAGTTACTGATTAGAATAGGTGCCTCTTCAAAGATTTCTCCTGCCATTTTCTGGGCAGCTTTGCTACTTTTCTCATTGTATAACCACGATTTGTGCCGCTAAATATGCACATTTTCGAACAAACTCTATATGCATTGTGTAATATGATGTTATAGGACTGTCATCTGAAGAATTCTGAGAAGGTTAGTGAAAAAATTAATATCTTTTGGTGGTTTATACGTAATCGCTATGTTTGGCTTGAATCAATGCGGTTGTGATGTTTGCTATTGTGGTATGCTAATATAACGCTATATTGTGTTTTCGCTGTAAAACACTTAGAAAATCTGAAATATTGTCTGGATTCACAAGATCTGTGTCTTTCAATTGCTGTACGCTGTGTATTTTTAAGAAATGTTTTATGATGAGTAATTAGGTAATACACGTTGCTCTCTGTAGTTATTCTAGTCGCTTTGGTGAGAGTTGTGATGGTGGCTGCAATGGTAAACTATGATTTATACCTGAAATATGCACATTTTTCTAACAAAACATATGCTATACAATAAATATGTTATCAGACTGTCATCTGATGAAGTTGTTTCTTGGTTAGTGGCTATTTATATCTTTATTTGGTCGAATTTGTGACAGCTACTGATGGAGTAAAAAAATGGTGGAGTAAGAAAGTGGTGTCTTTTGCTAACGTGGTTAGCTAATAGATTTACATATTGTGTCTTCCCTGTAAAACATTTTAAAAATCAGAAATGATGGCTGGATTCACAAGATGTGTATCTTTCATCTGGTGTCTTGGACTTGTGATTTAATGATATTTAGATGCTAGTATTTACTTGTGACGCTATGCTAGGCTATGCTAGTCAGCTTTTTTACTGATGGGGGTGCTCCCGGATCCGGGTTTGGGAGGAACTAGAAGTTAATAAAGACAATAAACGTGAACACTACAAAATACAAAACAACAAATGTGAAAAACCGAAACAGTTCTGTCTGGTGCAGACACACGAAGACAGAAGACAACCACCCACAAAACCCAACACAAAACAGGCTACCTAAATATGGTTCCCAATCAGAGACAATGACTAACACCTGCCTCTGATTGAGAACCATATCAGGCCAAACACAGAAATAGAAAAACATAGAAACACAAACATAAACTGCCCACCCCAACTCACGCCCTGACCATACTAAATAAAGACAAAAACAAAGGAAATAAAGGTCAGAACGTGACAAAAGATACTGATCTAATATATTGTATTAAATATAATATATATCTAGTATATTTAATACATTTTAAAACTGTTTCTAAAAAAAATGCTGTCCCACCTTTTGATGTCATTACGGAAACATATACATTCAAATACTGTAAAATGAAGGTGCCTTAAGCCACACCCGACAAATATCACCAGGTGATGAGATTGCATCCCTCTCCTGCATGGCACATGGTGAGTTGTTGGTCTGCAAACATTTTGGAGAAAATAAGTGAGCAAGATGGGAAATCTTCATGTATTTTTAAGAAGTGTCCCTACAGAACATCTAATAGGGGGAATCTCCATTTTAAAGTGGCATGTGCCATGCTCTACCAACTAAGCTACAGAGGACCACCATGTGGGTAGGGGACAAGTGCACATGTCAGGAAAAAGTGTAAAGTATTGAGATGCATAGCCAGCAGAGGGGCTCCAACCCTCCAAGAGCTCAAACATGTTTTTGGCCAAAACATACTGTAGATGTCTATAATGCGCAATACTGTAATATAATGTACTGTACTGTACTCAAGTTTACTTGAGCTTCTTTCAATTAAAGAAAAGGCCTACAGATTATCGATCTAGTGGTCTTGGACCACATAAATTCGGTCTTTAAACTTGTCTTGATCTCAACTCACTGGGTCTGGGTCTGGATCTTGGGACCAATGTCCTGGTATAAATATTGGTCCTCTGATTATCTCTATGATTGACACTTGACACCGAAAACACCAAAATAAAGATAGGTAAAGTGATCATTTACACATCTAACACCGTCATTAATTAGATTTATAAGTAATTCAATCAATCAACTAGTTTAGTTTCAGATTCATACCACCAACATTGAACATTTTACAGAGAAGAATAGAGATTGTATTTTTCTAAATTAAATGTTAGTTTTTGAAAATCTGGTTAAAATTATGTTTTAAAATTTGTTTTATATGGTATGCTAATACATTTTCTAAAAGTAATCTGTAATAGAAGGTTCATCAAAATGATTAACAATGATTAAATCATTGTTCTACCTTTATTGCAACTTATTCACTATGTTTTGGTAGTGCCACATTTTGTGGAGTGGTAAAGGAATTCAGGTAAATATTTTAAATATGCAGTACAAACAAAGTGTGTGAGTAGTATATATAGTATATCTACCTGACATATGTTTGAAGACGTGTGCTAAAAGTTTGAGAAAAATAGAATACCAATTCTATTTTTTTCCAACCCCCAATTTGCATCACTTCTGTAGAATGACCCTTATATGCTTACATATACACACACATACATACATCAGGCCAACCAGGCTTAATAAACCCCGATAATACTAGTGGTTACGCAGTGGAAGTCAGGCTGGTTTCTTGGCTGGTTTTCAGGGAACGTGTCATTGTGACTAATGCGTGTCGCTCAGTGCAGATCATATACACACACACGCCTGACTGCAGTTAAGATCCTCACTTTCACATTCCTGCTGAGTGTTAAACCTGAGCCTAACAACCAGAGAAGCCATTCCAGAAAAGCTATGCTTTTCATCCTCTTTTAAATTACACTTAAAAATAACAAGAGTTGGTTTTTGGTCGAATGCTGTGTTATTGCAGCAATTTGGCAATCTTCTCTGTGGCTTGTCAAGATGGATTGGTTTAGACTCGGGTTTGATAAATTCACCTCAGTAAACAGTCGAGTCTACAGAAGTCATTAATTCTCTTAGCGTGTGGTGCTGCAACTGAGACACGGGGTAGACGTAACATAGTACATGTAAATCTGTCTCCCTCCATTTAGTATGATATGTAACATTTCGTATGGTGTGCATTAATTTGTGGATGTCCATCATCCATTGTGTATGATATGTTACGAATTACAATTTGTATGATATGTAACAAATTGCAATTCATACAATTTGTTAAGAATTTGCTATATGTATTATTTGTTACAAATTCCAATTTGATGTGGCTAATGTTAGCTAGGCAAGGTTATAAGGCTAGGGTTAAGGTTAGGGTTAGGAGTTAGGTTAAAGGGTTAAGGTTAGGGTAGGATAGGGGAATAGTTATTTAACATGCTAAGTAGTTGCAAAGTAGCTAGACAATTTTAAGTAGTTGCAATGTTCCTAATTATCTAAAATGCTAAAGTTTTCTGTGACGAGATTAGACCAAGCAACCTTTGGGTTGCTAGACATTTGTGTTATACGCTCAACCATCCATCCATGCTAGACGTTCACGTTTAATGCCTATCCATCCATCCATCCATTGACCAACCACCTACCTTCCGTTTTTGCCTTAATTAACCTCTTGACGCTAGGGGTCAGATTTTTATTTTATTTTTAAATAACGTTCCCAAGGTAAAAAGACTATTTCTCAGGTCCAGATCGTAGAATATGCATATAATTTACAGACACTTCAAAGTTTCCAAAACTGTCAAAATATTGTCTGTGAGTATAACAAAACTGCAGGCGAAAACCTGAGAAAATCTAACCCGGAAGTGATTTTTTGGGGTTTTAAATCTGTGTTTCCTGGCCCGCCTTTCTTCCATTTAAAGGGGTATCAACCAGATTCCTTTTCCAATGGCTTCCTCAGGCTGTGACCAGGCTTTAGACATAGTTTCAGGCTTTTATTTTGAAAAATGAGTGCGATTTTTCAAAACTAGTCAGGTGTCCTCTGATTAGTTCCTGCGCGCGAGAGGAGTAGCTCTCCATTTTCTTTTTCTCTCTTATTGAATAGTGTCACGTTCCTGACGTGTTTTCTGTTATTTTGTATGTGTTAGTCGGTCAGGGCGTGAGTTTGGGTGGGCAGTCTATGTTATGTGTTTCGTGTTGGTTAATGGGTGACCTGATATGGTTCTCAATTAGAGGCAGGTGGTTTTCATTTCCTCTGATTGAGAGCCATATTAAGGTAGGTGTTTTCACATTGTTTGTTGTGGGTGGTTGTCTTCCGTGTCTGTGTCTATGCACCACACGGGACTGTTTCGGTTTGTTCGTTCATTTTATGTAGTCTGTTCCTGTTCATGCGTTCTTCGTGTATATGTAAGTTCGTTAGTTCAGGTCTGTCTACGTGCGTTTGTTATTTTGTAATTATATAGTGTATTTCGTGTCAGTGTTCGTCTTGTCAAATAAATCATTATGTATTCATCACCCGCTGCGCCTTGGTCCACTCTCTCACCCAAAAACGATCGTTACAGAACCACCCACCAACAAAGGATCAAGCAGCGGTGTAACGGGAGAGAGAGACAGCGCACGAAGGAGGAATGGACATGGGAGGATGTTTTGAACGGCAAGGGTTGCTACACATGGGAGGAGATCCTGGCTGGAAAGGATCGCCTCCCATGGGAACAGCTGGAGGCAGCTCGGAGAGCGGAGGAAACCGGAGAGAGGAACCAGCGTTATGAGGGGACGCGTCTAGCACGGAAGCCTGTGAGTAAACCCCAAAAATTTCTTGGGGGGGGGGCTAGAAGGGAGAGTGGCGAAGTCAGGTAGGAGACCTGCGCCTACTCCCTGTACTTACCGTGGAGAGCGAGAGTACGGGCAGACACCGTGTTACGCAGTAGAGCGCACGGTGTCTCCTGTACGTGTTCATAGCCCGGTGCGGGTTATTCCACCTCCCCGCACTGGTAGGGCTAGATTGGGCATTGAGCCAAGTGCCATGAAGCCGGCTCTTCATATATGGCCTCCAGTACGTCTCCTTGGGCCGGCTTACATGGCACCAGCCTTACGCATGGTGTCCCCGGTTCGCCTTCATAGCCCGGTGCGGGTTATTCCACCTCCCCGCACTGGGCGGGCGACGGGGAGCATTCAACCAGGTAAGGTTGGGCAGGCTCGGTGCTCAAGGGAGCTAGTACGCCTGCACGGTCCGGTATTTCCGGCGCCACCTCCCCGCCCCAGCCCAGTACCACCAGTGCCTACTACCACGCACCAGGTCCATAGTGCGTTTTGAGAGTCCAGTGTGCCCTGTCCCTGCTCCCCGCACTAGCCTGAAGGTGCGTGTCCTTAGCCCGGTGCCTCCAGTTCCGGCACCACGCACCAGGCCTACAGTGCGCCTCATCCGGCCAGAGCCATCCGTCTGCCCAGTGCCATCTGAGCCATCCGTCTCCCCAGCGCCATCTGAGCCATCCGTCTCCCCAGCGCCATCTGAGCCATCCGTCTCCCCAGCGCCATCTGAGCCATCCGTCTCCCCAGCGCCATCTGAGCCATCCGTCTGCCCAGTGCCGTCTGAGCCATCCGTCTGTCCCGAGCCATTAGAGCCGCCCGTCTGTCCCGAGCCGTCAGAGCCGTTAGTCAGTCAGGAGCCGCTAGAGCCATTCGTCAGTCAGGATCTGCCAGAGCCGCCAACCAGGCAGGATCTGCCAGAGCCGCCAACCAGACAGGATCTGCCAGAGCCGCCAACCAGACAGGATCTGCCAGAGCCGCCAACCAGACAGGATCTGCCAGAGCCGCCAACCAGACAGGATCTGCCAGAGCCGCCAACCAGACAGGATCTGCCAGAGCCGTCAGCGAGCCATGAGCAGCCAGATCCGTCAGCCAGCCATGAGCAGCCAGATCCGTCAGCCAGCCATGAGCAGCCAGATCCGTCAGCCAGCCATGAGCAGCCAGATCCGTCAGCCAGCCATGAGCAGCCAGATCCGTCAGCCAGCCATGAGCCGTCCAGCCAGGATCCGCCAGAGCCGTCCAGCCAGGATCCGCCAGAGCCGTCCAGCCAGGATCCGCCAGAGCCAGCCATCCAGAACTGCCCCTCAGTCCAGAGCTGTCTCTCTGTCCGGAGCTGCCCTTCAGTCCGGAGTTGCCCCTCTATCCTGACCTACCTCTCTATCCTGACCTACCTCTCTATCCTGACATACCTCTCTGTCCTGAGCTACCTTATCCCGGTGCTGCCCCTTATCTCGATGGTACCCTTTAAATTAAGTGGGTGAAATAGGAGGGTGGTCATTCAGAGGGGAATACGGAAGCTGGGATTAACTATGGTGGGGTGGGGACCTCGCCCAGAGCCTGAGCCACCACCGTGGTCAGATGCCCACCCAGACCCTCCCCTAGACTTTTGGTGGTGCGTCCGGAGTACGCACCTTGAGGGGGGGGGTTATGTCACGTTCCTGACCTGTTTTCTGTTATTTTGTATGTGTTAGTCGGTCAGGGCGTGAGTTTGGGTGGGCAGTCTATGTTATGTGTTTCGTGTTGGTTAATGGGTGACCTGATATGGTTCTCAATTAGAGGCAGGTGGTTTTCATTTCCTCTGATTGAGAGCCATATTAAGGTAGGTGTTTTCACATTGTTTGTTGTGGGTGGTTGTCTTCCGTGTCTGTGTCTATGCACCACACGGGACTGTTTCGGTTTGTTCGTTCATTTTATGTAGTCTGTTCCTGTTCATGCGTTCTTCGTGTATATGTAAGTTCGTTAGTTCAGGTCTGTCTACGTGCGTTTGTTATTTTGTAATTATATAGTGTATTTCGTGTCAGTGTTCGTCTTGTCAAATAAATCATTATGTATTCATCACCCGCTGCGCCTTGGTCCACTCTCTCACCCAAAAACGATCGTTACAAATAGGTTACGGTCCGGTTTAAATATTATCGATTATGTTTGTTAAAAACAACCTGAGGATTGATTATAAAAAACATTTGACATGTTTCTACGACCATTATGGATACTTTTTGGAATTTTCATCGAACGGAACGAGGCTTTGGTTTTCTGAACATAACGCGCAACCCAAATGGCCTTTTTTTGTTATAAAAGTAGTATTTATCGGAAAAAAAGAACATTTGTTGTGTAACTGGGCGTCTCGTAAGTGCAAACATCCGAAGATTATCAAAGGTAAGCGATTAATTTGATTGCTTTTCTGACTTTCGTGACCATGCTAATTTGGGGCTAGCTGTTCTAGCATTGATTGATACACTCACAAAAGCTTGGATTTCTTTCGCTGTAAAGCATATTTTCAAAATCTGACACGATAGGTGGATTAACAACAAGCTAAACTGTGTTTTGGTATTGTAACGGATGTTCTCCTCCTCGTCTGAGGAGGAGCATGGATCGGACCAAAACGCAGCTTGTGTGGAATACATGATGAATTTATTTAAACAAGACGAACACGAAGCACACTTGAGAAATTACAAAACAATAAACGACGTAGACCGACCTCAAGATGAGAACTTACAGAACACGAAGAACGCACGAACAGGAACAGACTAGACAAACGAAACAGTCCCGTGTGGTACATACACTGACACGGAAGACAATCACCCACAAACAAACGGTGTGAACAGCCTACCTTAATATGGTTCTCAATCAGAGGAAACGTCAAACACCTGCCCCTGATTGAGAACCATATAAGGCTAATTAACAATGAACCTAAACAAGAAACAAATAACATAGACTGCCCACCCAGCTCACGTCCTGACCAACTAAACAACGCTAAACAAAGGAAAATAAGGTCAGGAATGTGACAGGTATATTTAACTTGTGATTGCATGATTATAAATATTTTTAGTAATATTTTGTGCCCTGCAATTCAGCGGTTGTTTAGGAAAATGATCCCGTAAAAGGGATCCGTAGCACAGAGAAGTTAAGTAACCTTCTGTCTTATGTAACCATACCAAATGGAACATATCATACTAATGTCCTGGATTTACGTTTACTATGTTACATCTAGTCTATGAGACCAGGCTGTGTCTTTCCCAGACTTTTTATATTACCAGCAGTATTGACTTGCAGATGATCTATTTACATGTTTTGTGAGGGGAAGGCAGCAATAAAACCTATAAAACCCAAATATGACACTGAGCATTGCTGCTATGATAGTTGGTTGGTAGCTGGTTGCTGGTTAATAGCTGGTTGGTTCTGTTGATTGGGTTTTCATGTCAGTATTTACTTACTCTCACTATGGACTATGTAATTGCTGTAATGTAGGTGCTGATTGCTGCATTTACCTATAACTGATTGCTCGACAACAGTGCCTTTTCCTTGAGGAAATGGTTATCATGTTTAGCCAGAATAACCGTAAAAGATAAATTATACTCATCTTTCTTATTTAATCAAAGGAAGCCTATGGGAAATAAAGTAGTAGGCCTACTCTGAAGTACCACAAATCCTAAGACATTTTTTTGTAGAAAAACTGTGTGCTACTGTGCCTTGTGTTTGTGGAACACTATGTCCCTGAACATAGTTAGTATGTGAACACAATCCCAGTGATGTACAGGGAGAGAGACTTTTCCTCTGGTCTCCCACCACAGCTTTAGCTCCAGGCCTCTCTTCTCTCCCCTGGCTGCAGATGTGCCTCACTCCCTCTCTTATTGCATTACGCCAAAGGAAACCACAGTCACTGGCCGCATACTTTAAATATGCATCATCATCTGTACTTCAGTGGGAAAGTGCACGGGTCTGCTGTCTCTGATTAGCCTCTATGTTCATTTTCACATTAGCAAGAGGCAGTTCTTCCACCCAGCCGAGGGTGGGGGTGGGTGGTGGGGACAGTGCACCCCTTTGTGTGCACCCCCTCTACCACTCGGTCCTGCCCCTTGTGGGACCCTCCTAATGGGGTTGATGTGATCACATTAGTCCCTGGCCGCCTCCACTACCTGCCTCTCTCTGGAGCGCAGCAGGGTTGCAGGGCGGTGATCCTTTCTCTGGTCCTGAGTGAGGCGGTAGGCTTTCATGTACCATCAGCAGAGACATATAAACACAGGACCATGGTGGCCACTTCTCCTGCTCCAGTCCCTGATCAGGGCCACGTCACCCTACTGGTCTCTCTCTCTCTGGGGACAGACTACTCCTCCCCACCACAGACATTAAACTACGCTACAGGCTGGTATTTACCCACCAAAATAACTCCAGAAACGAGCCGTGCAGTTTCGCTCTGACAGTTCAGATGATGCATTGAAACTGGGGGTGAATGACGACCAATGCTATATTTGACCCCAGCCTGGACAGTTAGAGGTTTACCTCTTCGTTATAGATGAAATAGTTCCTAGTACTTATAGACTAAGTGAAGGTATATGAGCCATCACTCCTCCTTGTGTTTTATCAGTCTCAGTGATGACCTGTAGAGAGGTCGTTTGGTGCTACATCTGGTTTGGGGTGAAACTCTTTGGTGTTCAACAGGCTCCACATCAATGGGCCTGATGATAAATCAGAACAATCAGGGAGCCAGTAAAGGAGTCTGACGGCAGGGGTCTGATGACCGGTCGACCCGGACCACAGGAAGTGTGACTCCTCTTGACCCCTGAGGTGATGTGTGCCCCTCTGTCTGCTCTCTGAGGGGCGGGAGCCGACCCGCCCACATGTGGCACAGAGTACTGGCCGCACCCACAAACCCTCAACACACCCTTAACACTCTGCTCAACTGGACATTTATACCAGGTATGAAATAATCCATTCAATCCCAGTGATCTGCTCCCTCTATTTTTCCATGTACACTCTGAAGGTCCTCACCACCCCGGAAACGACTGTGTCCCACCCTCAGGAGCTCAACACAGAGCAGTGCCCACTCTCACAAACCTGGGTCACTCACAGAACAGCTGACATCATCACCTATGTTTTCCCACACAGGAGCTACAATCAACAGAGACAGATTAGCATTACAGTGTGCATTTTTTATGACAATTGTATTGAATCAGAGAGTATATTTTCATTGCAACAAATCATGCACTAATTCACAATTCAATACCAGTGATAGAGACAGAACAATGGTGTGTAGTGGCACATTAAATGTAGAGAATACCCCTTCAGATTGTGTCTGTTAGGAGAACAATGTGAAGGGAGACACTTTTCCTTCTTCCTCTGGGTCTGCCAGTTAACACTGGAGAGAAAATTAGCCTGGCAGCAGTCTGTCTGTCCTCTATAAATTAGCACAGAGCAGATGTCCCAGTAGTTGAAGATGTCAATAGGGTCACTTGTGACAGACTGAGCATCAATGTGGCCTGCAGTTTTAAAACAATGGGTCAGCCTCTGTTGCTGGTCAAAGGGACAGTAGCTTATTAGCGTTTGCTCCTAACTGGACGTGTGGCTAGAAGTGACCACTGTAGAAGGACTCAATCACACTCTTAAAGACAATGGGACCCATTATGACACAAAGGACCAAGCACGGCCAGCATGGGTTAAGTTCTGGTGTGAGAGAGAGAGAGTAAGCCTCTGGGATTGTCTGGAGAGAAGAGCATACTAATATTAATGAGAAGTTATGTGGCTGAGGAGAGTAGGTTGATATGAGTGAGAAGGCATGGGGCTGAGGAGAGTAGGTTGATATCAGTGAGAAGGTATGGGGCTGAGGAGAGTAGGTTGATATCAGTGAGAAGGTATGGGGCTGAGGAGAGTAGGTTTATATCAGTGAGAAGGTATGGGGCTGAATGGGACAGTCTGAGGTTGAGGAGGATGTTTACTGCAGTCAGACAGACTGATGCTCCAGGTCTATATAAGGATACGGCTCTTGTCTTGAGCAGCCTTAGTGTTGTGAGTGAATATAAACAAACTCAATTTACTACTAGTCCTCCCCAGAGATGGAGATGTTTACAGTGGCCTGTCCAAACAATAGCATGGGAGGTGGAAACGGAGAGGAAGCTACAGTATTTTCTATTCTACATCAAATATCATGTTTGGTTACATATGCTGCTTCTTGTAACCACACCATACCATACATGTTATGACATGCATCTTAACATCAGTTAATAATGTGTGTAAAATATTGCCAAACTGGCAGCAAGTAGGCTAGCGGTTAGAGCGGCGAGCCAGAAACTGGAGGGTTGCCAGTTCGAATCCCGGGTCGGATGGGAGAAATCTGTCGAAGTGAGTTAGCAACTGGAGGGTTGTTGGTATCAAATCCTAGCTGCCATTGCCTGCCTCTGTGCCCTTGAGCAAGGTATTTAACCCCCCCCACAACAACTACCCAGTGTGGCAGCCCGCTGCTCCAACCTCTCCAACATGTATGTGTGTCTTTCGGAGGGGTTGGGATAAAGAGGAAGTCAGATTTCAGTTGGAACTTGTGTACCAATAAAATGATCTTTATCTTAATGAATCTTAATCTAAACCAAACCAATACAAATATAGCTACAGCAATCAAAACATCTATAAAATGCAGTAAGAATCTATGGACTAACCTTCTGGAAGTGTTCCAAATATGCACTATAAAACAATGGTGAAATACTTCATCATTAGAGACATAGCACTTGGCTATGGTGAAAATGGAATATTCTGGAAGCTATTCAAACTGTTTTCTAAGGACTTATTCCATTCAGTACCTGGTCTCTTCTTATGTTACACCACCGGACCTGCTGTTCTTTCCCCTCTCTTTCCCATCAATTCATGCACAATGAGCCTTTTGCCTTACAAAATTAGCTTTAAATTAAGGTTGTATTTTGAGTGGAACATCCCTTTAATTGTGTAGCCCAATTGATTTAACTGTGGTGAACACCGGAATCTTATTTGACCAAAGTGCCTGAGTGGAACACAGCTGGACCTCACCAAATGGCTCCAAATCCTCTTCCCCGAACTCCTACCCATCTCTCATTACCTTTGCTCCATGTGGTCCTCACACCTGATGGTGTATCTGCAGCATTGGGAGAGAGCTAATCACACTCACACTGCAGGCTGTCTGTAGGCCAGCAGCCATCCAATCAGGATAATTGGCAACAGATTGCAAGCTAGCTAGAGGGGCAAGTCAGAGAACTGGTCTACCCCTCCTCACCTCTCTCACCTACCACTACTGCATGTCACCTGAACAACACCCAGAGTGGACCTCCTGACATACACCTTGACATAACCCATTAGTAACACATACAGCAAGACATACAGCATTCATGTCTGTATTGAATAAATCAATAGCATGCTGTACATGCTGTCTCCACTGTCATGGAGATGGAGTGTCAATAAACACAAAAGAGGCAAAAGCTGAAGACTGCCGTTGCTTTTCATCGAGGATAACCACACACATTGTGTGTTGTACAACAGTACTACAGCAGAGCAGCCGTATCAATCCAGTGTTAACTCTGACCCAACCTGTCTCTGTGTGTGAGCTCCACTACTATGTTTATGTTGGTGAGGGGGTCTGGAGCCTCCTGTAGCCCACTGTTGGCTACCTGCAGTGAGCAAATACCAGCGAGATGGGCTGAGGGGCTAATGGAGGGGGGAGGATGGGGAGGGGAGGAGGTGGGATCAGTTGTTTGGGACATAAGGAGGGAGATGGCTGCCCTGTGATGCAAGACAGGGGGTTGTGAGTACCCTCTGTCAACGCTAGGCTAGGAACAAACTGATACCCTACTGACTGTATGTAGAGAAAAAATACACACACCTTAATGGGAATGTAGTCTTATAATCGCCACCCGGCACAGCCAGAACTGGCCACCCCTCAGAGTCTGGTTCCTCTCTAGGTGTCTTCCTACTGTAGGTTCCTGCCTTTACAGGGAGTTTTTACTAAGCACCATGCTTCTACATCTGCATTGCTTGCTGTTTGGAGTTTTAAGCTTTTTTTTGTACAGCATTTTGTGACTTCTACTGATGTAAAAAAGGCTTTATAATAAATGTGATTGATTGATTAACCCCTCTTTGAATTCGAAGCCTCAAAATAGGCCCCAGAAAGTACAGCAAAAATAACAACAACATATAATTGAAAAGCATGAATTGCATTAATGCTCTCTATGCATGTGGTCCAACGGGAATGTGATAATATTACTGTTATTACATATTATGAAATATTAATATTATTATTATAATACACTACTAACCATTTTCAGCTGGCTGATTCAGTGTGTGTGTGTGTGTTAATACATCTACAGTTTGTTTCTGCTAGCGTAGCCGATGGGGATATGTGAAACTCATTTCTCAGCCTGCAGTGTCGCTTTTTGCATGGTTGAAGGAGGCCTTTTTCAATAGCGCAATAGGTTGGAACGCTTCATGAGGGAGGTCACGTTTGTGGAGAGGACTGGGGCTCACAGTTAACACACTCTCCCTGGCCCACCTAACCCCCTCTCCCTCTGTACACATTACTATAGATGGAAAATTAGAGAGATGGGAAAGAAAGAGAAATAAATACAGCTGGAAAAATTGTGTGATTGAGTTTTATTCTGTCTTTCCATTCAGTTATATAACTTCATCATACTGTCTCAGGACAATAAGCAGTACCTCTGAAACAACCTAGGTAAGACATTCAAACTTAGTATTGTGGTTGTGTGGTGAGCAAGAGGATGTGAAGTGTAATTATTTTAATGCCCATAGAGTCACTACACATAGTTTCACACACTACGCCACCCTGCAACTGGAGAGCATACAAATTGATGACTGTTACAGTAAGTTGTTGCCATTGCAGTACCGTATTGTCATTACTTTCTTTCCAACTGTATAATGTAATATTCTATAATGTGCCTACTCATTTAGAGATTCACACATATCACACAAATTTGTACAAAGCAAAACTTGCATTGAGAATTTCCACTCATAAATCTCAATGACTTGCTGTTCAGCTCTTAAATGTGACATTTGTCCCTTGTAGCATCAGATCAGTGATAAGTGCTCATGTCTCTAACTCACACACAGACCACAGCTCTTGGCAGCACTACCAGATGGAGGTCAGTTGAGACTGGGCTGTGGTGGTGAGAGGACTGAGATGTACAGTCCATATTCCCTCTCCAGTGCTTTATCACTGGGCCCAATTAATAACAGCCTCCTTTTTGAACTCTGAACAAAGCATCTGTTTTGCCTCAGTAGATGTCTTCAGGGTCAAATATAGGCAAGAGCTAGAGGGATAAAATGATACAGAGCACACATTCTTTCCCAGCAGCGAGCTGCAGCATACACCCTTGCAGCCCCAGCCAAATTGCAGTGTGTCATTCTGGCATGGCAGCAAACAACCCTGTGGAGAGAATATGATGGGAGGGGTGAACCCTCTCCCGCTAACCCCAGTTTAGAGATCCCAGGATGCATGTTATTAAGAGGCCTGTGAGCACCAATTCTATCTCTCACAGCCAGAGAGAAAGAGAGCTGGGAAAAGTCACCGCACCCTCCCTGAAGACATACTGTAGCTCTCTCCTGAGGTCCCTTATGTCCTAGAGATTGGAGACCACACACACAGGCACACGCGCACACACACACACGCCTGCACGCACGTGCACACACACACACTTGGAATAATAGAGGTGTACTGTACTGTAGCAATTGGAGGGTGGAGAGAATCATGGTGTAGTTGATCTATGATTACACTTATGTTAAGTTATGTGGTAATGAAAAACTAGGACTCAACTTGTGGGATGTTTTAAGAGAGTTAGTTTGCCCTACTGCAGCCTCTTGGTTTGAGACTGTGGATTATAATACACCCACATCTGCCTCTGTTTTCAAACACCCAGCTCACCTGCCTGGTTGCTAGGAGACCCATGGGTCATTAAGAAGACTTACCCAGGTAGGTTGAGGCCTGGGCCACCGGCAGACAGGACAAAGGCTTTGAAGAGGGACAAAGTAATGCACAGCGGTGCAGAAGAATCAACTCAAAGGAGAGAAAAGGTTATAAATGAGAGGAGGATTAGTCATGGAGAAATACAACACCTAGGGAAGGGGAAATCATCCTGCATTAACCGCACCACAAACCCAGATTAGCTGGGACAAGTTACTCACACAGGCTGCCGACAAATAAGTATTATTTTTCAATGGAAAAATTTGGGTTATGGGTACTCCATGCTTCTCATACTAAAAGTAAACAAAATGTTGCACAATAGCACATAAATCAGAGGGTTGTGTTTATATTTATGAGCTCTCATGCTGGTGTGCTTTGCTCATGCTTTTTGGAGAATCTCAATGAGCTGCCAGCTGCTTAGCATGTATACATTGAGCACCCTCAATGAATCATCCTATTCAAGCAATAACTGTAAAACACAAAGGAGGTATCTCAAGACATGAAATATATATTTTAAATTGACCCCTGACTCTACAGTATATGTTTTGTGCCCACGTGCAATGTGTCCATGTGCTTTCCACCATGCATCAGAGTTGTGTGTGACTTGGAATTATTTGCTCCTCCCTTAGGATCAAGCAGATGCAATATGTTCTGTTTTCTTTGTTCATTTATTAGTGGAAGAATTGAGGTGAGGTAAACATATGAACAGTCTGGTCCTCTGGGAGCCTGTTCCTGCCTCAGCGTGAGGGGTCCTCCTCCTGGCACACTTCCCTTGACCCTTAGGGTTATCACCATGGTAATCCTGACTATGGCCCCCGTAAGGAATGGCCCAGTGGCTACTGGGTAATATACCTGGCCTTGTCCTGTGTCTGGCTGAAATGACCCTTCTGCTGGGGTGTAGTTGGAAAATGAGCTGCCAGGCTGTGGTGTATTAATTAACAAGTCTTTCAAATCAAATCAAAGTTGATTTGTCACATGCGCTGAACACAACACATTACAGTGAAATGCTTACTTACAGGACCTAACCAACAGTGCAATTTAAGTAAACAAATAGGTATTAAGTGAACAATAGATAAGTAAAGAAATTAAAAACAACTGTAAAAAGACAGTGAAAAATAACAGTAGCGAGGCTATATACAGTAGCGAGGCTATAACAGTAGCAAGGCTATATACAGGCACTGGTTAGTCGGGCTAATTACGGTAGTATGTACATGTAGGTATGGTTAAAGTGACTACGCATATATGATAAACTGAGTAGCAGTAGCGTAAAAGAGGTGTTGGCGGGTGGTGGGTGGTGGGACACAATGCAGATAGTCCGGGTAGCCAATGTGCGGGGTCACCGGTTAGTCGGGCTAATTGAGGTAGTATGTACATGAATGAATAGTTAAAGTGACTACGCATATATGATAAACAGAGAGTAGCTTTGGTGTGGTAGCAGACACTGTGTGTTCTGTCTGTATGCCACACAATGGGATTAGATTAGTTCACCTCATCTGCTGCGCTAGCTAGTCAACGTTAGCATGCCCGATATAGCCCCCAGACCTTTAGCTGGTAATTGCTGGTGGTAACTGCCAGCCCTCATAAAGTCAATAATGATCCAATGAGATCTTAGTGTTCCTCATTTAATACCTGCGCTCAATAAAATACAGTTAAAATCCATGTGCCTCACACACAAACAATGTGACGTCAATAAAACAAAAACAAACATAGCAAAAGCACAAACAAACAACGTAATAAATAGGCCTTCCGTGTTGTGATTTAAAATGGGTTACTTTTCTTCCAGAGGTAAATACAATTTGGAGGGAACACTTATACAACATTTCAGGGAAATACTGCACCCCTCTGACATGTGAGTGAGTGCTCCATTGACAATTCCTATGTAACTGGCCATTCCCTGTTCCCTATGTGATGCCCTATGCCTTATAAAATGATCCGTTCAGCATCCACCAGACACCACAGCAGCAGCATGGTCCATCACATTCACTATTTATTAGACTGATCTGTCAGCACGTGTGGTGCAAGTCAGCCAGAGCTCTGTGTGTGTGCGTGTGGTGGGCACTGCAGGAAGGCTGTGTTTGGTTTGACACCAGGGTCAGTCAGGTTTCTCCTGACAGTTTAATATACCCAATAGATGACTGGGTATTTGCACTCCAGGGCTCAGATATTAGCTCCCTCTGGCTGAAGGGGCTGAAGGTTTAAAAGTGCTTTGTGATGGTGTGTCATCTACACTATTTATGTTGGGGCTGCGGCTGGTCCATCTGCACAGGGCTTTGCTTGGACCCCCGCCACACTGCTGAGGTTTGGGTGTCTCCTCCCTGGCTCTATCCACCCGTCCCTGCCCCTGCATGTTAACATTTGGAAACCCAACATGCGTTTACCAGTGAAACGTGATCAGAACACAGGGAAGCAATGGCTGTAGATCTGTGATGAGAGGGAGAGAGAAAAAACAGTCATAAATAAGTGAAATAATGAAGGAAAGTACACCCCCTTCCTCCCATCAGATGAGGCAGATGAGTTTCAAAGCAGGAGATGCTGAGAGTGGTTTCAGCTGAGCCTGGGATCACAGTCAACTGTCAGCGAAAAATCTGTTTCCAATAGGAGTTTTTCCTGTGAGGGCAGGAAATGGCCCTCCTTGCTGTGGGGAGTCAACAAAGCGGGCCTGTGAGGGGCGACCTTGGAGCTACTGCTCCCCTGTGCTCCCATCGGCCCCGGAGCCCGCCGCACCATGGGACATTCCACTAGGCCACAAAGGAGGGTTCAGATTCAGATAGGTTGGCCCTGGGAATGTTAGAGACTGCTGTGTGTGAGCATCCCCTCTGCATGTATGAACGCAGAAAACACTAGGGCCATCTAGGCCTAAAATAGATACAGTGAAACGTCTAAACTACTACTATATCCATACTCACAAGTCTGCATTATTAATTGAGATATTTAGAGAATTACATTAGACCTATATTTGTACTGTGTAATATTGCCCCAAAGCACATCCACTTTGAGGAAGGAACAAAGGCATTGTATTTCTGTATTTGAGAACAAAAGAGGATTCAAATGTCATTTGAGGAAACGTCACCCCCAAGTCTACTCAAATCCCCCTCCTCTATCCATTCAGGCCCCTGCAGAAGAGCATCCAGAATCATATTCCTGATTTAAAAAACACTTGCGTAACACAATATCCCCAATGGGATGTGTCCCTCTTACCCACCACATACCTAAACAGACTTCACGGCTCTGGGCTGAGGGTCCATGCTATCTAGATCCTTGAGACTTCCCTACCCCAATGGAGTTGACATTTAAAATTGTTAAGGTAAATATTAGGGTTAGGTAAGAGTTGTGGTTAAGGTTATGGTTCTGGTTAAGGTTAGAGTAGGGGTTAAGGTTAGGGTTAGATTTTAGGGTAGGGACATCCCAAGGACCCAGGATAGCACTGACCCTGGAGTGAGACGAGCTGAGAGGAGCCAATGTGACAGGAATCAAAGAGGATTGTTGTACAACTTAGATCACTCAGTTTTAATATACAGTGCATTTGGAAAGTATTCAGACCCCTATAAATCAAATCAAATCAAATGTATTTATATAGCCCTTCTTACATCAGCTGATATCTCAAAGTGCTGTACAGAAACCCAGCCTAAAACCCCAAACAGCAAGCAATGCAGGTGTAGAAGCACGGTGGCTAGGAAAAACTCCCTAGAAAGTCCAAAACCTAGGAAGAAACCTAGAGAGGAACCAGGCTATGAGGGGTGGCCAGTCCTCTTCTGGCTGTGCCAGGTGGAGATTTTAACAGAACATGGCCAAGATGTTCAAATGTTCATAAATGACCAGCATGGTCAAATAATAATAATCACAGTAGTTGTCGAGGGTGCAGCAAGTCAGCACCTCAGGAGTAAATGTCAGTTGGCTTTTCATAGCCGATCATTGAGAGTATCTCTACCGCTCCTGCTGTCTCTAGAGAATTGAAAACAGCAGGTCTGGGACAGGTAGCACGTCCGGTGAACTTTTTCAAAATGTTGTGACTTTACAGCCTTATTCTAAAATTGATTACATTATATTTGTCCTCATCAATCTACACACAATACCCCATGATGACAAAGCAAAGACAGGTTTTTTGATTATTTTTCAAATTCATAAAAAAATTAAAACAGAAATACCTTATCTACATAAGTATTCAGACCCTTTGCTATGAGATGTTTCTACAACTTGAATGTACAAGGTCCCACAGATGACAATGCATGTCAAAGCAAAAACCAAGCCATGAGGTCGAAGGAATTGTCCGTAGAGCTCCGAGACAGGATTGTGTTGAGACACAGATCTAGGGAAGGAAGGGTACCAAAACATGTCTGCGGCATTGAAGGTCCCCAAGAACACAGTGGCCTCCATCATTCTTAAATGAAGAAGTTTGGAACCACCAAGACTCTCGAAGAGCTGGCCGAAAGGCCAATCTGAGCAATCGAGGGAGAAGGGCCTTGGTCAGGGAGGTGACCAAGAACCCAATGGTCACTCTGACAGAGCTCCAGAGTTCATCTCTGGAGATGGGAGAAACTTCTAGAAGGACAACCATCTCTGCAGCACTCCACCAATTAGGCCTTTATGGTAGAGTGGCCAGATGGAAGCCACTCCTCAGTAAAAGGCACATGACAGCCCGTTTGGAGTCTGCAAAAAGGCACCTAAAGGACTCTCAGACCATGAGAAACAAGACTCTCTGGTCTGATGAAACCAAGATTGAACTCTTTGGCCTGAATGCCTAGCGTCACATCTGGAGGAAACCTGTCACCATCCTTACGGTGAAGCATAGTGGTGGCAGCATCATGCTGTGGGGATGTTTTTCAGTGGCAGGGACTGGGAGACTAGACAGGATCAAGGGAAAGATGAACGGAGCAAAGTACAGAGAGATCCTTGATGAAAACCTGCTCCAGAAAGCTCAGGACCTCTGACTGTTGGTGAAGGTTCACCTTCCAACAGGACAACGACCCTAAGGACACAGCCAAGACAACACAGGAATGGCTTCGGGACAAATCTCTGAATGTCCTTGAGTGGCCCAGCCAGAGCCCGGACTTGAAACCGATCAAACATCTCTGGAGAGACCTGAAAATAGATGTGCAGTTACGCTCCCCATCCAATCTGACAGCTTGAGAGGATCTGCAGAGAAAAATGTGACAAACTCCCCAAATACAGGTGAGCCAAGCTTGTAGCGTCATACCCAAGAAGACTCAAGGCTGTAATCGCTGCCAAAGGTGCTTCAACACAGTACTGAGTAAAGGGTCTGAATATTTTCTATTTTTTATTGGCAAAAATGTAGAAAAAACTGTTTTTGTTTTGTCATTATGGGGTATTGTGTGTAGATTGATGAGGGGAAAAAACAATTTAATACATTTTAGAATAAGGCTGTAATGTAACAAAATGTGGAAAAAGTAAAGTGGTCTGAATACTTTCCAAATGCACTGTATGTTTACAATGAGTCATAGAGCACTAACTTATCTCCAGAGAGAAAAACAAAACAGGGCTATCAAACATGCTGTGTCAACCTGCATTTTAGCTTTAGAGATGAACACACAATAGTGACCTCAATGTTTTCACAGTTAGAGTGAATGACTTCATCATGCTGGCTGCAGAGTCAACATAGAAGCTATAGCTCAAGTCATGAATGAAGAAGAGCCCTATCATTGACAGTGGAGATGTTTTCAGTAGTATGCCACACGTCTGCACATACAGACCACACAATAGCCATGCTCAACTAACTAATTATTTGTAAATGTGAAAACAATCAGAATGTTTTCTTAGAATAGGCTACTCCTGTAATGAATGATAGAATGCCACCAAAAACCACAATCAAAACAAATTGAATTAATGAATTAGGCTTGTAAAACCAATGTAAAGCCATTCAAAGGGAAACTCACCATGCCACACATAATGAGAGCACACCTGGACAGTGGACACACAGTGACACTGTGACCCAGAGCCCTATTATATGACAGCTGGCTGGCTGTGGCTCTATAGGGCCCATCCTGTTCATAACATAAGACAATGCAGTGGGGAAGTAAGGGCTATTCTCATTTACAGAGAGTGTGTTGGGTGACACACATCAACACAACGCCTGCTGTCCTTCATTACCAATAGCCCTGGTCCATTACTGATCCTTTTCTCTCACGTTTAACTTTATGACTTCTAGCACTCTCATGAGCGGTTGAACCTGGGGTCAAGCCCCCATGGGCTAACAAAGGCCTGGACCAGCACGACCACTCAAACACTTAGCGTCAATGTGCCGTGTCCACAGTCTCCACGCAGACTGGCCGGTGGTTGTGTTTGTGTTGCTCACTCCTCTCAGGCATTGAGACAGTGTCAATGAACCTCTCAGAGTGATGGAGAAAAACACCACAGTATATATCCATCCATCTATCTATCATCCATCCATCTATCACATTCCTGACAGCTCCTGACACAGCAGGAGATGTACTGTAGAAATCATTTGTTCAAATGTACTGTACATGCACATCTCACAGGGTACAAACTGGTTGAATCAACATTGTTTCAATGTAATTTGTCAACACATTGTGACATGGAATAAGCTACATTTGGTCTCTTATCCAGGGTTTAACCAAGCCCTGCTTTGCTTTGATATTTGTCACTGACTATTAACAATGTGCTATCGTGAGAGTCATTGTTGAGAGATCTTTTTAAATAAAAAGATTCACTGTTGCTATCGAAGTCTTTCCAAAGGGTAGGTTTAACAGTAAAATGTGACAATACTTTACTCATATATGATCTCTAACCAGGTTTCCATCCACAGTTTTTATGTGAGTAAAGTTATACCACATAAATCCAAATCACAGAAACATGATGGAAACAAATAGTTTCGGTAAAATTGTATAAATGTCGACAGATAATTTGTTCTTTGGACATGGTGGGATCTTTTTGTGTCAGTAAGATTAATTGTGCGAGGAATGATGATGGAAAGCCTTTATGCGCAAATATTGATATATTACTGAACAAATATACAAATGCAGCATGTAAAGTGTTGGTCCCATGTTTCATGAGCTGAAAAAAAACATCCCAGAAATGTTTCATATGCACAAAAAGCTCATTTCTAAAAAATTAGGTGGACACATTTGTTTTAGAAACACTTCAAATTAGGACTGTGTTTCGTGTAGGCATACCCCAGCGTGACGTTTTGATAACTGTGTAAATCTCTCTAGGACAAGGTGACTTTTATCAATATATTTGCCTGTATTTACGCCCCGAAAAATGTAACGCTAATTAGCTGCTAATGTGGCAGGAGAACTACAAATGCCATGATGATCTAGACGAGGCTGCCGAATCGAAGCAAAGGTAAGAATCTCTCATTCATGCCTGCACGGCCAGGCACGACTCCAACACCATCATTAAGTTTGCTGATGACACAACAGTGGTAGGCCTGATCACCGACAATGATGAGACAGTCTATAGGGAGGAGGTCAGAGACCTGACCGTGTGGTGCAAGGACAACAACCTCTCCCTCGACGTGATCAAGACAATGGAGATGATTGTGGACTAGAGGAAAAGGAGGGCCGAGCATGCCTTGGCGTGCCAAGCACACCAAGACAATCGTGAAGAGGGAATGACAAATCTATTCCCTCTCAGGAGACTGAAAAGATTTGGCATGAGTCCTCAGATCCTCAAAAGGTTTTACAGCTGCACCGTCGATGCATCCTTGATTTGTAGTTTTGTGTGATGTCTACTTTGATGCTAATTAGCATTTTAGAATCTGAGAGAAAATAGAGCCAAATATATTCAGAAATATCACTTTGTCCGAGACAGATTTACATGATAATCAAAACGTCACACCAGGGTAAGCCTACACAAAACACAGCCCTTTTATTTTAAGTGTTTCTAAAAATCCTCTACGGGAAAAATGAATGGTGGAAAAACGATTGGAACCATTTCCCTGTTCGACAGCTATGTTTAATGGGTATTATGACACTTCCACTTTGGGGCTCTATAATCCATCCACCTGACAGGTGTGGCATATCAAGAAGCTAATTAAACAGCATGATCTTTCCACAGGTGCACCTTGTGCTGGGGACAATGAAAGGACACTAAAATGTGCAGTTTTTTCTGTCTGTAATAAAGCCCTAATTCCGATTGGCTGGGCCTGGCTCCCCAGTGGGTGGGCTTGGCTCTCAAGTGGATGGGCCTATTCCCTCCCAGGCTCACCCATGGCTGTGCCCCTGCCCAGTCATGTGAAATCAATAGATTAGGGCCTAATTTATTTATTGCAATTGACTGATTTCCCTCTATGAACTGTAACTCAGTAAAATCTTTGAAATTGTTGCATGTTGCATTTATATTTTTGTTCAGAAATAATAACCATCGAAGACGTAAACTTGGAGTCATGCATGATATGTTGTGTGGTCCTCCCACTACAACTCGGGAAACCATGCCGTTTATTAGGCTACAAATTAAATAAATTATGATGAACTTCACAGGGTGGTGAAAGTGGAAGGTGATCTTGATGCTCCTTTCCAATAAATTATTCTGGTGACATGATGATCGATGCTGCACTGCCGTTTGACTGACTTAACCTGGCTTTAATATACAGTTAGTCTAAAAAATGTATAATTGACATGTTTGATTCACGTCTCCATCTCAACCTAAAATCTAAGTTAAAGAATAGATAACTAAATCAAATCAAACTTTATTTAAAGTTTGATTAGAGACTATTCTTAAACTTAGATTTTGGTTGAGTTGGAGACGTGAATCCAACATATCAATTATTAATTTGTGTTTAAACTTGAATTAAAGCCAGATTAAGTCAGTGGCACGGATGGAACTATGCAAGCAGAAGTTACAGCTCCTTCAAATGTTGATACTCGGTTGCGTTGACAACCAAAACACAATTCAATATCACTTTTGTACAGTTAAGGCCATCTTACAAACTAATGTAACATTCAACCTTAAAATTAGTAACATCCATTGCCACATTGAGGTTAATGTAACTATACATTTCCTCTTATGTAATCATATGAAGCGTTTATTTGTTAACCAAGATTTTTTTGAATCCCGAAACCACAAACACAGGCAGAAGGCAGTCAGTCACTTTACAGTTCTTTAATATCTTTCTCTTTCAATTTATTTTTTACATTTATTTTTTACAATAATAAAATGATACAGAACAAAAACACAAGCACACACAGGCCCTGGCACACTCACACCACATATACGCTAGAGTCCAGTCGTTTCGGCATGGAGCGTTCGTCGCCTAGGAGTTGGCATCATGGTGTTCCTATGCGGTAGTTGTGGCATCTGCAGTCTTGTCATAGTAGGCCACGTCTGGAGATGGTGGAGAAAGCTTCACCAGTAACGTCATCACACTGGAAACTATTGTTCACACTCATGTCATCCGGCTCTTCTTCCTGAGCAGGCTCGTTCTGTTCGGGTGTTCCCGAGCAGGGTCACACTCATCCGGTTTACCTCTCCCAGACACAGCGGTAGTGGTAGTGGTGTGGCTGAGCACGGCCTATGGTACCTGTCCTCTCCCTTTTTATATATTTTTTATTTCACCTTTATTTAACCAGGTAGGCTAGTTGAGAACAGGTTCTCATTTACAAATGCGACCTGGCCAAGATAAAGCAAAGCAGTGCGACAAAAAAAACAACACAGAGTTACACATGGGATAAACAAACGTACAGTCGATAACACAATAGAAAAATCTATGTACAGTGTGTGCAAATGTAGTAAGATTAGGGAAGTAAGGCAATAAATATGGCGAAGGCAATAAGTAAGGCAATAGTGGCGAAATAATTACAATTTGGCATTAACACTGCAGTGATAGATGTGCAGATGATGATGTGCAAGTAGATATACTGGGGTGCAAAAAAGCAACAAAATAAATAACAATATGGGGATGAGGTAGTTGGGTGTGCTATTTACAGATGGGCTGTGTACAGGTACAGTGATCGGTAAGCTGCTCTGACAGCTGATGCTTAAAGTTAGAGAGGGAGATATAAGTCTCCAGCTTCAGTGATTTTTGCAATTCGTTCCAGTCATTGGCATCAGAGAACTGGAAGAAAAGGCAGCCAAAGGAGGTGTTGGCTTTGGGGATGATATACTTGCTGGAGCGTGTGCTACGGGTGGGTGTTGCTATGGTGACCAGTGAGCTGAGATAAGGCGGGGCTTTACCTAGCAAAGACTTATAGATGACCTGGAGCCAGTGGGTTTGGCGACGAATTGGCGACGAATATGTAGCGAGGGCCAGCCAACGAGAGCATACAGGTCGCAGTGGTGGGTAGTATATGGGCCTTTGGTGACAAAACGGATGGCACTGTGATAGACTACATCCAATTTGTTGAGTAGAGTGTTGGAGGCTATTTTGTAAATGACATCGCCGAAGTCAAGGATCGGTAGGATAGTCCGTTTTACGAGGGTATGTTTGGCAGCATGAGTGAATGAGGCTTTGTTGCGAAATAGGATGCCGATTCTAGATTTAATGTTGTATTGGAGATGCTTAATGTGAGTCTGGAAGGAGAGTTTACAGTCTAACCAGACACCTAGGTATTTGTAGTTGTCCACATATTCTAAGTCCGAACCATCCAGAGTAATGATGCTAGTCGGGCGGGCGGGTGCGGGCAGCAATCGGTTGAAGAGCATGCATTTAGTTTTACTAGCATTTAAGAGCAGTTGGAGGCCACGGAAGGAGTGTTGTATGGCATTGAAACTCGTTTGGAGGTTTGTTAATTAACACAGTGTCCAAAGAAGGGCCAGATGTATACAGAATGGTGTCGTTTGCGTAGAGGCGTAGAGCCTTTGCTGGCTTGAATCTCCAGAACATTGTTTGGGAACTGCCTTTGAGCTGCCCAATGCTCCTCAGGTGTGGGGGGTGTGGATCAGGTTCCTAATTAACACTCATTCCCTCAATGAGGGGATTCGATTAACCTGGCCCGGGCACCCGGATAGGCATTTTGCATCGGGTGAAAGTTGATTGCATTTGTTTTGGATTCGGGCTGCCTCCCAGGCGTGAGCCAGGTGCCCTACTCAAAGCCAAAGGAGAAGTTGGCCCAAAACAAAAGTGATGTTATTAGGCACCAGGAGTAATAAGTAGGAGTCAGTGTTTTCACATGCAAAAGTGATTGCTTTTGATAAAAATGCTTCATCTGCCTTCATGGAAAAAGGATGTATGTTTCTGGACGATGCACCATGCAGCCTTGTTCCATTTGAGAAGGGCACTCCTCCCTCATCGCCAGGGGCAGATTGGCCATCTGGCAATTCTGGCAAATGCCAGATGGCAGATATTTTTTAACACTTTTGCGCAATTTCTCTATTATACATTGGGAAATGGCTGTTTTTTTGATAGGCTGAGCTGAGGTGAAATGCAGCATCAGCAAAGAGGCCTGCTCCGACTCGGTCATTAGTTAGTCAGCCAAGATCCTGGATCGTAAAAAACAAAAAGGGTGCCTATAAACGTAGAAAGAGCACATTCTACATTGCCACTTCACTCAAAACATGATTTGTTCAAACATTAAAGTGCATTGAAAGTGTTTGCCCTGCCCCTGTGCCTGTTTCGCTGTGATGAGCTAGCCAGTCTCCTCTCACCCCATGTGCTCGTGAGAAAAATGCATTCTGATCATATAACATTTCAAAATGCAATTGCGTGAAAAACACAGCTTTAGAAGCTCTCGTCCCCTTGTCCCTGTCGAAGAGTGTAGGGTCTCAGCTTTCTGTGGGTATAATTTTTATTTCTCAACTTAGTCACAAAAAAGCTTGCGCTCTGTTCCTTGCCTCAGTCTACAAATGCTGTTCTCTCATCAACTGATCATATTTTCACCCATCAGACTATTCTAAATGTAATCTTGTCTTTACTTATATGTAAAATTAGTTTTGATTTAGAATGGCCCATTATCAAATGGGCAGGAACAGGGTCAGGGGAAAATGGACATGTCATATGTATGCACTCGAATAGTGAATGGAGGCCGCTTTCCTGCAGTTTTGAAGAGCATGCAGCATCTCGCTTCATGGCAGGTGATATTCTGCCCAAGCTCTGTATGCCATGGGCTCCGCAATCCTGTTCCTGCAGCTACCCAGTGCTTTGGGAAACAAAGTGAAATCTGTTCAGGAACATCAATAGTAGCATGTTTTCACAACAAAACATACTGTATTTCATTAAACTGTTGACAGCCCCTCTCTATGCACACTCCAGAAAGGAATGAAGGAGAGAGAGGAGGAGATTGAAACACATGATGGTGAGATATTCTGTAGTTAAAGGTAATGTGTCAGCCTATTAATTATGAAAATATAAAAAGTGCCCTATTACTCAATCAATGAACCAACAGCATCTCATAGTGTCACGCCCTGACCTTAGTGAGCCTTTTTATGTCTCTATTTTGGTTTGGTCAGGGTGCGATTTGGGTGGGCATTCTATGTTCTTATTTCTATGTTTTATATTTCTTTGTTTCTGGCCAAGTGTGGTTCCCAATCAGAGGCAGCTGTCTATCGTTGTCTCTGATTGGGGATCATACTTAGGCAGCCCTTTTCCCTCCTTCTGTGTGGGAACTTGTTCTTTGTTTGTGTGCAGGTAGTTTGTACATCGAAGCTGTTCGGTCGTTGTATTCTTTATTGTTTTGTCTTTTCTAAGTTTCACTTCGTTATTAAATTATGTGGAACTCAAAGAACGCTGCGCCTTGGTCTCTTCCTTCCGACGACACCCGTTACACATAGGCCTATACTTTCTCTCCCATACTCATGTATAGAACGCTTGGAGCGTAGAATATGATAACAGTCCATCTAGTATGCATAATAATATAGGCCACACTCAAAGGTGATTACTAGAATGTATTTCCTTTTGGAGTATAGTCTATAATTATATAACAAAGACATCTTAAATCCATGTTTTTTTCTGCCATGCGTAATATGCGGTAGGCTATGTATTGTAAACAGTACAATCATTTTAATTCTGTTTTTTGGGGGGGGCTTGGGCTCATACATAGGCCTATGACTATGCATAAGCTTTAATATGCATATGGATATTTTGAATGAATCCTCACCTTAGAAAGCTCTGTCCATTTTGTTGTGTTAGGCTTTAAAAACAACATCCACAGACAAAGATTTTCACTCAATTTTAACCTGTTGTTGAACTTCTTTCTTCAAACTGATCATCACAGTGAGGTGAGTTTTAAAAGCAAGATACTGTTTTGATGGTAAGTGTTTGATGTGATTTTTAATTGCATTTGCATTGATGTCAGAGTGGTTAGAGGGAAACTAGAGCCCTGAGTAACAGGCCATTAGTGTCCTGATGGTCATTAGCAAGTTGGGTACTACCAACACATGTCCAGAGTGCATAAGAGGAGATTACCGTGACTCAATGGTGTGGCAGTAATATGGTCACTGCAACAGCCCTATACACTGCTAAGGTTATATCCATGGCAGGTCCTGCTCTCTGGGGAAAGATGAAGAGCACATCAGCTGACAATTACTTCCAGACTGTCTGCAGAGGAGAGAAGCTCCAAAGAACATCAACTGACCCATTCAGTCTGGGCACAGGAAACGACACGGACAAAGACACACACAAACACAATGATGACACGTGCACCGTGTGTATGTCTCATTGTATGGTCTAGCTTTAGATATGGACGATGAGTCAAGTTAGGTGACCCTTGCCCTCCTCCTCATGGAGTGTGCCCATAAACCCCCTTCCACTGCTTCTTGGGCCCTGGGGGAGACGGGTAGAGGAAGGTATGGTGTCATGGGCGGTATGTGACTAGGGTGGGTGGAGTGCTATGGGAGACTAGAAGGCTGCCAGGGTAGGTCATGTATTCAGGATGTAAACTGAGAGCCCTATTAGTGTGTTATGGACCCTGGCACACTGCTTTTCTCTTGAGCTCATTAAGACCAGGAAGACAAGCCGACACTGTTACGCAAAGAGAACATTACATGTCTTTGGTCCCTCGAGAGAGAGAATTCACTGTGTGTTCAGTTCTTACACGTCAAATCAAAATCAAATAAAATTCTATTTGTCACATTTTGCCCCCCAAAAATAAAAAATAAAACAAGAGAAATAAAATACACAAGAATGGAGCTATATACAGGCAGTACCAGTTCCAGATCAATGTGCAGAGGTACGAGGTATTTGAGGTAGATATATACATAAAGGCATGGTAAGGTGACTAGGCATCAGGATAGATAATAATAGTAAAATAAAGAACAAAGTAGCAGCAGCATATAATGAGTGTGTGTATGTGTTGAATCAAATCAAATCTAAACTGAATACAACCGGTGTAGTAGACCTTACTGTGAAATGCTTATTTACAAGTCCTTAACCAACAATGCAGTTTTAAGAAAATAGAGTTAAGAAAATATTTACTAAATTAACTAAAGTAAAGAAATAAAAAAGTAACACAATAAAATAACAATAATGAGGCTACTGTATATACAGGGGGTACCGGTACAGAGTCAATGTGCAGGGGTACAGGTTAGTTGAGCATGCATGTGTGTTATGTGTGTGTGTATGCCTATATAGTCTTTGTGAATGTGTGTGTGTGAGAGTGTGTGTGTGTGTGTGTGTGTGTGTGTGTGTGTGTGTGTGTGTGTGTGTGTGTGTGTGTGTGTGTGTGTGTGTGTGTGTGTGTGTGTGTGTGTAGTGTGTAGTGTGTATATATATTCTTGTGAGTGTACATAGAGTCAGTGCAAGATGGAGTTAATGCAGATAGTGTAGGGTAACCATTTAATTAACTACACTGAACAAAAATATTAACTCAACATGCAACAATTTCAAAGGTTTTACTGAGTTACACTTCATATATGGAAATCCGTCAATTTAAATAAATACATTAGGCCCTAATCTATGGATTCCACATGATTGGGAATACAGATACATCTGTTGGTCACAGATACCGTAAAAAAATGGTAGCGGTGTGGATCAGAAACCCAGTCAGTATCTGGTGTGACCACCATTTCCCTCAGGCAGCGCGACACATCTCCTTCACATAGAGTTGATCAGGCTGTTGATTGTGGCCAATGGAATGTTGTCCCACTCCTTTTCAATGGCTGTGTGAAATTGCTGGATATTGGTGGGAACTGAAACACGCTGTCGTACATGTCGATTCATAGTAGGGCTGTACGGTGACCATATTACAGCCAAACCAGAGGTCACGAGTCATGATGGCAGTCAAATTCCACGTGACCGTTTAGTCATGGTAATTAGGCTTCTCCAAGCTATGAAAATGGCGCCGATAGCCTATGAAAATGGTGCCGATAGAGAGGGAAGCCGTGCTTCTAGCCCCTAGGCAACTTTGCAGTATTTTGTTTTTTATGTATTATTTCTTACATTATTAGGCCAGAAATCTTTGCTGTGTTATTACAATATCAGAGCGTCAGCAACTCACCAGCACTACCAGCATTACGACCAGGAATACGACTTCCCCGAATCGGATCCTGTGTTTGTACCCCCCAGAGCAATATAACTGATTCCAGATGCAAATCCAAAACATTGCCGGCGGAGACGAGGTACTCGGTGTGGACTTCTAGTCCGACTCAGGAGGCGCACACACCACCCACCGCTTCCGAGTATATTACTCGCTAATGTTCAGTCTCTGGATAATAAAGTTGACAAGCTGAGGGCGAGGATTTCCTTCCAGAGAGACAACATGTAACATATACTGTCTGAGTCCATACAGCCAGTTGGGTTCTCAGTTCATCGCACAGACAGGAATAAATATCTCTCTGGGAAGAAGAAGGGCGTGGGTGTATGTTTCATGATTAAAAACGAATGGTGTGATTGTGATAAAATACAGGAACTCAAGTCCTTTGGTTCACCCGACCAAGAATACCTCACAATCAAATGTCGACCGTATTACCTCCCAAGATAATTATCTTTGGATATAGTCCAGCCGTGTATATTCCCCACAAGCCAATACCACGATGGCCTTCAAATAACTTAACTGGATTTTATGCAAACTGGAAACCCCATATCCTGAGGCTGCATTTATTGTAGCTGGGGATTTGAGGAAAATGCTACCGAAGTTCTATCAACATTGACTGTTGTACCCGAGCTGCTAAAACACTCAACCACTGCTACTCCAACTTCCGGGATGCCTACAAGGACCTCCCCCACCCTCCCTTCGGCAAATCTGATCACAACTCCATTTTGCTCCTCCCTTCCTATAGGCAAAAACTCAAACAGGAAGTACCCGTGCTTAGGACTATTCAACGCTGGTCTGACCAATCGGAATCCACGCTTCAAGATTGTTTTGATCACGCGGACTGGTATAGGTTCCGGGTAGCCTCCAACAATAACATTGACGAATACACTGATAGGGTGACTGAGTTTATCAGGAAGTGTATAGGAGATGTTGTACCCACTGTGACTATTAAAACCTACCCTAACCAGAAATCGTGGATAGATGGCGGCATTCACGCAAAACTGAAAGTGCAAACCACCGCATTTAACCATAGCAAAGTGACTGGAAATGTGGTTGAATACAAACAGTGTAGTTATTCCCTCCGTAAGGCAATCGAACAGGCAAAACGTCAGTATAGAGGCAAAGTCTAGTCGCAATTCAGCAGCTCAGACACAAGACATATGTGTCAGTGTCTACAGACAACCACGAACTACAAAAGGACCACCAGCAACCGACGCGGCCCACTACCAAGGACTGTGGGCTTTCCTTCTCCGTGGCCGATGTGAGTAAGACATTTAAGCATGTTATGCCGGCCCAGACGGCATCCCTAGGAGCGTCCTGAGAACATGGCTGGGGTGTTTACGGACATACTCAATCTCTCCCTATCCCAGTCTGCTGTCCCCACATGCTTCAAGATGGCCAGCATTGTTCCAGTACCCAAGAAAGCAAAGGTAACTGAACTAAATGTCTTTTGCCCGAAGCACTCACTTCTGTCACCAGGAAGTGCTTTGAGAGACTAGTCAAGGATCATATCACCTCTACCTTACCCGATCCCCTAGACCCACTTCAATTTGCTTACTGCCCCAAAAGATCCACAGACGATGCAATAGGACAAGAGGAATACCTATGTAAGAATGCTGTTCATTGACTATCGCTCAGCATTCAACACCATAGTACCCTCCAAGCTCATCAATAAGCTTGAGGCCCTGGGTCTTAACCCCGCCCAGTTCAACTGGGTCCTGGACGGGCCGCCCCCAGGTGGTGAAGGTAGGAAACAACACCTCCACTTCGCTGATCCTCAACACTGGGGCCCCACAAGGGTGCATGCTCATCCCCCTCCTGTACTCCCTGTTCACCCATGACTGCTTGGCCACGCACAACTCCAACTTAATCATCAAGTTCGCAGACGACACAACAGTAGTAGGCTTGATTACCAACAAGGACGAGACAGCCTACAGGGAGGAGGTGAGGGCTCTGGGAGTGTGGTGCCAGGAAAATAACCTCTCACTCAACGTCAACAAAACAAAGGAGCTAATCGTGGACTTCAGGAAACAGCAGAGGGAGCACCCCCCTATCCACATTGACAGGACCGCAACAGTGCCTCTTCAACCTCAGGAGGCTGAAGAAATTTGCCTTGGCACATAAAACCATCACAACATTTTACAGATGCCCAATTGAGAGCATCCTGTCGGGCTGTATCACCACTTGGTATGGCAACTGCACCGCCCACAACCACAGGGCTCTTCAGAGGGTGGTGCGGTCTGCACAACGCATCACCGGGGGCAAACTCCCTGCCCTCCAGGACACTAACAGCACTGGAAGGCTAATAAGATCATCAAGGACAACAACCACCCAAGCCACTGCCTGTTAACCCCGCTATCATCCAGAAGGCTAGGTCGGTACAGGTGCATCAAAGCTGAGACCGAGAGACTGAAAAACAGCTTCTATCTCAAGGCCATCAGACTGTTAAATAGCCATCACGAGCACATTAGTGGCTGCTGCCTATATACATAGACTTGAAATCACTGGCCACTTTAATAATGGAACACTAGTCACTTTAATAATGTTTTACATATTTTGCATTACTCATCTCATATGTATATACTCTATTATATTCTACTGTACCTTAGTCTATGCCGCTCTGACATTGCTCGTCCATATATTTATATATTCTTAACTCCATTCCTTTACTTAGATTTGTGTGTATTGTGTGTATTGTTGTGAAATTGTTAGATATTACTTTTTAGATATTACTGCACGGTTGGAGCTAGAAACACAAGCATTTCACTACACCAGCAATAAAATCTGCTTAACATGTGTATGTGACCATCAAATTTGATTTTATTTGATGCTGCTGACGGTCATTAGTAGCCTACCAAACTTGCTAACTGCCTGGTGCTCAGCACTCTATTGTCCCTCTAATCACTTTGACATCAATGCAAATGTAATCGAAAATATAATCAAACACTTCATATGAGCCCATGTTGCGCAACATTTCTATAGGCTATGCCATTGCCTGAGAAAACAGTGATAGCCTTTATTAAAAAGAGTACCATCAGATTTTTATAGGCTAGGCCTACTATATTTATTTCTCAACTTTCTTAATATTAAGAACATTGATTCTCTTTACAACAGGAGTATAGCCTACCTGGCTGGCAGTAAAATGAACCACTGGGGAAAGCGTCCTCCACTCGCTATTTAAGTGCATAGAAGTGCATGTATTTCCCCCCCTGCCCCTGTTTGGAGACAGGTGCATGATAATGGTCCATTCTAAATTAAAATGAACTCCACACATTTACGGAAACCAGATTGCATACCCGAGAGAATAATATAGACATCAAGAAAGCCAGTTTCTGGTTGGGGTATGTACGTACAGTCACTGTGGGGACGACGTCCTTAATGCACTTATTGATAAAGCCAGTGACTGATGTGGTGTACTCCTCAATGCCATCAGAAGAATCCCGGAACATATTCCAGTCTGTGCTAGCAAAACAGTCCTGTAGTTTAGCATCTGCTTCATCTGATCACTTTTTTATATTCCGAGTCACTGGTGCTTCCTGCTTTAATTTTTGCTTGTAAGCAGGAATCAGGAGGATAGAATTATGGTCAGATTTGCCAAATGGTGGGTGAGCTTCGTACGCGTCTCTGTGTGTGGAGTAAAGGTGATCTAGAATTTTTTGCCCTCTGGTTGTGCATTTAACATGCTGATAGAAATTCGGTAACTGATTTAAGTTTCCCTGCATTAACTTCTTGCCACTATAGGGGGTGCTGTTTCGCATTAGCATAATTTCCTCTACAGATTAAACGGCTTCCTACTCAATTCTTGCTCGTACAATATGCATATTATTATTATTATTGGATAGAAAACACTCTCTAGTTTCTATAGCCGTTGGAATTTTGTCTCTGAGTGAAACAGAACTCAATCTACAGCACTTTTCATGATAGGGAGTCAGATTTCAGACATCTTGGCCCCTGATCTGGAGTCAGTTTAAAGGTCCGTGTAAATGCTATGGAGAAACAGACACTTCTTACGTCTTCCCCTGGATGTCAGTACGTGATGACGCTTTGAATGGAGTCGATTGCGCAATCAGGGGCTGTATAAAACAGCAAATACCGGAAGTAGCTTCCCTTTGCTGCCTGCGCCTGGCGCACGAAGGACGTCGGACTCGCCTCCTTCCAAGCTTTTGTTTAGCCAGTAATATTTCTCTGGTCATGTTTTTACTCGTTAGAGGTGTTAAAAACATCATAAGGTAGTTAATTTAAACCGTTTTATAGCAATTTATATCCGTTTAGTGCGATTTTGAGGCATTTATTTCTGAGACACTTTGAACCGCTGGGCACGTTTCCAGTTCATGCCGAACGTTAGTGGGCATTTCCACATGGCAAGAGGACAGCTTTCGACCAAAAGACGATTAGACCCAAGAAAGGATTCTTTGCCCAAGATTCTGATGGAAGAACAGCTCACAGTAAGAACAATTTATGATGATAAATCGTGTTTCTGTCGAAAAATGTTAAACGCTTATGCCGCCATTTTGTTTTGTATAGCTTCGCTTGGCGCAACCTGTATTGAAAAGTAAGGATAATTTAAAAAATGTAAATCAGCGATTGCATTAAGAACTAATTTGTCTTTCGATTCCTGTCAACCCTGTATTTTTTAGTCAAGTATATGATTAGCTTTTGATTAAACTAGATCACTCAAAGATGGCGACCGACATTTCCAGGCTTGTTTTGCTACTATTTTCATTGTATAACCACGGTTTTTTATGGCTAAATATGCACATTTTCGAACAAACTCTATATGTATGTTGTAATATGATGTTACAGGAGTGTCATCGGAAGAATTCTGAGAAGGTTAGTGAAAAAATTAATATATTTTGGCGATGATAACGATATCGCTCTCTTTGGCTTGAATTCATGCTGGGGTAACGTTTGCATATGTGGTATGCTAATATAACGATTTATTGTGTTTTCGCCGTAAAACACTTAGAAAATCTGAAATGTTGTCTGAATTCACAAGATCTGTGTCTTTCCATTGCTATGTGCTGTGTATTTTTAAGAAATGTTTTATGATGAGTAAATTGGTAATACAAGTTGCTCTCTGTAGTAATTCTAGTCGCTTTGGTGAGATTTGTGATGGTGGCTGCAATGGCAAACTATGATTTATACCTGAAATATGCACATTTTTCTAACAAAACCTATCCTATACCATAAATATGTTATCAGACTGTCATCTGATGAGGTTTTTTCTTGGTTAGTGGCTATCAATATCTTAGTTTAGCCGAATTGGTGATAGCTACTGGTGGAGAGAAAAAATGGTGGACAAAGAAAAATGGTGTCTTTTGCTAACGTGTTTAGCTAATAGATTTACATATTGTGTCTTCCCTGTAAAACATTTTAAAAATCTGAAATGGTGGCTTTATTCACAAGATCTGTATCTTTCATTAGGTGTCTTGGACTTGTGATTTAATGATATTTAGATGCTACTATTTAATTGTGACGCTATGCTAGCGATGCTAATCAGTGTGGGGGGGGGTGGGGGGTGATCCCGGATCCGGGGTTGAGGCTCGTTAGAGGTTAAACTCCTGGCCACTAGGAGCGCCGCCTCTGGGTGAGCGGTTTCCTGTTTGCTTATTTCTTAATACAGCTGACTGAGTGCGGTCATAGTGCCAGCATCCGTCTGTGGTGGTAAATAAACAGCCATGAAAAATATAGATGAAAAGTCTCTTGGCAAATAGTGTGGTCTACAGCTTATCATGAGATACTCTACTCCAGGCGAGAAAAATCTAGAGACTTCCTTAGATTTCGTGCACCATCTGTTGTTTACAAATATACACAGACCGCAGCCCCTCGTCTTACCAGAGTGTGCTGTTCTATCTACCCGGTACTGCGTATATCCTGCCAGCTGAATGTTATCAATGTCGTCATTCAACCACGATTCGGTGAAACATAAGATATTACAGTTTTGATGTCCCGTTCGTAGGATATTCGTGATCGTACCTCATCTAATTTATTGTTCAATGATTCTACGTTGGCAAGTAATATTGATGGTAAGGGCAGATTTCCCACTAGCAGTTGGCTTATCCTTATAAGGTACCCCGCCCTGTGTCCTCTATACCTACGTCTCTTTCTCTTGCCAATGACGGGGATTTTGGCCTTGTCGGGTGTCTGAAGTACATCCTGTGCGTCCTGCTTGTTGAAGAAAAAATCTTTGTCTAATCCAAGGTGAGTGATCGCTGTCCTGATATCCAGAAGCTCTTTTTTGCCGTAAGATACGTGGACAGAAACATTATGTACAAAATAAGTTACAAATAACGCGAAAACCCCCCACATAATAGCACAATTGGTTAGGCTTCCTTAAAACAGCTGCCATTTTTTCCGTTAACCCTAACCCAATTTCAATGGGTTACCCTGTCTTTGTGACAAAAATGCCCCCACACCCACCTCAAATGCGTCTTCCTCAACCACTAAAGGTAGCATGGGATCTGGGTGTTTTAACAAGGAGGCGGAGGTGAAACGCCCCTTGAGGAGACAAAAGGCCTCGTCGGCTGCTGGAGACCACACCAACCTATGAGGCCTTGACCATGAGATGATGGGGTTATGGCGTTGGAACCAAGGGAGGCCGAGGATGATTTTGTGACCTGGTGCACTTGTTTATTTATTTAACCAGGTAGGCAAGTTGAGAACAAGTTCTCATTTACAATTGCGACCTGGCCAAGATAAAGCAAAGCAGTTTGACACGTACAACAACACAGAGTTACACATGGAGTAAAACAAACATACAGTCAATAATACAGTAGAAAAATAAGTCTATATACAATGTGAGCAAATGAGGTGAGATAAGGGAGGTAAAGGCAAAAAAAAGGCCATGGTGGCGAAGTAAATACAATATAGCAAGTAAAAACACTGGAATGGTAGATTTGCAGTGGAAGAATGTGCAAAGTAGAGATATAAATAATGGGGTGCAAAGGAGCAAAATAAATAAATAAATAAATACAGTAGGGGGAGAGGTAGGTGTTTGGGCTAAATTATAGATGGGCTATGTACAGGTGCAGTAATCTGTGAGCTGTTCTGACAGCTGGTGCTTAAAGCTAGTGAGGGAGATAAGTGTTTCCAGTTTCAGAGATTTTTGTAGTTCATTCCAGTCATTGGCAGCAGAGAACTGGAAGGAGAGGCGGCCAAAGGAAGAATTGGTTTTGGGGGTGACCAGAGAGATATACCTGCTGGAGCGCGTGCTACAGGTGGGTGCTGCTATGGTGACCAGCGAGCTGAGATAAGGGGGAACTTTACCTAGCAGGGTCTTGTAGATGACCTGGAGCCAATGGGTTTGGCGACGAGTATGAAGCGAGGACCAGCTAACGAGAGCGTACAGGTCGCAGTGGTGGGTAGTATATGGGGCTTTGGTGACAAAACGGATGGCACTGTGATAGACTGCATTCAATTTATTGAGTAGGGTATTGGAGGCTATTTTGTAAATGACATCGCCGAAGTCAAGGATCGGTAGGATAGTCCGTTTTACGAGGGTATGTTTGGCAGCATGAGTGAAGGATGCTTTGTTGCGAAATAGGAAGCCAATTCTAGATTTAACTTTGGCTTGGAGATGTTTGATGTGAGTCTAGAAGGAGAGTTTACAGTCTAACCAGACACCTAGGTATTTGTAGTTGTCCACATATTCTAAGTCAGAACCGTCCAAAGTAGTGATGTTGGACGGGCGGGCAGGTGCAGGCAGCGATCGGTTGAAGAGCATGCATTTAGTTTTACTTGTATTTAAGAGCAAGTTGTGATGAAGAAAGAGATGCTCTCCTGGTGATTGGACTCCACGGTGAGGGTAAGTGTTTGAGTGATGTGTGTGATGGTGTAACGACCTGGGTGTCGGGGGGTGCGAAGTCAGACGCAGGAACAGCAGAGCTTCAATATGTTGAGTCTTTAATACCCAACTGGCAAACAAAATGTCCAACACGGACGTACTGGGTGTCATACACAACGGTCCAACGACACGAGAAACAAACCCAGTCCACAATAACAATATCCACTCCCGAAATCCAAAAGCTACAATGTAACAATCCCGCACAAAGAAGCGTACGGGCTGGCTGACTAATAAAGCCACACTAATTAACAACTAACTGAACACAGGTGATACAAATAAACACATAAGGAGGGGGAGGAAAAAGAGTCAGTGGCAGCTAGTAGGCCGGTGACGACGACCGCCGAGCGCCACCCGAACGGGAAGGAGAGCCTGCCTCGGTTGAAGTCGTGACAGTACCCCCCCTCTGACGCGTGGCTCCCGCAGCGCGCCGACACCGGCCTCGAGGTCGACCCGGAGGACGAGGCGCGGGGCGATCCGGATGGAGGCGATGGAAATCCCTTAACATAGATGGATCCAACATGTCCTCCACCGGTACCCAGCACCTCTCCTCCGGACCGTACCCCTCCCAGTCCACGAGGTACTGCAGGCCCCTCACCCGGCGTCTCGAGTCCAGAATGGCCCGTATCGTGTACGCCGGGGACCCCTCGATGTCCAGAGGGGGGGGAGGGACCTCCGGCACCTCACCGTCCTGCAGGGGACCAGCTACCACCGGCCTGAGGAGAGACACATGAAACGAGGGGTTAATACGATAATAGGAAGGGAGTTTTAATCGATAACACACCTCGTTTATTCTCCTCAGGACTTTGAAGGGCCCTACACACTGCGGCCTCAGCTTCCGGCAGGGCAAGCGGAGGGGTAGGTTTCGGGTCGAGAGCCAGACCCTTTCCCCCGGTACAAACACGGGAGCCTCACTGCGGTGGCGGTCAGCGCTCCTCTTCTGCCTACTAGTAGCTTGTTGAAGGGACTCCTGGACGGCCCTCCAGGTCTCTTTGGAGCGCTGTACCCACTCCTCCACCGCAGGAGCCTCGGTCTGGCTCGGATGCCATGGTGCCAGGACCGGCTGGTACCCCAACACACACTGAAAGGGGGACACATTAGTAGAGGAGTGGCGTAGTGAGTTCTGGGCCATCTCGGCCCAGGGAATGTATCTCGCCCACTCCCCTGGCCGGTCCTGGCAATACGACCGCAGAAACCTACCCACCTCCTGGTTCACTCTCTCCACCTGCCCATTACTCTCGGGGTGAAAACCGGAAGTCAAGCTGACCGTGACCCCCAGACGCTCCATGAACGCCCTCCATACTCGGGACGTGAACTGGGGGCCCCGATCAGAAACGATGTCCTCCGGCACCCCGTAGTGCCGGAAGACGTGGGTGAATAAGGCCTCCGCAGTCTGTAGGGCAGTAGGGATACCGGGCAATGGGAGGAGACGGCAGGACTTAGAAAACCGATCCACAATTACCAGAACCGTAGTGTTTCCCTGAGAAGGGGGGAGATCGGTCAGGAAGTCCACGGACAGATGAGACCATGGCCGTTGTGGAACGGGGAGGGGTTGCAACTTCCCTCTAGGAAGGTGCCTAGGAGCCTTACTCTGAGCGCATACCGAACAGGAGGAGACATAAACCCTAACGTCCCGAGCTAAGGTAGGCCACCAATACCTTCCCCGAAGGCTCCCCACTGTCCTCGTCACCCCAGGGTGACCCGAGGAGGGTAGGACATGAGCCCACCGAATCAGTCGGTCCCGAACACCAAGCGGTACGTACTTATGGCCCGCCGGACACTGAGGAGGCGCGGGTTCCGCCCGTAGCGCCCGCTCGATGTCCGAGTCCACCTCCCATACCACTGGCGCTATCAGCCTCGAGGCGGGGATGATGGGAGTGGGTTCGGTGGTCCTATCCTCCGTGTCGTAAAGGCGGGACAGTGCGTCAGCCTTTACGTTTTGGGAGCCGGGTCTGTAGGACAACGTGAACCTAAACCGGGTGAAAAACATGGCCCACCTTGCCTGACGCGGGTTCAGTCTCCGAGCTGCCCGAATATACTCCAGATTCTGGTGGTCGGTCCAGATGAGAAAGGGGTGCTTAGCCCCCTCAAGCCAGTGTCTCCACACCTTCAGAGCCCTGACCACCGCTAACAACTCCCGATCCCCCACATCATAGTTACGCTCCGCTGCACTGAGCTTACTAGAGAAGAAAGCGCAGGGGCGGAGTTTTGGTGGCGTACCCGAGCGCTGTGATAGCACGGCACCCACCCCAGCCTCGGACGCGTCCACCTCCACTATGAATGCTAAAGAGGGATCCGGATGCGCCAACACGGGAGCATCCGTGAACAGAGCCTTCAACCTGTTGAAAGCTCCGTCCGCCGCCGCTGACCACCGCAACCGCACCGGGCCCCCCTTTAGCAGTGAGGTAATGGGAGCCGCTACCTGACCAAAACCCCGGATAAATCTCCGGTAGTAGTTGGCAAAACCCAAAAACCGCTGCACCTCTTTCACCGTGGTTGGAGTCGGCCAATTACGCACGGCCTTTATGCGGTCACTCTCCACCACCACCCCCGAGGTGGAAATGCGATAACCCAGGAAGGAGACGGCTTGTTTGGAGAACACACACTTCTCAGCCTTGACGTATAGGTCATGCTCCAGCAGTCTGCCAAGCACTTTGCGCACCAGAGATACATGCGCGGCTTGAGTAGTTGAGTAGATCAGAATGTCATCGATATACACAACTACCCCCTGCACGTGCAGGTCCCTGAGAATGTCGTCTACAAAGGATTGGAAAACGGCTGGAGCATTCTTTAACCCATACGGCATGACGCAGTACTCATAGTGGCCCGATGTGGTACTAAATGCGGTTTTCCACTCGTCTCCTTTCCGAATACGCACCAGACTGTACGCGCTCCTGAGGTCCAGTTTTGTAAAGAACTGCGCTCCGTGAAATGATTCCACCGCCGAAGCGATGAGAGGTAGTGGGTAACTAAACCCCACTGTGATGGCATTTAGACCTCTATAATCAATACACGGACGCAAACCTCCCTCCTTCTTCTTCACAAAAAAGAAACTCGAGGAGACGGGTGAGATGGAGGGCCGAATGTACCCCTGTCCCAGAGACTCCGCGACATATGTCTCCATAGCCAACGTCTCCTCTTGGGACAAAGGGTACACGTGACTCTTGGGAAGCGCAGCGTTAACCTGGAGATCTATCGCACAATCCCTACCCGGTCGATGTGGTGGTAATTTCGTCGCTTTCTTTTTACAGAAAGCGATTGCCAAATCGGCATACTCGGGGGGAATGCGCACCGTGGAACCCTGGTCTGGACTCTCCACCGACGTGGCACCAATGGAAACTCCCAGACACCTTCCAGAACACTCCTCTGACCACCCCTGGAGAACCCCCTGTCTCCACGAAATATTGGGATTGTGCCGGGCCAACCAGGGAATACCCAGCACCACTGGAAACGCAGGCGAATCAATAATAAAGAGACTGATACGTTCCCTATGATTCCCCTGCGTCACCATGTCCAGGGGAACTGTGGCCTCCCTGACCACCCCTGACCCTAATGGCCGGCTATCTAGGGAGTGCACGGGAAAGGGAGAATCTATCGGCACAAGCGGAACGCCCAACTTTCGGGCGAGTCCGCGATCCATAAAGTTCCCAGCTGCACCTGAATCGACTAGTGCCCTATGCTGGGAAGAGGGGAAAAAATAAAGGAAAAAAATTGAGACAAACATGTGACCAACAGGGGGTTCTGAGTGAGTTTGGTGCTGACTCACCTGGGGTGATCGAGAAGCGTTCCGCCTGACATCTCGACTCCCAGACAGACCCCCCCAGCACCGATCGACCGTGTGTCCTCTCCGACCACAGCTGGTGCAGGGGAGGCCTCCTCCTCCGATACCCCTAGGCGCGGCCCCTCCCAACTCCATCGGGATGGGAGCCGGGGCGCTGGGTGGTGGAACGCACAGGACCCTCTCCGAACGCCCGCGGGCAGCCAGCAGATTGTCCAGTCGGATGGACATGTCGATAAGCTCATCCAAAGAAAGAGCGATGTCCCGACACGCTAGCTCCCTGCGGACGTCCTCCCGGAGACTACACCGGTAGTGGTCAATAAGGGCCCTGTCGTTCCACCCTGATCCCGCGGCCAAGGTCCGGAACTCCAGCGCGAAATCCCGTGCGCTCCTCTTCTCCTGCCTGAGATGAAATAGTCTCTCACCCGCCGCTCGGCCCTCTGGGGGGTGGTCAAACACGGCACGAAAACGACGGGTAAACTCCGGGTAGTGCTCCTTCGCTGAGTCCGGGCCATTCCAGACTGCGTTCGCCCACTCCAGAGCACGACCCGTTAGGCAGGAGACGAGGACACTCACCCTCTCCGCTCCCGAGGGAGTGGGGCGAACAGTGGCCAGGTATAGCTCCAGCTGGAGTAAGAACCCCTGACACCCTGCCGCCGCTCCATCATAATCCCTCGGGAGCGTAAGACGGAGCGCGCTGGAGCCGGGGGATGGAGAGTCCTGAGGGAGGGGAGCCGAAGGTGGAGAGAGGAGCCCACTCCTCTCCCATCGCTCCATTCTCTCCATCATCTGGTCCATGGCTGATCCGATCCGATGGAGGACGGTGGTGTGGTGGAGAACCCGTTCCTCCATCGATGGGAGAGGGTTGGCTGCTGCTCCTGCTGACTCCATTTATTTGGTGCGGGATTCTGTAACGACCTGGGTGTCGGGGGGTGCGAAGTCAGACGCAGGAACAGCAGAGCTTCAATATGTTGAGTCTTTAATACCCAACTGGCAAACAAAATGTCCAACACGGACGTACTGGGTGTCATACACAACGGTCCAACGACACGAGAAACAAACCCAGTCCACAATAACAATATCCACTCCCGAAATCCAAAAGCTACAATGTAACAATCCCGCACAAAGAAGCGTACGGGCTGGCTGACTAATAAAGCCACACTAATTAACAACTAACTGAACACAGGTGATACAAATAAACACATAAGGAGGGGGAGGAAAAAGAGTCAGTGGCAGCTAGTAGGCCGGTGACGACGACCGCCGAGCGCCACCCGAACGGGAAGGAGAGCCTGCCTCGGTTGAAGTCGTGACAGATGGTCCCAGATCCTAATGGCCGGCAGTCGAGTCCTTGAACCGGAAAAGGAGAGCGGATAGATGGTAATGTTGAGGGAGAAGGCAAGGGTCTGATCCATAAAGTTTCCAGTGGCGCCGGAATCCACTAAAGCTGTAGACACATGAGGGACAGACAGAGTGATGGACACCGAAAAGAGTCTAGCAGGAAGAGCTGAATCTGTAATACTCACTCCTGGTCCAGAGGATAGAACATCATGTGACCGTCCCTCTGCTCTAGTGGATCCTGGATTCTGAAGTACTGGACACCGCAGCTTGTGCCCTCCTTGCCCACAATACAGACATAGCCCCAGCTGTATCCATCTGCGTCGTTCTGCCGCGGAAAGGCGTGTGACTCCTACCTCTCTGGGTTCAGTCTCTGATCCCGAGTACTCGCCGAGGCAGAGAAGCAATGAGAATGTTGATGTTCCGTAGAAGGTTATACAGGCGGATGGCTATCGCAATGAGTGCATCCAGGGTGAGGTTGTCATCCCGACAGGCCAGTTCCGCCTGGACCTCCTCACGCAGACCTCTTCTGAATAGCATGCGAAGCGCCGGCTCATTCCATCCACTGGAAGCTGCTACTGTCCGGAAGGTGAGCGCATACACAGCAGCCGTCTGATTCCCCTGCTGTAGCTGAAGCAGACGCTCACCTCCCACTCTGCCCTCCATGGGTTGATCGAAAATGGATTTAAACAGAGCCATGAACCCCTCATAAGAATCTAGCTCCTCCTCTCCTCTCTCCCTGACGGCCGTAGCCCATTCCAAGGCCCGCCCAGTCAGCTGAGAAATAACTGTGGCAACCTTAAACCTCTCGGGGGTGGGAGCTTCCAACTGGTGTGAAAATAGAGTGAGGACTGCATTTGGATGGTCTACCGTCGTATTTATCCGGGAGGGATAGACAGGCATCGCTGACCTGAACAGGTTGCTGAATGGGCCGTTGCGCTGGCTCGTTGGGTAGACCGGCTCTAGAGTATCCACCCAAAACTGGGCTGCAACGTCTCTCGGGGGTGTTTGAGACGCTGCAGACTACAGAGAACCTCTTCCATGGACGTCCCCAGTTGAGCCATCTGATCATGGTATTGACGTAGAAGGTACACTTGTTCGTCGACCGTCTGAGAAATTTCCGACTTTCCTGCTGCTTCCATAGTTTGAGTTGACATTCTGTAATAAAGGATCTGTGAGTTGGGAAGCAGGTGCAGGTGAAACATTTAATAAAACAACAAAACCAGTAACAAGACAATTCCATAAGGCTACAAGTGGTAAACAAGAACAATACCAACTGGTGAGAAAATATAAGGGAGTGACATAAAGGGGAGGAAATGAAGAAGGTAATGAAGTCCAGGTGTGAATCATAATGATTAACAGGTGCGCGTATTGATGAGTGCCAGGTGTGCGTAATTATGAATCCCAGGACCGGTGGTTAGTATTCTGGCGACACGCCGGAGGGGAGGAGCAGGAGAAGATGTGACATCAGCATTAGAGTCGCATCATGCAGCCTTAGAATGTACTAAAAATCTAAACATATAGCCCAACATTTGTATCACAACTAAAGTTACATAAATAACTCTAAAATAAGCATATACTGTAGGAGTACCTGTTTCTTTGTTAACTGTAGGTAAAACACATTTGCGCACTATCTCAATTCGTTTGGAGAAAATATTATTTATATTTTATTCAGCACAGTTATGGTTTTGGCAAGTCCGTTAGGACATCTACTTTGTGCATGACACAAGTAATTTTTCCAATAATTGTTCACAGAGATTATTTTGCGTATAATTCACTGTATCACAATTCCAGTGAGTCAGAAGTTTACATATACTAAGTTGACTGTGCCTTTAAACTGCTTGGAAAATTCCAGAAAATGATGTCATGGCTTTAGAAGCTTCTAATAGGCTAATTGACATCATTTGAGTCAATTGGAGGTGTACCTGTGGATGTATTTCAAGGCCTACCTTTAAACTCAGTGCCTCTTTGCTTGACATCATGGGAAAATCAAAAGAAATCGGCCAAGACCTCAGAAAAATAATTGTAGACCTCCACAAGTCTGGTTCATCCTTGGGAGCAATTTCCAAACGCCTGAAGGTACCACATTCATCTGTACAAACAATAGTACGCAAGAAAACACACCATGCAGCCGTCATACCAGTCAGGAAGGAGACGCGTTCTGTCTCCTAGAGATTAATATACTGCGAAAAGTGCAAATCAATCCCAGAACAACAGCAAAGGATCTTGTGAAGATTCTGGAGGAAACAGGTACAAATGTATCTATATCCACAGTTAAACAAGTCCGATTTCGACATAACCTAAAGGCCGCTCAGCAAGGAAGAAGCCACTGCTCCAAAACCGCCATAAAAAAACCAGACTACGATTTGAAACTGCACATGGGGACAAAGATCGTACTTTTTGGAGAAATGTCCTCTGGTCTGATGAAACAAAAATAGAACTGTTTGGCCATAATGACCATCGTTATGTTTTGAGGAAAAAGGGGGAGGCTTGCAAGCCGTTGAACACCATCCCAACCGTTTTGCACGGGGGTGGCAGCATCATGTTGTGGGGGTGCTTTGCTGCAGGAGGGACTGGTGCACTTCACAAAATAGATGGCATCATGAGGAAAGACAATTATGTTGATATATTGAAGCAACATCTCAAGACATCAGTCAGGAAGTTAAAGCTTGGTCGCAAATGGGTCTTCCAAATGGACAATGACCCCAAGCGTACTTCAAAAGTTGTGGCAAAATGGCTTAAGAACAACAAAGTCAAGGTATTGGAGTGGCCATCACAAAGCCCTGACCTCATTCCCATAGAAAATTTGTGGGCAGAACTGAAAAAGCGTGTGCAAGAAAGGAGGCCTACAAACCTGACTCAGTTACACCAGCTCTGTCAGGAGGAATGGGTCAAAATTCACCCAACCTATTGTGGGAAGCTTGTGGGAGGCTAACCGAAACTTTTGACCCAAGTTAAACAATTTAAAGGCACTGCTACCAAATACTAATTGAGTGTATGTAAACTTCTGACCCACTGGGAATGTGATGAAAGAAATAAAAGCTGAAATAAATCATTCTCTCTACTATTCTTCTGACATTTCACATTCTTTAAATAAAGTGGTCATCCTAACTGACATAAGACAGGGATTTTGTACTAGGATTAAATGTCAGAAATTGTGAAAAATGGAGTTTACATGTATTTGGCTAAGGTGTATGTGAACTTCCTGTATAGGGGAGGTAATCACACAGGTGATTGAGTCCATGTGAGTGCAATAATTGTTGATGTCGTGACGGGGGAAGGCAGGTGTGTGCAATGATTGTGGGAGGAGTGCGTAATGCTGGGGAGCCTGGCGCCCTTGAGCGCCAGGGAGGGGGAGCGGGAGCAGGCGTGACAATTCGCTTGACAATCGCCGGCTGAAGAAATTTCATGACTGCCACTGCCCTAATGCAGAGCATCCCAAACTTGCTCAATGGGTGACATGTCTGGAAGAACTGGCACATTTTCAGATTTCAGGAATTGTGTACAGATCCTTGCGATATGGGGTCATGCATTAACATGCTGAAACATGAGGTGATGGGGGAACAATGGGCCTTTAGGATCTTGTGCAGTAAAATTGCCATCGATAAAATGCAATTGTGTTAGTTGTCCGTAGCTTATGCCTGCCCCTACCATAACCCCACCGCCACCATGGGGCACTCTGTTCAAAACATTGACATCAGCAAACCGCTCGCTCACACGACGCCATACACACTGTCTGCCATCTGCCTGGTACAGCTGAAACCGGGATTTATCCGTGAAAAATACACTTCTCCAGCGTGCCAGTGGCCATCGAAGGTGAGTATTTGCCCACTGAAGTTGAGGACGATGAGCACGCAGATGAGCTTTCATGAGATGGTTTCTGACAGTTTGTGCAGACATTCTTCGGTTGTGCAAACCCACAGTTTCATCAGCTGTCCGGGTGGCTCGTCTCAGACCATCTCGCTGGTGAAGAAGCTGGATGTAGAGATCCTGGGCTGGCGTGGTTTCCCGTGGTTTGTGTTTGAGGCCGATTGAACAAACTGCCAAATTCTCTAAAATTATGTTGGAGGCGGTAGAGAAATGAACATTCAATTCCCTGGCAAAAGCTCTGGTGGACATTCCTGCAGTCAGCATGCCAATTGCACACTCTCTTAATTAAGACTTGAGACATCTGTGGCATTGTGTTGTGTGACAAAACTGCACATTTTACAGAGGCCTTTTATTGTCCCCAGCACAAGGTGCACCTGTATAATGATCATGCTGTTTAATCAGCTTCTTGATATGCCACACCTGTCAGGTGGATAGATTATATTGGCAAAGGAGAAATGCTCACTAACAGGGATGTATACAAATTTGTGCACCCAATTTCAGAGATTGTGCTTATGGAACATTTCTGGGATATTGTATTTCAGCTCACGAAACATGGGACCAACACTTTACATGTTGCAGTCTTATGGCTACTTTGGAATAACAACTCTGAGAGGACAAAATGTGCTCCTGTATCAGTCACCTGATATTCCTTATGACTTTACCTCACAGATGGTCTTCCGCAGTGCAGATGGACAGATCAAATACAGGAGTACACAGTGTCTATGACTCAAGCATACATCAGAGTGTATACCCATACCCATTCACATTCATATGTCACCTCTCCATCTGGAGCCGACCCTCTGAGCACATGTTAGGTACACACAAAGAAAGCCAGGCTGAGTAACTGAATACAGGCCCAGATTGGACTAACCTGACATCTACCTGACTCACACCAGGTGTAGAGTAATGGGAAACGACACACAGCCCATCTATATGCATGGCCTGGTCGCAGGGTAGAGGGCTCAAAGAGCTGAATGTTACATTCTGGCCTTAGTTTGCTTATAGATAATTATGACTATGAAGAAGTCATCAAATGTATTTCTTTAAACCTCTGTGACACTTAGTACAAGTTAGCTACTGTGGACAAACTAACTAACAGCACACACAGTTAAAACCAACCCTTCCTTCCCTCTGTGTATAAATGAGCGTGGGAGCCTCTGACTCTGTCTGCTTTATGATTGATCTGTAATGAGAACCAGGTGAGTGTTAGCCAGGATCCCTAGCCCCCTAGTGCGGGGTCATGTCAGGGGTCACAGAGACGGGTCAGTCTCCCCCAGGGGGTTAATAGAGGCCAGAGTGGGGCTGAAACACTGGGGGTCACATTTCAATTGGATCACAGCTCTACGTGTCACAGAACACACTGACATGCCATGTGACCAGAAGTCCAATCAGTCTTTCAGTTTGGAGCTTTAAGGCATCATCGAGTCTCATATCTTTATCAGGCTCTGATATACCCGTAACCCTCTCTATCTCCCCCATCTATCACACTCTCTATCCCAGACACGTGTTCACTCTTTCTTTTTTCTTCCATCTTTTATCACAGCACTCAGTTTTTCACCAGTGATCAATGTGCACTCACGCCTTCTCTCATATGGTTCATGAAAGCGCCATGGATCTTTCAGCTTTCATACTTGTCCCCTAAATCCCCACTCTCTCATCTCTCACATCCTCACTTCTCAAGACTTAAATAATAAACGATGTTAGTGATCTACTGATTCTACTAAACTGAGGTAAACCCCTCAATCTCTCTGCTGAGTGTACACCCGTGTGTGTGTGATGGTGCTGACTAGGAGCTGGAGCCCAGAAGCCCTCTAGACTGATGGATGAGCCCTGGGCCAGGTAACATGTGGGAACCAGATGCTGCATGGGGGCATCTTGTCCCATGAAGAGGACGGAGATGATGATGACATAATGAGTATGGTGCCAAAGTGTTCCCCTTCATCAAGATGCTGGTCATGGTGTCATCTAACTTCGGTCTGGCTTCATCCAGTCTTTCATTCCATTTCTCTGGCATGCACTCTCCGTCAACTTGGGATCCATGTGTGTACATTTAGAATACGTCAGATGATTGTACTCGAATATCTAAAACACGGACACTAAACAGAGCTCTGTGTATTCTCACTGTCACAGTGCTTTACTGCTTCCTGTCCTGGCAAGTTTTTCATGGGAGTTTGAGCGCAATGCTATAATCAAGAAGAGGAAGCATTTAAGATAACAGTAGTTCAATCCTCACAGGTATGTATTCACTGGGCAATGCTCTTTGTAGGCCCAGAGTGCTACAGCACAATGATATGAACCCACTGTTAATAATTTAGTCAAAGTTCTCACAACATGGATTCTGTTTCATGGAGAGTGAATACATGGGACTAAAAAGGTCATTTTCAGCACAAGGGTAAAAGTGATATCCCCTAGTGTCAGAGTCAGCTAAAAACAGCACTGCTGCATAATGACAGTGATTAATCCAACAAACAGGCAAAGCCTTCATTATCTCATCTCTGAGAGCTTAATCAGGGCTCTGGGATGAGCTGCATGAGAGAGAGAGAGCAAGAGAGAGAGAGCGAGAGGCTAATGGGTGGGCCTCATATTGTGTACATGTCTTAATGAGTGTGTACTATTGAGTGTGTACCATATTTTTATGTGGCACAGTTTTCTGTAACTAAAGTATGCATGGTGCAAGCATGGTTGGTGCTGTGGAGAGTTTCCTGCTCAAGTCTGGGTATCTAAAGCAGGGATTCTCAATATTTTTTCCCAAGGACCCCCTTTTCACATTTGAAAAAAGTCCTTTTGTTATGTTCGTTATATAGCCCCGGTGAGTTTGTCTCTTTTTACTCACCGGATTGCTATCCTGAAGGCCCACCGTATTTTGGCTAAACATTGTTGTTATGCTAGGTGAGGAACGTGAGCATTTTAGAGTGATAGCTGATAAACCCGAGCTGTTTATAAAGAACAAAATGATGTTCTTCCAACACAACATTGGTGACGAGGATGGCTGATCCTGCACCCGTCATCCCCACCATCTCTTTGCCTCCTCTGGACCCGTTTCAGCCTCACCCAGGCAATCCTGTCATTGCCTGGGAGCAATGGAAAGTATTATTATAAACGTACCTTTTAACTTTGAAAGTTTCTTCAAGTGCAGTCACAAAAACCATCAAGCGCTATGATGACACTGGCTGAATGAATGATGTGGCTTGCTATAGAGATCCGGCATTTACAAAATTACACTAATAGGCGCAATGGGGGAAAAAGTTCCCAATTTTCATACTTGAGTAAAAGTGAAAGTCACCCAGTAAAATATACTTTGAGTAAAACTCTAAAAGCATTTGGTTTCAAATATATTTAAGTATCAAATGTAAATGTAATTGCTAAAATATGCTTAAGTATCAAAAACTAAAAGAAAAAGTAAAATCATTTCAATTCCTTATATTAAACAAACCAGATGGCGTGATTGTATTTCTTATTATTTTTTTTTACAGATAGCCAGGGGCACACTCCAACATTCAGACATAATTTGCAAACAAAGCATTTGTGTTTTGGCGAGTCCGCCAGATCAGAGGCAGTAAGGGTGACCAGGGATGTATTTGGTATTTTATTAGGATCCCCATTAGTTGTTGCGAAAGCCGCACTTACTCTTCCTGGGGTCCACACAGAACATGAAATAATACAGGATATTAATAGACAAGAACAGAACTACAGAAATTTCAAAACGGAACACATAACCTACGTACATATCAATACATACATACTAAATATCTAGGTCAAATAGGGGAGAGGTGTTGTGCTGTGAGACGTTGCTTTATCTGTTTTTTAAACCAGGTTTGCAGTTCATTTGAGCAACATGAGATGGGAGTTCCATGCAATAATGGCTCTATAAAATACTGTATGCTTTCTTGAATTTGTTCTGGTTTTGGGGATTATAAAAAGGACCCCTGATGGCATGTCTGGTGGGGTAAGTGTATCTGTCAGAGCTGTGCATAAGTTGACTATGCAAACAATCTCACATTTTCAACACATTGATTCTTATAAAAAGAAGAAGAGATGAAGTCAGTCTCTCCTCAACTCTTAGCCAAGAGAGACTGGCATGGTATTTACATCAGCCCTCTGAATACAATGAAGAGCAAGATGTGCTGCTTTGCTCTGCACCAGCTGCAGCTTAACAAGTTCTTTCTTAGCAGCACTTGACCACATGGCTGGACAATAATCAAGATAAGACAAAACTAGAGCCTGCAGGACTTGCTTTGTGGAGTTTGGTGTCAAAAAAGCAGAACATCTCTTCATTACAGACCTTTCCCCATCTTTACAACAATTTAATCTATGTTTTAACCATGACAGGTAACAATCTAAGGTAACACCAAGTCATTTAGTCTCCTCAACTTGTTCAACAGCCACAACATTCATTACAGGATTAATTTGAGGTCTAGAGCTTAGGGAATGATTTGTACCATATTCAATGCTCTTAGTTTTTTTAGATGTTCGGGACCAGTTTATTACTGGCCACCCATTCCAAAACTGACTGCAACTTGTTACGGGTTTCAGTGACTTCATTAGCTGTGGTTGCTGACATGTATATGGTTGAATCATCAGCACACATGGACACACAGGCTCTGTTTAATGCCAGTGGCATGTCATTGGTAAAAATATTTTTTAAAAGCGGGCATAGAGAACTGCCCTGCGGTACACCACACCCTATGTGTTTGACATTAGAGAAGCTTCCATTAACCTCTAACACCTCCCAAACCCGGATCCGGGAGCACCCCCATCAGTAGAAAAGCTACTAGCATAGCCTAGCATAGCGTCACAAGTAAATACTAGCATCTAAATATCATTCAATCACAAGTCCAAGACACCAGATGAAAGATACACATCTTGTGAATCCAGCCATCATTTCTGATTTTTAAAATGTTTACAGGGAAGACACAATATGTAAATCTATTAGCTAACCACGTTAGCAAAAGACACCACTTTTTTTACTCCACCAGTTTTTTACTCCATCAGTAGCTATCACAAATTCGACCAAATAAAGATATAAATAGCCACTAACCAAGAAACAACTTCATCAGATGACAGTCTGATAACATATTTATTGTATAGCATATGTTTTGTTAGAAAAATGTGCATATTTCAGGTATAAATCATAGTTTACCATTGCAGCCACCATCACAACTCTCACCAAAGCGACTAGAATAACTACAGAGAGCAACGTGTATTACCTAATTACTCATCATAAAACATTTCTTAAAAATACACAGCGTACAGCAATTGAAAGACACAGATCTTGTGAATCCAGACAATATTTCAGATTTTCTAAGTGTTTTACAGCGAAAACACAATATAGCGTTATATTAGCATACCACAATAGCAAACATCACAACCGCATTGATTCAAGCCAAACATAGCGATTACGTATAAACCACCAAAAGATATTAATTTTTTCACTAACCTTCTCAGAATTCTTCAGATGACAGTCCTATAACATCATATTACACAATGCATATAGAGTTTGTTCGAAAATGTGCATATTTAGCAGCACAAATCGTGGTTATACAATGAGAAAAGTAGCAAAGCTGCCCAGAAAATGGCAGGAGAAATCTTTGAAGAGGCACCTATTCTAATCAGTAACTATTCCAAAACTTGACTAAAAAATACAGGTTGGACAGCAATTGAAAGACAAATTAGTTCTTAATGCAATCGCTGGGTTACATTTTTTTAATTAACGTTACTTCAAGCATACAGCGTGCGCTAAAGCGAGACCGCACCATAATTCATGGCGGAATTATTATCTGACATTTGTCAACATAAGTACGAATTAACAGCATAAAGACTGCTTACTATTAGCTGAGCTTCCATCAGAATCTTGGGCAAGGTGTCCTTTCTCCAGAACAATCGTCTTTGGGTTGAAAGATGTCCTCTTGTCCGGTCGAAATAGCCGCTAATGTTAGCCGCCAACTGGAGAGGTGTCCAACTCGTGAAAGCGCATGACAAAGAAATCCCAGAAAATCGCAATAAACTGCTATAAACTGCTAAGTCGGTTTAACCTTTAACGAGTCACCAACCCGGATCCGGGATCACCCCCCACTCCCCCCCCACTGAGTAGCATAGCTAGCATAGCGTCACAAGTAAATTGTAGCATCTAAATATCATTAAATCACAAGTCCAAGACACCAGATGAAAGATACAGATCTTGTGAATAAAGCCACCATTTCAGATTTTTAAAATGTTTTACAGGGAAGACACAATATGTAAATCTATTAGCTAACCACGTTAGCATAAGACACAATTTTTTTTACTCCAACAGTTTTTTCCTGCGTCAGTAGCTATCACTAATTCGACTAAATAAAAATATATATAGCCACTAACCAAGAAACAACTTCATAAGATGACAGTCTGATAACATATTTATGGTATAGCATAGTTTTTTTTTGAAAAATGTGCATTTTTACAGAGACCAACGTCATATAACTAATTACTTATCTTAAAACATTTCAGAAAAATACACAGCGTACAGATATTGAAAGCCCAACATCTGGTGAATCCAAACAATATTTCAGATTTATTAAATGTTTTATAGCGAAAACAAAATGTAGCGCTAAATTAGCATAGCCACGCCAGCCAGAACCAGCTGGGCGCCCCCGACCAGTTCACATGCACGACAGATATATGAAATAACATCGTAAATTGGGTCTTACTATTGCTGATCTTTCATCAGAATGTTGATCAAGGTGTCCTTAGTCCTGATGAGTCGTTCAATCCATTCATAATGGCAACTTTCCCTCTTCATTTAGCATATGTACTGGTCGACTGGCCAAAGTAAAAAAAGTCACAGAACGGAACACGGCAAAACTCCCGAAAAAATTCAAATAATCTGATTAAACTATATTGAAAAAACATACATTAAGATGATATGGTCACATGTATCAAACAAACTTCGAGACGGAGATAGTTTTCATCCGTAACGGCAGCAAAACAGTAGACAATCGCACCTCCAAATAGCGCGAATCAGAGAACCGGAAGTTGTCGGTCACGCCAAAGAAATAGGTCTTATTTCACGTCAGTACAAGGTAAACAAAAAATTTCTCCTCTGACGTCCTCTTGACACCCAGAGGAAGACGAATGAAGTGTGTTTCGGGTCATAGGTGGCGTGACCATATATAGGCAGAGCGTTGAAGCGAGCATACACATCTTGCATTCTTCTTCTTGGTCAGGGAAAGTGCTGTCAAATGACTTCTGTTTCACTCAGAGACAAAATTGAAACGGTTTTAGAAACTATAGATTGTTTTCTATCCAATGGTATTAATTATATGCATATAGTAAGAGCAATAATTGAATAAGAGGCAGTTTAATCTGTAGAGGAAATTATGCTAATGCAAAAACAGCACCCCCTATAGTGGCAAGAAGTTAAATTAACTAACACCTATAACGAATAAAAACATGACCGGAGATATAGAACTACTAAAACGAAAGCGTTTGCAGGACGCCATTGTGATGTCTTCATGCATCAGGCGCACCGTTGAAAAGGACGGTACTTCCGTTCCACGGTCTTATAAAGGGCCCCAGATTGCGCAATCCACTCCATTCTCCCCGCTTACTGACATCTAGAGGAAGACGTATGCAGTGCATGTAGCCCGATGGCTTACATGGGGACTTATAAACTGACCTCAGAACAGGGACCTCGATTTCTGAAATCTCACTCCCTGACAGGAAATGTGCTGCAGAATGAGTTCTGTTTCACTCAGAGAAATAATTCAAACGGTTTTAGAAACTAGAGAGTGTTTTCTATCCAATAGTAATAATAATATGCATATTGTACGAGCAAGAATTGAGTACGAGGCAGTTTAATTTGGGAACTCATTTTAACAAAGTCGAAATGGCTCATAGGCTCAAGAAGTTAAAGAAAACCATCAGTTCTATTAGATATATAGCTCTGAATCCACAATATGGCAGAGGTTGAAAAGCCATACAACATTAGTTCTCAACAACAGGTTATGGTCAATAATATCAAAGGCTGCACAGAAATCTAACAGCTCCCACAATCTTCTTATCAATTTCTTTCAACTAATCATCAGTCATTTGTGTCAGTGCAGTACATGTTGAGTGTCCTTCTCTATAAGCATGCTGAAAGTGTACAGAGAAATAGCATAGTATTATTTAAAACAGTTTGCTAAGAGCAGGCAGCAAACTGTTTGGTCTGCTGTTAGAACCAGTAAAGGCTGCTTTACCGGTCTTGGGTTGAGGAATGACTTTGCCTTCTGTAACGGCAGTCTATCTCTTCCTCCTCATCGGACGAGGAGAGGCGAGAAGGATCGGAGGACCAATACGCAGAGTGGTAAGTTTCCATGATTTTAATATCCACGAAAACAAGACACAATACAAAATAACAAAAGAACTAACCGTAACAGTCCCGTGTGGCACAAACACTGACACAGGAAACAACCACCCACAAACCCCAACACAAAACAAGCCACCTATATATGATTCCCAATCAGAGACAACACAAAACATCTGCCTCTGATTGAGAACCATATTAGGCCAAACATAAAAACAGACAAACTAGACACACAACATAGAATGCCCACCCAGCTCACGTCCTGACCAACACTAAAACAAGCACAACACACAAGAACTATGGTCAGAACGTGACACCTTCCCTCTAGGCCTGAGCACAAACACCTTCCTCTAGACTTAGATTAAAGATATTACTGATAGAAGTGGCCATAGTCAGCTACCATCCTCAGTAGCCTTCCATCTAAATTGTCAGTGGCAGGATAACAATCTTTTTTCCACCTGTCCATCAATAACTTTATAAAATTCAAACTTAAAATGCTTTTCTTTCATTATTTGTTTTATGCATGAATACGATGGCTCAGTGTTCGTTGTTGGCATTTCCTGCTTAAGTTTGCACACTTTGTCAATTAAGTAATCATTAAAATAATTGGCAACATCAAATGGTTTTGTGATGGTTTTCTACTTCCGGCGCCGACAGAGATGGCCGCCTCACTTCGCGTTCCTAGGAAACTATGCAGTATTTAGTTTTTTTACGTTATTTCTTACATTGGTACCCCAGGTAATCTTAGGTTTCATTACATACAGTCGGGAGGAACTACTGAATATAAGAGCAACGTCAACTCACTATCATTACGACCAGGAATATGACTCTCCCGAAGCGGATGCTGTGTTTTGCCTTCCACCCAGTACAATGGATCTGATCCCAGCCGGCGACCCTAAACAACGACGCCGTAAAAGGGGCGGTCTTCTTCTGGTCAGGCTTCGGAGACGGGCACATCGTGCTCCACTCCCTAGCATACTACTCGCCAATGTCCAGTCTCTTGACAACAAGGTTGATGAAATCCGAGCAAGGGTAGCATTCCAGAGAGACATCAGAGACTGTAACGTTCTTTGCTTCACGGAAACATGGCTCACTCGAGAGACGCTAACGGAGTCGGTGCAGCCAGCTGGTTTCTTCACGCATCGCGCCGACAGAAACAAACATCTTTCTGGTAAGAAGAGGGGCGGGGGGGTATGCCTTATGATTAACGAGACGTGGTGTGATCATAACAACATACAGGAACTCAAGTCATTCTGTTCACCTGACTTAGAATTCCTCACAATCAAATGTCGACCGCATTATCTACCAAGGGAATTCTCTTCGATTATAATCACAGCCGTATATATTCCCCCCCAAGCAGACACATCGATGGCCCTGAACAAACTTTATCTGACTCTATGTAAACTGGAAACCACACACCCTGAGGCTGCATTCATCGTAGCTGGGGATTTTAACAAGGCTAATCTGAAAACAAAACTCCCTAAATTCTATCAGCATATCGATTGTGCTACCAGGGCTGGTAAAACCCTGGAACATTGTTATTCTAACTTCCGCGACGCATATAAGGCCCTCCCCCACCCTCCTTTCGGAAAAGCTGACCAAGACTCCATTTTGTTGCTTCCAGCCTACAAACAGAAACTAAAACAAGAAGCTCCAGCGCTCAGGTCTGTTCAACGCTGGTCCGACCAATCTGATTCCACGCTTCAAGACTACTTCGATCACGTGGATTGGGATATGTTCCGCATTGCGTCCAACAACAACATTGACGAATACGCTGATTCGGTGAGCGAGTTCATTAGAAAGTGCATCGGCGACGTAATACCCACAGCAACGATTAAAATATTCCCAAACCAGAAAGCGTGGATTGATGGCAGCATTCGCGTAAAACTGAAAGCGCGAACCACTGCTTTTAACCAGGGCAAGGTGACCGGAAACATGACCGAATACAAACAGTGTAGCTATTCCCTCCGCAAGGCAATCAAATAAGCTAAGTGCCAGTATAGAGACAAAGTAGAGTCGCAATTCAACAGCTCAGACACAAGAGGTATGTGGCATGGTCTACAGTCAATCACGGATTACAAAATGAAAACCAGCCCCGTCGCGGACCAGGATGTCTTGCTCCCAGACAGACTAAATAACTTATCCCAGTCTGCTGTTCCCACATGCTTCAAGAGGGCCAACATTGTTCCTGTTCCCAAGAAAGCTAAGGTAACTGAGCTAAATGACTACCGCCCCGTAGCACTCACTTCCGTCATCATGAAGTGCTTTGAGAGACTAGTCAAGGACCATTTCACCTCCACCCTACCTGACACCCTAGACCCACTCCAATTTGCTTACCGACCCAATAGGTCCACAGACGACGCAATCGCAACCATACTGCACACTGCCCTAACCCATCTGGACAAGAGGAATACCTACGTGAGAATGCTGTTCATCGACTACAGCTCAGCATTTAACACCATAGTACCCTCCAAACTCGTCATCAAGCTCGAGACCCTGGGTCTCGACCCCGCCCTGTGCAACTGGGTACTGGACTTCCTGACGGGCCGCCCCCAGGTGGTGAGGGTAGGTAACAACATCTCCACCCCGCTGATCCTCAACACTGGGGCCCCACAAGGGTGCGTTCTGACCCCTCTCCTGTACTCCCTGTTCACCCACGACTGCGTGGCCATGCACGCCTCCAACTCAATCATCAAGTTTGCGGACGACACTACAGTGGTAGGCTTGATTACCAACAACGACGAGACGGCCTACAGGGAGGTGAGGGCCCTCGGAGTGTGGTGTCAGGAAAATAACCTCACACTCAACGTCAACAAAACAAAGGAGATGATTGTGGACTTCAGGAAACAGCAGAGGGAGCACCCCCCTATCCACATCGACGGGACAGTAGTGGAGAGGGTAGTAAGTTTTAAGTTCCTCGGTGTACACATCACGGACAAACTGAATTGGTCCACCCACACAGACAGCGTTGTGAAGAAGGCGAAGCAGCGCCTCTTCAACCTCAGGAGGCTGAAGAAATTCACTCACAAACTTCTACAGATGCACAATCGAGAGCATCTTGTCGGGCTGTATCACTATCTGGTACGGCAACTGCTCCGCCCACAACCCTAAGGCTCTCCAGAGGGTAGTGAGGTCTGCACAAGGCATCACCGGGGGCAAACTACCTGCCCTCCAGGACACCTACACCACCCGATGTCACAGGAAGGCCATAAAGATCATCAAGGACAACAACCACCCGAGCCACTGCCTGTTCACCCCGCTATCATCCAGAAGGCGAGGTCAGTACAGGTGCATCAAAGCAGGGACCGAGAGACTGAAAAACAGCTTCTATCTCAAGGCCATCAGACTGTTAAACAGCCACCACTAACATTTAGTGGCCGCTGCCAACATACTGACTCAACTCCAGCCACTTTAATAATGGGAATTGATGGAAATGTATGTAAAAATGTATCACTAGCCACTTTAAACAATGCCACTTAATATAATGTTTACATACCCTACATTACTCATCTCATATGTATATACTGTACTCTATATCATCTACTGCATCTTGCCATCTTTATGTAATACATGTATCACTAGCCACTTTAAACTATGCCACTTTATGTTTATATACCCTACATTACTCATCTCATATGTATATACTGTACTCTATACCATCTACTGCATCTTGCCTATGCCGTTCTGTAACATCACTCATTCATATATCTTTATGTACATATTCTTTATCCCTTTACACTTGTGTGTATAAGGTAATAGTTGTGGAATTTTTAGGTTAGATTACTCGTTGGTTATTACTGCATTGTAGGAACTAGAAGCACAAGCATTTCGCTACACTCGCATTAACATCTGCTAACCATGTGTATGTGACAAATAACATTTGATTTGATTTGATGAATAAGCCATCTGATTCGATGAAAGATAGACTAATTCAACTCTTTCTGTCCATAATTTCAATTAAAAGTACGGCAAAGTTTTTTTCCATCATTGATCATTGATCTTGGCTTCATAATACAGTTTTGTCTTCTTTTTGTTAAGTTTAGTCACATCATTTCTCAATTTGTAATAAGTCAGCCAGTCATATGTGCAGCCATACTTATTAGCCACTCCTTTTGCCCCATCTCTTTCAACCATACAGTTTTTCAATTCCTCATCAATCCATGGCGCTTTAACAGTTCTAAAAGTCAGTTTCTGTTCTCTTTATAAGTGCGTGAATTTGACAATTTTCCTGTCCTTCTAAGCATTCAAAATGTAAGGAGTACTTTTGGGTGTCAGGGAAAATGTATGGAGTAGTACTTAAAACCATGGAGTAGTACTTAAAAGTACTTTACACCACTGTTCGTAGGGGACGACATGTTTACTGTTGAAATGTTTAAAAAAAAATTGAGATAGCCTATATTAAATACACCACCAAAAGCTTGATTTTGTTTAATTTGAAGGACCTAGGACATTTCTGGGGTTTTGAAACTCATTTCCTGCTATTCTACATAGTTTGACAAGACTGATGACATATTTTAGGTAGGCTATCTAATAATAATAATAAATAAATAAATAATTAATTAATAATGGATAAGGAAAATAAAATCTAGACCCAATTTCCACAAATGTTATTCAGCTACCAAATATGGTTTATTATTATAATTTATATGAACCCTCAATTGAATAATACATATTCTCTTTTACAGAAAGTGAATAGAACAATTGATAGCGACAGAGTCACACATTGTATAAGATTACTTCCCAAGCAAAGCCATTTTTTTGGACTCCTCGACTTTAGAAGGTTGCAGCTTAGCTTCTGAATGTCACAGAGACAAACCAAAGATATCCCATGTGCATTGGCATTGCATCTTCCTTTGGGATTTTATCGATTGTTTTGTTTATTAATGTCTTTTTTTTTACCAGAATAGTTTCTAGCCTAAAGCATTGCAGAGTTATGCATCGTTATAAATCAGTTCATACAATCTGCCACAGCCAGAGTTGGCTCCCAGCCTCCCGAGTGTCCGTGGGAGGATGGGTGGGATCTTGCCTGAGAGAGCGTGCGGCTCTGCAGAGAGGTTAGATGGGCTGTCAGCTGTGTCAGCTTGGCCCTGGCTGTCTGGAGGAGGAGAGGAGTGGAGGATGGGGGAGTGAGGCGAGCGGGCAGTCGGTTCAGCCTCAGTTTCCTATGTGTGTTTCCTGTGTGTTTTAATGTGCAGCTCATCTCTAGGGCCCAGGGCCTGTTTCCTGTGTGTGATGGCTGCCAGGCCCAGGGCTCAGACACACAGACAGCCCCCAGCACTGGGGCCCACCACCATACACACTGACTCAGCCTGCCCCAGCACACACACGCACACGCACACGCACACGCACACGCACACACGCACACACACACACTTAACAAGTTTAAAAGTTTACAGCACTGGAGAGCCGGGAGTGCAGAGTCAGGTAAGAGGGAAGTTGTGATATTTCTCTCTTGATTTCTCCCTCACTAGCACTCACTCCCCTGACCCCACTGCTAACACTGGGCAGAGATCCAAGACTTACACAACCTTCAAACATCTGGCTGCAGGGCTCACCACCAGGTGCTCAGCCAGACATTACATAAAGACACTGAACAAAATGTATATGCTGCTATTATACACTGAGTGTACAAAACATTAAGAACACCTTCCTAATATTAAGTTGCAACCCCCCTTTTTGACCTCAGAACAGCCTCAATTTGTTAGGGCATAGACTCCACAGGGATGCTGGCCCATGTTGACTCCAAAGCTTCCCACAGTTGTGTCAAGTTGGCTGGATGTCTTTTCGGAGGTGGACCATTCTTGATACACACGGGAAACTGTTAAGCATGAATAATCCAGCTGCGTTGCAGTTCTTGACACAAACCGGTGCGCCTGGCACCTACTACCATACCCCGTTCAAAGGCACTTAAATATTTTGTCTTGCCCATTCACCCTCCATACATACACAATCCATGTCTCAATTGTGTAAAGGCTTAAAAATCCTTATTTTACCTGTGTCCTCCCCTTCATCTACACTGATTAAAGTGAATTTAACAAGTGACATCCATAAGGGATCATAGCTTTCACCTGGATTCACCTGGTCAGTCTGTCATGGAAAAAGCAGGTGTCCTTAATGTTTTGTACATTCAGTGTACAAAATATTATTTTAGTGATGGGGCAATTTCTTTGCATCCAGATACAAATAATTTGTTTTGGTGGGATGTGAGGTGAAAAGATGAGCATTGCTTAAAACAGTGACTGGTTCAGTTATTCTAAGATTGTGTTTAAGACTCCTGTGCAGCCACTGCCAACATGCCGTTTGACAAACAGTATGTTTGACTGTGATTTTTGGATGTGTGGGTGGGAGTGTTTGACTGTGTGTTTTGGGTGTGTGGGTGGGAGTGTTTGACTGTGTGTTTTGGGTGTGTGGGTGGGAGTGTTTGACTGTGTTTAGGGTTTGTGGGTGGGAGTGTTTGACTGTGTTTAGGGTTTGTGGGTGGGAGTGTTTGACTGTGTGTTTTGGGTGTGTGGGTGGGAGTGTTTGACTGTGTGTTTTGGGTGTGTGGGTGGGAGTGTTTGACTGTGTGTTTTGGGTGTGTGGGTGGGAGTGTTTGACTGTGTTTAGGGTTTGTGGGTGGGAGTGTTTGACTGTGTGTTTTGGGTGTGTGGGTGGGAGTGTTTGACTGTGTTTAGGGTTTGTGGGTGGGAGTGTTTGACTGTGTATATCAGGGTCAGGCCTGGGGTTCTGGTGAAAATACCTTACTCAAGCAAACAGAAGGAGTAGGACTCTCAGAAGAGAAAATAGGGGAAAAAAGTGGGTGGGAAGTGAGGCTATGCAGGTGACACACACATACACACTCACTTTCACACTCTTTCACACTCTTCACATACACTGCTGCTACTCTGTTGATTATATATCCTGATTGCCTAGTCACTTTTACCCCTACCTGCATGTACATATTACCTAAATTACCTCAACTATCTCGTACCTTTGCACATTGACTCAGTACCAGTACTCCTTGTATATAGTCTCGTTATTGTTATTGTATTGTGTTACTATTTCCTTTTTATTTTTTGGGCTAATTTTCCCACACAAATATATACAAATACTGTATTGTATTGCAAACACACACCAGAGGAGGGCAGCCAGAGATAAGAGCCAAGGATGTCAGTAAGTCAGACACAGACAGGCAGACAGACAAGGCAGACAGAGGAGGAGGAGAGAAGGGAGATTTCCACAGAGAGAGCACCAGTACCATGTCATCACCTGCCAGTGGATTAGTATGTGAATAAAACACACAGTGAGGTAGGATAAGCCTGTTATACACTGGAAACCCAGAGGTGAGGGCTATGAAATTTGATCTCCTAGATGCCCTCCTTCCCAAATATATGTTGGATAGGACTCCACAGTCATATGGAAAGGTCTCCCAAAATGTTCAAATACTTTGAAGGATTTATACTCTAAGCAAAAGTAATGTATGACATTTGCAAAACTATGGACCATATTACATTCAGTGGGGTCGTGACAAACAGACTGATCTCTATTGTTGTTGTAAGGAGCTGGAAGTATGAGGTCACACTCCAGCCATGAGCAGTAACAAAGGACTGAAGCAGTAACAACTACTACCACACAACCAGAGAGTTGCTTCACTGTCCCTGGCACACAGGTAATACGACCCCTCTCCCTCTCTTCACATCCCAATCCATCAGTCAGATGCCTGAGCAGGTAAGCAGCAGTGGTGAAAAGTACATAAGTACAAATATTTTAAAGTACTACTTAAGTCATTTTTGGGGGTATCTGTACTTTACTTTACTATTTATATATTTGACAACTTTTACTTCACTACATTCCTAAAGAAAATAATGTACTTTTTACTCTATACATTTTCCCTGACAACCAAAATTACTCGTTACATTTTGAATGCTTAGCAGGACAGGAAAATGGTCCAATTCACGCACTTACAGTATCAAGAGAACATCACTGGTCATCCCTACTGCCTGATCTGGCAGAATCACTAAACACAAATGTTTTGTTTGTAAATTATGTCTGCATGTTGTAGCGTGCCCCTGGTTATCTGTAAATAAATAAAAAACACAAAAATTGTGCAGTATGCTTTGCACAAGCAATTAGATGTTTTATTTATTTAACTAGGCTAGTCAGTTAAGAACAAATTCTTATTTACAATGACAGCCTACCCTGGCCAAACATGGACCACCCTATGGGACTCCCACTCACGGCCAGATGTGATGCAGCCTGGATTCAAACCAGGTACTGCAGTGACGCCTCTTGCACTAAGAAGCAGTGTCTTAGACCACTGCGCCACTCGGGAGCCCTGATTTAAACTTTTACTTTTGATACTTAAGTACATTTAAAACAAAATGCTTTTAGACTTTTACTCAAGCAGTATTTTACTGGGTGACTTTCATTTTCTAAGGTTTTCTAAGGTATCTTTACTTGGGTACTTTTTCCACCACTAGTGTGTGAGTGTGTGAACTGTCCACACGTCTTATTATGAAAACTGGACACATCTACCTGTGAGGGGAGTCTACATGGTATTTTCCACAGCAGCAAAAAAATATTCTGTGATTTAATTTGACTACAGGAAAAAGGGTACGTTTGTCTATACTATAATGCAGGTTTGATTGAATTGAGCACTGTGGTCATTTTGATAAGCCCAGGATCATCCTGGATGACAAACGAGGCCAAAGTCAAACAGGGCTGAGGTTAGACAATGAGAGAAAAACACATTGACCTTTCAGTAAGAAGACAGATTAGAGGGGTTAGTAGGTAGGTAGAGGACTTTAGCCCGGCCAGAGCTGCGCTGGAGGACAAAAACTTTTAAGGACTTTACTGTGAACCTTTACAAAACATCATAACCCCAACCCTCACAAGCAACAACTTTGACCTTTCAAACAACAGATAGACATTGAGTCTGCTCTGAACTGAGTATCAGTAAAATACTGTAATGTGAGGCTCACAGTTTTAAAGACTCTTCTTGTTTACATTTTTTACATTTTTTCCTCAGATTTATTAGGCATTTAGCCCAAAATATTTATACAACCTGCTGAAAAAACTCCAAAACCAATCCCTGGTTAAAACTGAAGTTAGATACAGGATGTGGACAACTGACCACCTCCTTGCTACTGACCTCTCAGATAAGGTTTGACTAGAGGAGGAGAGATTTATATAAAAAAAAAAAATCTACACTCTTTGCGGAGGGATAGGGTTCTACCAAGAACCATTTTGATCAGAAGAACTGTTTTTGGAAGAAAAGGGTTATTTGTTAGGCAAAGGGTTCTACCTAGAACCTTTAACATCCTAAGAACCATTTTTTTGAAGAAAGGGTTATTTGATGATTATTTGGTAGGCAAGAAGGATTCTTTGGAAGGCAAGAAAGGTTCTATATAAAACTATTTATAATATTTCCCAGCATGCTCTATTGCAGGAAGATTTTCAGAATTGTTTGTTTTACTGTAATGTCTGTGTTTTTGCATGTACATTGATTGGTTGATTAATTTTATGCTACACAAAGATAAATAACATCTAAACTAATCCAATCTCTTAGTATTTGGATTTATTACACATGTTACTGAGATGGTTGTTCCAGTTTAGATGATTGAGGTAGTTTCAGTATTCAATCTTCCCTACCCTGCAGTCATTCTGAATGCAGGTTGCGGGTGATTAACAATTCTACTTGTTGGATATCCTAACTCTGGCTGGATTCCAATAGGAATTACACATCACTTTGCAAGCCAAGCACAATTTGCATGCCTGACTTGCATGCCTGATGTCTCCTGTAAACCAGGAGGTTCCTAACACCAATGTGCTATGGTATAACTAGGCCCTCAGGGAAAGGCCTTATAATACATGCAATGTATTGTCAAAAATAATTACATTTTAAAGGCTAATAAGGCTGTTGGAACAGTTTATAGAGGAGAAGAACCCTCCAAAGATAAAAGGGTTCTGAGTAGAACCCTTCATAGACGGTTCTAGAAAGAACCTTTAGATTATAAAATGGTTCTTGGTCGAACCCTTCATAGAGGTTTCTAGGCAGAACCCTTCATAGAGGGTTCTCGGTAGGGGATTCAGTGAAGAACTCTACATAGTGGGTTCTATATAGAACCCTCTGCAAAGGCTGCTACCCAGCACCAAAATGGTTCCCCCTATGTGGACAAACCAAAGAACCCTGTAAGGTTCTACTTAGCACCTTTTTTTCCTAAGAGTGTACATCAAGGATGGGCAACTGGCAGCCCATGTCAGCAATTTTTTTTTTATTGGTAAGTTAGTCTAGTGGCCAGCTTTCTAAACTTGTAGTACGCATGGTTGAATTACCGACCACGGTGGGACCCATTGATCATCAGTTATCATTTTAAAAGCTACAAAGATTTACCTCCACCCTATGGCAAAATGTGTAGAATTGCAGAAAATGTACTTTAAAACTGTTCTTAATTTATTTTTTTAAATCTTTGCTGTCAAGCGGGGGGCTGCTAAAATGGTGGTGGGGGGATGTGGGTACGCACAAGCTACTGCAGCCCCTCATGATGAGTTACATTTTTTTGTGGCACCCACCCCCATCAAAGTTGCCCATCCCTGATCTACACCATCAGCTACACTTACATTGTACCACAATCTTTCTTTGCCACTGGTAAAGTTAGTATAGTTTTCAATGAAGAAATGTTTCTGTTATTTTATCTACACTTTCAGGATAGTATGGAAAGATGCTTGTCTGAAAGTGACAAAGTAAGTTTATACTGCCACCTGGAGGCTATACTGCATATTTCAGGCAGAATGTCACTTTAGTAGGGCTCATTGATAAATAAAAGGACATTTTGTTGGAATACAATCCCTACAAGGGGTGGATATACAGTGCCTTCTGAAAGTATTCACACCCCTTGACTTTTTCCACATTTTGTTTTGTTATAGCCTGAATTTAACATGGATTAAATTGAGATTTTGTTTCACTGACCTACATACAATACTCCATAATGTCAAAGTGGAAGGATGTTTTTGAAATGTTTACAAATAATAAAAAATGAAAAGTTGAAATGTCAATAAGTATTCAACCCCTTTGTTATGGTAAGCCTAAATAAGTTCAGGAGTAAAAATGTGCTTAATAAGTCACATAATAAGTTGAAAGTACTCACTCTGTGTGCAACAATAGTGTTTAACATGATCTTTAAATGACTACCATATCTTTGTACCCCACGCATACAATTATCTGTAAGGTCCCTCAGTCAAGCAGTGAATTTAAAGCAAAGATTCAACCACAATGACCAGGGAGGTTTGCCAATGGTTCGCAAAGAAGGGCACCTATTGGTAGATAGGTTAAAAAAAATGAATGTCCCTTTGAGCATGTTGCAGTTATTAATTACACTTTGAATGATGTATCAATATCAAATAAATAAAATTTATTTATATAGCCCTTCTTACATCAGCTGATATCTCAAAGTGCTGTACAGACACCCAGCCTAAAACCCCAAACAGCAAGCAATGCAGTTGTAGAAGCACGGTGGCCAGGAAAAACTCCCTAGAAAGGCCAAAACCTAGGAAGAAACCTAGAGAGGAACCAGGCTACGAGGGGTGGCCAGTCCTCTTCTGGCTGTGCCGGGTGGAGATTATAACAGAACATGGCCAAGATGTTCAAATGTTCATAAATGACCAGCATGGTCAAATAATAATAATCACAGTAGTTGTCGAGGGGGCAACAGGTCAGCACCTCAGGAGTAAATGTCAGTTGGCTTTCCATAGCCGATCATTGAGAGTATCTCTACCGCTCCTGCTGTCTTTAGAGAGTTGAAAAGAGGTCAGGGTTCCATAGCCGCAGGCAGAACAGTTGAAACTGGAGCAGCAGCACGGCCAGGTGGACTGGGGACAGCAAGAAGTCATCATGCCAGGTAGTCCTGAGGCATGGTCCTAGGGCTCAGGTCCTCCGAGAGAGAGAAAGAAAGAGAGAAAGAGAGAATTAGAGAGAGCATACTTCACACAGGACACCGGATAAGACAGGAGAAGTACTCCAGATATAACAGACTGACCCTAGCCCCCCGACACATAAATACTGCAGCATAAATACTGGAGGCTGAGACAGGAGGGGTCAGGGGACACTGTGGCCCCATCCGATGATACCCCCGGACAGGGCCAACCAGGCAGGATATAACCCCACCCACTTTGCCAAAGCACAGCCCCCACACCACTAGAGGGATACCTTCAACCACCAACTTACCATCCTGAGACAAGCCCGAGTATAGCCCACAAAGATCTCCGCCACGGCACAACCCAAGGGGGGGGCGCCAACCCAGACAGGAAGACCACATCAGTGACTCAACCCACTCAAGTGACGCACCCCTCCTAGGGACGGCATGGAAGAGCACCAGTAAGCCAGTGACTCAGCCCCTGTAATAGGGTTAGAGGCAGAGAATCCCAGTGGAGAGAGGGGAACCGGCCAGGCAGAGACAGCAAGGGCGGTTTGTCGCTCCAGTGCCTTTCCGTTCACCTTCACACTCCTGGGCCAGACTACACCCAATCATAGAACCTACTGAAGAGATGAGTCTTCAATAAAGACTTAAAGGTTGAGACCGAGTCTGCGTCTCTCACATGGGTAGGCAGACCATTCCATAAAAATGGAGCTCTATAGGAGAAAGCCCTGCCTCCAGCTGTTTGCTTAGAAATTCTAGGGACAATAAGGAGGCCTGCGTCTTGTGACCGTAGCGTACGTGTAGGTATGTACGGCAGGACCAAATCGGAAAGATAGGTAGGAGCAAGCCCATGTAATGCTTTGTAGGTTAGCAGTAAAACCTTGAAATCAGCCCTTGCCTTAACAGGAAGCCAGTGTGGGGAGGCTAGCACTGAAGTAATATGATCAAATGTTTTGGTTCTAGTCAGGATTCTAGCAGCCGTATTTAGCACTAAGTGAAATTTATTTAGTGCTTTATCCGGGTAGCTGGAAAGTAGAGCATTGCAGTAGTCTAACCTAGAAGTGACAAAAGCATGGATACATTTTTCTGCATTCATTTTCAAAAGAAGATCTCTTTGTTTCTTGGGACCTAGAACAAGCATCTCTGTTTTGTCCGAGTTTAAAAGTAGAACATTTGCAGCCATCCACTTCCTTATGTCTGAAACACAGGCTTCCAGCGAGGGCAATTTTGGGGCTTCACCATGTTTCATCGAAATGTACAGCTGTGTGTCATCCGCATAGCAGTGAAAGTTAACATTATGTTTTCGAATGACATCCCCAAGAGGTAAAATATATAGTGAAAACAATAGTGGTCCTAAAACGGAACCTTGAGGAACACCAAAATTTACAGTTGATTTGTCAGAGGACAAACTATCCACAGAGACAAACTGATATCTTTCCGACAGATAAGATCTAAACCAGGCCAGAACTTGTCCGTGTAGACCAATTTGGGTTTCCAATCTCTCCAAAAGAATGTGGTGATTGATGGTATCAAAAGCAGCACTAAGGTCTAGGAGCACGAGGACAGGTGCAGAGCCTCGGTCTGATGCCATTAAAAGGTAATTTACCACCTTCACAAGTGCAGTCTCAGTGCTATGATGGGGTCTAAAACCAGACTGAAGCATTTCATATACATTGTTTGTCTTCAGGAAGGCAGTGAGTAGCTGCGCAACAGCTTTTTCTAAAATTTTTGAGAGGAATGGGAGATTCGATATAGGCCGATAGTTTTTTATATTTTCTGGGTCAAGGTTTGGCTTTTTCAAGAGAGGCTTTATTACTGCCACTTTTAGTGAGTTTGGTACACATCCGGTGGATAGAGAGACGTTTATTATGTTCAACATAGGAGGGCCAAGCACAGGAAGCAGCTCTTTCAGTAGTTTAGTTGTAATAGGGTCCAGTATGCAGCGCGAAGGTTTAGAGGCCATGATTATTTTCATCATTGTGTCAAGAGATATAGTACTAAAACACTTAAGTGTCTCTCTTGATCCTAGGTTCTGGCAGAGTTGTGCAGACTCAGAACAACTGAGCTTTGGAGGAATACGCAGATTTAAAGAGGAGTCCGTAATTTGCTTTCTAATGATCATGATCTTTTCCTCAAAGAAGTTAATGAATTTATCACTGCTGAAGTGAAAGCCATCCTTTCTTGGGGAATTCTGCTTTTTAGTTAGCTTTGCGACAGTATCAAAATAAAAATATTGGATTGTTCTTATTTTCCTCAATTAAGTTGGAAAAATAGAATGATCGAGCAGCAGTGAGGGCTCTTCGAAACTGCACGGTACTGTCTTTCCAATTAGTCGAAAGACTTCCAGTTTGGTGTGGCGCCATTTCCGTTCCAATTTTCTGGAAGCTTGCTTCAGAGCTCGGGGATTTTCTGTATACCAGGGAGCTAGTTTCTTATGACAAATGTTTTTAGGGGTGCAACTGCATCTAGGGTATTGCGCAAGGTTAAATTGAGTTCCTCAGTTAGGTGGTTAACTGATTTTTGTCCTCTGACGTCCTTGGGTAGGCAGAGGGAGTCTGGAAGGGCATCAAGGAATTTTTGGGTTGTCTGAGAATTTATAGCACAACTTTTGATGATCCTTGGTTGGGGTCTGAGCAGATTATTTGTTGCGATTGCAAACGTAATAAAATGGTGGTCCGATAGTCCAGGATTATGAGGAAAAACATTAAGATCTACAACATTTATTCCATGAGACAATACTAGGTCCAGAGTATGACTGTGGCAGTGAGTAGGTCCAGAGACATGTTGGACAAAACCCACTGAGTTGATGATGGCTCCGAAAGCCTTTTGGAGTGGGTCTGTGGACTTTTCCATGTGAATATTAAAGTCACCAAAAATTAGAATATTATCTGCTATGACTACAAGGTCCGATAGGAATTCAGGGAACTCAGTGAGGAACGCTGTATATGGCCCAGGAGGCCTGTAAACAGTAGCTATAAAAAGTGATTGAGTAGGCTGCATAGATTTCATGACTAGAAGCTCAAAAGACGAAAACGTCATTTTTTTTTTTGTAAATTGAAATTTGCTATCGTAAATATTAGCAACACCTCCGCCTTTGCGGGATGCGCGGGGGATATGGTCACTAGTGTAACCAGGAGGTGAGGCCTCATTTAACACAGTAAATTCATCAGGCTTAAGCCATGTTTCAGTCAGGCCAATTACATCAAGATTATGATCAGTGATTAGTTAATTGACTATAACTGCCTTGGAATTGAGGGATCTAAAGTTAAGTAGCCCTATTTTGAGATGTGAGGTATCACAATCTCTTTCAATAATGGCGGGAATGGAGGAGGTCTTTATTCAAGTGAGATTGCTAAAGTGAACACCGCCATGTTTAGTTTTGCCCAACCTAGGTCGAGGCACAGACACGGTCTCAATAGGGATAGCTGAGCTAACTACACTTACTGTGCTAGTGGCAGACTCCACTAAGCTGGCAGGCTGGCTAACAGCCTGCTGCCTGGCCTGCACCCTATTTCATTGTGGAGAAAGGGGAGTTAGAGCCCTGTCTACTGTCTATGTTCGTAGATAAGATGAGAGCACCACTAGTCCGTCACTCCTCAACAGGCCAGGCTTGGTCCTGTTTGTGGGTGAGTCCCAGAAAGATGGCCAATTATCTACAAATTCTATCTTTTGGGAGGGGCAGAAAACAGTTTTCAACCAGCGATTGAGTTGTGAGACTACTGTAGAGCTCATCACTCCCCCTAACTGGGAGGGGGCCAGAGACAATTACTCGATGCCGACACATCTTTCTAGCTGATTTACACGCTGAAGCTATGTTGCGCTTGGTGACCTCTGACTGTTTCATCCTAACATCGTTGGTGCCGACGTGGATAACAATATCCCTATACTCTCTACACTCGCCAGTTTTAGCCTTAGCCAGCACCATCTTCAGATTAGCCTTAATAACGTCGGTAGCCCTGCCCCCTGGTAAACAGTGTATGATCGCTGGATGAATCATTTTAAGTTTAATACTGCGGGTAATGGAGTCGGCAATGACTAGGGTTTTCAATTTGTCAGAGCTAATGGTGGGAGGCTTCGGCGTCTCAGACCCCGTAACGGGAGGAGTAGAAACCAGAGAAGGCTCAGCCTCTGACTCCGACTCGCTGCTTAATGGGGAGAACCTGTTGAAAGTTTCTGTCGGCTGAATGAGCAACACAGGTTGAGCATTCCTACAGCATTTCCCTCCAGAAGCCATGAGAAAGTTGTCCGGCTGCGGGGACCGTGCGAGGGGATTTATATTACTATCTGTACTTACTGGTGGCACATACGCTGTTTCATCCTTTCCTACACTGAAATTACCCTTGCCTAACGATTGCGTCTGAAGCAGGGCTTGCAGCACAGCTATCCTCGCCGTAAGGCGATCGTTCTCCTGTATATTATGAGTACAGCGACTGCAATTAGAAGGCATCATGTTAATGTTACTAAAGTGTACGGAGTGAAAAGGTTGAATGAAAAAAAAAAGTTGAGTGAGGGAAAAACTACAAATATAAACGGTAATTAAAAAGTAAAAACCGTAAAGTTGTCAGGTAGCAAAGTAAGGTTAGCAAGAAAACGCACAGCAGCACGTAAACAAATCTGCAAGTTGTGATACACCCAGTCACTACAATGATACAGTTGCCAGAGAGGAAGGATGGTGATTTTAAAACAGTTACAGAGTAAAATGGCTGTGATAGGAGATAACTGAGAATGGATCAACAACATTGTAGTTACTACAAAATACTAACATAAATGACAGAGTGAAAAGAAGGAAGCCTGTACAGAACAAAACATTTCCAAAACATGCATCCTATTGACAATAAGGCACTAAATTAATACTGCAAAAAATGTGGTAAAGAAATACATTTTTTGCCCTGAAATCAAAATGTTATGTTGGGGGCAAATCCAACACAACACATCACTGAGTACCATTCTTCATATTTTCAAGCATGGTGGTGGCTGCATCATGTTATGGTTATGCTTGTCATCGTCAAGGACTAAGACGTTTTTTTAGGATAAAATGAAACGGAATAGAGCTAAGCACAGGTTGTCTGCTTTCCAACAGACACTGGGAGGCAAATTCACCTTTCAGCAGGACAATTACCTAAAACACAAGGCCAAATATACACTGGAGTTGCTTACCAAGATGACATTGACTGAGTGGCCTAGTTACAGTTTTGACTTAAAAATTGGCTTGAAAATCTATGGCTGTCTAGCAATGATCAACAACCAACAAATGGGTGAATATTGTACAATCCACGTGTGCAAAGCTCTTAGAGAATTACCCAGAAAGACTCACAGCTGTAATCGTTGCCAAAGGTGATTCTAACATGTATTGAATACTTCTCTAATCAAGATACTGCAGTGTTTTATATTCCATACATCAAAAAAATAAAAAATATGTTTTCCACTTTGACATAATATTTTGTGTAGACCTTGGACAAACAATTACAAGTAAATCAATTTTAATCCCACTTTGTAACACAACAAAATATGGAAAAGCCAAGGTGTGTGAATACTTTCTGAAGGCACTGTAGGGGAGCAGAACATTTGTAATTGATGGTATAGAGGGACATGGGTCCACTGGCTTCTTTAGTAATGGTCCAGTTGCATCATGGGTTTCCCTGCCCCTGTACTTGGAAAGCTGCTGAGAGGACTCTGGGACTAGCGGAGGGAGGGGATGAGCCCTTGTTGTACTTTTACCCAATAGGATGGCGTGTCTGCATGTCAGAGGGCCAATAAAAACAATCAAGGGCCAGAGATCAAACCAGGGCCCCACATTTTAGGGAAAGATGGTGTCAGGGAATGTCTCTGAGAGGGCTGTAGGGTGAGAAGGAATACAGATGGAACACTATAATGATGATATGAGGTGTTTTTAGGCTGTAAGGGTCACATATATTGTTGTGATGTGGGGCCAAGTTTCTGTTGTTCATATCTTGTTGTCTCTGTCCCTGATCAAATTCTGTATTTGGCCCTGCCCCGGCAAAATAGAGAAGAAAAACAAATATGAGATATAGGATCTCCCAACCTCTTGATGTTTTCTATCACACCCCAAGTGGCAGCTCAAATATGGTACACTAATCTGTGGCAGACACAGGTGAGGACAAGGTTGTAAAAAATAGGGCACAAAGGAAGCTCATCCGCAATGAGGTTTTATTGTGCATACCTCCTTGATAAAGATGACTAGAAAAGGCTGAAGTGGAAGATTAGGGGTTACAAAAAAGACCAGGGGATAGAATAATGGCCACATGCAGCCTGAACTCTAACAATTCTGTTAAGCCTTCTGAATGTATTAACCAAGGCTTCTATAGGAAATCTTAGAGATGCCTCACCACCTCATCAGAAACACATTTTCCTTTCAGTCTGTTTGTGATCCCGCATGTACAGTAGAGGGGCCTCACAGACCACTAAATGAGGCTTACCTGCTGTGTTCATAGCACAGCCTATAATGGACTTGACATCAGACAGAGAAACACAATGATAATCCCAACTAACCCTCTTAACTGTTTTATTTGGGGGAGGGGGGGGGGTAGATCAGCTTTAATATTGCAGACAGAGTGGGTTCTATCAATTTAATTGTCTGCATCATTTCCTTCTTTATTATTTTCCCCTAACTAACTCTACCACCCCTCCCCTACTTAGTAAACCAATGGACCACAATACTCAGTCTTCTACTTCCTGCTTATACAAACTATGTACATTTTACCAACACAGTATACTAGATAACATTTATCTTTTTTTTTCCTTCTCGTTTTTAGTCCTACCCTTCATCTACCCTAAATCCCTCCCATCTATCTCTGAAAACCATTCAGTTTTGATTTCTAATTGCCATATATTTTTCAACTGTGCTGTAATGCTTCACAAAAGTTCTGAATCTTTCTATTCTAAGTTTCTACAGATTGTAAATTAAAGATGAACATTTTTACTAAGAGTATTATTATATTATTGATCGATAGACTATGGCTTTTCAAGTCACCCAGTAGTGCTATTAAGCTCCAAGAAAATGTTGCAATTTTTCAGCCAATCCTGAACCTGCGACCAAAAACAAGCTACTTATGGGCAGTACCAAAACAAGTGATCTAATGATTCTGTCTCTTTGCAGCAAAATCTACAGAGCTGGGATGGTTGTATTCCCCATATACATAACAGTCTACTGGTCACAATAATTATTTTGAATAATTTAAAATTGAAAAGCTTTTTGAATCTGGTGATGTTTTGTGTATCACTTCATAAACCACATGCCATGGAATTGGCACATTGAAAATCTCTTCCCAACTATTTCGCAATCTGTATGGCGCAGGTGTCAATTTTTTGGTCCTTAAATGAAACCACATAATTCACCAGGAAATGTGGAGACAACTGCACATTGTAAGGATATTTTAGCAAAATGACAATGTTATATTGTTTGAATGTTCACATTGTTACATGTTTCAGGTCACAGTTGCCTTCAATCTTTGACTCAGTTGTCTCACTTCTGAGTTGATAGTCAATCAGTGATTGATTACAAGTAGTTGAACTATATACACACACCACTGCATTAGTGGTTGTTCTATTATACCTGATGATAGATATATACTTGTGTTTGTGAATATGTAAGTGACCCTTCTCTAAAATGTACTATGAGTTCAATGAAAGACAAAACACATAGAAATGCAATTACTCAAGGTTTACTTAAGATAAAATGAGTGGGGCCCGAGTGAGGGAAGGGATTTTTATCTGAAAGACTGGGGTATGTCCACAGGCCTCAGAGCATAAACTGCTCCAGAATCACCCAGTCATTGGTAAACTATTCTATGAGTGCGATTTTTTTTTAAACATGAGAGATTTTTTAAACCCACATTATACACACTATATTTACCACTTGCAAGTAATGATTATGTGCAACGTCAATAGATATAGTCTGTGTAAGCATCATCACACAATTGCCTCCTCAGTGTTACATAGGATGCGCACACACAGATTCTATGCTCTCTGCTGGCTCAAATCAGAACATTTAATTCTCAACACAACAATACCATATCAAGGGACAAGCTAATACTTTTAGAAGAATGGGAACAGTGTCCAAATATTTTCTTCTATAGTCTCTGTTTTACATCATCAAAGCCAAGCATGTATTGACATGAGTTGGGGCGGCAGGTAGCCAAGTGGTTAGAGTGTTGAGAGAGTAACCGGAAGGTTGCAAGACTGAATCACCGAGCTGACAAGGTAAAAATCTGTTGTTCTGCCCCTGAACAAGGCAGTTAATCCACTGTTCCTAGGCTGTCATTGAAAATAAGAATTTGTTCTTAACTGACTTGCCTAGTTAAATAAAGGGGGAACATTTTTTTTAATTAGTTGAGAGTCCAGTCAAGTAGTATTGCCACCTCATAACCACAAGAGGGACTCAGAGTTATCTTCTTACAACCCCTTTAAGCAAGTGAGGTTGGCAAGACGAGCACTTTGTTTACTCCAGCAGCCAGGTAGTTTGAGTGGCCTGGCAAGAGCGGGGTATTTCAGCAGAGATATCCAGTTGTGATCAAGCACCAATACTCCTCTCCCACAGAGAAGGACGTCACTGCCTGGGTGTTGCTGGGTCTTGGCTATGCTGGGTCACCATGGAAGCAGAAAGGGAGGAGATGGATGGCAGATGAAAAGCGTGCCAAGCTCCTCAATATGCTCCTAAAGTGATACTCATACATTACCAGAGAACAACCCTTACACGGACACATACATACTTTGCTCTTTCCTCCTGAAAAGTGAACATACAGTTGAAGTCGGAGCATTTAAAATTTAAAATTCTACCACTCCACAAATGTCTTGTTAACAAACTATAGTTTTGGCAAGTCGGTTAGGACATCTACTACTCTTTGCTTGACATCATGGGAAAATCAAAAGAAATCAGCCAAGACCTCAGAAAATAAATTGTAGACCTCCACACGTCTGGTTCATCCTTGGGAGCAATTTCTAAACGCCTGAAGGTACCACGTTCATCTGTACAAACAATAGTACGCAAGTATAAACACCATGGGACAACGCAGCCATCATTACCTCTCAGGAAGGAGACGCGTTCTGTCTCCTAGAGATGAACGTACTTTGGTGCGAAAAGTGCAAATCAATCCCAGAACAACAGCAAAGGACCTTGTGAAGATGCTGGCGGAAACAGGTGCAAAAGTATCTATATCCATAGTAAAACGAGTCCTATAGCGACATAACCTGAAAGGCCACTGCTCCAAACCCGCCATAAAAAAGCCAGACTACGGTTTGCAACTGCACATGGGGACAAAGATCGTACTTTTGGAGAAATGTCCTCTGGTCTGATGAAACAAAAATTGAACTGTTTGGCCATAATGACCATCGTTATGTTTGGAGGAAAAAGGGGGAGGCTTGCAAGCCGAAGAACACCATCCCAACCGTGAAGCACGGGGGTGGCATCATCATGCTGTGGGGGTGCTTTGCTGCAGGAGGGACTGGTGCACTTCACAAAATAGATGGCATCATGAGGTTGGAAAATTATGTGGATATATTGAAGCAACATCTCAAGATATCAGTCAGGAAGTTAAAGCTTGGTCGCAAATGGGTCTTCCAAATGGACAATGACCCCAAGCATACTTCCAAAGTTGTTGCAAAATGGCTTAAGGACAAAAAAGTCAAGGTATTGGAGTGGCCATCACAAAGCCCTGACCTCAATCCTATTGAACATTTGTAGGCAGAACTGAAAAAGCGTGTGCGAGCAAGGAGGCCTACAAACCCGACTCAGTTACACCAGCTCTGTCAGGAGGAATGGGCCAAAATTCACCCAACTTATTGGGGGAAGCTTGTGGAAGGCTACCCAAAACATTTGACCCAAGTTAAACAATTTAAAGGCAATGCTACCAAATACTAATTGAGTGTATGTAAACTTCTGACCCACTGGGAATGTGATGAAAGAAATAAAAGCTGAAATAAATCATTCTCTCTACTATTATTCTGACATTTCACATTCTTAAAATAAAGTGGTGATCCTAACTGGCCCAAGACAGGGAATTTTTACAAGGATTAAATGTCAGGAATTGTGAAAAAATTCTCAATGTACCCTCAAAGACTGATTTCACACCCTATCAATGGCTTCTGATGTTTAGCTCAGCATACAAGATACCACGGAGTCAAACATGTCCACAGGAACAGCTGTACAGGAGCTCACCAAACATACTCACCCTTATTCAAAGTTGATGGACAGTTGAATTATATGTAAATAAACACAGTGTCTATGTCTAAGACTGATGAGTGTCGATCTGTCTGGGGTTTTTTTGCCTATGAGGAATCATATTCAGGTTAGTTCAAAGAGACATACAACTCTAATGCAAGGAGCCTATAGAAGGCTGTTTGGATTAAACATCTGCACACACACTTACACCTACATGCATTTACACTGAACAAAAATATAAACGCAACACACAACAATTTCAAAGATTATACTGAGTTACAGTTCATATAAAGGAAATCAGTCAATTTAAATAAATTCATTAGGCCCTAATCTATGGATTTCACATGACTGGGAATACAGATATGCATCTGTTGGGCACAGATACTATAAAAAAAAGGTAGGGGCGTGGATCAGAAAACCAGTCAGTATCTGGTGTGACCACCATTTGCCTCATGCAGCGCAACACATTTCCTTTGCATAGAGTTGATCAGGCTGTTTATTGTGGAATGTTTTCCCACTCCTCTTCAATGGCTGTGCAAAGTTGCTGGATATCAGTGGGAACTGGAACACGCTGAAACACGCTGTCGTACATGTTGTACAGTGTACATGCATTCACTGCATGCACATAAGGTACAGTACACAGAGGCTTTGTAAGCAGTGTTTACAATAAAGCATCAAATCAAAATAAAATGTTATAGTTTGCATACACACATTTAGCAGATGTTATTGCGGTTGTAGCGAAATGCTTGTGTTCCTAGCTCCAACAGTGCAGTAATATCTAACAATACACACACATCTAAAAGTAAATGAATGGAATTAAGAAATAAAGAATGTATAAATAATTCTAATGCAAACAGATAGAGACGTGGCTACCCACTGATACATACCGAACATTACACACACACACAGACGCACACACACACCAACAATAACCAACACTCATTTGTCGTGCTTTGCCCAGGAGTTGGTGTATGTCTACAACCCCCTTTGCCGCCACCGTGTTCCCTAACTCAGCATATTGAGAGGGTCTACTGATTACTAGTGAAAGTTGATTGTCAGGTAGGTTAGCTCAGTGACCGATAGCTAGATCAGAACCGTTGTTTAGTGTTAAAAGCTACTCCCTACATGTCTATGTCTGTCTCTTTCTCCATGCTCCATTGTCGCATTTTAGGCATATAGACATCTTACAACGTATGATATCTGGATCACCAAATGCAACTATGCCTTGAACATGCATGTTTAAAAAATCAGAATGAACCTTTGTTTCTTGTTTAATCCGTTCTCCTTATCCAGTGCACGTCTGCCTGTCTCGTGGTTTAAACACTGTTATTATAGCTGGCATCATTCTCTCATCAGAACATTTAAAAGGGACTTTGAAACCCTTAAGTGGATCAAACACACACACACACACACACACACACACACACACACACACACACACACACACACACACACACACACACACACACACACACACACACACACACACACACAATTTCCCCAAACATTTATGCAGATACTCATGTTAAATGTTAAATACTGGTACATGACATACTGTATGGTACAGTATATACTTTCAGGCATTATTTGTAAAGTACTTGAAGGTCAAGAATTTGAATGCTCTGTGCAATATAAATTCAACATCTCAATTTCAGCTAATGCCAGTTTGTTAGACTCACTCAACATGCCAAGATACTGTACAATTATAGGGACGACATTTATAAGACAGCAATGGTAACTGATCCATTTGGTTTGGACAAAGTTAAGTATCAGAGTCAATATGCAAATCAGGGGATATGCAACAAGGAAACTGACTGGATTGGAAAGACAGTGATACTTATCCACAGCATGTATCAGTGTGTGTGTGCGTGCGTGCGTGCGTGCTTTCCTGTTAGACATCTAAACACCTCAGATCTCAGTTGGATCTGGACAGGTCTATAATAGGGATTTTAATCTAAATGGGACCATATGTTTAAATAAAGGATAAATAAATAAATACATATTTGAGCTGAGATTGTGTAGTTAGGTGTGGGAGTTGGAAACAGCAGAGCACGAGTCGCTTTGAAGAAAGTTTAGCTGGGCCAAGAATCATGCTGTCCACCACAGCTACAATATTACTGGGAAAATTAAAAGCATGAAAGTCAAGCTAAAGTCAAGCAAAAAATTGCACCCATTGTCTGGGTCAGTATCTGCAGACATATGACCAAATCCAACTAATTCAACATCAGCTGGTACTGGATACTTTGTTTCTAAATCAGTTGGTACCAGAATCAGATAGTCACTGTTTCCAGATCAGCTGGTAATGGATACTCACGGGGTGTTTCTCAATATGCATACTACCGTGCTCCACACTCTTATGCTCCAAGTGCATTCTCCGAGGATGCTATCTTGAGTACATCTTGTGAGGACAAGAGTGTGGAGAACGCATAAAACATTTCATTTGTATTACCTCACGCTACATCTCCCCATTTACTGAACCTTCTTCCAGCCAGGACAATGGAAACAATTGAGATGAAACAAGATATACACAAAGCAGAAATTTTACTTCATAACTATCAGCTAGCTAGCTATATTTGAATCGTAATAATGTAGTTAACCAGATAGTGTAACAGGCAAAAATGACCTAAAACTAATGTTATCCAAGGTAGATGTAAATTCTACGTGACCATCTGGCTAGCTAAGAGTAGAAGCTAGCCAGTTAGCCCTATTTACGTACTATGGGCTTACGACCTACAGTGGGTATTGAAGGCAGGTAACCCTGCCAAAATTAACACAGCATGTATTTATTAACGCATCAAGATAAAATATTGTACAGGCAACATATGAGATGTGAATAGGCAACATTTAAATCTGAAGTCAGTGTATTTTCTCTCGCTTCAGCTGAAATAATGGTTGATTTTAAGAAAATTTGCTGAATTTTTACAAGGTTGCATCATATTTCTTTGTATACTTTCCGTTGAAGCTTCCATCAATGCATGCTTCAAAATATGTACAGTGGCTTGCGAAAGTATTCACCCCCCCATTTTCCTATTTTGTTGCCTTACAACCTGTAAATAAATTACTTTTTTGGGAGGTTTGTATCATTTGATTTACACAACATGCCTACTACTTTGAAGATGCAAAATATTATTTATTGTGAAACAAACAAGAAATAAGACAAAAATAAGAACTTGAGCGTGCATAACTATTCACCCCCCAAAGTCAATACTTTGCAGAGACACCTTTTGTAGCAATTACAGCTGCAAGTCTCTTGGGGTATATCTCTATAAGCTTGTCACATCTAGCCACGGGGATTTTTGCCCATTCTTCAAGGCAAAACTGCTCCAGCTCCTTCAAGTTGGATGGGTTCCGCTGGTGTACAGCAATCTTTAAGTCATACCACGGACTCTCAATTGGATTGAGGTCTGGGCTTTGACTAGGCCATTCCAAGACATTTAAATGTTTCCCCTTAAACCAGTATGCTTAGGGTCATTGTCCTGCTGGAAGGTGAACCTCCATCCCAGTCTCAAATCTCTGGAAGACAAACAGGTTTCCCTCAAGAATTTCCATGTATTTAGCACCCTCCATCATTCCTTCAATTCGGACCAGTTTCCCAGTCCCTGCCAATGAAAAACATCCTCACAGCATGATGCTGCCACCACCATGCGTCACTGTGGGGATGGTGTTCTCGGGGTGATAAGAGGTGTTGGGTTTGCGCCAGACATTGTGTTTTCCTTGATGGCCAAAAAGCAACATTTTAGTGTCATCTGAGCAGAGTACCTTCTCCCATATGTTTGGGGAGTCTCCCACATAACTTTTGGCGAACACCAAATGTGTTTGCTTATTTGTTTCTTTAAGCAATGGCTTTTTTTCTGGACACTCTTCCGTAAAGCCCAGCTCTGTGGAGTGTCCGGGTTAAAGTGGTCTTGATGGTCAAAAAGCAAAATTTTTGTGTCATCTGACCAGAGTACCATCTCCCATATGTTTGGGGAGTCTCCCACATAACTTTTGGCGAACACCAAATGTGTTTGCTTATTTGTTTCTCTAAGCAATGGCTTTTTTTCTGGCCACTCTTCCGTAAAGCCCAGCTCTGTGCAGTGTCTGGGTTAAAGTGGTCCTGTGGACAGATACTCCAATCTCCGCTGTGGAGCTTTGCAGCTCCTTCAGGATTATCTTTGGTCTCTTTGTTGCCTCTCTGATTAATGCCCTCTTTGCCTGGTCCGTGAGTTTTGGTGGGCGGCCCTCTCTTGGCAGGTTTGTTGTGGTGCCCTATTCTTTCCATTGTTTAATAATGGATTTAATGGTGCTCCATGGGATGTTTCAGATATTTTTTTATAGCCCAACACTGATCTGTACTTCTCCACAACTTTGTCCCTGACCTGTTTGGAGAGCTCCTTGGTCTTCATAGTGCCGCTTGCTTGGTGGTGCCCCTTGCTTAGTGGTGTTGCAGACTCTTTAGACTTTCAGAACAGGTGTATATATACTGAGATCATGTGACAGATCATGTGACACTTAGATTGCACACAGGTGGACTTTATTTAACTTATTATGTGACTTCTGAAGTTAATTGGTTGCACCAGATCTTATTTAGGGGCCTCATAGCAAAGGGGGTGAATACATATGCATGCACCACTTTTCCGTTTTTATTTCTTTTCATTTCACTTCACCAATTTGGACTATTTTGTGTATGTCTATTATATGAAATCCACATAAAAATCAATTTAAATTACAGGTTGTTATGCAACACAATAGGAAAAACACCAAGGGGGATGAATAGTTTTGCAAGGCACTGTACAAATGGAGTACCCATTCAAAAAGTGCCCTCCATGCTCCGTTTCGCATACTTTGATTTGGACTCATACTCCGACCCTCCCGTGGTCCGAGCACGCAAATTGGAGCACGGAGTCCAAATCAAAGTATGTGTCACGTTCTGACCTTAGTTCCTTTTTTATGTCTTTATTTTAGTTTGGTCAAGGCGTGAGTTGGGGTGGGCATTCTATGTTGTTTTTCTATGTTTTGTTCTGTCGTTAGATTTCTATGTGTTGGGCCTAGTATGGTTCTCAATCAGAGGCAGGTGTCAGTCGTTGTCTCTGATTGGGAGCCATATTGAGGTACCCTGTTTTTCATTGTGTGTTGTGGGTGATTGTTTCCTGTTGTAGTGTTTGTTTCACATTTCAGGACTGTTTCGGTTTTCGGTATTATTCACTCTGTTATTTTTAATTTTAATTTTCAGTTTTAATAAATTAAAATGGACACTTACCACGCTGCGTATTGGTCCGATCCTTGCTACTCCTCAGACGAAGAGGACGAGAACCGTTACAGTATGCATATTGTCATGACGTCGCCTGCTTGGGTAGTGCAAACCCCATCCCCCTCTCCCTGCCTCTCCCTTTCCTACCACAACCCATGCGGTGATCACAGAGAGATGTCGTAAATTCCTGAGAATCTCCTCATGGCCAACAGTATTAAGAGAGAGGGTAAACTTTCAGGACAAAGGAATTCTCTTCCACCTCACAGAACTTGAGGTACGAACATATTTCATATTCCTGCAAAAGTATGAAAGCTCGGTGGAGAGTCCAGCTATGAACCGGTCCATTTGTCACCACGTGGGAAACTCATGTGAGACTGTGGGACCACATTACCATACCGCTGTTTATATAATAACCTCAGATATGAGGTTTACATCTGTTTGTTGTATAAAATGAATGAGTGAGTATAATACTGTTTTTATAAATGTGTAATATGATTTTGGACTGTTTAATTAAGAAAAATACAAATACCTTTTTGATTTGAACTAAATCCAAGGACCGCCCTGAGCCCAGTATGGATCAGAGACCATGGGACAGCCCCTCTCTGCTATCTGAATAATAGCCAACTCTAAGAAATTACCATTTAGACCATGTTTATCCTCCAAGGAGGAGAACGAAGGTTGAGTATAATTGCTGAATCTTTAACCATACCACGTGGTTAAAACTCTTATACTAATAAGAACAAGTTTTGATATTGACTACTAGTCTGCAGCTAGGAATTCGGTATCATTGAACGCGAAGAAAGACAACCGCCGAAACATCCATCCTATAACTGTCACGTTCCTGACCTGTTTTCTGTTGTTTTGTATGTGTTTAGTTGGTCAGGGCGTGAGTTGGGGTGGGTATTCTATGTTGTGTGTCTAGTTCGTCTGTTTCTGTGTTCAGCCTAATATGGTTCTCAATCAGAGACAGCTGTCATTCGTTGTCCCTGATTGAGAATCATATATAGGTGGCTTGTTTTGTGTTGGGGATTGTGGGTGGTTGTTTCCTGTCTCTGTGTTTATGTTCTGCACCAGATAGGACTGTCTCGGCTTTCACGTTTGTTGTTTTGTAATGTTTGTTAATGTTCATCGTTTATTGTTTAATTAAACATGTTGAACACTAACTGTGCTGCATTTTGGTCCTCTCCTTCATCCCAGGAAGAAAGCCGTTACAGAACCACCCACCAAACCCGGATCAAGCAGCGGGTTAACGGGCAGCAGCGACAGCAGCAGTGGTTCAAGGAGGAATGGACATGGGAGGAGATTCTGGACGGAGAAGGACCCTGGGCAGAGCCAGAGGAGTGTCGCCGCCCAAAAGCGGAGCTGGAGGCATCTAAAGCGGAGAGGCGGCATTATGAGGCGCTAGCAAGGCAGAGCGGCTGGAAGCCCGAGAGGCTCACCCAAAAATTTCTTGGGGGGGGGGGGCTAAAGGGGAGTGTGGCGAAGTCAGGTAGGAGACCTGCGCCAACTTCCCGGGCTTACCGTGGAGAGCGAGAGTACGGGCAGACACCGTGTTACGCAGTAGAGCGCATGGTGTCTCCTGTACGTGTTCATAGCCCGGTGCGGGTTATTCCACCTCCCCGCACTAGCCGGGCTAGAGTGAGCATTGAGCCAAGTGCCATGAAGCCGGCTCTACATATCTGGCCTCCAGTACGTCTCCTCGGGCCGGTGTACATGGCACCAGTCTTACGCATGGTGTCCCCGGTTCGCCAACACAGCCCAGTGCGGGTTATTCCACCTCCCCGCACTGGACGGGCTACGGGGAGCATGCAACCAGGTAAGGTTGGGCAGGCTCAGTGCTCAAGGGAGCCAGTACGCCTGCACGGTCCGGTATATCCGGCGCTACCTTCCCGCCCCAGCCCATTGCCTACACCACGCACCAGGCTTCCAGTGCGTCTCCAGAGCCCTGGTCCTCCTCCACGCACTCTCCCTGTGGTGCGTGTCTCCAGCTCGGTACCACCAGTTCCGGCACCACGCACCAGGCCTACTGTGCGCCTCAGCAGGTCAGAGTCGGCCGTCTGCCCAACGCCGCCTGTACTGCTCGTCTGCCCAGCGCCGTCTGAGCTGCCTGCACTGCTCGTCTGCCCAGCACCGTCTGAGCTGCCTGCACTGCTCGTCTGCCCAGCACCATCTGAGCTGCCTGTCTGCCCAGCGCCGTCTGAGCCATCCGTCTGCCCAGCGCCGTCTGAGCCATCCGTCTGCCCAGCGCCGTCTGAGCCATCCGTCTGCCCAGCGCCGTCTGAGCCATCCGTCTGCCCAGCGCCGTCTGAGCCATCCGTCTGCCCAGCGCCGTCTGAGCCATCCGTCTGCCCAGCGCCGTCTGAGCCATCTGTCTGCCCAGCGCCATCTGAGCCATCTGTCTGCCCAGCGCCATCTGAGCCATCCGTCTGCCACGAGCCATTAGAGCCGCCCGTCTGTCCCGAGCCATTAGAGCCGTCCGTCAGTCAGGAGCCGCTAGAGCCGTCCGTCAGTCAGGAGCCGCCAGAGCCGCCAGCCAGTCAGGAGCCGCCAGAGCCGCCAGCCAGTCAGGAGCCGCCAGAGCCGCCAGCCAGTCAGGAGCCGCCAGAGCCGCCAGCCAGTCAGGAGCCGCCAGAGCCGCCAGCCAGTCAGGAGCCGCCAGAGCCGCCAGCCAGTCAGGAGCCGCCAGAGCCGCCAGCCAGTCAGGAGCCGCCAGAGCCGCCAGCCAGTCAGGAGCCGCCAGAGCCGCCAGCCAGTCAGGAGCCGCCAGAGCCGCCAGCCAGTCAGGAGCTGCCAGAGCCGCCAGCCAGTCAGGAGCTGCCAGAGCTGCCCTACAGTCATGAGCTGCCCTACAGTCATGAGCTGCCCTACAGTCATGAGCTGCCCTACAGTCATGAGCTGCCCTACAGACATGAGCTGCCCTACAGACATGAGCTGCCCTCCAGTCATGAGCTGCCCTCCAGTCATGAGCTGCCCTTCAGTCATGAGCTGCCCTTCAGTCATGAGCTGCCCTCCAGTCATGAGCTGCCCTCCAGTCATGAGCTGCCCTCCAGTCATGAGCTGCCCTCCAGTCATGAGCTGCCCTTCAGTCATGAGCTGCCCTTCAGTCATGAGCTGCCCTCCAGTCATGAGCTGCCCTCCAGTCATGAGCTGCCCTCCAGTCATGAGCTGCCCTACAGTCATGAGCTGCCCTACAGTCATGAGCTGCCACCCAGTCATGAGCTGCCCTACAGTCATGAGCTGCCACCCAGTCCGGAGCTGCCACCCAGTCCGGAGCTGCCACTCAGTACGGAGCTGCCACTCAGTCCGGAGCTGCCATTAGTCCAGAGTTGTCCCTCTGTCCTAAGCTACCTCTCTGTCCGGAGCGATTTCTCTGTCCTGAGCTACCTCTCTGTCCTGAGCTACCTCTCTGTCCTGAGCTACCTCTCTGTCCTGAGCTACCTCTCTGTCCTGAGCTACCTCTCGGTCCTGAGTTGTCTCCTCTATTTAGGAGGGGCCTTGGTGAAGGTTCCTGGACCATGGTCGGGGGCGAGGGTCGCCACTCAAAGGACGCTAAGGAGGGGGACAAAGACAGTGGTGGAGTGGTGTCCTCGTCCACCGCCGGAGCCGCCACCGCGGACAGATGCCCACCCAGACCCTCCCCTTGAGTTTTAGGGGTGCGCCCGGAGTTTGCACCTTGAGGGGGGGGTTATGTCACGTTCCTGACCTGTTTTCTGTTGTTTTGTATGTGTTTAGTTGGTCAGGGCGTGAGTTGGGGTGGGTATTCTATGTTGTGTGTCTAGTTCGTCTGTTTCTGTGTTCAGCCTAATATGGTTCTCAATCAGAGACAGCTGTCATTCGTTGTCCCTGATTGAGAATCATATATAGGTGGCTTGTTTTGTGTTGGGGATTGTGGGTGGTTGTTTCCTGTCTCTGTGTTTATGTTCTGCACCAGATAGGACTGTCTCGGCTTTCACGTTTGTTGTTTTGTAATGTTTGTTAATGTTCATCGTTTATTGTTTAATTAAACATGTTGAACACTAACTGTGCTGCATTTTGGTCCTCTCCTTCATCCCAGGAAGAAAGCCGTTACAGAACCACCCACCAAACCCGGATCAAGCAGCGGGTTAACGGGCAGCAGCGACAGCAGCAGTGGTTCAAGGAGGAATGGACATGGGAGGAGATTCTGGACGGAGAAGGACCCTGGGCAGAGCCAGAGGAGTGTCGCCGCCCAAAAGCGGAGCTGGAGGCATCTAAAGCGGAGAGGCGGCATTATGAGGCGCTAGCAAGGCAGAGCGGCTGGAAGCCCGAGAGGCTCACCCAAAAATTTCTTGGGGGGGGGGCTAAAGGGGAGTGTGGCGAAGTCAGGTAGGAGACCTGCGCCAACTTCCCGGGCTTACCGTGGAGAGCGAGAGTACGGGCAGACACCGTGTTACGCAGTAGAGCGCATGGTGTCTCCTGTACGTGTTCATAGCCCGGTGCGGGTTATTCCACCTCCCCGCACTAGCCGGGCTAGAGTGAGCATTGAGCCAAGTGCCATGAAGCCGGCTCTACATATCTGGCCTCCAGTACGTCTCCTCGGGCCGGTGTACATGGCACCAGCCTTACGCATGGTGTCCCCGGTTCGCCAACACAGCCCAGTGCGGGTTATTCCACCTCCCCGCACTGGACGGGCTACGGGGAGCATGCAACCAGGTAAGGTTGGGCAGGCTCAGTGCTCAAGGGAGCCAGTACGCCTGCACGGTCCGGTATATCCGGCGCTACCTTCCCGCCCCAGCCCAGTGCCTACACCACGCACCAGGCTTCCAGTGCGTCTCCAGAGCCCTGGTCCTCCTCCACGCACTCTCCCTGTGGTGCGTGTCTCCAGCTCGGTACCACCAGTTCCGGCACCACGCACCAGGCCTACTGTGCGCCTCAGCAGGTCAGAGTCGGCCGTCTGCCCAACGCCGCCTGTACTGCTCGTCTGCCCAGCGCCGTCTGAGCTGCCTGCACTGCTCGTCTGCCCAGCACCGTCTGAGCTGCCTGCACTGCTCGTCTGCCCAGCACCATCTGAGCTGCCTGTCTGCCCAGCGCCGTCTGAGCCATCCGTCTGCCCAGCGCCGTCTGAGCCATCCGTCTGCCCAGCGCCGTCTGAGCCATCCGTCTGCCCAGCGCCGTCTGAGCCATCCGTCTGCCCAGCGCCGTCTGAGCCATCCGTCTGCCCAGCGCCGTCTGAGCCATCTGTCTGCCCAGCGCCATCTGAGCCATCTGTCTGCCCAGCGCCATCTGAGCCATCCGTCTGCCACGAGCCATTAGAGCCGCCCGTCTGTCCCGAGCCATTAGAGCCGTCCGTCAGTCAGGAGCCGCTAGAGCCGTCCGTCAGTCAGGAGCCGCCAGAGCCGCCAGCCAGTCAGGAGCCGCCAGAGCCGCCAGCCAGTCAGGAGCCGCCAGAGCCGCCAGCCAGTCAGGAGCCGCCAGAGACGCCAGCCAGTCAGGAGCCGCCAGAGCCGCCAGCCAGTCAGGAGCCGCCAGAGCCGCCAGCCAGTCAGGAGCTGCCAGAGCCGCCAGCCAGTCAGGAGCTGCCAGAGCCGCCAGCCAGTCAGGAGCTGCCAGAGCTGCCCTACAGTCATGAGCTGCCCTACAGTCATGAGCTGCCCTACAGTCATGAGCTGCCCTACAGACATGAGCTGCCCTACAGACATGAGCTGCCCTCCAGTCATGAGCTGCCCTCCAGTCATGAGCTGCCCTTCAGTCATGAGCTGCCCTTCAGTCATGAGCTGCCCTCCAGTCATGAGCTGACCTCCAGTCATGAGCTGCCCTCCAGTCATGAGCTGCCCTCCAGTCATGAGCTGCCCTACAGTCATGAGCTGCCACCCAGTCATGAGCTGCCCTACAGTCATGAGCTGCCACCCAGTCCGGAGCTGCCACCCAGTCCGGAGCTGCCACTCAGTCTGGAGCTGCCACTCAGTCCGGAGCTGCCATTAGTCCAGAGTTGTCCCTCTGTCCTAAGCTACCTCTCTGTCCGGAGCGATTTCTCTGTCCTGAGCTACCTCTCTGTCCTGAGCTACCTCTCTGTCCTGAGCTACCTCTCTGTCCTGAGCTACCTCTCTGTCCTGAGCTACCTCTCGGTCCTGAGTTGTCTCCTCTATTTAGGAGGGGCCTTGGTGAAGGTTCCTGGACCATGGTCGGGGGCGAGGGTCGCCACTCAAAGGACGCTAAGGAGGGGGACAAAGACAGTGGTGGAGTGGTGTCCTCGTCCACCGCCGGAGCCGCCACCGCGGACAGATGCCCACCCAGACCCTCCCCTTGAGTTTTAGGGGTGCGCCCGGAGTTCGCACCTTGAGGGGGGGGTTCTGTCACGTTCCTGACCTGTTTTCTGTTGTTTTGTATGTGTTTAGTTGGTCAGGGCGTGAGTTGGGGTGGGTATTCTATGTTGTGTGTCTAGTTCGTCTGTTTCTGTGTTCAGCCTAATATGGTTCTCAATCAGAGACAGCTGTCATTCGTTGTCCCTGATTGAGAATCATATATAGGTGGCTTGTTTTGTGTTGGGGATTGTGGGTGGTTGTTTCCTGTCTCTGTGTTTATGTTCTGCACCAGATAGGACTGTCTCGGCTTTCACGTTTGTTGTTTTGTAATGTTTGTTAATGTTCATCGTTTATTGTTTAATTAAACATGTTGAACACTAACTGTGCTGCATTTTGGTCCTCTCCTTCATCCCAGGAAGAAAGCCGTTACAGAACCACCCACCAAACCCGGATCAAGCAGCGGGTTAACGGGCAGCAGCGACAGCAGCAGTGGTTCAAGGAGGAATGGACATGGGAGGAGATTCTGGACGGAGAAGGACCCTGGGCAGAGCCAGAGGAGTGTCGCCGCCCAAAAGCGGAGCTGGAGGCATCTAAAGCGGAGAGGCGGCATTATGAGGCGCTAGCAAGGCAGAGCGTCTGGAAGCCCGAGAGGCTCACCCAAAAATGTCTTGGGGGGGGGGGGGGGGGCTAAAGGGGAGTGTGGCGAAGTCAGGTAGGAGACCTGCACCAACTTCCCGGGCTTACCGTGGAGAGCGAGAGTACGGGCAGACACCGTGTTACGCAGTAGAGCGCATGGTGTCTCCTGTACGTGTTCATAGCCCGGTGCGGGTTATTCCACCTCCCCGCACTAGCCGGGCTAGAGTGAGCATTGAGCCAAGTGCCATGAAGCCGGCTCTACATATCTGGCCTCCAGTACGTCTCCTCGGGCCGGTGTACATGGCACCAGCCTTACGCATGGTGTCCCCAGTTCGCCAACACAGCCCAGTGCGGGTTATTCCACCTCCCCGCACTAGCCGGGCTAGAGTGAGCATTGAGCCAAGTGCCATGAAGCCGGCTCTACATATCTGGCCTCCAGTACGTCTCCTCGGGCCGGTGTACATGGCACCAGCCTTACGCATGGTGTCCCCGGTTCGCCAACACAGCCCAGTGCGGGTTATTCCACCTCCCCGCACTGGACGGGCTACGGGGAGCATGCAACCAGGTAAGGTTGGGCAGGCTCAGTGCTCAAGGGAGCCAGTACGCCTGCACGGTCCGGTATATCCGGCGCTACCTTCCCCGCCCCAGCCCATTGCCTACACCACGCACCAGGCTTCCAGTGCGTCTCCAGAGCCCTGGTCCTCCTCCACGCACTCTCCCTGTGGTGCGTGTCTCCAGCTCGGTACCACCAGTTCCGGCACCACGCACCAGGCCTACTGTGCGCCTCAGCAGGTCAGAGTCGGCCGTCTGCCCAACGCCGCCTGTACTGCTCGTCTGCCCAGCGCCGTCTGAGCTGCCTGCACTGCTCGTCTGCCCAGCACCGTCTGAGCTGCCTGCACTGCTCGTCTGCCCAGCACCATCTGAGCTGCCTGTCTGCCCAGCGCCGTCTGAGCCATCTGTCTGCCCAGCGCCGTCTGAGCCATCCGTCTGCCCAGCGCCGTCTGAGCCATCCGTCTGCCCAGCGCCGTCTGAGCCATCCGTCTGCCCAGCGCCGTCTGAGCCATCTGTCTGCCCAGCGCCGTCTGAGCCATCTGTCTGCCCAGCGCCGTCTGAGCCATCCGTCTGCCCAGCGCCGTCTGAGCCATCCGTCTGCCCAGCGCCGTCTGAGCCATCCGCCTGCCCAGCGCCGTCTGAGCCATCTGTCTGCCCAGCGCCGTCTGAGCCATCTGTCTGCCCAGCGCCGTCTGAGCCATCTGTCTGCCCAGCGCCATCTGAGCCATCTGTCTGCCCAGCGCCATCTGAGCCATCCGTCTGCCACGAGCCATTAGAGCCGCCCGTCTGTCCCGAGCCATTAGAGCCGTCCGTCAGTCAGGAGCTGCCAGAGCCGCCAGCCAGTCAGGAGCTGCCAGAGCCGCCAGCCAGTCAGGAGCTGCCAGAGCTGCCCTACAGTCATGAGCTGCCCTACAGTCATGAGCTGCCCTACAGTCATGAGCTGCCCTACAGTCATGAGCTGCCCTCCAGTCATGAGCTGCCCTCCAGTCATGAGCTGCCCTCCAGTCATGAGCTGCCCTTCAGTCATGAGCTGCCCTTCAGTCATGAGCTGCCCTCCAGTCATGAGCTGCCCTCCAGTCATGAGCTGCCCTCCAGTCATGAGCTGCCCTCCAGTCATGAGCTGCCCTACAGTCATGAGCTGCCACCCAGTCATGAGCTGCCCTACAGTCATGAGCTGCCACCCAGTCCGGAGCTGCCACCCAGTCCGGAGCTGCCACTCAGTCCGGAGCTGCCATTAGTCCAGAGTTGTCCCTCTGTCCTAAGCTACCTCTCTGTCCGGAGCGATTTCTCTGTCCTGAGCTACCTCTCTGTCCTGACCTACCTCTCTGTCCTGAGCTACCTCTCTGTCCTGAGCTACCTCTCGGTTCTGAGTTGTCTCCTCTATTTAGGAGGGGCCTTGGTGAAGGTTCCTGGACCATGGTCGGGGGCGAGGGTCGCCACTCAAAGGACGCTAAGGAGGGGGACAAAGACAGTGGTGGAGTGGTGTCCTCGTCCACCGCCGGAGCCGCCACCGCGGACAGATGCCCACCCAGACCCTCCCCTTGAGTTTTAGGGGTGCGCCCGGAGTTCGCACCTTGAGGGGGGGGTTCTGTCACGTTCCTGACCTGTTTTCTGTTGTTTTGTATGTGTTTAGTTGGTCAGGGCGTGAGTTGGGGTGGGTATTCTATGTTGTGTGTCTAGTTCGTCTGTTTCTGTGTTCAGCCTAATATGGTTCTCAATCAGAGACAGCTGTCATTCGTTGTCCCTGATTGAGAATCATATATAGGTGGCTTGTTTTGTGTTGGGGATTGTGGGTGGTTGTTTCCTGTCTCTGTGTTTATGTTCTGCACCAGATAGGACTGTCTCGGCTTTCACGTTTGTTGTTTTGTAATGTTTGTTAATGTTCATCGTTTATTGTTTAATTAAACATGTTGAACACTAACTGTGCTGCATTTTGGTCCTCTCCTTCATCCCAGGAAGAAAGCCGTTACAATAACGAATGTGACTCTGAACAATCCACAATAACTACGACAGAAGGAACTCCAACCAAAACGAACTTCTCTCCAACGATCAAGACGACACACACACCGAGCGTAACTATATATATATTGATTGCAATTGTTCCCGAATGAGTGAGCGTTCATGTGTAAGGATTAGCATGTCAATTGTTATAATTATGGACTCTGTAGTGAATTCTTAGTCGAACGCCATTTCCCCTTTGTCTAACAAGCAATGCCGGTTCAGCCCACTAGGGCATATTTCTCCCATCATTTCATGTAACTATTTTAAGTTTGTTTGTTTGTTTATGCATTTCTGTGAATTAATTAGTTAGTAATAAATAAATGATTTAAGACAATTGATGTATGGATGACTCATAGTGAAGACTGGGTTCGTGCAGATAATCAACAATTTACGATGTTTGGAATGAGACTAACGTGAGGTACAGTAAATAAATCATTAATTAGAGGACTATTGATCAGATATGAAAATATCTGAAAGGTTATATTGGGAAATTATAACTTTGTAATCTAATAACTTTCCCTGGTGCCCTCGAATTCATAGTTAATTAGTTACGTTATTACTCAAGTGATCGCGTAATCCCTAATTACAGGAATCTTTGATAAAAACTATAAGTCTTCAATTTAACGATAGCAAAGACACGACAATAGTATGCATTTTGAGTATTATGCATTTTGAGAAACACCCACTGTTTCCAGATCAGTTGGTGAATTGGATAGTCATGGATTCCAGATCAGCTGTTTGGAATGTGACTGGGCAGGACCAGAGCATCTGTTTAAAAGGGATCTTCAAGAAGGAAGGCTATCACTCCATTTTGCAACGCCATGCCATACCCTATGGACGGCGCTTAATTGGAGCCAATTTCCTCCTACAACAGGACAATGACCCAAAGCACAGCTCCAAACTATGCAAGAACTGTTTAGGGAAGAAGCAGTCAGCTGGTATTCTGTCTATAATGGAGTGGCCAGCACAGTCACCGGATCTCAACCCTACTGAGCTGTTGTGAGAGCAGCTTGACCGTATGGTACGTAAGAAGTGCCTATCAAGCCAATCCAATTTGTGGGAGGTGCTTCAGGAAGCATGGGCGAAAATCTCTTCAGATTACCTCAACAAATTGACAACTAGAATGGCAAAGGTCTGCAAGGCTGTAATTGCTGCAAATTGAGTTTATTTGACGAATGCAAATTTTGAAGGACACAATTATTATTTCAATTAAAAATCATTATTTATAACCTTGCCAATGTCTTGACTATATTTCCTATTAATTTTGCAACTCATTTCATGTATGTTTTCATGGAAAACAAGGACATTTCTAAGTGACCACAAACTTTTGAAAGTAGTATATACAGTTGAAGTCGGAAGTTTACATACACTTAGGTTGGAGTCAGTAAAACTCAGTTTTCAACCACTCCACAAATTTCTTGTTAACAAACTATAGTTTTGGCAAGTCGGTTAGGACATCTACTTTGTGCATGACACAAGTAATTTTTCCAACAATTGTTTACAGACAGATTATTTCACTTATAATTCACTGTATCACAATTCCAGTGGGTCAGAAGTTACCATACACTAAGTTGACTGTGCCTTTATACAGCTGGGAAAATTCCAGAAAATGATGTCATGGCTTGAGAAGCTTCTGATAGGCTAATTTGAGTCAATTGGAGGTGTACCTGTGCATGTATTTCAAGGCCTACCTTCAAACTCAGTGCCCCTTTGCTTGACATCATGGGGAAATCAAAAGACATCAGCGTAGACCTCCACAAATCTGGTTCATCCTTGGGAGCAATTTCTAAACGCCTGAAGGTACCACGTTCATCTGTACAAACAATAGTACGCAAGTATTAACACCATGGGACAACGCAGCCGTCATACCGCTCAGGAAGGAGACGCGTTCTGTCTCCTAGAGATGACTGTACTTTGGTGCGAAAAGTGCAAATCAATTCCAGAACATCAGCAAAGGACCTTGTGAAGATGCTGGAGGAAACAGGTACAAAAGTATCTATATCCACAGTAAAACGAGTCCTATATCGACATAACCTGATAGGCCGCTCAGCAAGGAAGAAGCCACTGCTCCAAAACCGCCATAAAAAAGCCAGACTACGGTTTGCAACTGCACATGGGGACAAAGATCGTACTTTTTGGAGAAATGGTCTGATGAAACAAAAATAGAACTGTTTGGCCATAATGACCATCGATATGTTTGGAGGAAAAAGGGGGACGCTTGCAAGCCGAAGAACACCATCCCAACCGTTTGGCACGGGGGTGGCAGCATCATGTTGTGGGGGTGCTTTGCTGCAGGTGGAACTGGTGCACTTCACAAAATAGATGGCATCATGGGGAAAGAAAATTATGTGGATATATTGAAGCAACATCTCAAGACATCAGTCAGGAAGTTAAAGCTTGGTCGCAAATGGGTCTTCCAAATGGACAATGACTCCAAGCATACTTCCAAAGTTGTTGCAAAATGGCTTAAGGACAATAAAGTCAAGGTATTGGAGTGGCCATCACTACTCACTGCTTTAGCACACTCCGTCAACCCTGATGTTCTTACTGTGTCTGAATCCTAGCTTAGGAAGGCCACCAAAAATTCTGAGATTTCCATCCCCAACTACAACATTTTCCGTCAAGATAGAACTGCCAAAGGGGGAGTAGTTGCAATCTACTGCAGAGATAGCCTGCAAAGTTCTGTCATACTTTACAGATCTATGCACAAACAGTTCGAGCTTCTAATTTAAAAAATGAATCTCTCCAGAAATAAGTCTCTCACTGTTGCCGCCTGTTATAGACCCCCCTCAGCTCACAGCTGTGCCCTGGACACCATATGGGAATTGATTGCCCCCCATCTATCTTCAGAGTTTGTTCTGTTAGGTGACCTAAACTGGGATATGCTTAACACCCCAACAGTCCTACAATCTAAGCTAGATGCCCTCAATCTCACACAAATTATCAAGGAACCCACCAGGTACAACCCTAAATCCGTAAACATGGGCACCCTCATAGATATTATCCTGACCAACTTGCCCTCTAAATACACCTCTGCTGTCAGGATCTCAGCGATCACTGCCTCATTGCCTGCATCCACTATGGGTCCGCAGTCAAACGACCACCACTCATCACTGTCAAGCGCTCCCTAAAACACTTCTGCGAGCAGAAGTCAGTAAGTCAGGAAAGCAAAAGCTACCTTTTTCAAATAGAAATTTGCATCCTGTAGCTCTAACTCAAATGTTTTGGGACACTGTAAAGTCCATGGAGAATAAGAGCACCTCATCCCAGCTGCCCACTGCACTGAGGCTAGGTAACACTGTCACCACCGATAAATCCACGATTATCGAGAATTTCAATAAGCATTTCTCTATGGCTGGCCATGCTTTCCTCCTGGCTACCCCGGCCAACAGCTCCGCACCCCCGCAGCTACTTGCCCATGCGTCCCCCAGCTTCTCTTTCACCCAAATCCAGGGCTAGACAATGGGCTACCCTCTCTTTCTAAAATTATCCGCCGCTATTGTTGCAACCCCTATTACTAGTCTGTTCAACCTCTCTTTCGTATCGTCCGAGATCCCTAAACATTGGAAAGCTGCCGCGGTCATCCCCCTCTTCAAAGGGGGTGACACTCTAGACCCAAACTGTTACAGACCTATATCCATCCTGCCCTGACTTTCTAAAGTATTCAAAAGCCAAGTTAATAAAAAGATCACTGACCATTTCGAATCCCACCGTATCTTCTCCGCTGTGTAATCCAGTTTCCGAGCTGGTCACGGGTGCACCTCAGCCACGCCCAAGGTACTAAACGATATCATAAATGCCATCGATAAAAGACAGTACTGTGCAGCAGTCTTCATCGACCTGGCCAAGGATTTCGACTCTGTCAATCATTGTATTCTTATCGGCAGACTCAACAGCCTTGGTTTCTCAAATGACTGCCTCGCCTGGTTCACCAACTACTTCTCAGATAGAGTTCAGTGTGTCAAATCGGAGGGCCTGTTGTCCGGACCTCTGGCAGTCTCTATGGGTGTACCACAGGGTTAAATTCTCGGGCCGACTCTTTTCTCTGTATATATCAACGACGTCGCTCTTGCTGCGGGTGATTCCCTGATCCACCTCTACGCAGACGACACCATTCTGTATACATCTGGCCCTTCTTTGGACACTGTGTTAACAAACCTCCAAACGAGCTTCAATGCCATACATCACTCCTTCCGTGGCCTCCAACTACTCTTAAACACTAGTAAAACTAAATGCATGCTTTTCAACCGATCGCTGCTCGCACCCGCCCGCCCGACTAGCATCACTACTCTGGACGGTTCTAACTTAGAATATGTGGACAACTACAAATACCTAGGTGTCTGGCTAGACTGTAAACTCTCCTTTTAGACTCATATTAAACATCTCCAATCCAAAATTAAATCTAGAATCGGCTTCCTACTTCGCAACAAAGCCTCCTTCACGCACGCCGCCAAACATACCCTCGTAAAACTGACTATCCTACCGATCCTCGACTTCGGCGATGTCATTTACAAAATAACCTTCAACACTCTACTCAGCAAACTGGATGCAGTCTATCACAGTGCCATCCGCTTTGTCACCAAAGCCCCATATACCACCCAACACTGCGACCTGTATGCTCTCGTTGGCTGGCCCTCGCTACATATTCGTCGCCAGACCCACTGGCTCCAGAGTCATCTATAAGTCTTTGCTAGGTAAAGCTCCGTCTTATCTCAGCTCACTAGTCACGATAACAACACCGACCTGTAGCATGCGCTCCAGCAGGTATATCTCACTGGTCATCCCCCAAAGCCAACACCTCTTTGGTCGCCTTTCCTTCCAGTTCTCTGCTGCCATTGACTGGAACAAATTGACTTATATTTCCTTCACTAACTTTAAACATCAGCTATCTGAGCAGCTAACCGATCGCTGCAGCTGTACATAGCCCATCCAATCTACCTCCCTCATCCCCATATTGTTTTTTTAAATGTGCAAAAGAGCAGAAAAGTACACCAGTATTTCTACTTGCACATCATCATCTGCACATCTATCACTCCAGTGTTAATTTGCAAAATTGTAATTACTTCGCGACTATGGCCTATTTATTGCCTTACCTCCTCACGCCATTTGCACACACTGTATATATACTTTTTTTCTATTGTGTTATTGACTGTATGCTTGTTTATTCCATGTGTAACTCTGTGAAGTTGTTTGTGTTGCACTGCTTTTCTTTATCTTGGCCAGGTCACATTTGTAAATGAGTACTTGTTCTCAACTGGCCTACCTGGTTAAATAAAGGTGAAATAAATAAAAAATAAAAAAGCCCGACCTCAATCCTATTGAAAATGTGTGGGCAGAACTGAAAAAGCGTGTGCGAGCAAGGAGGCCTACAAACGTGACTCAGTTACACCAGCTCTGTCAGGAGGAATGGGCCAAAATTCATCCAACTTATTGTGGGAAGCTTGTGGAAGGCTACTCAAAACGTTTGACCCAAGTTAAACAATTTAAAGGCAATGCTACCAAATACTAATTGAGTGTATGTAGACTTCTGACCCACTGGGAATGTGAGGAAAGAAATAAAAGCTGAAATAAATAATTCTCTCTACCATTATTCTGACATTTCACATTCTTAAAATAAAGTGGTGATTCTAACTGACCTAAGACAGGGAATTTTTACAAGGATTAAATGTCAAGAATTGTTTTATTTATTTGGCTAAGGTGTATGTAAACTTCTGACTTCAACTGTATATACTGTATATATATATATATATATAAAGCCAGACTACGGTTTGCAAACCGTAGTCTGGCTTTTTTATGGCGGTTTTGGAGCAGTGGCTTCTTCCTTGATGAGCGGCCTTTCAGGTTTTGTCGATATAGGACTCGTTTTACTGTGGATATAGATACTTTTGTACCTGTTTCCTCCAGCATCTTCACAAGGTCCTTTGCTGTTGTTCTGTGATTGACTTGCACGTTTTGCACCAAAGTACGGTCATCTCTAGGAGACAGAACGCGTCTCCTTCCTGAGCAGTATGACGGCTGCGTTGTCCCATGGTGTTTATACTTGCATACTTTTGTTTGTACAGATGAAAGTGGTACCTTCAGGCATTTGGAAATTGCTCTCAATGATGAACCAGACTTGTGGAGGTCTATAATTTTTTTCTGAGGTCTTGGCTGATTTCTTTTGATTTTCCCATGATGTCAAGCAAAGGGGCACTGAGTTTGAAGGTAGGCCTTGAAATACATCCACAGGTACACCTCCAATTGACTCAAATCAATTAGCCTATCAGAAGCTTCTAAAGCCATGACATCGTTTTCTGGAATTTTCCAAGCTGTTTAATGCAACCGCTGTGTCAGATTTTAAAAAAACTTTACGGAAAAAGCAAACCATGCAATAATCTGAGTACGGCTCTCAGAGACCCATTAAGTCAAAAAGATATCCGCCATGTTGGAGTCAACATAAGTCAGAAATAGCATTATAAATATTCACTTACCTTTGATGATCTTCGTCAGAATGCACTCCCAGGAATCCCAGTTCCACAATAAACGTTTGATATGTTAAAGTTCATAATTTATGTCCAAATACCTCTTTTTGTTAGCGCGTTTGCTAAACAAATCCAAACTCACGACGCGCGTGCAAGTCCAGCGGAAAGTACGGACGAAAAGTCCAAAAAGTTATATTACAGGTCGTAGAAACATGTCAAACTACATATAGAATCAATCTTTAGGATGTTTTGAACATAAATCTTCAATAATGTTCCAACCGGAGAATTCCTTTATCTTCAGAAAATAAAATGGAACGGGAGCTACCTCTCATGTGAACGAGCGTGTCCAGCTCATGGCTGCTGGCAGACCTCTGACTCATTCCCCTCTCATTCGGCCCCACTTCACAGTAGAAGCATCAGACACGGTTCTAAAGACTGTTGACATCTAGTGGAAGCCTTAGGAAGTGCAACATGACCCATATCCCACTGTGTATTTGATAGGCGATGAGTTGAAAAACTACAAACCTCAGATTTCCCGCTTCCTGGTTGGATGTTTTCTCAGGTTTTTGCCTGCCATATGAGTTCTGTTATACTCACAGACATCATTCAAACAGTTTTAGAAACTTCAGAGTGTTTTCTATCCAAATATCCTAATAGTATGCATATATTAGCAGCTGGGACTGAGTAGCAGGCCGTTTACTCTGGGCACGCTTTTCATCCAAACGTGAAAATGCTGCCCCCTATCCATAAGAAGTTGTAAGGAGAAGTATATCTTTAAATCTGTGAATAACACTTGTATCTTTTATCAATGTTTATTATGATTATTTCTGTGATTTGATGTGGCTCTGTGCAAATTCACGGGATGTTTTGGAGGCAAAGCCAAATGTAAACTGAGGTTTTTGGATATAAATATGAACTTGATCGAACAAAACATACATGTATTGTGTAACATGTTGTCCCGGGAGTGTCATCTGATGAAGAATATCAAAGGTTAGTGATTCATTTTATCAATATTTCAGCTTTTTGTGACTCCTCTCTTTGGTTGGAAAATCGCTGTATGCTTTCTGTGACTAGTTGCTGACCTAACATAATGATATGTTCTGCTTTCGCCTAAAAGCTTTTTTGAAATCGGACACTGTGGTTGGGTTAACAAGAATCATATCGTTAAAATGGTGTCTAATACTTGTATGTTTGAGAAAATTTAATTATGAGATTTCTGTTGATTGAATTTGGCGCCCTGCAATTTCATTGGCTGTTGGTGAGGGGTTCCGCTAGCGGTCCTAGACAGGTTAAAGGTACAGTCAACTTAGTGTATGTAAACTTCTGACCCACTGGAATTGTGATACAGTGAATTATAAGTGAAATAATCTGTCTGTAAACAATTGTTGGAAAAATGACTTGTATCATGCACAAAGTAGATGTCCTAACCGACTTGCCAAAACTATAGTTTGTTAACAAGAAATTTGTGGAGTGGTTGAAAAACTTGTTTTAATGACGCCAACCTAAGTGTATGTAAACTTCCGACTTCAACTGTATATATTATTATTTTTAAATCAAAATTAGTGCACTAGGCCTTTATTAGCCCTGTAAGAGCAGATAAAAATACTTATCAGCAGAGCGCCATCGACAGCATCCCACCCCAAAACATCTTCCTGCGGCCATGCTCTCCACTGGCGGGAATTTGGAGAGCGCAAGTAGAGAGACACTCCTATGGTGTTTCCACCACAGTAATAATTCATTTTCACAACAAATTCCAAATGCAAACTTTATAAGTAAATTATGAAGTTCATGCAATTTTTACATACCAAAAGACCAGTAAGCCTGTGCTAGTAATTGTTGCATGATGCCCCATTGCTGGTGAGCTTGCGAAGTAAACAGTTAATAATCACCAACCAGCAGCATATTTATTTATTATGGCAATTATTTATCCTTACAATTTGATGTTTGCCCTGCCCACAATCCTTTAGCTTTACAGAATATTAGCAATCTGTTCGCTAGCTCACCCGACCTCTGTTGATCGACAGTTTGCTGGTCCAATCAGAGGGCAGAGTGTGTGTATCAATAGCCAATCTGTTGCACGTTTTTTCTTTGCAAAGGCAATGTCTCTGTCTCTGTCTCTGTCTGTGTGGAGAGTAATCCACAGACTCTGTGCCACAAAATGAGAGACAAAAGATGGCCAGTCTCAAGTCAAAGTCAAGTCCAGAGTCTTGAGGCTCCAAATCAACTCTTAACTTATTTTATAAGTCGAGTCTCCAGTCTTCAAATTCTGCCGTATGCAGTGCACACACTTCAATAAAGGTGCTAAACCATGCCTGAAGTTACACATCTAAATATTTCCCAATTAGCCTATCCTACCCTGGAGAATCAAACATGTTGGCATGAACCACAATATAGTTTAAACGTGGAGTCTCGAACTCACCTCTGTTTGCCTCTCACAATCTTTGACCAGGAAAAACGTCCAACCCGTCTGCAATTATGAAGACGAATAAAGTAAGTCTATGCATTTACATTTCTTTAGCTGAACTTTAGCGTTAGGCTAATTCTTAAACATGATCACTTTGTACTTTTATCAAACAAAAGCATGATTGAAACTGGAAGAGTAGTAACCCTAGTGTAGAGCCGCAAACAGCATTTTGGCGCCACAAATGACTCTGCGTGTGCCTTCCCAAACTGACTGTAAGTCGGTTTGGATAAAAGCGTCTGCTAAATGGCATATATTTTCACAGGTGATTAACAGTTACAATAATCACAATAATGCGGAGAACCAACATCGTTTCAATCCAGACTTTTAATCAGAGAATTGTTTTCCTTTGTTAGAATTATAAGGCTTGATCAGCTCAATGACACATGTTGTTGTAGGCCTAGCATCTGTAAGGTTGTAGCCTACTATATGCATCTCATATGTAGGCCTACAATATGTGAGGTAAAGAGTAGAGATCACAGGCAGAAAGATAAAAGCTTAGGTAATTGCTTTATACAATCCATGCTAGCACCTGAACACCACATCAACACTTTCACCTTGTGCCCCTCCTTTGACAGAGCCTAGGCCGTATGCCCTGCCTACACTCTCATTGATGCAATGGGAAGGAGGAACACCGCAGAGAGAATAAAGTGCCTTAGAGAAACCTAAGAGCTAATACTGGTTTATACAGTACAGTAGGTTTTGTCAGTATGGTTTTCCACGTGTACTCTCCCATGTTGATACAGCTCTCTTCAGGAATTCCTATAAATTCTGCCTGTGATGTCCACTATGTCAGCAATGCTGTATGTAAAGAACATGGATCAAACCCACAGCTTTTCTCTTTTAAAACCAGAGAGACATCTGGGTGCAGGGATCCATTGCAACATGTGACTGTGCCCACGCATTCCCTTTCCTTCCCATCTTCTCTTTCCCCATCTTTCTCTCGCTATCTCTCAAATTTAAATTAAATTCATTGGCATGGGAAGTGTTAAACACAGGGGCAAGATCTCAATTCGCTTCCTCTCTCCTCTCCTGATCTCCTTCTCAAAACCCGTTGGATGAGAAATTCAGAGGTCCCTCTCCTGTGACCTTCTCCAATGGGTTTTGAGAAGAAGACGAGGAGACAGGACAGAGGACGCAAGGAGTATGCAATTGAGATCTTCCCAATCCCATATATTGCCAAAGCAAACATATAGAAACACAAACAATGAATGATGACGCAGATAGTAATAAGAAAAACAATACTCAATGACTAATAACGATTGACAGGACAATACAGTAATAATGAATGAGGACAATAATAAAATAATGATAAAGACGCAGGTAGCAATGTTATTGCTCTGGTTAGTTGTTCTACTGGTTGTCCCTACGGGTGTGGCAGGAAGCTGCCAATAGGTTTCCATCCAATTGGCAACAGATTTTCATGCAAATATTCAATCCGCATAAAGAAAATACACACATTTCCCACCAATGGTGTGTTTCCACCAAACTGACTTGTTGTGGATAAAAATCTGTGCAAAAATATACTTTTTCAATCAATGTGTTTCCATCGCATGTTCAACTCCAACGATAGTTTTTTCACAAAAACTGTTGTGTTAAAGAGCAAATGTGCCTACTTTGGTCTTGGCAGATGCGTCCTAGCCAACAGCTCACAGATATAGTGGGGGTAGGCCAGGGCTCTAGCCTCTTGGGAACCCAAAGCCAATTTTGGTTGGGGGCCCCACCTCGCGGCAAAAACATTTAGTTGCCCCCCTCCTGATAGTGGAGAGTTCATTTCCTGCAAGTCTACATATTTTGCCATGGGGAATAGAGAACATTTTGCAGTTTTAATGGCCCAGTGCAGTCCAAAAACTTGATTCTCCTGTGTTTTATATATACACTGAGTATACCAAACATTAGGAACACCTTCCTAATATTGAGTTGCACCACCCGTTTGACAATATTTGTATTTGTCAATTGGCAGTCAAGCATAAATTATCATTTCACCAGAATAAGACCGTCGATATGTATTGGAAAGGAGCATCGAGCTCACCACAGCGCACTTTCCCCACCCTGTGAAGTTAATCGGAACTTATTTAAATCAGTAGCCTAATAAACTTCATGGTTTGCGAAGTCGTAGTGGTAGGACCACACACCATATCATCGACTTCAACGATATGACTTCAAGTTTACTTCGATATGGTGGTTATTAAATCAATATGTCACGGCTGTTGAAAGGAGAGGATCAAGGTGCAGCTTGGTGAGCGTACATTTTCTTTATTTTTATCAAAATGACGCCGAACAAAACAATAAACACTACAAAAAACAAACCGTGAAGTTCAAAGGCTATGTGCCCTTAACAAAGTCAACTTCCCACAAAAACAGGTGGAAAAAGGGCTACCTAAGTATGGTTCTCAATCAGAGACAACGATAGACAGCTGCCTCTGATTGAGAACCACACCCGGTCAAACACAAAGAAATACACAACATAGAACATAGAATACCCACCCCAACTCACGCCCTGACCAAACCCAAATAGAGACATAAAAAGGATCTCTAAGGTCAGGGTGTGACACAATAATTGCACATAAAGACGTTCCCACCGCCATTTCTTGCTTTACTAATTTTACCAACACAAAAAGATCCCACCATGTCGAAAAAATAAAGATCTGTCTGCATTTATACAATTTTACCTATTCCATCACAGCTGTCATGATTTTTTTTTAATATGGCATGACTTTACTTTACTTTACTCGCATAAAAACTTGCATAAAAACTGTGGGTGGAAAGTTTTTTTTTCTACCAATAGATGGATCTCTCTCCCTCTCCCCCTCTACCTACTCCCCTATCAGGGTTTTTCTGGATCAAAAAAGGGTTTACGTGGTGGGTGTAGCAGGGGGCGTGGCAAGAGCAGCAGTCGGCCCATCTGCACGGCTGGTTTTAAAGCACATTTCTACACATTTTGCAATGGAGCTGAGAGAAAATGTTGCAGTTTTAAAGCTAATTTCCTGCAATTCTATGCATTTTGCCATGGCTAATGCTGTGTTCCTTTGCTCAAACATAATAACAAAATCAATACAGCTAAATTCATTGTTTTTGGAATTTTCAATTCTACCGGGCAACCCTTAGATCCCCCATACATTGTGGGCTTAGAATGGATTTACCTTATGCAAGTGTGCAACAGGCTTTGTAAGCGTGGTTCCCTTGCTTGCGCTGAAAACACTCCTACTTGATGGCTAATAGATTTTCTCATGGAGTTTTCATTCAATAGGATTTGCAGTACAGTTATCTTAAGCAATCCCTTTAAATACAGTGTACCTTTCATTTGAATTTTGTCAACAGACTCACACGAATACATAGAGAGAATTGGTTCAGAATATTGGGATCAATGAAAGAAAGCCATCTAAATATGTGACTCGTTTCAGGAAACTAGGCATAGGTCGCGCATCACTACTTCACAGGAGCGCCATTTGAACATAAACATTTTTTTTTACAAAATGCGTTTTTGGGGAGAAATGGCTTCTGGAACATGTGGACTTTCATGTGCCTTAATAACACATTTGTATGCCATCTGTAAATACAAATAAAATAGTTAAATTACGAGCCTAGTTGGTTTAGCCAAGGAAAAAGATGAGCAACCTTCCCGCTAGCAATGATACACAGCTGTACATTTCAATGAAACATGGTGATGCCCCAAAATTGCCCTCGCTGGAAGCCTGTCTTTCAGACATAAGGAAGTGGATGGCTGCAAATGTTCTACTTTTAAACTCGGACAAAACAGAGATGCTTGTTCTAGGTCCCAAGAAACAAAGAGATCTTCTGTTGAATCTGACAATTAATCTTGATGGTTGTACAGTCGTCTCAAATAAAACTGTGAAGGACCTCGGCATTACTCTGGACCCTGATCTCTCTTTTGACGAACATATCAAGACTGTTTCAAGGACCGCTTTTTCCATCTACGTAACATTGCAAAAATCTGAAATTTTCTGTCCAAAAATGATGCAGAAAAATGTATCCATGCTTTTGTCACTTCTAGGTTAGACTACTGCAATGCTCTACTTTCCAGCTACCCGGATAAAGCACTAAATAAATTCAGTTAGTGCTAAACACGGCTGCTAGAATCTTGACTAGAACCAAAAAATGTGATCATACACCAGTGCTAGCCTCTCTACACTGGCTTCCTGTTAAGGCAAGGGCTGATTTCAAGGTTTTACTAGTAACCTACAAAGCATTACATGGACTTGCTCCTACCTATCTTTCCGATTTGGTCCTGCCGTACATACCTACACGTACGCTACGGTCACAAGACGCAGTCATCCTTATTGTCCCTAGAATTTCTAAGCAAACAGCTGGAGGCAGGGCTTTCTCCTATAGAGCTCCATTTTTATGGAATGGTCTCCCTACCCATGTGAGAGACGCAGACTCGGTCTCAACCTTTAAGTCTTTATTGAAGACTTATCTCTTCAGTAGGTCCTATGATTGAGTGTAGTCTGGCCCAGGAGTGTGAAGGTGAACGGAAAGGCACTGGAGCGACAAACCGCCCTTGCTGTCTCTGCCTGGCCGGCTCCCCTCTCTCCACTGGGATTCTCTGCCTCTAACCCTATGACAGGGGCTGAGTCACAGGCTTACTGGTGATCTTCCATGCCGTCCCTAGGAGGGGTGCATCACTTGAGTGGGTTGAGTCACTGACGTGGTCTTCCTGTCCGGGTTTTCACCCTCTCGGGTTCGTGCCGTTGGGTAGATCTTCGTGGGCTATACTCGGCCTTGTCTTAGGGTAGTAAGTTGGTGGTTGAAGATATCTCTCTAGTGGTGTTAGGGCTGTGCTTTGGCAAAGTGGGTGGGGTTATATCCTGCCTGGTTGGCCATGTCCGAGGGTATCGTCAGACAGGGCCACAGTGTCTCCAGACCCTTCCTGTCTCAACCTCCAGTATTTATGCTGCAATAGTTTATGTGTCGGGGGTCTAGGATCAGTCTGTTATATCTGGAGTATTTCTCCTGTCTTATCCAGTGTCCTGAGAATTTAAGTATGCTCCCTCTAACTCTCTCTCTCTTTTCTGTCTTAGGACCTGAGCCCTAAGAGATAATATTATTAAGGTAATATTATTCATATCTCAATCTGGATTGCCAGAGAGCGTTGTCAGATTGTCCGCTAGTAAATTCAATCTGACAACGCTCTGGATTTACAAACGCCCAGAGTGCACTCTGGCAATCCAGATTGAATTTACGAACACACCCGAAATGTTTAAATGTCTAGCTGGTCATTTGTTATGCTAACAAGCTAGCAAGAGGTATATAGCAACAGCATCAACTTCCGTTAGACAGGCGAAGCGCTAGTACGCTCAACTGAAAGGATACCGTTCGTTTACAGTATACTAAATTTAACTATGTAGTATATACTCATTAAGTATGTAGTATACAGTATGTTAGTATCAGTGGCGTGCCGTGGGCCTGGGGCCTGGGCCTTCAGTGAGGTACTACACAGTCCCACCCGAATTAATCCACCTCATTATGATGCCATGGCTCTAGACACTATACATTTAGACAGAAACGCAGTATAACCAGGCGTTGTCACGATCGTCTTCTTGTGAGAAAGTGGACCAAGGCGCAGCGTTTGCAAAATACATCTTCTTTTATTTTAGAAGAGAGAAAAAACAAGAAACTAACAACTATACACAAACTAACAAAATAACAAACTGACGACCGTGAAGCTATACAGACAAATAGTGCTGACACAAACACTACACATAGACAATTACCCACAACAGCTAAAGCCTATGGCTGCCTTAAATATGGCTCCCAATCAGAGACAACAATAACCAGCTGTCTCTAATTGAGAACCAATTCAGGCAACCATAGACTTTCCTAGACACCTACACTGAACACTAAACCATCTACTCTACTTAACCCCCTAAACCATACAACACCCTAGACAATACAAAAACACACAAAGACAACCCACCCCAACTCACGCCCTGACCAACTAAATAAATAAAAGAAAAAGGAACAATAGGTCAGGAACGTGACAGGCGTTGCGTCACCTTGAAATTGACAAATTGACATTTTTGGGTAAACAGTGTTTACCCAAAAACATGACACAATCAATGAGTCTTTTCAATATTTCCCTTCACCTTTTCATTGTGCAGCTCCGTTGCCCTGCGTGCTTGTTCTTTGAGCTGTAGATCCACTCCGGTGTCCCCAAAAGTTTTCAAAAGCACCATTGCTTGTTAGTGCCCAGCCGTACTGTCACAATTCCGATGGTGGAAATGAAGGAGTCAGGTGCAGAGAGCAGGGTAATCTTGATCAAGTGGATTTTATTATTTCACCCAGAAATAATCTCAGAAGCGGCGACGCCACACAAACAACGGGCGCGTCAAAATACTGTCCAACATGAATAGGACTGAAATCCACTATACAAAAACACCACACCAACAAACAGAAAAACAAGCCCGCACAAAAGTCGGCGGGCCAACTGGGTTTAAATAACCCCCTACCCTAAACACAAAACAGGTGATACCAATTAGACAAACTCAAAAGAAAACAGAAAAGGGGATCGGTGGCAGCTAGTAGACCGGAGACGACGACCGCCGAGCGCTGCCCGAACGGGAAGAGGCACCATCCTCGGCGGGATTCGTAACAGTACCCCCCTCCCGACGCGCGGCTCCCGCAGCGCGCCGACCCCGGCCTCGAGGACGACCCGGAGGGCGAGGAGCAGGGCGATCCGGATGGAGGCGGTGAAAGTCCCTCAAGAGGGACGGATCCAAAATGTCCCCCACCGGTACCCAGCATCTCTCCTCCGGACCGTACCCCTCCCAGTCCACGAGGTACTGCAGGCCCCTCACCCGGCGTCTTGAGTCCAGAATGGCTCGTATCCTATACGCCGGGGACCCCTCGATGTCGAGAGGGGGAGGAGGGACCTCCGGTACCTCACCTTCCTGCAGGGGACCAGCTACCACCGGCCTGAGGAGAGACACATGAAACGAGGGGTTAATACGATAGTAAGAGGGAAGTTGTAACCTATAACACACCTCGTTTATCCTCCTCAGGACTTTAAATGGCCCCACACACTGCGGCCCCAGCTTCCGGCAGGGCAGGCGGAGGGGCAGGTTTCGGGCCGAGAGCCAGACCCTGTCCCCTGGTGCGAACACAGGGGCCTCACTGCGGTGGCGGTCAGCGCTCCTCTTCTGCCGTTCACTGGCCTGCCTGAGAGAGTCCTGGACTGCCCGCCAGGTCTCTCTAGAGCGCTGTACCCACTCCTCCACCGCAGGAGCGTCAGTCTGGCTCTGATGCCACGGAGCCAGGACCGGCTGGTACCCCAGTACACATTCGAAGGGCGACATGTTCGTTGATGAGTGGCGGAGTGAGTTCTGGGCCAACTCCGCCCACGGGACGTACCTTGCCCACTCTCCTGGCCGGTCCTGGCAATACGACCTCAGAAACCTACCCACTTCCTGGTTCACTCTTTCCACCTGCCCATTACTTTCGGGGTGATACCCAGAGGTGAGGCTGACCGAGACCCCCAGACGCTCCATAAACGCCCTCCACACCCGGGACGTGAACTGGGGACCTCGATCAGATACGATGTCCTCCGGCACCCCGTAATGCCGGAAGACGTGGGTAAATAGAGCCTCCGCAGTCTGTAGGGCCGTAGGGAGACCAGGCAATGGGAGGAGACGACAGGACTTAGAGAACCGATCCACAACGACCAGAACGGTAGTGTTCCCCTGAGATGGAGGAAGATCAGTCAAAAAATCTACCGAGAGATGAGACCATGGCCGTTGTGGAACCGGAAGGGGTTGTAACTTCCCTCTCGGTAGGTGCCTAGGAGCCTTACTCTGAGCGCATACCGAGCAGGAGGAGACATAGAGTCTCACGTCCTTAGCCAAGGTGGGCCACCAGTATTTCCCCCTAAGACCCCGCACTGTCCTCTCAATCCCCGGATGACCCGAAGAAGGTAGTGTGTGAGCCCACCGAATCAATCGATCACGGACACCAAGCGGTACGTACCTAAGGCCAGTCGGACACTGGGACGGCACAGGTTCTACCCTCAACGCCCGCTCGATGTCCGCGTCCACCTCCCATACCACCGGGGCCACCAGACAAGAGGCAGGAAGGATGGGAGTCGTATCGATGGGCCGGTCATCCGTGTCATAGAGACGAGACAGCGCGTCGGCCTTAGTGTTGAGGGAACCTGGTTGGTAAGAGATCGTGAATCTAAAACGAGTAAAGAACATGGCCCACCTAGCCTGACGCGGATTCAGTCTCCTCGCCTCTCGGATATACTCCAGATTGCGGTGGTCAGTCCAGATGAGGAAAGGGTATTTAGCCCCCTCAAGCCAGTGTCTCCACACCTTCAGGGCTTTTACCATAGCTAGTAACTCCCGGTCCCCCACATCATAGTTCCGCTCCGCCGGACCCAGCTTCTTAGAAAAGAAAGCACAGGGACGGAGCTTCGGTGGCGTGCCCGAGCGCTGTGATAGCACGGCTCCAACACCAGCCTCGGACGCATCCACCTCCACTATGAACGCTAATGAAGGGTCCGGATGCGCCAACACGGGAGCCTCAGTAAACCGTGCCTTCAACTGGTTGAAGGCTCCCTCTGCCTCGGCCGACCATCGTAGACGCACCGGCCCCCCCTTCAGCAGTGAGGTAATGGGTGCCGCCACTTGACCAAAACCCCGGATAAACCTCCGGTAGTAATTGGCAAACCCTAAAAACCGCTGCACCTCCTTTACCGTGGTCGGAGTCGGCCAATTACGCACGGCGTTAACGCGGTCACTCTCCATCACCACCCCTGAGGTGGAAATGCGATAACCCAGGAAGGATAACCCACCCTCCCGGGTGGCGCAGTGGTCTAGGGCACTGCATCGCAGTGCTAGCTGCGCCACCAGAGTCTCTGGGTTCGCGCCCAGGCTCTGTCGCAGCCGGCCGCAACCGGGAGGTCCGTGGGGCGACGCACAATTGGCATAGCGTCGTCCGGGTTAGGGAGGGTTTGGCCGGTAGGGGTATCCTTGTCTCAGTATGTAAAAAAAAAATGTAATAAAATGTATGCACTCTACTGTAAGTCGCTCTGGATAAGAGCGTCTGCTAAATGACTAAAATGTAAAATGTAAAATGAAGGAAACGGCTTGTTTGGAGAACACACATTTCTCAGCCTTGACGTATAGGTCATGCTCCAGCAACCGCCCAAGGACCTTGCGCACCAGGGAGACATGCGCGGCGCGTGTGGCAGAATAGATCAAGATGTCATCAATATACACTACCACACCCTGCCCATGCAAGTCCCTGAGAATCTCATCTACAAAGGATTGGAAGACGGCTGGAGCATTCTTTAACCCATACGGCATGATGAGGTACTCATAGTGGCCTGATGTGGTACTAAACGCTGTTTTCCACTCGTCTCCTCCCCGAATACGCACCAGATTATACGCGCTCCTGAGGTCCAGTTTTGTGAAAAAACGTGCTCCGTGGAATGATTCCACCGCCGTAGCGATGAGAGGTAGCGGATAACTAAATCCCACTGTGATTGAATTTAGACCTCGATAATCAATGCACGGACGCAGACCTCCCTCCTTCTTTCTCACAAAAAAGAAACTCGAGGAGGCGGGTGACATGGAGGGCCGAATTAACCCTTGTCTCAGAGCTTCCGTGACATATGTCTCCATAGCCAACGTCTCCTCCTGTGACAATGGGTACACATGACTCCTGGGAAGTGCAGCGTTCTCCTGGAGGTTTATCACGCAATCCCACCGTCGATGAGGTGGTAATTTGGTCGCTTTCTTCTTACTAAAAGCGATAGCCAAATCGGCATATTCTGGGGGAATGCGCACAGTGGAAACCTGGTCTGGACTCTCCACCGATGTGGCACCGATGGAAACTCCCACACACCTACCTGAACACTCCTCTGACCACCCCTGAAGAGCTCCCTGTCTCCAGGAAATGAGGGGATTGTGAATGGCTAGCCAGGGAAACCCCAACACCACTGGAAACCCAGGTGAATCAATAAGGTAGAAACTAATCTGCTCCCTATGATCCCCCTGCGTTACCATGTCCAGCGGAATCGTGGCCTCCCTGATCAGCCCTGACCCTAACGGTCGGCTATCTAAGGAGTGCACAGGGAAAGGTGGGTCTATCTGCACCAGCGGAATACCCAACTTACGGGCGAGTCCGCGATCCATAAAACTCCCAGCTGCGCCTGAGTCTACTAGCGCCTTATGCTGGAGAGAGGGGAAAAACGCAGGGAAAAAAATAACCAAAAACATGTGACCGACAGGAAGCTCTGGGTGAGTCTTGTGCCTACTCACCTGGGGTGACCGAGAAGTATTCCGCCTGCCATCTCTACTCCCAGAGGCGCTCCTCCAGCACCGGTCCGAAGTGTGTCCTCTTCGGCCACAATAGGTGCAAGAGAAGCCACCTCCTCCGGCCCCCCTAGATGCAGCCCCTCCCAACTCCATCGGAGTTGGAGCGGGAGGGCTGGGAGGTGGAACTGACAGGACCCCCTCTGAACGCCCGCGGGCAGCTAGCAGGTTGTCCAGTCGTATTGACATGTCAATAAGCTCATCGAGGGAGAGTGTAGTGTCTCGACAAGCTAGCTCCCGACGGACGTCCTCCCGAAGGCTACATCGGTAATGGTCCATCAGGGCCCTGTCATTCCACCCCGCACCAGCAGCCAAGGTCCGGAACGCCAATGCGAAGTCTTGCGCACTCCTCGTCTCCTGTCTGAGGTGGAACAGTCGCTCACCCACCGCTCGGCCCTCCTGAGGGTGGTCAAATACGGCCCGAAAGCGGCGGGTGAACTCTGGGTAGTGGTCTCGAACCGAGTCTGGGCCGTTCCAGACCGCGTTAGCCCATTCCAGGGCTCTACCCGTCAGACAGGAGATGAGGAGGCTAACACTCTCCTCTCCCGAGGGAGTCGGATGAACAGTGGCCAAGTAGAGCTCCAACTGGAGCAAAAACCCCTGGCACCCAGCCACCGCTCCGTCGTACTCCCTTGGGAGCGCGAGACGCAACGCGCCTGAACCAGATGCTGACGTTGAAGGAGTAGGTTGCGACGTCCGTGAAGGAGCTGGGGTAGACGTCGGGAAACCACTCCTCCATCATCGCTCCATCCTCTCCATCATCATGTCCATCGCCGACCCAATCCGATGGAGAACGGCGGTGTGATGGAGGACACGCTCCTCCATCGATGGAAGAGGGGTGGTTGCTGCTTCTGCTGACTCCATGGCGGGTGCGGGCTTCTGTCACAATTCCGATGGTGGAAATGAAGGAGTCAGGTGCAGAGAGCAGGGTAATCTTGATCAAGTGGATTTTATTATTTCACCCAGAAATAATCTCAGAAGCGGCGACGCCACACAAACAACGGGCGCGTCAAAATACTGTCCAACATGAATAGGACTGAAATCCACTATACAAAAACACCACACCAACAAACAGAAAAACAAGCCCGCACAAAAGTCGGCGGGCCAACTGGGTTTAAATAACCCCCTACCCTAAACACAAAACAGGTGATACCAATTAGACAAACTCAAAAGAAAACAGAAAAGGGGATCGGTGGCAGCTAGTAGACCGGAGACGACGACCGCCGAGCGCCGCCCGAACGGGAAGAGGCACCATCCTCGGCGGGATTCGTAACACGTACTTTGGTGTCTCGTTGCTGCCTTGGTTAGACAACTCAAGTTTGCAAAGCCAGTGTGGCTCCAAACACCAAATCGATCACTTGCAAATAATAGGCATTCCCAGCAGTACAGTTTGCAGTGCTTCTCGGAGCCAAGGAGCCTGTGAGCCATTGACAGCGCTCGTAGTTGAAACTTTGAAAGTGGCGAGCGAACGAAGCCCTTTCCCGCCTGTGACAGGCTTTGTGGCGTCGGGCGACCTCTCCTTACAATGTCTAACTTTTCTTGAAAAGTTCGTCTTGAGAATGGCGTTATAATTATATCCTCGACCAAATCGATATCTTCTCCTCCTTCCGCCATTGTGGGTTGAAAAAACAGCTTAGTAGTACGCGAATTAATTCGTTTATCAAATTCAGTTTCCTAGATCTCCATAGGACCTGCCTCTCAATATTGGTAATCCAATCAAAAGACGTGCACGCACTACGCCTGCTAGCTGGCTCCTGTGTAACACTGGAGCCAGCCAGCAGGCGTACAATAGCCAACTCTAAAGCTGATTGGTTGACACTAAATTTTCATTTCCATTCACTATAAGCTACACGCGCCCGCAATGTTGATTCTGAAGGCCTGAGGGCAGATTTTAGACCCCTGGCAACACATGATGGCTGAATATGATTGGATAAAAGATCTAACATAAAGATCAGCCCTCCAAATCTCAACCTGGGGCTGGAAGCAGTGCCACCAAGAGGAAAGCTATGAAATGAAGAGTATAACTCTTACTCTGGGGAATAATTTAATACATATTTGTGGGAAAATATATTTAAAAAAAAAATTATATTCTGATGATGTTTATTTAGGCCAGCAGAGAAGGCCTTGCAGGCCCTGACGGCCCACCACTGGTTAGTATGGGTATTTGAACACAGCTTGTGTCAGTAGTATTTTCTCCCTGTCAACAGTATGCACTCTGACATGGTGACATTGACACACAACACACACACGATCGCGAACAGAGGAAAGTCAAAATGGTCTGTAATAAAGTTTTCAGAGGAAAAAGGTCTACCTGTTTTGTCAATCTTTCTTCACTCTCCCCCCATGCGTACATACACATTCTTACACCTAATATCCACCTTAGGTGGGTATGTAGCATAACTCATGTGTAACCTGTAAAAGAGAACGAGGGAGAAGAGAGGTTCTGACTAGAGGGAGTACAGCTACGATCGGAAGGGACTTTTTTGTAGCAGGTTAGGAGAATTTACGCAGCAGGTTAGGATTATTAACGTGGCAGGTTAGGAGACTTAGGTTAAGATTAGGAAAAGGGTTAAGGTTAGCTAAAATGCTCTCCTAACCCGCTACGAAAGCAACTTCCTTTCGTAGCTGTACTCACCACTGAGAAGAGAGACATCCATCAAGGAGGGAGGACAGGAAAGGTGAAAGTACAAAGACTGCACAAATTAAAGAGACATCATCTCTGCATTCCTCTCTCCATCTGGAGGAGCACAGAGGGATCATTCAGAATGTCATTGTTCTACTTGTTTGACATGGAGAGAGAAAAGTTGCTATTTTATTAAGCAGTAAAATGTAACAATATTACCTGTTTATGGTTTTTGTAGGTACCTGATTACAATGCTGCCTCTACAGTACAGAGAATGAAAATAATTCATTGCAGGTAGGCATGTAGACTATATGTGACAAAACGACTAGAATACTTTTTCTGGGAACATCAAACTCTTCTTCAAACTCCACATCACATCCTTTCTTCCTTTCTTAGGCCTTTGATCAAGGAGTAAAGGCCATTGACTGTTTCCCATTGTACTCTGTTCTGGGAAGTGCTTCAGATCCGTATTACCTGGGAGTCGGCATCCTCCTCTCTGTGATCCTTTTTTGAATGTTAATGCAAAAGGCAAATTTCTATTCTGGATGGACAATAAAGTTGTATTCTATATATTGTATTCTCTCTAAGCACCCTCTCCCAGCCCTGTCCTAAGCACCCTCTCCCAGCCCTGCCCTACTCCCTCCCCAATGCCCTCCGGATGGGGAACAGGTATCAGGCCCTTAAACCTCCTGGATCCATAAGTAATAACAGAGGAGGATGACATCACGCCTCCAGATTATGGCTTTGGTGAAGGATGATTTACAGCATGACACACCTTGCTCAGAACATCTGCAATGCAACTGGGAGCACCACACGCCCGCTCTTCCCCCTATCCACCATGGAGTAAGGAGTTGGCCGCAGGTTGTAAAATGAATCAAAATGGCCACCTTAGTCAAACGTAACCAACCCTACTTTTCTGCCTGTCCCTGTTATTTGGTCAACAGCTCCAATACCACACACACACACACACACACACACACACACGGCAGAGATCCTGAGTTTGCATCAGGTATTGGCCAAATCGGGAGGAAGTGGTACTCGTTAAGCAAGCAGCGTGATGTCCTTTATACACACAGTTTCTGTATTCTGGTGCCTCTCTTTCATTCCTTCTAACGTTCTCTTTCTTGTCCACCCTAATCTGCCTGATCTATCCTCCTGTCTGCATACATCCTAGGTGAGAGGATGTTGGTAAAAAGATGAAAAACCCTGAAAAATATGTCCCCTTGCATTGCTCTATTCTTGTCCTAGTAGTACACAATGTACTGGCACATCAAGTTGACCATCGGATAAGAACATTTAATAGACTAAATGGTCAGAAATGCTAAACCACTAAGCCAGGCAATGTATTATACACAGGTCTATGACACATTTTCCCCATCTTCCATAACATTTTCTTACACTCGGTTCTCTCTTCAATCCCCCTCAGTCTGGCCCTTTTCCTGTGGCATTTAAGAAGAAAGAGGAAGAGGAACACGCAGACAATAACAACAACAGTTATGCTAATCAGGCAGTGGGAGACAGCCTGGCTCTTGGGTAATTACTTAATAATTGTCTGGTCAAAGTAAAATAATAGAATGTTTATGTATCCCATCTTGTCCTGGTTGTGTAAATGCAGCATGGTTGAAATGGTTCCTCTTTGTTTATCACACTTGTAATATTAATACAGTGTAGTGTGTGTGTGTGTGTTGGTCATTCTTTGTAATCCTAGCTTTTTACTATGGATTCATCTCTTTTATTGATTGTAAGTCACTGGAGGGAGTAACAATGCAATTAAAAGCCTGACTAGGGTCATGAGAAAGTGATGTATAACTGGTATAGGGAGTAGTAGCGTTTAGGAAGGCAGAGGGGCAGGGGGGCAAAACAACCACAGCATACCCAGTCAGTCCCCTTGTTTCTGTCTCCTCCAACCAGACTAACTTCCAGCAATTTTACACATTTTGCCAAGGGGCAAAGAGAACACTGGAGGGAGTAACAAAAAGATGTGCAATTTTATCGATAATCTCATGCTATTCTACAAATTTTTCCATGAGGCTAAGAGAAAATGTTGCTGTTTTATAGCTAATTTCCTGCAATTCTACCAGTGGAGGCTCCTCAGAGGAGGAAGGGGAGGACCATCCTCCTCAACGAATTTCTTATAGATTTAAATAGTCAAACATTAAAAAAGACATCCTTGTTAGATAAAACTATACTAAATATATTCACATCCCCAAATTATTGATTAAAACACACTGTTTTGCAATGAAGATCTACAGTAGCCTCAGCAGCACTCTGTAGGGTAGCACAATGGTGTAGCTGGAGGACAGCTAGCATCTGTCCTCATCTGGGTAGATAGACTTCAACAGAAAACCTAGGAGGCTCATGGCTCCCACCCCCTTCCATAGACTTGCACAGTAATTATGACAACTTTGGGAGGACGTCCTCCAACCTATCGGAGCTCTTGTGGCATGAATTGACATGTTGTCCACCCAATCAAAGGATCATAGAATGAATCTAGCACTGAAAGCATTTGCTACAGCTAGCACTGCAGTGCATAAAATGTGGTGAGTAGTTGACATAGAGAGAAAAACAATAGTTGAACCATTTTGGACAAATCAATTTAATCCAAAATTAAGGATAAGCAAGAGAGAGAGAGAGAGAGATTTGTTTACGTTCACTTAGGTAGCGAATGCAGCTAGCTAGTATAGCTTACACAAACACCCGGCTCAAACAGAGAGGGATGTTATGAGCCTACCGAGTGGCACAGCGGTCTAAGGCACTGCATCGTGCTAGCTGCGTCACTACAGATCCTGGTTCGATCCCAAGCTGTGTTGCAGCCGGCCTCGACCGGGAGACCAATGAGGCGATGCACAATTGGCCCAGGGTCGTCCGGGTTAGGGGATGGTTTGTCGGGCCAGGTTATCCTTGTCCCATAGCGCTCTAGCAACTCCTGTGGGGGAGTTGAATGACAGTCATCCAATATGCTGTAATAGAAATAAGGCTCATAAAAAAATTATAATAATCATCACTCATCTTAAATGGCACTGACCACCACTGTATTCTACACATTTTGCCATGGAGCAGAGAGGAACATGTGCAGTTTCATTGCTCATCTCATACTTTTCTACACATTTTGCAATGAGGCTAGGAGAAAAGTTAGCATTTTTAAAGCTAATTAAAGCTCAAATATACACTGAGTATACAAAACATTAAGAACACCTGCTTTTCCATGACATTGAATCCAGGTGCATGCTATGATCCCTTATTGATGTCACTTGTTAAATCCACTTCAATCAGTGTAGAATAGATGAAGGGGAGGAGACAGGCTAAAGAAGGAATTTTAAGCCTTGAGACTATTGAGACATGGATTGTGTATGTGTGCCATTCAGAGGGTGCATAGGCAAGACAAAAGATTTAACCTATTAAGGATTTGCGGCATTTTTTCAAATTTTCGCGTAAAATGACATAACCAAATCTAACTGCCTGTAGCTCAGGCACTGAAGCAAGGATATTCATATTCTTGGTACCATTTGAAAGGAAACACTTTGGAGTTTGTGGAAATGTGGAAGGAATGTAGGAGAATATAAAAGATAATACAAAGAAAAATGCAACTCAATATTTGGAATGTGTTCCTAATGTTTGGTATACTCAGTGTATAAAGATTAGCTGGCTACTCACTAGCATGTAGGCTTGTGCTTGAGAGAGTGTTTATGAGACTTGTGTTCATTTTCTACAATGCCCACTACCAGAAGTTGGTCATTATTAGTGGATGTGCATGGTTCTGATATTTTTTTTTATAAAAAGGGAATTTCATAGACAGAATTGAAAGCCAGATCAATGATTATTGCAACAACAAAAAAACAGGTTAAACTATTTTGATAACATTTTATGGTTGTGGAAAGCTTATATTTTGCCAAGATATAATTTCACAAGCCCTGAATTAATTATATTTATTCCTGACTGTTTTAAATGCAGTTTATTGAACTTTAATTGTGCAACAAAGCTTATTTAGAGAAAACTTTGAAAAATATAGATATATATCATGAATTGGCCATAAATTTGAAAAAAAAACTAGATATGATTTTTAGGACATATCGCCCAGCCCTAGTTGACTGTGATAAAGGCACTGGATTATGAGCTGTCTTGTGTGCTAAATGAACAAAGAAAGTAGGCAGTGGCATGGTGCATATACCCATAGAAGTACAGTGACATATGCCTCAATTCAGTCATATTCGTGGCTTAATGCAGGTGTGGCTTTCAGTTATTTTTGGCAACCCATCCCATGAGAGAAAATGTAATTCCAGTTAATCTGTTCTGTTATATTTAATCAAATCTGACTAACCCAGTGCACTGCTCGCTATGCATTCTATCTGATGGTGTTTGCATATTTATATAAAAATACAAATAATGTCTAGTTTGGAACACTGACAAGTAAAGAGCATTACAAATCTGATTGGTGGGCCTGGCTCCCCAATGGGTGCGGTGGGGCCACCCACCCGCACCACCCACCTGTGCCTATGCTCCTGCCTCCAACCACAACTTAAAGCAGCAGCCTTAGTAGAACATGCAGAGTCCAGTCCTGAACTGGAATGTGTTTTTATGACTGTGGTATGGTTGTGGTTTTAATTTGTTTGACTGCTTCAAGAAAGTCAGACATGTACATCTGCACAGCAGTTTCCCCCTTCTTGCTGGCACGCATGCACCCCCACACACACCCCTCCCCTGACTGATGTGCTTAAATATTCACATGTCTGTCAAGCACTACTGTGACCCATGTCAACCCATCTCAAACATACTTAGCACTTGTAAGAGTACACCTTCCACATCCTTACTGCATGGTCATAAAAACAATCCAAATCAAAACAATTAGCTGTGTGTCTGACAGATAGACAGGGAGGCAGTGATCTCATGTTTTATCATCTTCTTCCTCCCATCCTCCAATCTATATGAACTTTTTTCTTCCCTTCCAAACAAGCTATGCTGGGCCATATCTCTTCTTTTCTGGTTTAAATGTATCTTCACTTCCTTCAGCATAGTGCTATCCCATATGCCTAGTGCAAAACTCTGACTCTGAGACATAAACATCAATATGAAAACAATCTCTGAGTCTGGGTTAGCTTCGGGTTATACTTCGGGTTCTTACCTGATAAAGGTATAGCTGCAAATATTTCATGAACGCACGAGGTCTTCGCGCCATTGGCTGCTGCTGACATGGGCGGGTAGAGCTTGCAATCCCAGGTCGGGACTGGGAGGGAGAGAGAGAAAATTAGACTGAAAAAAATAAAAGGAAAACGAGGGAATTGTTTAGAACTCTCCTTCAGGCAACCGAACAAGTCTGGACTTACAGTACTGCAGCTTCTGCCCAACCTGAGCCAACGAGTCTGCCTGTGTTACAGTTAAATTAAACACGACTTTGATTATCGCTTCGCGGGACCTGGGATGCGCCACGATACTCTTCATAAACGTTATGCAGCAGAGGCGGCTATCTGACAAGGGACTGGAGTGACAGAGTAAATATACAGTTTGCTTATTAATTGAATAACTCTCAGTAGTTTGGAGGCAGAACAGGGAGCCACGGGTGGATTATTAAGCTACAAGTGGAAATGTGAGTGAGGACTTGAACGGTTGTCAGGTGAGGTCGTTGCCGTCCGTTGTGAGCTGGGATGCTCTACAGAGCGCAGGCCGGTAGGTCTACGCGTCCAGCTTCACGGGGGATTTGCTCCATGTCACTGATAAAGGAAACAATGATTTATTGGTCCAATTAAGGAGGAATTGCCGGAATGTTAGTGTAGTTGCCAAAAGGTGCCTCTCAGGCGCAAAGTTGTGGAAAGTCTTGACCATCCATTTTTGTTTTAAAAGTTGCTCAAATTGTTTGTATTAATCAATTTGATTATAAAGTGTGATTGCTGACGATTTAATTTAATCGTAACTGGGCTAAATGGGTTGTCAGTGTGGAGTCCAGACAGCTAGCGGCCTAGTAACGTTACCACATTAAAGCTGGTCACACATGACCATCAGCGCATCCTTAATAGCCTCTAAAATGTTGTCGTCACTAGTTACCCATAGATATTAAAACTAGTAGATAGTGATAACGTTGATGTCATCCACATATTCCAATGGACAACTTCCAATCAATGTACAGTACAGTACAGTATGAAGATAGGCAGAAACGGATTATCCAATAGAAATCCCAGATCATGCTTGTAGGCGATGTTGGCTAACTAAAATCATGCGCAGAAACACCTCTAATAGTATTTTCGCACCGAACTGCGCATGTGTAGGCCGTCAAATCAAAGGCAAGCCTTCAATATAAAGTTGTTTTTGACTAAAATTATAACTTGTCACTTTCACAAGGTTGGAGTAATAACATGTTTAACTACTATTGTGCCTTTTTAGATTTTGAGAAAATTAACAACTAAGGAAGAATGTTTCACTTCTCTCGTTGACTTCTCTAACCCCAAACCCTGGCCAGGTCTGCTTGGTCTGTTTCTCAATCGGAACTCTGTGTCTCGATGGCGAATCAAGCGAGCCATATTGCTGAATCAAGGGGCCATGGTTCCGATCTAGAAGCACGGTTCTGACTGCTCCTACAGTTTTGTTTCGGTACTGCAGTTTAACTGATGCCCGGCCCAGAAAGATAATTTCCATAAATGGCCACATAGAGAAGTCAGATTTTAAAATGGCAAATAAGACACTTTAGTCATCATCTTTATGCACAAAACATCCATTCAATTGTTCAAATAATTGTCGCTGAGGCCGATTTTGTTTTCCAGCACTCACAGCCGAAGATATTAACATTTTACATTCATCCAATGTCTGTCATGTTTTTGGATGACGTGCTGAGCGACGTCACTGCTCGCACTGCTCCCTGTGTGCACTGAGTGCTAGCGCAAATACTCAGAGGCTTTTCTAATTATTTCAGGGGATTTTAATGAAACACCTGATGCATCTGCTGATCGTTTTCCTCCTAGAACGAGTCAAAGCCCTCAAAATAGAAATATTATCACTACATTATGCAAGGATCTCTGTGTTGAGGATGCCTGGCGTTATTTCAATCCGGATGCAAAGGGTTATACCTGGACCAACAAAACTATGTCACATAAATCTAGAATACATTTATTCCTAATTTCCCCCTTTTTGTTACAATTTGTTATAGATGTAAATCATTAGTTGGCTCCCTTTTCTGATCAACACAATTTACAAGCTACTGAAAAATCAAAAGGTACTCAAGGATATTGGAAATAAAACAACACACTTCTTAAAGATACTACTCTCATTGAAAACATCACATCGTTAGCTAAAGATATTTTTGCAAGAAAAGACTTGGGTCATGGAAGTAGATGGGAATTTTTCAAATATAAAGTCAGAGTGGTAGCCATTAAATGCGCCAAAGAGCTGATGCAATTAAAGAACCTTAGAGAAAAAGAGATGATTTTCTAAAATCAGTTTTCTAAAGAAAGATAATCTGTCTGAAGAAGAAGAGTCTGTATTCAAGTCTTTACAACTAGAATTAGAACAGCTTTACACGGATCTGGCAAAGGGCACCTTTGTAAGGTCAAGAGCAAAATGGATTGAAGAGTTGGAAAGAAACACTAGTTACTTTTTTGCACTTGAAAAGAGATACTATAAAATAAATAACTGCACTCAAAATTAACGATGTTTTATGCAAAGATCCCATTACAATGTCAATTCCTTTTATGAAAACCTTTACAGCTCTCAATTTCAGGAAGATGGTTGTGAAAGCTACATTTGCCACATTCAGAATTATGTCTCTGTAATTGAGGATGATTTCCACTCAGTTTGCGATTCACCTGTGTCAATTGAAGAAATTAGAGAGGCTCTGAATTCAATGAAAAAAGATAAATCTCCTGGCCCTAATGGCCTGTCAATTGAATTCTATAGACAGTTTTGGGAGTTACTAGAAGACCCGATTTTTATTATTATTTATTTTTTAATGTTTCAAGATTGCATTAAAAGTGGGGAAATGGTCTCCACTATGAAACAGTGCCTTATTTAATTGATTCCGAAGCCTGATAAAGACCCTTCTCTCACTGACAATTGGAGACCAATTACTTTATTAAATATTGATTACAAATTTATTGCTCTGGTTTACGCCAAAAGATTTAAGAAAGGAATAGATACCATTTATAAATGAGACTCAAACAGGATTTATGAAGGGCCGTCACATAAGCTCTAACATTCGTTTAGTCTTGGACCTTATAGATTATTCAGATGCAATTGACTCAGATGCGGTTGTCTTATTTTTGGACTTCTGTAAAGCTTTTGACACAATTGAACATGAATTTCTCTTTAGGTCTCTTTAAACTTTTTGGATTGTGTGAAAATTTTATCAAAGTAATTCTCATGTTTTACAAAGATATAAATACTTCTGTGTTACTAAACCTTAATACTTCCAAAAGATTCAGTATGAACAGAAGTGTACGACAGGGATGCCCAATTTTGCCATTTTTATTCATTTTGGTTGTGGAACTTCTATCTCTAGATATTCTGAATAATGAAAATTTGTATGGCTTAACCATTTTTAACAAAGAAATCAAAATTTCCCAACTGGCTGATGATACTACTCTTTTCTTAAGAGACAAAGAACAGGTCGCCCATGCCCTTAATGCTATAACTGCATTTTCTATTGCATCAGGATTAAAACTGAATGTTTGTAAATGTGAAATCTTATGTTTATTTGACTCTGATGATAAATAAATAGGAAATATTCCTGTAAAGGACTGTGTTAAATATTTAGGAATACATCAGTCAATAAACCACTTAGTCAGACAACATTTGAATTTCTCTCCTAAAATTAAGAAAACCAAAAATATATTCAATAATTGGCTACAAAGAGATCTTTCTATATCTTTCTATACTTGGGAGAGTACTTCTGTCCAAGGCAGAGGGACTGTCTCGTTTTGTGTACCCCTCATTATCGTTATGTGTAAATCCTGCTACTTGTAAAGAGATCAATAAGACCTTTCTTGACTTCATCTGGAAAATAAGTCTCACAAACTAAAAAAATCTGTCCTTTCTAACAAAAGAAAGTGTTGGATTTTGTTGACATAAATTACACTTTCAAGATAAACTGGTTGAAAAGATGTTTGATCAATACTGAGTCAATATTGTTATGCAGGTGAATGAGGACCCAAAAGCGACGTAATAGAAACAGAGTCTTTATTCCAGTATCAAACAAACAATGATTCTCCTGGATATATCAAAGGTAAATCCAAAACAGGAAACTGAAAACCTCTCGTCAGTAGAGAGGAACGACAGGAGACGCGACCACAGACTGCAGGTCGCTTCAGGAAGGCACAAGCCGTAGCTGACAGACACCTGCTCACACGCAGCATCTGAAGAAGGCAAAAACACGACAGGGCGGAACAAGGACACAGGAGCAGCAAACATCAAACAAGAATCCGACAAGGACAGAAGCGGAAAACAGAGGGAGAAATAGGGACTCTAATCAGAGGGCAAAATAGGGGACAGGTGTGAAAGAGTAAATGAGGTCGTTAGGAGAATGAGAAACAGCTGGGAGCAGGAACGATAGAGAGAGAGAGCGGGAGAGGGAGAGAGGGAGGAAGAGAGAGAGAGAGAGAAAGAGGGAAAGAACCTAATAAGACCAGCAGAGGGAAGCACAGGGACAAGACATGATGAAAGACAAAACATGACAGTACCCCCCCACTCACCGAGCGCCTCCTGGCGCACTCGAGGAGGAACCCTGGCGGCAACGAAGGAAATCATCAATCAACGAACGGTCCAGCACGTCCCGAGATGGAACCCAACTCCTCTCCTCAGGACCGTAACCCTCCCAATCCACTAAGTACTGGTGACCACGTCCCCGAGAACGCATGTCCATGATCTTCCGTACCTTGTAAATAGGAGCGCCCTCGACAAGGACGGGGGGGGGGGGAGGGAAGACGAATGGGGGCGCGAAGAAAAGGCTTGACACAAGAGACATGGAAGACAGGGTGGACGCGACGAAGATGTCGCGGAAGAAGCAGTCGCACAGCGACAGGATTGACGACCTGAGAGACACGGAACGGACCAATGAACCGCGGAGTCAACTTGCGAGAAGCTGTCGTAAGGGGAAGGTTACGAGTGGAAAGCCACACTCTCTGACCGCGACAATACCTAGGACTCTTAATCCTACGTTTATTGGCGGCTCTCACAGTCTGCGCCCTGTAACGGCAAAGTGCAGACCTGACCCTCCTCCAGGTGCGCTCACAACGTTGGACAAAAGCCTGAGCGGAGGGAACGCTGGACTCGGCGAGCTGGGACGAGAACAGAGGAGGCTGGTACCCAAGACTACTCTGAAACGGAGATAGCCCGGTAGCAGACGAAGGAAGCGAGTTGTGAGCGTACTCAGCCCAGGGGAGCTGTTCTGCCCAAGACGCAGGGTTTCGAAACGAAAGGCTGCGTAATATGCGACCAATCGACTGATTGGCCCTTTCTGCTTGACCGTTAGACTGGGGATGAAACCCGGAAGAGAGACTGACGGAAGCACCAATCAAACGACAGAACTCCCTCCAAAACTGTGACGTGAATTGCGGACCTCTGTCTGAAACGGCGTCTAACGGGAGGCCATGAATTCTGAACACATTCTCAATGATGATTTGTGCCGTCTCCTTAGCGGAAGGAAGCTTAGCGAGGGGAATGAAATGTGCCGCCTTAGAGAACCTATCGATAACCGTAAGAATCACAGTCTTCCCCGCAGACGAAGGCAGACCGGTAATAAAGTCTAAGGCGATGTGAGACCATGGTCGAGAAGGAATGGGAAGCGGTCTGAGACGACCGGCAGGAGGAGAGTTACCTGACTTAGTCTGCGCGCAGTCCGAGCAAGCAGCCACGAAACGGCGCGTGTCCCGCTCCTGAGTAGGCCACCAAAACCGCTGGCGAATAGAAGCAAGCGTACCCCGAACGCCGGGGTGGCCAGCTAACTTGGCAGAGTGAGCCCACTGAAGAACAGCCAGACGAGTAGAGACAGGAACGAACAGAAGGTTACTAGGACAAGCGCGCGGCGACGCAGTGTGAGTGAGTGCTTGCTTTACCTGTCTCTCAATTCCCCAGACAGTCAACCCGACAACACGCCCCTCAGGGAGAATCCCCTCGGGGTCGGTAGAAGCCACAGAAGAACTAAAGAGACGGGATAAGGCATCAGGCTTGGTGTTCTTATTTCCCGGACGATAGGAAATCACGAACTCGAAACGAGCGAAAAACAACGCCCAACGAGCTTGACGTGCATTAAGTCGTTTGGCAGAACGGATGTACTCAAGGTTCTTATGGTCAGTCCAAACGACAAAAGGGACGGTCGCCCCCTCCAACCACTGTCGCCATTCGCCTATGGCTAAGCGGATGGCGAGCAGTTCGCGGTTACCCACATCATAGTTGCGTTCCGATGGCGACAGGCGATGAGAAAAGTAAGCGCAAGGATGGACCTTATCGTCAGACTGGAAGCGCTGAGACAGAATGGCTCCCACGCCCACCTCTGAAGCGTCAACCTCGACAATGAATTGTTTAGTGACGTCAGGAGTAACAAGGATAGGGGCGGATGTAAAACGCTTCTTGAGGAGATCAAAAGCTCCCTGGGCGGAACCGGACCACTTAAAGCAAGTCTTGACAGAAGTCAGAGCTGTGAGAGGGGCAGCCACTTGACCGAAATTACGAATGAAACGCCGATAGAAATTAGCGAAACCGAGAAAGCGCTGCAACTCGACACGTGACTTAGGAACGGGCCAATCGCTGACAGCCTGGACCTTAGCGGGATCCATCTGAATGCCTTCAGCGGAAATAACAGAACCGAGAAATGTGACAGAGGAGACATGAAAGGCGCACTTCTCAGCCTTCACGTAGAGACAATTCTCTAAAAGGCGCTGGAGTACACGTCGAACGTGCTGAACATGAATCTCGAGTGACGGTGAAAAAATCAGGATATCGTCAAGGTAAACGAAAACAAAAATGTTCAGCATGTCTCTCAGTACATCATTAACTAATGCCTGAAAGACAGCTGGAGCATTAGCGAGACCGAACGGCAGAACCCGGTATTCAAAATGCCCTAACGGAGTGTTAAACGCCGTTTTCCACTCGTCCCCCTCTCTGATGCGTACGAGATGGTAAGCGTTACGAAGGTCCAACTTAGTAAAGAACCTGGCTCCCTGCAAAATCTCGAAGGCTGACGACATAAGGGGAAGCGGATAACGATTCTTAACCGTTATGTCATTCAGCCCTCGATAATCCACGCAGGGGCGCAGAGTACCGTCCTTCTTCTTAACAAAGAAAAATCCCGCTCCGGCGGGAGAGGAAGAAGGCACCACGGTACCGGCGTCGAGAGAAACAGACAGATAATCCTCGAGAGCCTTACGTTCGGGAGCCGACAGAGAGTATAGTCTACCCCGAGGGGGAGTGGTCCCCGGAAGGAGATCAATACAACAATCATACGACCGGTGAGGAGGAAGGGAGCTGGCTCTGGACCGACTGAAGACCGTGCGCAGATCATGATATTCCTCCGGCACTCCTGTCAAATCACCAGGTTCCTCCTGAGTAGAGGGGACAGAAGACACAGGAGGGATAGCAGACATTAAACACTTCACATGACAAGAAACGTTCCAGGATAGGATAGAATTACTAGACCAATTAATAGAAGGATTATGACATACTAGCCAGGGATGACCCAAAACAACAGGTGTAAAAGGTGAACGAAAAATCAAAAAGGAAATGGTCTCACTGTGGTTACCAGATACTGTGAGGGTTAAAGGTAGTGTCTCACATCTGATACTGGGGAGAAGACTACCATCTAAGGCGAACATGGGCGTGGGCTTCCCTAACTGTCTGAGAGGAATGTCATGTTTCCGAGCCCATGCTTCGTCCATAAAACAACCCTCAGCCCCAGAGTCTATCAAGGCACTGCAGGAAGCAGCCGAACCGGTCCAGCGTAGATGGACCGACAAGGTAGTACAGGATCTTGATGGAGAGACCTGAGTAGTAGCGCTCACCAGTAGCCCTCCGCTTACTGATGAGCTCTGGCTTTTACTGGACATGACATGACAAAATGTCCAGCAGAACCGCAATAGAGGCAAAGGCGGTTGGTGATTCTCCGTTCCCTCTCCTTAGTCGAGATGCGAATACCTCCCAGCTGCATGGGCTCAGTCTCTGAGCCGGTGGAAGGAGATGGTTGAGATGCGGAGAGGGGAAACACCGTTAACGCGAGCTCTCTTCCACGAGCTCGGTGACGAAGATCTACCCGTCGTTCTATGCGGATGGCGAGTGCAATCAAAGAGTCCACGCTGGAGGGAACCTCCCGGGAGAGAATCTCATCCTTAACCTCAGCGTGGAGTCCCTCCAGAAAACGAGCGAGCAACGCCGGCTCGTTCCAGTCACTGGATGCAGCAAGAGTGCGAAACTCTATAGAGTAATCCGTTATGGATCGATCACCTTGACATAGGGAAGCCAGGGCCCTGGAAGCCTCTTTCCCAAAAACTGAACGATCAAAAACCCGTATCATCTCCTCTTTAAAGTTCTGATAAACGTTAGAACACTCAGCCCTTGCCTCCCAGATAGCTGTGCCCCACTCCCGAGCCCGACCAGTAAGGAGTGATATGACGTAAGCGATCCGAGCTCTCTCTCTTGAGTATGTGTTGGGCTGGAGAGAGAACACAATATCACACTGGGTGAGAAAGGAGCGACACTCAGTGGGCTGCCCAGAGTAACATGGTGGGTTATTAACCCTAGGTTCCGGAGACTCGGAAGACCAGGAAGTAGCTGGTGGCACGAGACGAAGACTCTGAAACTGTCCTGAGAGATCGGAGACCTGAGCGGACAGGGTCTCAACGGCATGACGAGCAGCAGACAATTCCTGCTCGTGTCTGCCGAGCATTGCTCCCTGGATCTCGACGGCAGTGTTGCGAGAATCCGTAGTCGCTGGGTCCATTCTTGGTCGGATTCTTCTGTTATGCAGGTGAATGAGGACCCAAAAGCGACGTAATAGAAACAGAGTCTTTATTCCAGTATCAAACAAACAATGATTCTCCTGGATATATCAAAGGTAAATCCAAAACAGGAAACTGAAAACCTCTCGTCAGTAGAGAGGAACGACAGGAGACGCGACCACAGACTGCAGGTCGCTTCAGGAAGGCACAAGCCGTAGCTGACATAGACACCTGCTCACACGCAGCATCTGAAGAAGGCAAAAACACGACAGGGCGGAACAAGGACACAGGAGCAGCAAACATCAAACAAGAATCCGACAAGGACAGAAGCGGAAAACAGAGGGAGAAATAGGGACTCTAATCAGAGGGCAAAATAGGGGACAGGTGTGAAAGAGTAAATGAGGTCGTTAGGAGAATGAGAAACAGCTGGGAGCAGGAACGGAACGATAGAGAGAGAGAGCGGGAGAGGGAGAGAGGGAGGAAGAGAGAGAGAGAGAGAAAGAGGGAAAGAACCTAATAAGACCAGCAGAGGGAAGCACAGGGACAAGACATGATGAAAGACAAAACATGACAAATATGGTATTTCATTCCAAATAATGTGTTTAATAAGTCGGGAGGTCTTCAATTTGTACTGAAATGTAATTATATTCCTGAAAGATTACCTGCTAAATTGGCTAGGTTTCACCAACAAGCTTTAATGGCCTGGAACATGTTTCCTGCACAGTTTTTCCCCACATAAAGCTGTTTTGTGGAATAATTAAGACATAACTGTAAGGAATAAGTCATTGTTCGACCCCAGCTGGCATGAGAGGAATATTGACTTGTTCTTGATGTTTTCGACAACAAGGGTAATATTCTCACATATGAACAATTTATAACATTGAATGAGTTTCCAATACCTTTCAGAGAGTTTATTTCTGTGATCAAAGCCGTTCCCAGTGGTCTAACTACACTAATGAAAACTCATCTTAGCTTTTGTAATGATCAAAGTTTATCCAGAACTCAGATTGGAAGGCGTGGGCTTACTTGAGAAATCTTGTTGTAATAAATATATAAGACAAATTCTTCATTCACAAAACCAACTTACACCGAGAGGAAAGTTTTTCTGGAACATGCTTATTCCTGACATTGTCTGGAAAAAGGCATGGTTAAGGCCTTACAAATATTGTATACCAAACAAAGTTAAGTATAAGATATAAGATATATCCATGTAATTCTATGATATCCAAATTTGTGGCTATTGATGATATCTGCGTTTTCTGTGAAAAAGAAGGTGAGAATCTGTCTCACTTGTTCTTTGAATGTAAATTTGTGTCAATTTTGGGAAAACCTTGTAAAATACTTATTTACTATTATGAACACTACCTATGTTTTTGACATGAAATATATAATATGTTACTATTGCAATGATAACAAGACCACTAAAATGTTGCCAAATACTTCATACACAAACAAAAATTCAAAAATTCAATACCAAAATGACATATTTTTTGATTGAATTGAACTATTTTATTAAAACATTAACCCTAGTTAACAAGAATAACATTTTCCTAAATAATTACAATAAGATTTTTTCAGAGTGATTACAATTGCAGTAGAATTGTTAATTTTTTAAATATTTTTTGTTTGTTCCAGTATTTTCTCGTTAATACCTGTGTTCTGTTTTGTATGATGTAAGAATGTAAATTGTGGCCTCCCGGGTGGCGCAGTGGTCTAGGGCACTGCATCGCAGTGCTAACTGTGCCACCAGAGTCTCTGGGTTCGCGCCCAGGCTCTGTCGCAGCCGGCCGTGACCGGGAGGTCCGTGGGGCGACGCACAATTGGGCTAGCGTCGTCCGGGTTAGGGAGGGTTTGGCCGGTAGGGATATCCTTGTCTCATCGCGCTCCAGCGACTCCTGTGGCGGGCCGGGCGCAGTGCGCGCTAACCAAGGGGGCCAGGTGCACGGTGTTTCCTCCGACACATTGGTGCGGCTGACTTCCGGGTTGGAGGCGCGCTGTGTTAAAGAAGCAGTGCGGCTTGGTTGGGTTGTGCTTCGGAGGACGCATGGCTTTCGACCTTCGTCTCTCCCGAGCCCGTACGGGAGTTGTAGCGATGAGACAAGATAGTAATTACTAGCGATTGGATTCCACGAAAATTGGGGAGAAAAGGGGTTAAAAAAAAAATAAAAAAAAAAATGTAAATTGTTGATCTGTATTTTGAATAATAAAAAAAATAATTAAAAAAGCACTGAGTGCTAGCGCGCATGTGATGTTGGTCCGTGTAAACTGGATGTAACCTTGATATAGACCGCCTATGAATCGGCGTATGTAAACGGGAGTAGATTACCTTGAAAACAACAGGCGGACCTCTTGGACGCAGTCTCCAGTTCTTATAATACCTCAGTGGGCTGAATGGCACAAAAAAAATCGCCAAGGATCATGGTGAAAGTGACCGTAACTAGCCAAGGATCTTGGTCGATGTAGTCATTTTCATCCTGCCTGAGAGAGTCAATCGGGGTCTCCTCATAGCCTGCCGGCCCATGATTGGTCTGTGTCAGCATGTGGTCTTTAGTGATGACAAATGTAGTAGTCAGAATGGATCACTATTTAATTAAATATCTGGATTCGTAGCGAACTTTAAAATAATTCACCATGGGGATCATACTTGATCATAATGAACACATTTTAGAGCGCAAAACGGCCGTCCTCCCAAAAATGTTGGCTCTTCTGACGATCGTAATTTTCATAGGCTTTCTAGGGCAGACCAGGGCTTTTGGCACCACTAGGTTCAAATCAAATTATATTTGTCACGTGCCGAATACAACAGGTGTAGACCTTACAGTGAAATGCTTACTTACAAGCAAGCAACCAACAATGCAGTTTTAAGAAAATACCTTAAAAAATAAAATAAAAAGAGATAAGAAAAACAAATAATTAAAGAGCAGCAGTAAATAACAATAGCAGGGCTATATACAGGGTGTACCAGTACAGAGTCAATGTGTCAATGTGTGGGGGCACTGGTGTCGAGGTGATTATGTACATGCAGGTAGGGTTATTAAAGTGGCTATGCATAGATTATAACAGAGAGTAGCAGCAGTGTGTGTGTGTGTGTGTGTGGGGGGGGGGGGTACAAATAGTCTGGGTAGCCATTTGATTAGCTGTTCACAAGTCTTTTGGTTTGGGGGTAGAAGCTGTTTAGAAGCCTCTTAAACCTAAATTTGGCGCTCCGGTACCGCTTGCCATGCGGTAACAGAGCGAACAGTCTATGACTAGGGTGGCTGGAGTCTTTGACAATGTTTAGGGCCTATCTCTGACACCGCCTGGTATAGAGGTCCTGGATGGCAGGAAGCTTGACTCCGGGGATGTACTGGGCCGTATGCACTACCCTCTGTAGTGCCTTGCGGTCGGAGGCTGAGCAGTTGCCATACCAGGCAGTGATACAACCCGTCAGGATGCTCTCGATGGTGCAGCTGTAAAACCTGAGGGGGAATTTGTTTTGTCATATCTTGGTGTGCTTGGACCATGTTAGTTTGTTGGTGATGTGGACTAGAGGTCGACCTGCGTGGCAGGCTGACTACCTGTTACGTGAGGGCGGCAAGAAGCCAATGTAAGTTGCTAACTAGCATTAAACTTATAAAAAACAATCAATCTTCACATAATCACTAGTTAACTACACATGGTTGATGATATTACTAGTTTATCTAGCGTGTCCTGCGTTGCATATAATCGATGCGGTGCCTGTTAATTTCTCATTGAAGCACAGCCTACTTTGCCAAACGGGTGATAATTTAACAAGCACATTTGTGAAAAAAGCACTGTCGTTGCACCAATGTACCTAACCATAAACATCAATGCCTTTCTTTAAAATCAATACACAAGTATATATTTTTAAACTTGCATAACTAGGGAAATTGTCACTTCTCTTGCGTTCCGTGCAAGCAGTCAGGGTATATGCAGCAGTTTGGGCCGCCTGGCTCATTGCGAACTGTGTGAAGTCCATTTATTCCTAATTAATTCCGGCCGTAATTAATTTGCCAGAATTGTACATAATTATGACATAACATTGAAGGTTGTACAATGTAACAGCAATATTTAGACTTAGGGATGCCATCCGTTAGATAATATACGGAACGGTTCCGTATGTCACGCTCGTCGTCCTCCTCATCTGAGGAGGAGAAGTTTGAAGGATCGGAGGACCAATATGCAGCGTGGTATGTGTTCATCATGAATTTAATAAACAGAGAACACTGAACAAACAATAAACGAACAACGAACGTGAAGCTATATAAGAAATGTGCTGACACAAGCAACTAACATAGACAATCACCCACAACCCACAATGACAAAACAGCCTACCTAAATATGGTTCCCAATCAGAGACAACGACTAACACCTGCCTCTGATTGAGAACCATATCAGGCCAAACACAGAAACAGACAAACTAGACATACAACATAGAATGCCCACTCAGATCTCACCCTGACCAAACAAAACATATAAACATACAAAGCAAACTATGGTCAGGGCGTGACACCGTATTTCACTGAAAGAATAAACGTTTTGTTTTCGAAATGATAGTTTCCGGATTCTACCATTTTAATGACCAAAGGCTCGTATTTCTGTGTGTTATTATGTTATAATTAAGTCTATGATTTGATAGAGCAGTCTGACTGAGCGATGGTAGGCACCAGCAGGCTTGTAAGCATTCATTCAAACAGCACTTTTGTGCGTTTGCCAGCAGCTCTTCGCAATGCTTCTGAGACTTGGAGTAGTTCCCCTTGCTCTGCATTGGTAACGCTGCTTCGAGGGTGGCTGTTGTCGATGTGTTCCTGGTTCGAGCCCAGGTAGGAGCGAGGAGAGTGACGGAACTATACTGTTACACTGGCAATACTAAAGTGCCTATAAGAACATCCTATAATCAAAGGTATATGAAATACAAATCGTATAGAGAGAAATAGTCCTATAATTCCTATAATAGCTACAACCTAAAACTTCTTACCTGGGAATATTGAAGACTCATGTTAAAAGGAACCACCAACTTTCATATGTTCTCATGTTCTGAGCAAGGAATTTAAACGTTAGCTTTCTTACATGGCACATATTGCACTTTTACTTTCTTCTCCAACACTTTGTTTTTGCATTATTTAAACCAAATTGAACATGTTTCATTATTTATTTCAGGCTAAATTGATTTTATTGATGTATTATATTAAGTTAAAATAAGTCTTCATTCAGTATTTGTTACGGCAGATTTCCTCCTCTTCGTCAGAAGAGGAGGTGTAGGGATTGGACCAAGATGCAGAGTGGAAAGTGTCCATAATTTATTATAAAATTAACTGAACACTACAATGAAACAAATTAACAAATAGAATCCAACCGAAAACAGTCCCGTGTGGCACGAATACTGACACGAAAGACAATCACCCACAAAAACCCAACACCAAACAGGCTACCTTAATATGGTTCTCAATCAGGGACAACGATTGACAGCTGCCTCTGATTGAGAACCATATCAGGTCAAACACAGAAATAGACAAAACAGACACAAAACATAGAATGCCCACCCAACTCACGTCCTGACCGACTAAAACAAACAATTAACACAATAACTAGGGTCAGAACGTGACAGTATTGTTGTAATTGTCATTATTACAAATAAATAAATAAAAAAAGTGGCCGATTAATCGGTATCGGGTTTTTTGGTCCTCCAATAATCGGTATCGGCGTTGAAAAATCATAATCGGTCGACCTCTTATGTGGACGCCAAGGAACTTGAAGCTCTCAACCTGCTCTACTGTAGTCCACAATCACCTCCTTAGTCTTGATCACGTTGAGGGAAAGGTTGTTGTCCTTGCACCACACTGTCAGGTCACTGACCTCCTCCCTATAGGCTCATTGTTGTTGGTGATCAGGCCTACCACTGTTGTGTCATCAGCAAGCTTAATGATGGTGTTGGAGTTTTGCCTGGCCATGCAGTCATGAGTGAACAGGGAGTACAGGAGGGGACTGTGCACGCACCCCTGTGGGGCCCCCGTGTTGAGGATCAGCGTAGCGGATGTGTTGTTATCTACCCTTACCACCTGGTGGCGGCCCGTCAGGAAGTATAGGATCCAGTTGCAGAGGGAGGTGTTAAGTCCCATGGTCCTTAGCTTAGTGATGAGCTTTGAAGGCACTATGGTGTTGAACGCTGAGCCTGTAGTCAATGAAGAGCATTCTCACATAGGTGTTTCTTTTGTCTTTTGTCCTTTCTTTTTCCCTCTGGCTGCACATCTAACACACTGATAGAAATTCGGTAAAACGCTCGTCTGGTAGGCTCGTGTTGCTGGGCAGCTCTCGACTGTGTTTCCCTTTGTAGTCTGCAATAGTTTGCAAGCCCTGCCATATATGACGAGTGTCGGAGCCGGTGTAGTACGATTCGATCTTAGTCCTGTATTGATGCTTTGCCTGTTTGATGGTTCGTCGGAGAGCGTAGCAGGATTTCTTATAAGCTTCCGTGTTAGAATCTCGCTCCTTGAAAGCGGCAGCTCTACCCTTTAGCTCAGTGCGAATGTTGCCTGTAATCCATGGCTTCTTGTTTGGGTATGTACGTTGTCGTGTCTTTACTGTCATTAAATTGAAGACTTATAGTTTTTATCAAAGATTCTCTGTAATTAGTTATTACGCGATCAACTAAATAATAACGTAACTAATTAACTAGGAAGTTGGGGCACCAGGGAAAGTATTCAGATTACAAAGTTATAATTTCCCAATATAACCTTTCAGATATTTTCATATCTGATCGATAGTCTTCTGATTAATGATTTATTTATTTTACCTCACGTTAGTCTCATTCCAAACGTCGTAAATTGTTGGTTATCTGCACAAACCAGTCTTCACTATGAGTCATTCATACATCAATTGTCTTAAATCATTTATTTATTACTAACTAAGTAATTTACAGAAATGCATAAACAAACAAACACACTTAAAATGGTTACATGAAATGATAGGAGAATATGCCCTAGTGGGCTGAACCGGCATGGCGGCTTGTTAGACAAAGGGAAAATTGGGGGTCGACTAAGAAGTCACTACAGAGTTCATAATTATAACAATTGACATGCTAATCCTTTACACATGAACGCTCACTCATTCGGGAACAATTGCAATCAATATATATATATTTACGCTCAGTGTGTCGTCTTGATCGCTGGTGAAAAGTTAGTTTCTGTTGGAGAGTTTCGTCCTCTCTCTCTCTCTCTGTCGTGGTTATAGTGGATAGTTCAGAGTGACATTCGTTATAGAATGGATGTTTCGGCGGTTGTCGTTCTTCGCGTTCAATGATACCGAATTCCTAGCTGCAGACTAGTAGTCAATATCAAAGACTTGTTCTTATTCTGTCGGTATAGTCTAAGAGTTTAACCACGTGGTATGGTTAAAAGATTCAGCAATGGTACACAACCTTCGTTCCCCTCCTAATGGAGAAAAACATGGTCTAGTGATAATTTCTCAAAGTTGAGTTTTTATTCGGAATTGCAGAAAGGGGCTGTCCCAGGATGTCTGACCCTAACTGGCTCAGGGGCGGGTCCTCGGATTTAGTTCAAATCAAAAGGGATTGGATTTTTCTTCATTAAACAGTCCAAAATCATATTACACAATTATACAAACAGTATCATACTCACTCATTCATCTTATACAACAATTAGATGAAAACCTCATATCTGAGGCTATTATATAAACAGCGGTATGGTAATGTAGCCACACAGTCTCCCATGAGTTTCCCAAGTTGTGACAAACGGACCAGTTAATAGCTGGAATCTTCACCGATCTTTTATACTTTTTCCGGAACATGAAATGTGTTCGTACCTCCAGTTCTGTGAGGTGGAAGGATTTCCTTTGTCCTGAAAGTTTACCCTCTCTCTAATACTGTGTGGCCATGAGGCAGGGTCTTCCTTAGGAATTTACGACCTCTCTTTGAACACAGCAACCTAGTTGAAGAAGGAAAGGGGGAGGCAGGGAGTGGCAGGGAGAGGGGGATGGGGCTTGCTATACCCAAACAGGCAACGTCATGACAACGTACAGTCAGAGTGGGGACGACGTCCTCAATGCACCTACTGATAAAGCCAGTGACTGATGTGGTGTACTCGTCAATTCCATCGGACGAATCCCGGAACATATTCCAGGCTGTGCTAGCAAAACAGTCCTGTAGTTCAGCATCTGCTTCATCTGACCACTTTTTTTATAGACCGGTGCTTCCTGCTCTAATCTTTGCCTGCAAGCAGGAACCAGGAGGATAGAGTCATGGTCAGATATGCCAATTGGGGGTGAGGGAGAGCTCTGTACGTGTTTCTGTGTGTGGAGCAAAGGTGGTCCAGAATTTCTTTCCCTCTGGCCGCACATCTAACACACTGATAGAAATTCGGTAAAACTGATTTAAGTTTCCCTGCATTAAAGTCACCGGCCACTAGGAGCGCTGCCTCTGGATGAATGTTTTTGTGTTTGCTTATGGCAGAATACAGCTCATTTAGTGTGGTTTTAGTGCCAACCTCGCTCTGTGGTGGAATGTAGACAGTTACGAAAAATATAGATAAAACTCTCTAGGTAAATAGTGTGGTCTACAGCTTATCATGAGATACTCTAACTCAGGTGAGCAAAACCTTGAGACTTCCTTAGATATCGTGCATTAGCTGTTTACATAAATGCATAGGCCCTCGCACCGTGTCTTACCAAAGACTGCTGTTTTGTTTTGCCAATCGAGTGTATTACCCGCCAACTCTATGTTCTTAATGTCGTTGTTCAGCCACGACTCAGTGAAACATAAGATGTTAGTTTTTAATGTCCCGTTGGTTTGATATAGGTGCTTTCAGTTCGTCCCGTTTATTTTCCACTGATTGAACTTTAGCTAGCAGAACGGAAGCCAAGTGCAGATTAGCCACTCGTTGCCTGATCCTCGCAAGGCACCCTGATCTTTTTCCACTAAATCTCAGTTTCCTTTTCCAGCAAATCACGGGGATCGGGTCCTGGTCGGGTGTATACAGTATATCCCTCGCATCCGACTCATTGAATTAGACCTCCTCATCCAATTTGAGGTGAATAATCCCAGTTCTGTTGTCCAGAAGCTCTTTTCGGTTATAATCATAAGAAATGGTAGCAGAAACATTATGTACAAAACAAGTTACGAACAACGCAAAAAAAAAATAGCATGATTGGTTGAGAGCCGATAAGATGGCAGCCCTGCCCACTGGCGCCATCAACAATCATCGGTTGCTACTCAGTAACCGCCCAGCAGAGCGTGTGTCTTCACGCTCCAGACCGGACACTGTAGACCGGACACTGTAGTGACCACAGCCACAACGTCATAAACCCTATTTAAAAAATGTCTCTTCATAAAATCTGATTTTAAACCTAACCTTAACCACACTGCTAATCCTATGCCTAACCCTAACCTTAAATTAAGACCAAAAAGCACATTTTTGCTTTCATACATTTTTACAATATAGACAATTTTTACTTTCTGGCTGTGGTAACTAGTGTAAACCCTGAAACAGTCATGGCAGGGGGCCATTAAGCATGTTTCTTAGGCTCAGGGGCGGACTGGGACCACACTGGCCCAATCGTTTTCCTCGAGGATTCCACATCTGACCATTTTTTCCTCATGGCCCCATTATTAGTCTTCCAAGTGGCACAGCAGTCTAAGGCGCTGCATTGCAGTGCTAATAATAATTGTTTTTAAATCAGGTTTTTGATATTGCGAACTAAGGTCCAAGGCCTGTTCTGATTCAGACTAGGCTACTTCTATAGACTTGCCTCAGTCTCAGACCAACTCAAATTGTAGCACATCTCATTACCTCAATATCCATCATCAGATGGCAGAATTCACCTGGTTCAGTAGACTTCATAATCCAAAGAAGTAATATGCAGGATGAAGTGTATCTTCTAAACAGGCATTCATGCCTGTTAACTTAAAAGAACAGGATGTCTGTAGTCAATTTTCAGCCTTTGTTCTCTCCACATTGGTATGGTATTCTGTGACAATTATTGTATAGTTGCAGTGTTTTGCAGTGTTTGACTCAGATGATTATGTAAGCAATGACCTTGTCTGCTTGGCGACATTACATATTTCACACTCTGTAAAAGTCTTAAAAATAAGAGATTTCACACTGATTGACGGCCTTCACGTGGGTACCCATGTTGGGAACTGGTGTCAATGGCCTTCACACTGGCCCAATCGTTTTATTTCAAGACGTTTATTTACAAAGGTAAATAAATTGTAGTCGATATATATCAGGCTGGGTGTAATGGAGCTAGGCAGCGGGCTCAATCCACCCTGTCTAAGTAATAGTAGGGGAAACTACAGCCAGGCCTAGGGCTATATGTGGGCAGAGTTTTGTTCTCAGGTGGGCCAGTGTGACTCAGCCCAGCCAGCTAGGCAGGTGTGGGATGGATGGGATGTGGTGGCTGAAGCTTCCTCTGACATAATAAAACTCCTGCTAAGGGCAGGGTGGTGCTTTCTGACTCATACCATTTATACCATGCTAGTCTCTTTGTTGTGCTGGACTATCATTTGTTAAGCTGCTGAATGAACTTTCCAATTCCAGCACATCAAAGAGTCTAGCACTACATCCTATAGTTATATGTCTGCCAGATCCAATGAGAACTTTAATTGGCAGTGCAAAGCCCTTCCTCTCCCTCTGTTTGTTCCCTCATCTCTCTATTTTTTCTCCCACTCTCTCTCTCCATCTCACTTTCTATATATTCCTCTCTCCCATTCTTTCTTTCTCTCGCTCTCTTTCCCTCATTCCATCCCTCTCTGTGAGCTGTTGTGAATTTACTGTGGGTTTTGCTTTTTGCAGCTTTTTCTACCTCCCCCATCGCCACAGGGATTGACACCCAGTTCTCCTCTTTCTCTGAAGTGTCTGGTTTTCCTCCTTACCTTCTCGCAATAGTCACTTTCCCCTCTCTCTCGTCCTCTCAGCCTTCACCTTCACCCCTCTTTCCTCTATCCTTCTTTTTTTGTTCTCCTCCTTATTCATGGTTTATTTGCTGCTTCTGGCATGCTGCTCTTCTGGGCTGCGTTGTGTTGAGATCTGGACTGTTACCAAGTGTGCCATCTGTGGAAGGGAAGGCTGCTGTTGGTTACTGTCTTTGATGTGTGAGTCCATCTTGGTTTTGTCAGGGAGCTGAATCTCTATTGTCTTCAGGGAGCTTCAGAAGAAAAATGAGGTAAAGCAGAGGTTATTAAAAGGTCTGTATGGAGGTTGGGGAGGTCTAGACAGTGGTATGGAACTGATGTGACTCATGTTTTTATGTGGGTTTAGTGTTTGATATCAAAAGGCTGGGTCTTAAGTGGTTGTTAATGTCTCATGGAATATGATCAAGACAAAGGCCATCATCTGGAGAGGAAAGAGTCTCTTTGTATGTTTGTCTCTGTCCTTTTTCTGTGTCTGTGTGGGGAAAGTGACTCATTAGAGCAGATGTTCTTGCAGTGAGACAGGTAAAGATGCACCACAGACAGGGAAACTTAAGAGTTTAAAGAAATGCAGAAACTTAAACATTTCTTACAAGTACAAAAGTCTTCAAGCTTGAGGTTCATAAAGTCACTGACACTATTAATTTGCTACATCTTCCTCCCCAGGGGCATGTTGGGAGCTTGTGCTAGCAGGGTTATGAACTTCTCTAAGACAATTGATTAAAATGGAGTCTCTTTGCTTGGCTTGGCTAATAAGAGAGTGTGGACATGATCAAGCTTGAGGCTAGTGCCTTCCAGACCAAGGTGATAGGTGCAACACTTGCCCTGGGGGTTAGCGGTTAGAGATCATTGACTGGGTCGTCCTGTCAAGTTCTTGAACTCAGACAGATAGGCCGACAGTAGAGCTGCTCTTTATAACATTGCTCCCGTCACAGATAGGGGCAAATGCTGTGTCACCCACTGTACAGAACACTTAGGCCTACACAAACTCACCAGTGAGAGAAATAGTTGGATAATTGACTATGACACCTCCCCCCCCCTCCTCTCTGTCCTCCTCTGTCCCTGTGCTGATGTCACGACAAGGGAACCTTACAGTTACACAACAGTCCTCTCTGTCACTATGAGACGGCTTGCGGCCCCCCCAGGAGAATGGCATCTCACTGTCTGTACTACCTCCATGTCTCAGCTGCTCTCTTATGAGAAAGTACAGTGTGTGTTCACTGCCTCCTTACTTTGTCTCACTCTCTTCTTTTCTCCATTGTCTCTTTCCCTTTCTCGTTCATTTCTTTCCATCTTTTACTCAGACCCTCTCACTTTCTTCTAGGACCGGGACGATAACAGTATCACAATATTTTTTTCGATGGCATAAATACGAAAATACGAAACAGACCGAACTTTTTTCCTTTAAAAACCTGCTTTATGTAAAATATTGTGCGCTATAGCTTGGAAAATAAATAAATGTGACTCTGGATCACAACATAATGATGTTTGTTTACAACATTAGGGTTGTGTTCCTAAGAAGTTAAATCTGCTTCGTGTTTTGATTCCTTGCCACGCTACTAACGAGTATCGTGATATTGGTATAGTCCCAGCACTACTCTAATACCCCCCCACCTCCGTCTCTCTCTGTCGCGTTCATTCTCACCCCCTGCCTCGGACTCTCTCACCCCCTGCCTCGGACTCTCTCACCCCCTGCCTCGGACTCTCTCACCCCCTGCCTCGGACTCTCTCACCCCCTGCCTCGGACTCTCTCACCCCCTGCCTCGGACTCTCTCACCCCCTGCCTCGGACTCTCTCACCCCCTGCCTCGGACTCTCTCACCCCTGCCTCGGACTCTCTCACCCCTGCCTTGGCCTCTCTCATCTCCTGCCTCTCCAAGCAACACAGTTCAGTCAGTCAGTGGTCTATTAAGTCAGCCCAGAGCAGACTACAGTATGTGAGCGGAGTTGAGCAGTCAGAAATCCTGCTCCATGAGCGGTGCTCCGAAGCTCCACATACTTTCCAACCGCTACGCTAAAAAACGCTCCTCCTCGCTCACAGGAATAAAACTTCCGCTCCGAATTTGCTCCATTCATTAAAATCACAATTTAACCAAGACTCATCTATTTTTGTGACTACCTGGACCTACCATTTTGTTTTGAAGTATAGAAACCAAACTATATGATTTAAATAAAAGTATTTTAATAAACATGAAGAGGTGAATTTAAGAACCGCTCATCATTTCAAATAGGCTACATTTCATATAAAATTTTATTGGTCACATACACATGGTTAGCAGATGTTAATGCGAGTGTAGCGAAATGCTTGTGCTTCTAGTTCCGACCGTGCAGTAATATCTAACAAGTAATCTAACAATTTCACAACAACTACAAGTGTGAAGGAATGAATAACAATATGTACATATTAATATATGGATGAGCGATGGCCATGCGGCATAGGCAAGATGCAGTAGATGGTATAGAGTACAGTATATACATATGAGATGAGTAATGTAGGGTATGTAAACATTATATAAAGTGGCATTGTTTAAAGTGACTAGTGATACATTTATTACATCCATTTTTTTATTATTAAAGTAGCTAGAGATTGAGTCAGTATGTTGGCAGCAGCCACTCAATGTTAGTGATTGCTGTTTAACAGTCTGATGGCCTTGAGATAGAAGCTGTTTTTCAGTCTCTCGATCCCAGCTTTGATGCACCTGTACTGACCTCGCCTTCTGGATGATAGCGGGGTGAACAGGCAGTGGCTCGGGGGGTTGTTGTCCTTGATGATCTTTTTGCCCATCCTGTGACATCGGGTGGTGTAGGTGTCCTGGAGGGCAGGTAGTTTGCCCCCGGTGATGCGTTGTGCAGACCTCACTACCCTCTGGAGAGCCTTACGGTTGTGGGTGGAGCAGTTGCCGTACCAGGCGGTGATACAGCCCGACAGGATGCACTCGATTGTGCATCTGTAAAAGTTTGAGTGTTTTCGGTGACAAGCCAAATTTCTTAAGCCTCCTGAGGTTAAAACTTTCCACCTTCTCCACTACTGTCCCATCGATGTGGATAGGGGGGTGCTCCCTCTGCTGTTTCCTGAAGTACATGATCATCTCCTTTGTTTTGTTGACATTGAGTGTGAGGTTATTTTCCTGACACCACACTCCGAGGGCCCTCACCTCCTCCCTGTAGTCCTTCTCGTCGTTGTTGGTAATCAAGCCTACCACTGTAGTGTCGTCTGCAAACTTGATGATTGAGTTGGAGGCGTGCATGGCCACGTAGCCATGGGTGAACAGGGAGTACAGGAGAGGGCTGAGAACGCACCCTTGTGGGGCCCCTGTGTTGAGGATCAGTGGGGTGGAGATGTTGTTTCCTACCCTCACCACCTGGGGGTGGCCCGTCAGGAAGTCCAGGACCCAGTTGCACAGGGCGGGGTCGAAACCGAGGTTCTCAAGCTTAATGACGAGTTTAGAGTGTACTATGGTGTTAAATGCTGAGCTGTAATCAATGAACAGCTTTCTTACATAGGTATTCCTCTTGTCCTGATGGGTTAGGGCAGTGTGATTGCGATTGCATCGTTTGTGGACCTATTGGGGCGGTAAGCAAATTGGAGTGGGTCTAGGGTGTCAGGTAGGGTGGAGGTGATATGATCCTTGACTAGTCTCTCAAAGCACTTCATGATGACAGAAGTGAGTGCTACGGGGCGATAGTCGTTTAGCTCAGTTACCTTCGCTTTCTTAGGTACAGGAACAATGGTAGCCCTCTTGAAGCATGTGGGAACAGCAGACTGGGATGGGGATTGATTGAATATGTCCGTAAACACTCCAGACAACTGGTCTGCGCATGCTCTGAGGACACGTTTAGGGATGCCGTCTGAGCCGGCAGCCTTGCGAGGGTTAACGCGTTTAAATGTTTTACTCACGTTGGCCGCGGTGAAGGTAGCGGGCCGTGTCAGTGGCACTGTATTGTCCTCAAAGCGAGCAAAGAAGTTGTTTAATTTGTCTAGAAGTTGTTTAATTTGTCTATTAGACAGCATACGGTGCAGTCTGAATGCATTCGGAAAAATATTCAGACCCCTTGACTTTTTCCACATTTTGTTAAGTTACAGCCTTATTCTGAAATTGATTAAATAAATAAAACATCCTCATCAATCTACACACAATACCCCATAATGACAAAGTGAAAACAGGTTTTTAGTCATTTTTGCAAATGTTTACATAAGTATCCAGACCCTTTGCTATGAGACTAGAAAATACTAGAAAATTGAGCTCAGGTGCATCCTGTTTCCATTGATCAAACTTGAAATTCAATTGATTGGACATGATTTGGAATGGCACACACCTGTCTATATAAGATCCCACACTTGACAGTGCATGTCGGAGCAAAAACCAAGCCATGAGGTCGAAGGAATTGTTCTTAGAGCTCCGAGACAGGATTGTGTCGAGGCACAGATCTGGGGAAGAGTACCAAAAAATGTCTACAGCATTGAAAGTCCCCAAACCACAGTGGCCTCCATCATTCTTAACCTCTCTAGGGTACATGGGACGGTAGCGTCCCACCTCGTCAACAGCCAGTGAAACTGCAGGGCGCCAAATTCAAAACAACAGAAATCCCATAATTACAAATCCTCAAACATACATGTATTTTACACCATTTTAAAGATACACTTGTTGTAAATCCAGCCACAGTGTCCGATTTCAAAAAGGCTTTACGACGAAAGCAAACCAAACGATTATGTTAGGTGAGTGCCTATTCACAGAATAACACAGCTCTATGGACAATTCCTTCGACCTCATGGCTTGGTTTTTGCTCTGACATGCATTGTCAAGTGTGGGACCTTATAGACAGGTGTGTGGCTTTCCAAATCATGTCCAATCAATTGAATTTACCACAGGTGGATTCCAATGATGTTTTAGAAGCATCTCAATGATGATCAATGGAAACAGGATGCACCTGAGCTCAATTTTGAGTCTCATAGCAAAGGGTCTGAGTGCTTATGTAAATAAGGTATTTCTGTTTTTTATTTTTAATACATTTGTAAAAACTTGTTTTTGCGTTTGTCAAAATGGGGTATTGTGTGTAGATTGATGATGAAAACGATTTAATTAATACATTGTAGAATAAGGCCGTAATGTTACAAAATGTGGAAAAAGTCAAGGAGTCTGAATATTTTACTGAATGCGCTGTAATATCTTGTATGTTTTGAAATTTGTCCAGCTGTCGATTGTTGAGATACAAGAAGAGCAGCCCGAGTTCTTCAGTGTATATACATACCAGAACAAACATTTACACTTTCAGAAACAGAGTGACTTTGTGTTAGATACTGAGAGATTCTGTCTCCTTTTTTTTAGTTTTCTATGTAGAAAACTGAACTTAATCTAAACTTATTCAAATATGTAAATTCCACCCTTGCCGGGGGCAGGTGTGCTTGTCTATTTTTAGTGAACGATAGGATGAGTAAGACATTGACTCATTCTTCCCAACCACAAGCCACAGGCTGTATATCTTGATACTCTGTGTGTGTGCACATGCATGTGTGTGCGTGCAGGGTTGGATAGGTTACTTTCTGTTGTAAATGTAATCCATTACAGTTACTAGTTACAGTACCTGTCCAACATTGTAATTAGTAACGTAACTTTTGCATTACCCATTATCAGTAACATAATCAGATTATTTTCTGTTACTTTTGGATTACTCTCCCCTTAAGGGTCATTAGAAGAAGACAAAAAGGATCCATCAAATGCATTTCGTGTGTCATCATAGTGGTCTCTGACTTGTGGTCAGACTCACTCAGGTAGAACAAATGTAAAGGTTTTGCCTTTTCAACGCTGAATTAAACCTCATTAACATGCTGACTAGACCGGGCATGCGTGTGCGCCATTGCACGCATGTTGATTCGTAAGAGGTATTCGGAGTGGACTTCTAGTCCAACTCAGGAAGCGTGCACACCATCCTCTGCTTCCGAGTATAGTACTCGCTAATGTTCAGTCTCTGGACAACAAAGTAGATGAGCTCAGGGCAAGGATCTCCTTCCAGAGAGATATCAGGGACTGTAACATACTCTGTTTCATGCAATCAAGGCTCTCTCCGGATATACTGTCTCTGTCCATACAGCCAGCTAGGTTCTCAGTACATCGCGCAGACAGGAATAAAGAACTCTTCGGGAAGAAGGAAGGTGGTGGTGTATGTTTCATGATTAACATGGTGTGATTGTGATAACCTACAGAAACTCAAGTTTTGTTCACCTGACCTAGAATACCTCACAATCAAATGCAGACTGTATTTCCAACCAAAATAATTATCTTTGGTTATAGACACAGCCGTGTATATTCCCCCTAAATCCGATAACACAACGGCCCTCAAGGAACTAAACTGGACTTGGTGCAAGCTGGAAACCACATATCCCGAGAGCGCATTTATTGTAGCTGGGGATTTTAACAAAGAAAATTTGAGGCAAACGCTACCATAGTTCTATCAACACATTGCCGGTACTACTCATGCTCTAAAAACGCTAAACCATTGTTACTCCCCCTTCCGGGATGGCTACAAGGCCCTCCCCCGCCCTCTCTTTGGCAAATCAGATCACGACTCCATTTGGCTTCTCCCTTCCTATAGGCATAAACTCAAACAGGAGTGCTAAGGTATTTTCAGCCCTGGTCTGACCAATCGGAATCAATGCTTCAAGATTGTTTTGATCATGCGGACTGGGATATGTTCCGGGTAGCCTCTGAGAATAACATTGACATATACACAGACATGGTGACTGAGTTCATCAGGAAGTGTATAGTGGATGTTTCCACTGTGACTATTAAAACCTACCCAAACCAAAAAACGTGGATAGATGGCAGCATTCACCCAAAACTGAAAGCGCGAATCACTGCATTTAACCATGGCAAGGTGACTGGGAATATGGTTTAATACAAGCAGTGTAGTTATTCAGAGTGGAGTCGCAATTCAACGGCTCAGAAACGAGACATATGTTGCAGGGCCTACAGACAATCATGGATTACAAAGGGAAAACCAGCCACGTCGTGGACACCGACGTCTTGCTCCCGGACAAGGTAAACACCTTCTTAGCCCGCTTTGAGGATAACACAGTGCCACCGACTTGCTGCCCGCTCCCAAGGACTGTGGGCTCTCGCTCTCCGTGGCCAATGTGAGTAAGACATTTAAGCGCGTAAACCCTCGCAAGGCTGCCGGCCCAAACTGCATTCCTAGCCGCGTCCTCAGAGCATGCGCAGACCAGTTGGCTGGAGTGTTTATTGACATATTTAATCTCCCTCTATCACAGTCTGCTGTCCCCGCTTGCTTCAAGATGTCCACCATTGTTCCTGTACGCAGGAAAGCAAATGTAACTGAACTAAATTACTATCGCCCCGTAGCACTTACTTCTGCCATCATGAAGTGCTTTAAGAGGCTAGTTAAGGACCATAATCACCTCTACCTTACTTGACACCCTAGATCCACTTCAATTTGCATACCTTCCCAATAAATCTACAGACGATGCAATCGCCATCGCACTGCACACTGCCCTATCCCAACTGGACAAGAGGAATACCTATGCAAGAAGGCTGTTCATTGACTGTAGCTCAGCATTCAACACCATAGTACACTCCAAGGTTCATCATTAAGCTCATGGCCCTGGGTCTGAACCCCGCCCTTTGCAACTGGGTCCTGGACTTCCTGATGGGCCGCTCTCAGGTGGTGAAGGTAGGAAACAACACCTCCACTTCGCTGATCCTCAACACAGGGGCCCCACAAGGGTGCATGCTCAGCCCCCTCCTGTACTCCCTGTTCACCCGTGACTGGGTGGCCACGCATGCCTCTAACTCAATCATCAAGTTTGCAGACAACAGTAGTAGCCTGATTACCAACAATGACGAGACAGCCTACAGGGAGGAGGTGAGGGCCCTGGCGAAGTGGTGCCAGGTAAATAACCTCTCCCTCAACGTCAACAAAACGAAGAAGCTGGTCGTGGACTTCAGGAAACAGTAGAGGGAGTGCCCCCCTATCAACATCGACGGGACCACAGTGGAGAATGTGAAAAGCTTCAAGTTGCACAGTACACATCACTGACAATCTGAAATGGTCCACCCACACAGACAGTGTGGTGAAGAAGGCTGAAGAAATTTGGCCTGGCCCCTACAACCCTCACAAACTTTTACAGATGCACAATAGTGAGCATCATGTCGGGCTGTATCACCGCCTTGTACGGCAACTGCACGGCCCACAACCGCAGGGCTCTCAAGGGGGTGGTGCGGTCTGCCCAACGCATCACCAGGGGCACACTGCCTGCCTTCCAGGACACCTACAGCACCCGATGTCACAGGAAGGCCAAAAAGACATCAACCCCCCGGGCCACGGCCTGTTCACCCCGCTATCATCCAGAAGTGGAGGTCAGTACAGGCCTCAAGGCCAGAAGACTGTTAAATAGCCATCACTAGCTGGCTTCGACCTGGTTACTCAATCCCGCATCTTAGAGGCTGCTGCCCTATGTACATAGACATGGAACACTAGTCACGTTTTAATAATGTTTACATACTGCTTTACTCATTTCATATGTACACTACCGTTCAAAAGTTTGGGGTCACTTAGAAATGTCCTTGTTTTTTAAAGAAAATATATTTTTTGTCCATTTTTAAAATAACATCATATTGATCAGAAATACAGTGTAGACATTGTTAAAGTTGTAAATGACTATTGTAGCTGTAAACGACAGATACATTTTTTTTATTTTTATATCTACGTATGCGTGCAGAGGCCCATTATCAGCAACCATCACTCCTGTGTTCCAATGGAACGTTGTGTTAGCTAATTCAAGTTCATCGTTTTAAAAATCTTATTGATCATTAGAAAACCCTTTTGCAATTATGTTAGCACAGCTGAAAACTGTTGTGCTAATTAAAGAAGCAATAAAACTGGCCTTCTTTAGACTAGTTGAGTATCTGGAGAATCAGCATTTGTGGGTTCGATTACAGGCTCAAAATGGCCAGAAACAAAGACCTTTCTTCTGAAACTCGTCAGTCTATTCTTGTTCTGAGAAATGAAGGCTATTCCATGCGAGAAATTGCCAAGAAACTGAAGAACAGCGCAAACTGTCTCTAACCAGAATAGAAAGAGGAGTGGGAGGCCCCGGTGCACAACTGAGCAAGAGGACAAGTACATTAGTGTCTAGTTTGAGAAACAGACGCCTCACAAGTCCTCAACTGGCAGCTTCATTAAATAGTACACGCATAACACCAGTCTCAACGTCAGCAGTGAAGAGGCGACTCCGGGATGGTGTCCTTCTAGGCGTTCTTCAGTTCTTCTGTCCAGTGTCTGTGTTCTTTTGCATTTTAAGTTAATTACATAAACATATTTATTTATGTTTACATTACTTATTTTATTGATTTCCCACCATTTTATAAGTCAGAAGACAGCCATCCAGACCTTCCTAGGACCATGCTAAAATCCTCTGGTGGTTGGCTACATCATTACATCCATTTATTTCACTTCACTGCAACATTAGCTCAAAGGGGCGGTCCTTCAAAACATTAGCTCAAAGGGGCGGTCCTCCCACATTGCATATGCTCAGAACGACAAACTCGAGCCCTTTACATAGCCCAACTCTTCTTGTTTATAACTCTTCTTGTTTATAGGAGGCATGCACGCTGTTTAAATGCCCCAAATGTCGATTTAAACATTTAACAGATGATCATTAGTGACTATCACTAATGTCATGATTTATTTGGTAAAGAAGCTGAAATATTGTGGGCAGATGTTCCTAAAACAGATTATAATATGTCCATATATAGTTACAGAGTATGAATCATATTTGTACATGTCTTATTATACTTTTTTTGTGTACTTTTTCACAGACATAAATGAACAATTCCAGGTGAAAGCCAAAGGTCATAGCTTTCTAGGGGGGATGCCACTACATTAATAAAATATTGCCCTCTTGCTAGATTGTTGATTAAACCCATAGCGAAACATTGCAAAACGGCTGTCAGCTAAACTGTTTTAAATGTCAATGAGAAAACAGAAAAGTGTCATAATGTATTTTTTTGTAAACATCGTTTCTGAATTTCAAAATAATCCAATAAGTAATCATCTAGTTTTTGTAATCTGTAATATTTTTTGCTTGTAACATAACTGATTACAGCTACAGTGTTTTCGTAATCAGATTACATGTGACTGATTACATGTCACCAGTTACTCCCAACCCTGTGTGTGTGTGTTTGTAAGGACTTAGTTATTTGTTATACTACACAAAGTAATTCAGTGTGAGCTTCAAGTGGTTTCCAGTCTAATGTATTTAGGAGTGTGTTAAGTGGGATTCCCATCATGACCTCTGATGTGGCAGGAAGAGCTTGAAGAGTTTGACGTTCAGTCTGCTCTATGGGTTGAGCTAGTTCAGTAGTGTGACACACTATGCTACTGTAAACGCCTACAGATGCTGGATGGTGATTCACTAAACAGACCAATACATATACTCTGCCCTCTCTTCTTCTGTTACTCTGTACTGCCTATATATAAATGTAAACACATGTCATTTAATGGTTTGGAATTTTGGTAGCCTACAGTAGTTATGAAAGAATGTCTATGTTTGTTATGGCATCAGAACATGGATTTTTCCACCCCTCAACCCAGAGCAGGTTTGAGTTGTTCCCTAGTGGTCAGCGTCTGTTAGGTTTTTCGAAGTAGCTCTTCTGTTGTGCAGCACCTTGCCTCTTTTTGAGCAACCTTGTGGTGGAAAGAAGCAGCCCCTGTATGAGATAGTCATGAAGGAGAGGAGAGAATGAAAGAAGGCCATACAGAATATTGGGCCATCTTGCTTTAGAGCAATGATGTTAGGCCGTTTTCAACTACTCTTGCTTTCTTCACTGAGCATGGTATTTAGTTAGCCCCATTGATCTGTGACATGATGAGGTCCTTGTAGTGAAGTGAGGGGAAACAAGGCATGCAGTAGACTGTGTCCCTCCACACTCTGTGACCCTCAGAGGCCTCACTGACTAAAGGACCTTTGTGTTTGGCTTACAGTAGTGAGGACACACTGTGGGTCAGCTCAGCGTCTGACCACACTCAGTGTGTGTATTTTGCAACTCAGTGTGTGTGTCTAGAGTGTACATTTGTATGTGGATATGTATATAGTGTAACAGTTGTGTGTGTCTGTGTGCAGGTTGTGAAGATGTGGAGCTGGGTTTTCCCTGTGGCTGTCCTGCTGTCCTCAGTGCACCAGGCTGGAGCCCAAGGTAAACAATTAACCCTCTGCCTACAGAAGAACAACTACAGAGCCTTCAGAAAGGATTCACACCCTTTGACTTTTTCCACATTTTGTTGTGTTACAGGCTGAATTTAAAATTGATTACATTTAGATTTTGTGTCACTGGCCTCTATACAATACCCCATAATGTCAAAGTGGAATTATATTTTTAGAAATTTTTGTAATTAATAAAAAAAGAAAAGCTGAAATTAGTAAAATATTCAACCCCTTTGTTATCGCAAGCCTAAATACATTCAGGAGTAAAAATGTGCTTAACAAGTCACAAAATAAGTTGCATGGACTCACTCTGTGTGCAATAATAGTGTTTAGAATGATTTTTGAATGACTACCTAATTTCTGTACCCCACACATACAATTATCTGTAAGTTCCCTCAGTCGAGCAGTGAATTTTAAACACAGATTCAACCACAAAGACCAGGGAGGTTTTCCAATGTCTCACAAAGAAGGGTACCTATTGGTAGATGGGTTAAAATAAAAAGCAGACATTGAATAACCCTTTGAGCATGGTGAAGTTATTAATTATGCTTTGGATGGTGTCATTCCTAACTCAGTTGCCAAATAGAAGGAAGCCTGTACAGAATGCAAATATTCCAAAACATGCATCCTGTTTGCAATAATGCACTAAAGTAAAACTGCAAAAAATGTTGCAAAGAAATTAAGTTTGTCTTGATTACAAATCCAACACAACACATCACTGAGTACCACTCTTAATATTTTCAAGCATGGGGGTGGCTGCATCATGTTATGGGTATGTTTGTCATCGGCAAAGACTAGGGAATTTTTTAGGATAAAGATAAACGGAATAGAGTTAAGCACAGGCATAATCCTAGAGGAAAAGCTTGTTCAGTCTGCTTTCCAATAGACACTGGGAGACAAATTCACCTTTCAGCAGGACAATAACCTAAAACACAAGGCCAAATCTACACTGGAGTTACTTACCAAGACGACATTGAATGTTCCTGAGTGGCCTAGCTGCAGTTTTGATTTAAATCGGTGTGAAAATCTATGTCAAGACTTGAAAATGGCTGTCTAGCAATGATCAACAACTCATTTGACAGAGCTTGAAGAATTTTGAAAAGAATAATGTGCAAATGTTGCACAATCCAGGTGTGCAAAGCTCTTAGAGACTTACCCAGAAAGACTCACATCTGTAATTGCTGCCAAAGGTGATTCTAACATGTATTAACTCAGGGGTGTGAATACTTTTTTAAATGAGATGTCTCATTTAAATTTGCGAACATTTCTAACATATTTCACTTTGTCGTTATGGGGTGTTGTGTGGTGTTTTTTTATTGATTTAATACATTTTGAATTCAGGCTGTAACACAACAAAATGCGAATAAGTCAAGGGGTATTAATACTTTCTGAAGACACTTTCTATTCTAAGCCACACTACATTCAGTGGCCAGTTTATTAGGTACACCACCCCATTCACAAAAATTGTTCGCTCCTACAGACAGTGAGCCATGTGGCCGTGGCATTCAAGATAAATCAGTGTTACTGATTTACTGTTCAATTTAACATTAGAATGGGCAAGACAAGTGAACTAAGCGACTTTGAGCCTGGTATGATCGTCGGTGCCAGGCGCACCGGTTACAGTATCATAGAAACGTCTGGCCTCTGGCTTTTCATGCACGACAGTGTCTAGAGTTTACCGAGAATGGTGTGACAAACAAAAAACATCCAGATAGTGGCAGTCCTTTGGGCGAAAACAGCTCATTGATGAGAGGTCGAAGGAGAATGTCAAGAATCGTGCAAGCTAACAGGCGGGCCACAAACGGGCAAATAACGGTACAGTACAACAGTGGTGTGCAGAACGGCATCGCAGAACGCACAACTCGTTGGTCCTTGTCACGGATGGGCTATTGCAGCAGACAACCACACCGGGTTCCACTTCTGTCAGCTAAAAACAAGAAGCGGCTCCAGTGGACACGTGCTCACCAAGACTGGACAATTGAGGAGTGGAAAAACATTGCCTTGTCTGATGAATCCCGGTTCCTGTTGCGCCATACTGATGGCAGTGTCAGGATTTGGTGTAAGCAGCATGAGTCCATGCCCTCATGTGAGGGTGTGGGGAATGTTTTCTGGCACAGGATAGGTCCCTTGGTACCAATTGAGCAATGTTTCTATGCCCTGAAGAATTCAGGCTGTTCTGAAGGCAAAGGGGGGTCTGACCCGGTACTAAATGGGTGTACCGAATAAATTGGCATGCATGTCTGCACTAACTCTACTTGCTTCATCATGGTAGACTGCCCTACTGTAGCCCACATTTTAAACTCTCAGAGCTAGGATACAGAGACTCACTAATGCACCTCTCTTTAGGCAGGTGTAATAATGTTGGAGCAGCAGACATAGTCTTCCTGATAGATGGCTCATCAAGTATCGGCAGGGCCAACTTCCTGCAGGTCAAGGGCTTCATGGCTGGCATCGTCAAGCCCTTTACCAGCTCTGTTGGCCAATCAGGGATCCGCTTCGGGGCCGTGCAGTACAGCGACACCTCTAGGTCAGACACTGAGAGTCTTGTCTAATGTTTGTTTCTGCTAAAAATAATCTGTTTGTACAATCCTTTCACGTTAACCCCTCACTCTTCTTTCTTGTCTGTTACCAATAGTTTTTTACCCCCTTAATAATGGTGAATGTTTTTCCCCAGGCGATGCAGTAGTTTATTGTTCTGTGTTTTGTCCCGTTCAGGGTGGAGTTCTCCTTCACAACCTACCTGAATGGCACTGAGCTGGTCAGCGCTGTGGAGAATCTCAACTACAAGGGTGGCAACACTCGCACAGGTGCCGGCCTCAAATTTGTCGCTGACAACTTTTTCAACCCCACCTCCATCCGGAACGTCTCAAAGGTCTGACAGAGGGATAGAATGGAGTGAAAGACTGACTATATTTTGTCCTGTGACAGAACATGACATATTCCTCTCTCTCTCTGATGTAGGTCTGTATACTGATCACAGATGGAAAGTCTCAAGACAATGTAAGGGACCCAGCTCAGAAGCTGCGGAGTCTGGGAGTGGAGATGTTTGCAGTGGGTAGGTTTGGGAGGACAAATCAAATGAAAGTAAAACATTTTTTAACCTTTATTTAACTAGGCAAGTCAGTTAAGAACAAATTCTTATTTACAATGACGGCCTACCGGGGAACAGTGGGTTAACTGCGTTGTTCAGGGGCAGAACAACATATTTTTATCTTGTCAGCTCGGGGATTCAATCCAGCAACCTTTTGGTTACTGGCCCAATGCTCTAACCACTAGGCTACCTGCCGCCCCACACACACAGAATAAATGCTTACTTGCAAGCACTCCTCAACAGTGAGGTACAAATATCAATATCACAATAATCAAAGTCGAATATCAGTCAGATAACAAAATCGAAATATTAACATGTCACAAAGTTGTACAAAAATGAGATGTGCTATGTAAATTATGACAGTTATTTACAAGTAGTAAAGTGAATAGTGACTTGATTGAGCAGCTTAAATAAATAGTAACAGCAATGATGACCATAAGTGTGCATGTGTGTGTTTGTGTGAGTGTATGGGTTTGGTGTGTTGAGAGTCAGTGCAAGTAGTCTCGTAAGGTGCAGGTGAATAGCAAGCAGGTCTGTGCAGGTAGCCAGCTAGGGTTAGCTATTCAGCAGTTTTATGGCTTGGAGGTAGAAGCTGTCTCAGAACCTGTTGGTCGAGACCTGATGCTCCAATACCGTCTGACTTGCCACATTGACTCATTAATCCCGACCACAAGCCTCAGGCGGTATATCTTGATAGTGTGTGTACAGTATTTGACTGGTTGTTTATGTCTCTGTCAGGTATAAAGAGTGCAGACCAGACTGAGTTGGCTCTGATAGCCACTCCTCCTCAGAGGGACTACACATTCTTTGTGGGGGACTTTAAGCTGCTCAACACACTGCTGTCCCTGGTGGGCCCACGTGTGTGTTCCAGCTCAGGTGGAGTCTATGCTAGCGATGGTAAAGACACACTGCCATACATTACACTGGAACTTACTCAGCTCAGTACAATACATTACTGTCTATTACACAATAAAATCACCTCTCTATATTTATTTCCCTCATTGTCTTCACTCTCCTCCACTCTCCATCTCTTTCTCTCTTTTTCTGGCAGAGGCTTTCTCCGGTCCCTCTAACCTCCAGTTCTCAAGCCAGACCTCTGATTCGCTCAGGTTCCGGTGGACTCCCGCAGGGGGGCCTGTGAGTGGCTATGTGGTGCAGTACACGCCCCTTTCTGGCCTGGGCCAGCCAATTACAGCGGAGCTGCGTCAGGTGGGCACTGCTGGTATGGTGGGGGGGTGTGGTGCTCATTCCTGACTCAGGGGATGGGCAGCAGGCAGCAGCTCATACAATAAATGTGACCCAGATTCTAATAGCTCATTGTAGTTTTGGGAGCCTGCTACATGGCAGACAGAAAGAAAGGGATTAGGTTGAGTAGGAATATGTTTTAATGGGTGGATCTAGAGTTTGATTGAGTTTCTGTATCTGTGCAGATTAAACGTTGTCTGGAAAACAGTGAAATTCCCCTTCTGTGACTGTGTGTGTGTGTGTGTGTGCACTTGTGTGTAATCATGATTCATGACCATAATAATGAATGGCATAGATTAGTCTGTGAACATTCACCTGAGTCAAAGGATTTTACAAAACCTGTTGCTATGTTATGACATTGAATACCTATTTACAGCAGGAGCTTTGAATGTTGGCTTACATTTGTCAGAGGTGCACAAGTGCAATACTTGAGTTCCACAATCATGCTGGTTTTTGTGTCTTTGTAAAAAGGTTTGTCTAGAGAGTGCACACACACATACCTAGTTTCTCAGATATAAACCAGTATTTGGTCAAAAACCAGCTGACACTGCAGCCTTCTTGTGAACCAGAACTATGCACCCCTGTCTCCTGTACTTACCCCTCTCTCCCACCCTGTCTACCCCTGCAGGAGACAGTGTCTGCAGGTCAGAGGAGCTTTGTGGCCAGAGAGCTGAAGTCAGGGACAGACTACCTGGTGACGATCATCGCCCAATACCCCAACAGTGTGGGAGAGCCTGTCTCTGCCAAGGCACGGACCAGTGAGTACACAGAGAGGGTGGGACAGAGGGAGAAGGGGGCGGAGGGGTAGGAGAGATGAGATGAGATAATTAAAAAACAAAGCACGAATAAGTGAGTACACAGAGAGAGATGGAGGAAGGGGGGGGGATGAAAGTGGGGAGGAGAGAAGGAGAGTGACATTAGCTGTTGCAAAAGCAGCAGCTACTCTTCTTGGGGTCCACACAAAACATGAAATATGACATAATACAGAACATTAATAGACAAGAACAGCTCAAGGACAGAACTACATATGTTTTATTAAGTCACACGTAGTTTACATATCAATACATACACACAAACTATCTACAGTTGAAGTCGGAAGTTTACATACACTTAGGTTTGAGTCATTGAAACATGTTTTTCAACCACTCCACACATTTCTTGTTAACAAACTATAGTTTTGACAAGTCGGTTAGGACATCTACTTTGTGCATGACACAAGTAATTTTTCAACAATTGTTTACAGACAGATTATTTCACTTATAATTCACTGTATCACAATTCCAGTGGGTCAGAAGTTTACATACACTAAGTTGACTGTGCCTTTAAACAGCTTGGAAAATACCAGAAAATGATGTCATGGCTTTAGAAGCTTCTGATTGACTCAAATGATGTCAATTAGCCTATTGGAGGTGTACCTGTGGATGTATTTCAAGGCCTACCTTCAAACTCAGTGCCTCTTTGCTTGACATCATGGGAAAATCAAAAGAAATCAGCCAAGACCTCAGAAAAAAAATTGTAGACCTCCACAAGTCTGGTTCATCCTTGGGGCAATTTCCAAATGCCTGAAGGTACCACGTTCATCTGTACAAACAATAGTACGCAAGTATAAACACCATGGGACCACGCAGCCGTCATACCGCTCAGGAAGGAGACTCATTCTGTCTCCTAGAGATGAACGTACTTTGGTACGAAAGTGCAAATCAATCCCAGAACAACAGCAAAGGACCTTGTGAAGATGCTGGAGGAAATGGGTACAAAAGTATCTATATCCACAGTAAAACGAGTCCTATATCGACATAAACTGAAAGGCCGCTCAGCAAGGAAGAAGCCACTGCTCCAAAACCGCCATAAAAAAGCCAGACTACGGTTTGCAACTCATGGGGACAAAGATCGTACTTTTTGGAGAAATGTCCTCTGGTCTGATGAAACAAAAATAGAACTGTTTGGCCATAATGACCATCGTTATGTATGGAGGAAAAAGGGGGATGCTTGCAAGCCGAACAACACCATCCCAACCGTTTGGCACGGGGGTGGCAGCATCATGTTGTGGGGGTGCTTTGCTGCAGGAGGGACTGGTGCACTTCACAAAATAGATGGCATCATGAGGAAGGGAAATTATGTGGATATATTGAAGTAACATCTCAAGACGTCAGTCAGGAAGTTAAAACTTGGTCGCAAATGGGTCTTCCAAATGGACAATGACCAGAAGCATACTTCCGAAGAGGTGGCAAAATGGCTTAAGTACACCAAAGTCAAGGTATTGGAGTGGCCATCACAAAGCCCTGACCTCAATCCTATAGAAAATGTGTGGGCAGAACTGAAAAAGCTTGTGCGAGCAAGGAGGCCTACAAACCTGACTCAGTTACACAAGCTCTGTCAGGAGGAATGGGCCAAAATTCACCCAACTTATTGTGGGAAGCTTGTGGAAAACCACCCGAAACATTTGACCCAAGTTAAACAATTTAAAGGCAATGCTACCAAATACTAATTGAGTGTGTGTACACTTCTGACCCACTGGGAATGTGATGAAAGAAATAAAAGCTTAAGTAAAACATTCTCTCTACTATTATTCTGACATTTCACATTCTTAAAGTGGTGATCCTAACTGAACTAAGACATGGAATTTTTACTAGCATTAAATGTCAGGAATTGTGAAAAACTGAGCTTAAATGTATTTGGCTAAGGTGTATGTAAACTTCCGACTTCAACTGTAGGTCAAGTAGGGGAGAGGCATTGTGCTGTGAGGTGTTGCTTTATCTGTTTTTTGAAACCGGGTTTGCTGTTTATTTGAGCAATATGAGATGGAACGTAGTTCCATGCAATAATGGCTCTATATAATACTGTACGCTTTCTTGACTTTATTCTGGATTTGAGGACTGTGAAAAGACCCCTGATGGCATGTCTGGTGGGGTATGTGTGTGTGTGTGTCGACTATGCTGTGTGTAAGCTTTGTGTAAGTTGACTATGCAAACAATTTGGGATTTTCGAACCCATTAATGTTTCTTATAAAAATAAGAAGTGATGCAGTCAGTCTCTCCTCAGCTGTTAGCCAAGAGAGACTGGCATGCATAGTATTTATATCAGCCCTCTGATTACAAAAACTAGAGCCTGCAGAACTTGCTTTTTGGAGTGTGGTGTCAAAAAAGCAGAACATCTATTATGAACAGACCTCTCCCCATCTGTTTAACCATTGAATCTATATGTTTTGACCATGACTGTTTACAATCTAAGGTAACGCCAAGTAATTTAGCCTCCTCGACTTGTTCAACAGCAAACACAATTCATTACCAGATTTTTCTGAGGTCTAGAATTTAGGGAATGATTTGAACCAACTACAATGCTCTTAGTTTTAGAGATAATCAGGACCAGTTTATTACTGGCCACCTATTCCAAAACAGACTGCAACTCTTTTAAGGGTTTCAGTGACTTCATTAGCTGTGGTTGCTGATGCCTATATGGTTAAATCATCAGCATACATGGACACACATGCTTTGTTTAATTTCAGTGGCAGGTCATTGGTAAAAATAAAAAAGAGTATAGAGCCTAGAGAGCTGCCCTGTGGTACAACACACTTTACATGTTTGACATTAGAGAAGCTTCCATTAAAGAAAACCCTTTGAGTTCTATTAGATAGATAGCTCTTAATCCACGATATGGCAGAGGTTGAAAAGCCATAAAACATATGTTTTTTCAACAACAGGTTAAGGTCAATAATATCAAAGGCTGCACTGAAATCTAACAGTACAGCTCACACAATCTTCTTATTATCAATTTCTTTCAAACAATCATCAGTCATTTGTGTCAGTGCAGTACATGTTGAGTGCCCTTCTCAAAAAGCATGCTGAAAGTTTGTTGTTCATTTGTTTACAGAGAAATAGCATTGTATTTGGTCAAACACCATTTTTTCCAACAGTCTGCTAAGAGCTGGCAGCAAGCTTATAGGTCTGCTGTTAGAACCAGTATAGGCCGCTTTACCACTCTTGGGTAGTGGAATTATTTTGGCCTCCCTCCAGGCCGGAGGACAAAGACTTTCCTCTCTGCTCAGATTAAAGATATGACAGATAGGAGTGGCTATAGAGTCAGCTACCATCTTCAGTAGCTTTTCATCTAAGGTGTCAATGCCAGGAGGTTTGTCATAATTGATCGATAACAATAATTTTTCCACATCTCCCAAACTAACTTTACAAAATTCAAACTTGCACTGCTTTTCTTTCATTATTAGTTTTTTTATGCATGTATACGATGGTCCGTTTTACCTAATTTCTACCAGCATGTCACATGTGCAACCAGAGGGGAAAAAAACTATAGACCACCTTTACTCCACACATAGACACGTACTGTTAGGTTCTAATTCTCAGAGTAAATAACTCAACGGACACTATGAAAGCTTAACCAAGTTTAATTCTTCCCAGATGATCAATACAACTGCATGAGACAAAACATGTTTCCACCACCAAAAGTATATATACTCCAATTTAGGCACTCCTTCTCTCCAATCCTTACATCTATTATGGTTCGACAGGAAGACGAAGTAATAGGGTAATAAACCATAATTTCTCCCATAAGGGTATCTGACCTGACTTCAACCCCTCATTTGCCTAATCCACAGATGTCCATCCGTATCCCCTATAGCAATTCTGTGACTTCCTCCCGTCCACCCAGCACATTCCAAAGCTGGCTCCTACAGATAACCATTAACCTCTGATGTAAAAACCAGTCTCTAGGATCGCAATGTTCCAAGTTTAACCCAGAATCCAACAGTACAAAGCTCTCCCTCACCCTCCATTTGGCAAATCTGACCGTAATGCTATCTTCCTGATTCCTGCTTACAAGCAAAAACTCAAGCAGGAAGTACCAGTGACTAGAGCTGTTGCTATGCCCTCCGACGAACGATCAAACAGGCAAAGAGTCAATACAGGACTAAGATAAAATCCTACTATACCGGCTCTGACACTCGTCGGATGTGGCAAGGCTTCCAAACTATTACGGATTAAAAATGGAAACCCAGCCACGAGCTCCCTAGTGACGCGAGCCTACCAGACGAGCTAAATGCCTTCTATGCTCGCTTCGAGGCAAGCAACACTGAACCATGCATGAGAGCACCAACTGTTCCAGACGACGGTGTGATCACGCTCAACATTCACAAGGCCGCACTGCCAGACGGATTACCAGGACACATACTCAGAGCATGCGCTGACCAACTGCCAAGTGTCTTCACTGACATTTTCAACCTCTCCCTGAAGGAGTCTGTAATACCTACATGTTTCAAGCAGACCAACCTAGTCCATGACTACCGCTCCATAGCACTCATGTCTGTAGCCATGAAGTGCTTTAAAAGGCTGGTCATGGCTCACATCAACACCATCATCCCGGAAACCCACTACAATTTGCATATCACCCCAACAGATCCACAGAGGACACAATCTCTATTGCACTCCACACTGGCCTTTCCCACCTGGACAAAAGTAACAGCTATGTGAGAATGCTGTTCGTTGACTACAAGTCGTGAAGAGGTCATGACAATGCCTATTCCCCTACAGGAGACTGAAACAATTTGGCATGGGTCCTCAGATCATCAAAAACTTATACAGCTGCACCATCGAGAGCCTCCTGTCTGGTTGCATCACCACTTGGTATGGCAACTGCTCGGCATCCAACCGCAAGGCGCTAGAGGGTAGTGAGTACCATCCAGTACATCACTGGGGCCAAGCTTCCTGCCATCCAGGACCTCTATACTAGGCGGTGTCACCCTAGTCATAGACTGTTTTCTCTGCTACCACACGGCAAGCGGTACCGGAGCGTCAAGTCCAAAAGGCTCCTTAACAGCTTCTCCCCCCAAGCCATAAGACTGCTGAACAGTTAATCAAATGGCTACCCGGACGATTTGCATTGACCCAGCCTTTTTTAACGCTGCTGCTACTCACTGTTTATTATCTACGCATAGTCACTTTACTCCTACCTACATGTACATATACCTCAACTAACCTGTACCCCTGCACATTGACTTGGTACTGGTAACCCCTGTATATAGCCTCGTTATTTTATTGTAACTTATTTTCTTGCTTTAGTTTATTTAAAACATTTTTTTTAAATACTTATATATATTTTTTAAATTCAGCTTTGTTGGTTAAGGGCTTGTAAGTAAGCATTTTACGGTAAGGTCTACACCTGTTGTATTTGATTTTGATATACACAATTTACAAAATACAATATAATACAAATATGCAAAATTATAAACAAACTCAAGAAAAACAATCACATTTCTCAGCAAAGAGGTCCTCAATCATCTGCCAATCAGCATGTTGAACTGCCTGAGAGGCACCAGTACATCCAGTTGTATGGAACTCTGTAGATTGTTCCATACATGGGGTGCAAAGAAACTAAAAGCAGATTTACCTAACTCTGAGGAGACCAAAGAGATTTCCAGAGTTAGCCAATCCTGAGGCCGGGTATTGTTAGTCATACATCAGAAGGTTGTTAATTATGTTAGGTATGGTGGGAGTTTTTGTAAGATAGCTTTATAGATAAAAGAGAGCAATGAATCGACCAACAAGACTTCAGAGGGCCAGCATACTTTCTGGTAAAGAATACAGTAATGTTTACTGAACCTTTCGCCTGTAATAAAACGAGGTGCGCTATGGTAAACTACATCTAGCGGATGAATCTAATGAAGTGAAGAACCATATCAACACAGTCTTTCTTTGCCATATCATCCTCTCTCTCCACATGTCTTTCCTAAGTCACTCACTTCAAATACTCCCCGTTTCTTCCCAATGTGTGATTCTCCCATGTGAAGCCATACCATCATCCTCATAGGATACGTTCTCCATCCCTTGTTTCTCAGGGTCTCTACCAGGGGTGTCTGGTCTTCGTCTAGTCCAGGCTGGTTTCTTCTCCCTCTCTCTGGGCTGGGATGCCCCCACATCACAGATCCAGGGCTATAGACTCACCTACGGACCCCGAGGTCAGACACACGCACGTACACAAACACATGCGCACACACACACACACACACACACACACACACACAAACTCATGAACATCCACAATATAACTACTGCTTACTCTGATCATACTCAAATTCTTTATGCATGAAGGACAAATACCACAACATTCTGTGGACCATGCCAAGCCATCTTGTTAACTGTCATTATAAAATACTTAACTCCTCACACATCTCTTTTTGGCTGATGAGAGTGTAATAGAGAGCGAGAGGGAGAGGAGGGATAAGGATAATAGAGAACCTGCAGGTGGCAAATTGAGACAAGTAAATCTGTGTGAAGATTTATGGACATCAGGTTAGTATGCAGTACTATGGTAGAGATGAGATGTTGTCTCACATTATACCGCCCCCCCGGCTCTCCCTGTCTATCAGAAGAGTTTTATTACCCAATCATTACCACAAATAAATACCACATACACTTTTACAGAAAGCTTTACAGAGACTTTAAAAACTGTGCAGTAGAGACTAAGGGAGACTTCAGGTGTGTGAATTAATGATTGAATGTAGAGGCTGAATCTGAAGAGGAGATAATGTGGCTGCAATTTGAAATACGTTAAGACAGAAAAGGATGTGTTATGTTAAATAGTGTGAGGTGCGTGGCATGACGTGAAAAAAAAGCCCCCTACCCCCACACACACACAGACACCATAACTAAGCGTGACAGCTCCATCCCTGAGTAAGGGCATGGCAGGAGTACCAGTCTCACATGGAGAACCTAAAGTATAGGAGGAGAGACTGGCACGCTTGTGTGTGTTAGTTTTAAATTAGGTCAGTGTGTATTCTGTAAGGAGATGTGGGATGTTTCTACCTGTCTCTGTATCCAACTGCAAGCAACTGCAAGCCCTAATTCATGCAACCAGTACACCCACACCCACACACCCTCTGTTTACCTTGTCTGTGGTAGGATGAAGATCTGTGCCTATGGCTCCAGGCAACACATTCCTCTAAGGCTGCCCCGTTGTCTTGGTGACAGCCTGACAGGCTGGGTGGGGCAAGTGTTGCTTCAGTCTGCAGGTCATGGTACTGACTAGGGCTGTTGCGGTGACCGTATTACCACCACACCAGCGGTGACAAGTCATGAAGGCAGTCAAATTCCACATGACCATTTAGTAACAGTAATTAGCTTATCCAAGCTATGATGCTGCTGCTGGTCATTAATAGCCTACCACACTTTCTAACTGCCTGGTACTCAGAACTGTATTGTCCCTCTAATCACTTTGACATCAATGCAAATGTTTTCGAAAATCTAATCAAACACTCAATGAGAGCCCATGAGCTCATGTTGCGCAACATTTCTATAGGCTATGCCATTGCGGGAGAAAACAGAGTGATGGCCACTAATACAAATAAGAGGTTAACATCAAATTTCTGTAGGCTAGGCCTACTATATTTATTTCTCAACTTTCCTAATATTAAGCACATTGCTTCTCTTTACAACAGGAGTATAGCCTACCTGGCTGGCATGAAAATAAACCATGGTGAAAAGCGCCCTCCATTTGCTATTTAAGTGCATAGAATAGTCTGATGGGTGACAATATTAGCCTATCACTTATATTATCATATATTGTGAATGATGCCCAGCATAAGAAACAAAGCCTTTTTTTTTTTACTTTTTAGAATCATAGTTGCACACCTCATGTAGCCTAGCCCATAGGCCTATATGTTTTGATAAGGTTTGTATCACAACTAAAGTGGCCAAATAACTTCTTAAAATTAAGCACATTAATCTGCTTTACAAGGGGTGTAGAGCCTAACTGGCATATATATGCAGCATGCGAGTTTCAAGTTTGGGGAAGATAATTTTCACCATAAAAATGCACCTTTATAATAAAAGCACTACATGCATAATCACATTTGCGGTCACTTTTGATAGTGGTGCTCTCTGCTAATGAAACATACATGCTTATAGCCTACTGCCATGTGCGCATTGCTGCACTTATAATGTGATGAAATAGCCTAGTAGTTTATCAACATTTTAAGCTAAACGTTCTGATCTGTTGTGTCAGCCACATTACATAAAACAGTTTTTTTGATGCTAGTGGTTCTATTAATTTGGGGTCTATTGCATCCCACAACTGTCCCAGACTATGTTTGGAATATTTATTTCTCGTACAGACTAGAATAGGTTGACTTTTGTACTATGGGGGATAATAGATTGACATAAATACAATTAAATTAAATAAGTGCTTTTGCTGTTCGTTAGGCCTACTCATCTTGTTGGCTGACGAAAAGTAAATGTGGAAAGCACTTCCAATATCTTCAATATGCAAAAGACAAACCCTATCCCTCAGCCCTCAAATTAAGTGGACACTTCTGATGACGTTTCATGACGTCTGACGAGTATACACTTGCAGGGCGAGGGAGGAAGGAATGATTTTTTAATGGACCACCCTTGCCCGGAAATTCATCACTCGTTCATCCCGCGATAATTGTGTTGTCAGCCACTGGTAGCTGGTGTTCAGCCACTGGAGGGTGCTTTATATGCACTACAGTCAATTATGATTGCATGTCTACTAACATGAAATATATCATTATTAATATATCCCTGCTGTATGATAGCTAACAAATTAATCAGCTAAATAACGTTAGCCTGCCTAGCTGGAACTTCTGAAGAAGGAAAATGTTTTATTTCTACAATTTCCAAAAGCTAACCAAACAAAAACATAATTACTTTTACGAGACGTGTTTGTTCCGTCACGTGCATTAGTAGCACAATTTCTAACTTATTCACGTTCGTTTTTACTTGGGATTCCCCCAAGGGCATAAGGCGAGGGTAAGTGGACGAGGGTGTGTCTTTTATGAGTTTGAACCATAGCCTTTGTCTGTCTTCACTTGTATATAGCCTGTGAGAAAGACCCGATCAGATGGAGAGCCGAGTGAGTGAGAAACGTCTAAGATTGCGCAGCACTCCGGGCTGCAAAAGACATGGATTTTGTTAGGGTGCATAATGGCCACAAAGGGGATACCGCAGTGAAATTCTAGGCATTATCAAGTGCTTGCCAAATTGTGAATGAGAGACTTTTGGAGTACAGCCTGCGTAAAAAACTAAGCAGAGCTCATGCCTTTTCAAGTGACTTTTTTCAAATCAGCATTAGTCTCATCATGCAGCCTTACAATGTATTAAAAATCTAAACATAGAGTCCAACGTTTGTAGAACAACCAAAGTTACATTAATAACTGAATTAATAAATTAAGCATAAAGGAGTACGTATTTCTTAGTTAACCGCTCAACACAGAATAGCCGCATGTGTGCGTGCACTCCCTGAAATCGTGTGTAGAAAATATCCTTTCTATCTTATTCAGCTTTGTTCAATTGTATTCTTCATACTATAATATAAAATAATGCCACGGAATTATAAGTAAATCTTCTCTGCTAAATGAACTAGTGTAGCCCACAGCCATTTGGCATAGCCACATCAGGACCTAACATAAGGACAACTCAAAGTATGCTATTCTTTTCTTCTGAAATAGACTACATTTTCTTCATATCATGCTTCTTTAGACCTGTCTAAAATAAATAATGGATTTATTGTGAAGGTGTAGGCTATATTACATGGATTTATTAGACTTTTTAAAATGGGATTTATTAGACTTTTTAAAATGGCTTGTAGGCTATGTGTGGAAGCCAGGAGATGCTAAATGTGTTTATGTTAATTAACTATCAATTACCATGAGACCAACAGTTATTTGCTTGACAATCACCAGCTGATGAAATTTCGTGACCGCCACAGCCCTAGTTCTGACAGACAGACACACACATACACTCACACACAGACTGTTTTTGCTCTTTCTTATATCATACACATGTACTACAAGTATAAGCAAGTGCATTTAAAGATGTTAATAGTGAGCTGTCTATTTACCTGTCTGTTGCCTCCTCTAACCCTTGTGTGATTGGCTGGCTATGATTGATTGACAGGTCAGCCTGCAGCCCAGCTATTGGAGCAGTCTCTGGCTGCAGACTCCACCTCTGTCACCCTGGAGAGGCTACTGCCAGACACAGAGTACGTCCTCACCCTATACCCCCTGTTCCCCCGAAACTCTGTCTCCCCCGCCACCCTCACCTCACGCACATGTAAGTACACCTCACCCACTCTCTCCCATTACCCTCAGTCAGTACTGCATGATGCATCATTATATCATCTTCAGTTTTAAGTGCACTTAACATTATTGGTGTGAATCATTGCTTTTCAATGGAAAAGAAGCACAGAAGTTCTACAGTTGGCATACAACAAAAGAGATGTGTGCTGCAAAGCTCCTGTGCTTGAACTTTCCATACTCCTGAGCCTGCCCTTACAGCAAGCACAGTGCCTTGTGACAGTAATGTTAAAGCTACATTAAAGTAACTATCTAGTGTTTCCAGATGTCTATGAAATATGAGCTATAATTAATTACAATAAAATGATGAGAGTTTTCATTCCAAAAAAAGTAGATTAAGTACCGTAAAACTTAAATAAAACGCAGTCTCAAATAGCCGCCCAACTGCACACATTTCAGCAAATAAAATGTCAAATTAACACTGGGTCTAAATTAATTGGTAATGAGGTTACCAGGAATTACCATTAATTGTTTACGAGGTTTAATGTTTGATTTGTTAAACATTTTTACATTTACATTTTAGTAATTTAGCAGATTCTCTTATCCAGAACACCTTACAGTTGGTGCATTCATCTTAAGATAGCTAGGTGGGACAACCACATATCACAGTCATAGTAAGTACATTTTTCCTCAATAAGGTAGCTATCAGTAGAGTCAGAGAGTCAAGTGCAAGTGGTGGTCATTTTTAGGATAGCTTCAGGGGAAGCTGGTTCAACCATTGGGGTCTAGGACAGAGAAGAGCTTGACTAGGCTGAGCGGAAGCTGCCCTCGTGTAGGGGTGGGAGGGCCAAGAGACCTGAGTTGGCAGAACGGAGTGCTCGGGTTGGGGTGTAGGGTTTGAGCATAGCCTGAAGGTAGGGAGGGGCAGTTCTCTTGCTGTTCCGTAGGTAAGCACCATGGTCTTGTAGTGGATGCGAGTTTCAACTGGAAACCAGTGGAGTGTGCGGACAAGGGGGGTGACATGAGAGAACTTGAGAAGGTATGTTACATTAAATAATTCAGAAATGACTCAAAACTTTAAGAGGAAATCATGTGGAACTGTTTTTGTACGGATGAGGGAGATTTCATGCTGTGTGCTTAGGTTTGTTGTCCTGTTAGAAGGTGAACCTTCGCACCAGTCTGATGACCTGAGCGCTCTGGAGCAGGTTTTCATCTAGGATCTCTCTGTACTTTGCTCCATTCATCTTTCCCTCGATCCTGACTAGTCTTCCAGTCCCTGCCGCTGAAAAACATCCCCCCACAGCATGATGCTGCCACCACCATGCTTCATCGTAGGTATGGTGCCAGATTTCCTTCAGACGTGATGCTTGGCATTTTGGCCGAAGAGTTCAATCTTGGCTTCATCAGACCAGAGAATCTTGTTTCTCATGGTCTGAGAGTCATTAGGTGCCTTTTGGCAAACTCCAAGCGGGCTGTTATCTGCCTTTTACTGAGGAGTGGCTTCCGTCTGGCCACTCTACCATAAAGGCCTGATTGGTGGAGTGCTGCAGAGATGGTTGTCCTTCTGGAAGGTTCTCCCATCTCCACTGAAGAACTTTAGAGCTCTGTCAGTGACCTTCGGGTTCTTGGTCACCTCCCTGACCAAGGCCGTTTTCCTCTGATTACTCAGTTTGGTCGGGCGGCCAGTCTTATAGGTTCCAAACTTCTTCCATTTAAAAATGATGGAGGCCACTGTGTTCTTGGGGACCTTCAATGCTGCAGAAATGTTTTGGTACCCTTCCCCAGATATGTGCCTCGACACAATCCTGTCTCGAACCTCTACGGACAATTCCTTCAATTCCTTCGATGGCTTAGTTTTTGCTTTGACATGCACTGTCAACTGTGGGACCTTATATAGATAGGTTTGTGCCTTTTCAAATTATGTCCAATCAATTGAATTTAGCACAGGTGGACTCCAATCAAGTTGTAGAAACATCTTAATGATGATCAATGGAAACAGGATGCACCTGAGCTCAATTTCGAGTCTCATAGCAAAGGGTCTGAATAATTATGTAAATAAGGTATTTCTGTTTTAAATATTTTATAAATCTGCTACAATTTCAAAAATCTGTTTTCGCTTTGTCTTTATGGGGTATTGTGTGTAGATTGCTGAGGATTCTTTTTTGTTATTGATCAATTGAACCTTTATTTAATTAGGCAAGTAAGTTCACTGAAAATATTCAACCCTAAACTATACAGATTGGCCTCATGCATTTGTGACTTTATGTGAACGATAGGTGGAAAGGTAACAGTAATCAGAAAGGTTTTCATCGCCAGATAGGGAGCTTCCCACTGGGCACAGATGTCAATTAAACATCTATTCCACGTTGGTTCCACACCATTTCAGACGTGGAACAACGCTGATTCGACAAGTGTGTGCCCAGTGGGTTTGCACGTTTATCTCAGACAACTTTTAAATGGTTAGAAGATCAAACTGCCGCCTGGTGGTGACTGTTGCCTGCATTAATCATTAAAAGTATGAAGCTTTTCTCTGTTGTTCATATTTTCCCTATTTCAGGATGCATACTGTGTCTGTGTGTGTGTGTCCATGTTTCAAGTTTTTATTGTCACGTGCACAAGTACAGTGAAATGCCTTTCTTGCTTCCTCTTTCCCAACAATGCAGTATAATCAATATCTGTAGAATTAAACAATTATAATAGAGTCAAGTAGAACAAAAACACGAGAAATAGAAATGAGAAGAACACGAGAAAGTAAGTAAGCTAGTATATACAGTTCCAGAGTCGGTGCCAATACCATATTTACAATGTGCAGGGATACTGGAGTGGTGGGGGTAGATACAGTATGTATAGGGGTAAGGTGACTAGGCATCAGGATATCTGATAAACAAAGTAGCAGCTCCATATATGATGATTGTATGTGAGTGTGTAGAGTCAGTATGAATGTGGGTGTGTAGAGTCAGTGCAAAAGTACAAATAAAAAGTGCATATGCAGATAGTCCCTGCGGCCATTTTGTTAGCTATTTAGATGTCTTATGGCTTGGGGATAGAAGCTGTTCAGGAGCCTGTTGGTGTTAGACTCCGGTACCGCTTGTTATGCGGAAGCAGAGAACAGTTTATGGCTTCGATGGCTGGAGCCTTTAACAATTTTACGGGCCATCCTTTCACACCGCCTGATATAGAGGTCCTGGATGGCAGGGAGCTCAACCCCAGTGATGTACTGGGCTGTCCGCACCACCCTCTGTAGCGCCATGTGGCCGAGGGCGGTGCATAAACCATACCAAGCAGGGATGCAGCCAGTCAAAATGCTCACAATTGTGCTGCTGTATAACTTTTTGAGGATTTGAGGGCCCATACCAAGTCTTTTCAAAGTCCTGAGGGGGAAGAAGCCCTGTCGCGCCTTCTTCACGTCTGTTTGCGTGTGTGGACCATTTTAAGTCCTTAGTGGTTTGGACAACGAGGAACTTGAAGCTCTCGATCCGCTCCCACTGTAGCCCTGACGATGTGGATGGGGGGCGTCCTCGCCCCCTCATTTCCTGTAGTCCACGATCAGCTCCTTGGTCTTACTGACATTGACAAAGAGGTTGTTGTCCTGGCAACACATTGCCAGGTCACTGACTTCCTCCCTGTAGGCTGTCTCATCGTCGCCGGTGATCAGGCCTACCACCGTTGTGTTGTCGGCAAACTTGATGATGGTGTTGGAGTCGTGCGTGGCCACTTAGTCATGGGTGAACAAGAAGTACAGGAGGGGACTAAGCACACAACACAAGGACAGTTGTTGTGCACACATTATGTTACTGACTGCTCACTATATAAAGGTGTGTGTGTGTGTGTGTGTTGCAGTGCGTCTGGAGGCGGCCCAGCAGCTGTCAGTAGAGACCGTGTCAGAGCGTAGCGTCCGGGTGCTGTGGAGGGGAGTGGGTGGAGCCAGGGCCTACAGACTGGTCTGGGGACCATTCACAGGTAAGGAGCGGAGAGATGCACCAATCAGTATTGATTTATGTATTTACACAAAAGGGTTGTTCTGCAGAATGGAATTCATGAGAGAATCAGCAAGGCTGTTAATACTTTATATAGTGAGCAGTCGGTGACACAATGTGTACACAACAACTGTTGTTGTCCATTTCACCCTTCTATTTTTCCTCTGTCTACTCTCTGCTCTCCTCTTTCCTGCCCCTCTCTTCTCTCCCTCACCCCTATCTCCTCGCCCCCTATACCTGTGTCTCTCCCAGGTCGTGATGTGAAGTCTGTCGAGGTGGCTGGCGACACTGAGACTCACACCCTGTTGAACCTGCAGCCAGACACCGAGTACATTGTCACTGTCATAGCCCTCTACGAAGCCAACACAGAGGGACCTGCTGCTACCGCCAGGTTCAAGATAGGTACAGAGCTACACACAAATGCATGTATGCACTGCAGACATACATTTCCCTCTCCTTCTGTCCCTCTGTCTATTTTCCTCTGTCTCTGTCCCAGTAACTTCTACTTGTGGTTAATTTTAGCCAGTGAAAGAATGCCTTTATAAAATACTTTCTGCTGCATTCAACAGACCTTAGTGTAAAGGACTATAGGGGGTGGAGAGGCAGAAAAATAAGGAGAAATAGAAGAATAGAGCCTTAGAGAGAGAGCCATAGATATAGAACACTGTATATATGGTGTATGTCTATGGAGAGAACAACAACCGTTTAGTTTTATGAATTTCTTTATTCTTCGTATTATTGTTTTTCTATTATTTATATTTTTTCTCTCTGCATTGTTGGGAAGGGCCCTTAAGTAAGCATTTCACTGTTAGTCTACACCTGTTGTTTACGAAGCATGTGACAAATAAAATGTGATTTGATTTGATTCCTATCTTCGTGGGACCTAAAATGTATATCCATTCAAAATCCTATTTTCCCTAACTCTAAAACTAAACCTAATCCTTACCCTAACCTTAACCCTAACCTTCACCCCTAACCATAATCCTAAACCTAAACCTTAACGCCTAACCTTAACCCCAAACCAAACCTCTAAACTTAAAATAGCCTTTGTCTTCATGGGGACGTGGGAAATGTCCCCACGAGGGGGAATTTTCCTTGTTGTACTATCCTTGTGGGGACATTTGGGGATTTCAGGTCCCCCTCGAGGATGGAAGAATACGCACGTGCGCACACACACACACACACACAAATATAATCGCCCCCTGTGTATGACTCATTTTAGAGGGATGTCTTTACTTAAAGGTGCACTATGCAGAAATTGCTCTGCCATTTCCTGGTTGCTAAAATTCTAATAGTTAGCCTAACTTCATTTTATGTGACAAAACAAGCAAGTATAGTGTAGACACTCATTTTACATTCTAAACCGCTGTAAAATATATTTTACATAATAAAAATATAGTATTTTCAGCTGTTTGAAGCTGGAGTGCAAACCGAAAGTAGAAGATTGTCACGCCCTGACCTTAGAGCCTTTTTATTTCTCTTTTTGGTTAGGTCGGTGTGATTTGGGTGGGCAATCTGTGTTCAATTTCTTTTAGGCCGGGTATGGTTCCCAATCAATCAGAGGCAGCTGTCTATCGTTGTCTCTGATTGGGGATCATACTTAGGCAGCCTGTTTTCCACCTTAGTTTGTGGGATCTTGTTTTTGCAAAGTTGCTGTCTAGCCCTGCAGAACGTTAAGTTCGGTTTTGTATTTTGTTGTTTTGTCGGGGTTCAGTATTAAAAATCATGAACACTTTCCACGCTGCGCTTTGGTCTCATTCATCTAAAGACGGACGTAACAGAAGATCCCACTACCAAAGGACCAAGCAGCGTGGCCAGGAGGAGCAGGGATCCTGGGCCCGGGAGAAAAGGGAGTGGAGGACATTATGGACATGGGAGGAGATTATGGCAGGGGACAAGACCCTGCATGGAAGCAGGCGGAGGCAGCGAAGGAGGATCAACGACGACTCCAGGATTCACAACCACGACGGAGGCCCGAGAGGCAGTCCCAACATTTTTTTTGGGGGGGAACACGGAGTGGTCGGCGGAGCCGAGGGATGAACCAGAACCAGTCAGGGAGTCGAGTGAGGTACTCGACGAAAGATTCCGGAGAGAGGTGTTGGCGTTGAGAGCGCTACAGAGCGGGCGTGCTGAGGAGCGTGACACCAGTCCGGAGTCATATGCACCAGTTTCACGCAAACCATGTTTCCAGTGCACCTTCACAGCCCAGTGCGTCCTGTGCCAGCGCCCCGCACTTGCCGGGCTGAAGTGAGCATCCAGCCAGGACGGGTTGTGCCAGCTCTACGCTCCAGACCTCCAGTGCGCCTCCACAGTCCAGTACGTCCTATGCCTCCTCCCCGCACTCGCCCTGAAGTGCGTGTCATCAGCCCGGTGTCACATGTACCGGTCCCACGCATCAGGCCTCCAGTGCGCCTTCACAGTCCAGAGCTTCCGGCGACAGTTCCCAGTCCAGAGCTTCCGGCGACAGTTCCCAGTCCAGAGCTTCCGGCGACAGTTCCCAGGTCCGGAACCTCCTGAGACGGTCCGGAGCTTCCAGCGGCGACGGTCCGCGGTACGGAGCCTCCGGCAACGATCCACGGTCCGGTTCCACGGAAGCGGAGGGATCAGCGAGCGGAGCGGGGTCTACGTCCCGAACCGGAGCTGCCACCGAGGCTAGATGCCCACCCGGACCCTCCCCCATGGAGTCAGGTTTTGCGGCCGGAGTCCGCACCTTTGGGGGGGTGTACTGTCACGCCCTGACATTAGAGAGCCTTTTTATTTCCCTTTTTGGTTAGGTCGGGGTGTGATTTGGGTGGGCAATCTGTGTTCTATTTCTTTGTTGGCCGGGTATGGTTCCCAATCAGAGGCAGCAGTCTATCGTTGTCTTTGATTGGGGATCATACTTAGGCAGCCTGTTTTCCATCTTAGTTTGTGGGATCTTGTTTTTGCATAGTTGCTTCTAGCCCTGCAGAACGTTACGTTCGGTTTTGTTTGTGTAGCTAGCTAGCTTGTTTGGTTGACCCAAGTGCTGAGTTGGATGCGTTGGGTCACTTAGTTGGGTTGTTTTCTTAAAAAAGAGCAATGTTTGGTTGTTGATGCTGGATTATTGGTGCTGGGTTATTGAGATGTGACGCAGCGGTCAGATCAGAAAACTGGAGGCGTAGTTTTAGTAGTGACGTGACACGCAGGAAATGTATTTTTAGCCACCTGTGAGACTAAATGTCATATTAAAAAAGACCCAGCTGTTGGGTCAATCCAGCATGAAAGTAAAAAATATCCAACTGATGATTAAATTAACCCATGTTTGGGTAATCCCAACAACCCACCATGTTAGGGTATTCAAGCAACCCAACTGACTGGGTCAAAATAACCCAGCGTGTTTTCTGTGCAATATTTACCCAGCGCTGGGTTACATCATGAATTGAAATCCCCTAAAATAGCTGTATATCACCTGAAGGATTTTTAAGAGGTTCTGACATAGCATGATGTATCAGTGGTTGTGTTGTGTCTGTGGGTTCCCCCCATGCAGAGCGTCTGGAGCAGCAGGTGCTGAAGGCAGCCACCACCGGGCCCTCTTCCATCCGCCTCACCTGGAACCTAATCCAGTCTGCCAGGGGATACCGCCTGGAGTGGAGGCAGGGTGAAGGTCGGACACAAACACTCATCCTCACATACAGTACCAGTCAAAAGTTTGGACACACCTACTCGTTCCAGGGTTTTTCTTTATTTTTACTATTTTTCTACATTGTAGAATAATAGTGAAGCCTTCAAAACTATGAAATATCACATATGGAATCATGTGGAAAACAAAAAAGTGTTAAACAAATCAAAATATATTTGAAATTCTTATGGTAGCCACCCTTTGCATGATGACAGCTTTGCACATTCTTGGCATTCTCTCAACCAGCTTCATGAGGTAGTCATCTGGCATGCATTTCAAGTAACAGGTGTGCCTTGTTAAAAGTTAATTTGTAGAATTTCTTTCCTTCTTAATGAGTTTGAGCCAATCAGTTGTGTTGTGAACTTTAAAAGTTTCTTTAAGTGCAGTCGCAAAAACCATCAAGCGCTATGATGAAACTGGCTCTCATGAGGACCGCCACAGGAAAGGAAGACCCAGAGTTACCTCTGCTGCAGAGGATAAGTTCATTAGAGCGAACTGCACCTCAGATTGCAGCCCAAATAAATTCTTCAGAGTTCAAGTAACAGACACATCTCAACATCAACTGTTCAGAGGAGACTACGTGAATCAGGCCTTCATGGTCGAATTGCTGCAAAGAAACCACTACTAAAGCACACCAATAAGAACAGACTTGCTTGGGTCAAGAAACATGAGCAATGGACATTATACCGGTGGAAATTTGTCCTTTGGTCTGATGAGTCCAAATTTGACATTTTTGGTTCCAAACGCTGTGTCTTTGTGAGACGCAGAGTAGGTGAAAGGATGATCTCCGCATGTGTAGTTTCCACCGTGACTCATGGAGGAGGAGGTGTGATGGTGTGGGGGGGCTTTGCTGGTGACACTGTCAGTGAATTATTTAGAATTCAAGGCACACTTAACCAGCATGGCTACCACAGCATTCCGCAGTGAAACGCCATCCCATCTGGTTTGCATTTAGTGGGACTATCATTTTGTTTTTCAACAGGACAATGACCCAACACACCTCCAGGCTGTGTGAGGGCTATTTGACCAAGAAGGAGAGTGATGGGGTTCTGCATCAGATGACCTGGCCTCCACAGTCAACCGACCTCAACCCAATTGAGATGGTTTGGGATGAGTTGGACCGCAGAGTGAAGGAAAAGCAGCCAACAAGTGTTCAGCATATGTAGGAACTGCTTCAAGACTGTTGGAAAAGCATTCCAGGTGAAGCTGGTTGAGAGAATGCCAAGAGTGTGCAAAGCTGTCATCAAGGCAAAGGGTGGCTACTTTGAAGAATCTCAAATATAAAATATATTTTGATTTGTTTACCACTTTTTTGGTTACTACATGATTCCGTATGTATTATTTAATAGTTTTGATGTGTTCACTATTATTCTACAATGAAATAGTAAAAAAAATAGAAAAACCCTTGAATGAGTTGGTGTCCAAACTTTTGACTGGTACTGTACATGCGTATGCACACACACACTTGTGCGCCACACAAGTGTGTGCACACACACACACATACAAAATATGAATGTACTTTCAAACCCCTCAGCATGAATTACCTACAGTACACCGATCCACTCACACAAACATTGATGTACCCTCACTGACTGACTGTCAACAGCTAACTGACTTACTGTACTCCTCAGGTGGCAGAGTGCAAAGTCAGTCGTTATCCAGGAGCACCACTAGTTTTGATCTGACAGGGCTGCAGCCCAGCACTGAGTATGTCATCACCCTGTTCACCCTGTATGATGGACGAGAGGAGGCCACCCCCGTCTCCACCTCTCCAACAGGTCAGGGATAGTGGCAGGCGCACCCCTCCCCCCCAATAAATTATTTGTATCTTTTACCAGTTTCACTACTATATTACTGACCCCCCCACCCCCACCCTTGTCCCTCGTCCCTGTATAGTGGAACAGCAGGTGGGGAAGGTGTCCAACCTGCGAGTGGTAGAGTCCCTGGGCAGCACTGTGCGACTGGGATGGACAGGGGTTGCCGGGGCGACACAGTACCGTATCCTCATGGTCAATACTGAAGGTAAGGGCATGTCTCAAATGACACCCTATTCCCTCCTTATATTGTGCACTATTTTAGATCAGAGGCCACATAGGTGTTAACACTGTGTATTTATAGCGCAAACAGAGGAAACACGCAGTGTCCCTGGAAGCCAGACGACCCTTGACCTTAGGGATCTGACGGAGGGCGTGTCTTATGGGGTCAGCGTGACAGCTGTGGTGGGAGACAACGAGGGGGACCCGGTCACTGTTTACATCAAAGCAGGTGACACACACATTGTATGCTACTGCTTGCTCCAGCTTGTCTTGAGAGAGGATGTGAACAGATTGAATGGGTGCAGATCTTGGCTCAGGGCTGCAGTGTGTTTGCCAGTTTGGTAAACAATGGTCTGCTGTGTGATGAATGGCAGCCAGCTGAATATCCATGTCAATGGGTGGTGAATAGAGATACTGAGGAGAGGTGAGCTGAAGCAAGCCCAGGCAGAGATGACAGAAGGGGGCCTGTGGGCTAGTGTGGAGGTACAGGACAGGGTACCTGGGCTGTGTTTAGTTGGCATGAAACGGCAAAATGTTTTAAAATGGGAAATAAAAGTTTGATATTGAACATTGGAAATGTTTGGTTGTCCACTGAACTACAGTGTTCTTATTGATGTATGATTGCAGAACAAGCATTGGAGAAAGTGACCAACCTACGTGTGACAAACATCAATGGTCGGCGACTCCGAATCGCCTGGGCAGGTGTTTTGGGGGCGACAGGGTACAGGGTCACTTGGAGACAAGGCAACAGTAAGTGTCAGATTAATTCTAATTGGAATGATTTTGTGCTAAACTAGTCCTCCGAAATACAATTATTTTACATGTTATGATAAACATGATTAAAGCAGCAGTCCCTATTTATGGATGTATGTGTTACTGTCTTTCTCACCCTCTCTTTAGATGCTGAGCAGTCCCAGTGTTTGTGTCTATAACAGTGTGTTTCACTCCTAGATGCTGAGCAATCCCGTGATCTGGGACCAGAGGCGTCAACCTACACGTTGGAGGGGTTGCAGCCAGACGAGGCTGTGGTCCTGGGTGTGGCGGCTGTGATTGGTCAACGCATCGGGGAAGAGGTCACCCTCTCGGCCAGGACCAATGGGAACACCGGCTCAAGCTCAAGCACGGTTAGCGGCCTGCGAATCGTTGATGTCACCTCTCAGAGGATACGCATCACATGGTCACCTGTCTCCAGGGCAACTGGCTACAAGATTACCTGGCGCAGTGGAGATGGTAGGCATGGTTACAATAAATTATATGGATGTCATTTGATGTATAAATTACAATCTTATGGATCCTTACCTTAGGTCTCAAAGCACATTAAGGCTCAAATAATACATTTTATAGGGATTGTCTTGTGGTTTCTGTAGTAGCAATCCCCAGTAGTATTCTCCTCTCTGCCTGACCCTATCTCTCTACAGGAGTGGAGTCCACCCGCACAGTGGCCGCTGATGTCACTTCCTTCACCATTGACAGCCTTCAGGAAGATTCCTCCTACCGGGTGTCAGTCTCCTCACTGATTGGCTCTCGAGAAGGACGCCCCGCCTCCCTGAACACCAGAACAGGTACTCAATCGCTCAATTTCCAAATTGACCACTAACCTCTATCCATTCTCATCTTGATAGCCCCTAAAACATTTGAATGACTTGGTTAGCTGTCAACAATATGGTAACAGGTTTACCTTGCCCTCATTTAGTTAATTTAAGGATTGATTGAATTAAATGAGTGCCTCACTATCATATAAACAGTGCTTGTAAATTGGTGACTGAACTCTTCCACCTCTCTGTCCTCAGCATCAGACCAGGGTGTTGTGGGAACAGTGACCTCACTCCAAGTCCAGGAGTCCCGCGGTGAGGTCGTCAGGGTAACATGGGTGGGCGTGCAGGGAGCAACAGCCTATCGTGTGTCTTGGAAGCGAATTGATGGTGAGTGATTTGAGCAGTTTTTCTGCTTTGAAAAGTTTTGAAATCTGAATTATATTCCCTGATAGTTCATGATTCAGTAGCATAGTGTCCATAGCTTATTTTTAACATATGAACCTCTATTTACACCTTTCACACTGAAAGGTCCAATGCAGATGTTTTTATCTCAATATCAAATCATTTCTGGCTAACAATTAAGTACCCTATTGTAATTGTTTTCAATTAAAATTGTTAAAAAATTAACAAAAATAGCTTCTTAGCAATGGCCAAATTCTCAAGCAAGAATTTTGATAGGACTGCCAGGGGAGGGGAAGTCTGTGGGGGAGGGGAAGTCTCCCCAGGCAGTCCTGTGGGGAGGGGAAAACTGAAAATTTGCTGTTATTGGCAGAGAGGTTTGGAACTCTCTTTCTTATTGGTCAGTTATAGGGATGGGCAACTTTGATGGGGATGGGGGCCATAGGCCTACGAAATTGGTCCACGGGCCTACAAAAGGGGGCCCGCCTGCGGCCCTCCAGTTGCCCATCTCTGGTCTATTTAAGCAATAAGGCACGAGAGGGTGTGGTATGGCCAATATACCACGGCTAAGGGCTGTTCTTATGCACGATGCAAAGCGGAGTTCCTGGATACAGCCCTTAGCCGTGGTATATTCGCAATATACCACAAACCCCCAAGGGCTTTAACATAATATTAATGAAACATGGCAGCCATGTTGTGCCAGACCACTCACCACTGCCCCTTCTGTCATGGTGTAGGCGGGGAGGAGAGGAGCCAGCTGGTGGGTGGTGACCTGACAGCGGTGGATCTGGAGCAGCTGGACCCAGGGGCTCAGTACGAGGTGCAGGTCATGGCCCTGGTCCAGAACAGACAGGGAACCCCGGTCTCTGTCAGAGTCACCACACGTGAGTCACCACTACATCACAGCCTTAAAGAATAGAGACTGTGCGGTAACATGTTCCTCTGTTTGATTAGAATGGATATGAAAACATTGGAAGGTGTAACTTTCCTGTAGTACTATGTCAATTTGTTGAATTTGAATTTCAGTGTACTTTAAATGGATTTGAACCCAACCCTGCTATCTAGCATTATGTCCCATAGTACTGTAACTTTCCTGTAGTATTATACTGTATGTGGTGTTTTGATGGGTACTGCTTTGTACTCTATATCCTCTTCCAGTAGTCTCATTGTGTGTGTGTGTGTGTGTGTGTAGCAGGGGAACCTGCTGCTGTAGACCGGGTGGAAGGGGTCAGGGTGCTAGAGGCTACCCCAGGGGTGCTGCGTCTGGTCTGGAGAGGGATGGCCGGGGTTACAGGGTACCGCATCTACTGGAGATCAGCCCTGGGTAAACACACAGATAAACACACAGATAACACACAGATACACACACAGATAAACACAGATACACACAAAGAAACATACACAGATACACATACACAGATGCACACAAAGAAACATACACAGATGCACACAAAGATAAATATACAGGTACACACACAGATAAATACACAGATATGTACATAAACACACACAGATATATATGCATACATAAAATGCGCATCCAAATGTATTTTTGTGAATTTTTTGTTGTTGCATGTAATATTTTTTTACTGTTTCATTATATTCTCTATTGGTTCCACGTAGGTGAGGCTGAATCGAGCCGTCTGATAGGTAGAGATGCAACCTCGTTTGACTTGGATGGTCTGCGGCCTGGGGTGAGCTACACTGTGAGGCTAGCTGCCGTCTTCAGGGACAGAGAGAGTCAAGCTGTCTCTATCACTGCCTCCACAGGTACACTTCTCTGTCAACACCATCTCCTCTCCTTTCATTCACTATAGTTAGGGACAGGTGTTTCCTGACCATGTGACCTGACCAAGAAAAACTTATGGCCATAGTAATAGGCTATAACTAGTCACTCACTGTAGTCACAGTATCTCCCTCCATTACTGATCCCTTGCTTCTCTCCTCCTCCCCTCAGCTCCCTTACAGCCTATAAGGGGTCTGCGTGCTATGGAGGTTACCCAGAATTCTGTGTTGTTGGACTGGGTTCCATTGACTGGTGCCACAGGATACGTCCTGCGCTGGAGAGAGGAGAGGGGTGAGACAGACTGGATAATGTGGTTCAATTTAGTATTTTATTGACTATGTTACACATTGAAAGGTTGATCTCTAATCTTTGTCTGTGTGTGTGCGTGCGGGTTTGTGTGTGTGTGCTTGCTTGCATCCGTGTGTGTGTGTTCTCTAAACAGACACTGGTCCGGGTCAGTCCATCCCTCTGCCTGGGACATCCAGCTCCTACAGGGTGACAGGGCTGCGTCTGGGCCTGAGGTACCGCTTCACCCTGCAGCCTAGCTTCCAGAGGGAGGTTGGCCCTGAGACCTCACTGGATGAACGTACTGGTAAGACTGACAATTCTCATACCGGCCCCTGAATCCCTGAAACTACTAGTTTCTAAAAATGTCTGCACTGTGACATTTCTTCCCCAAATGTTTCTTTGCCAGTCTAAGAGGAACCAGCCCAACTCAATATTCCTCTCTCTCTCTCTCTGTCCTCAGTGTGTGTAGGTGGTCGTCTGGACGTGGTGTTCCTGGTTCCAGCTTCCAGGGATCGGACCAGCATGGTTGAGCCCCTACTCTCTCTCTTGACCAGCGCTGCCGGCTCCCTCACCACCATCGGAGCCCGGGACTCACAGGTACTGGAGTGGTCTAGGATCAGTTTTGCCTTTTAGATCATAATGAATAAGACGGTTAGGGACCTGATCCTAGATGATCCTGAGACGCTTTGTGAAGACATCTGTATATTGGCTTCTGGTCTACTTTTGTGATGTGATTCTGTGGTATGGTGTTATATTCTGTGGTTCCTGCCCCCTCCAGATGGGGATTGTAGTGTACAGCGCCCGGCCCAAGGTCTGGTTCCTGCTCAGTCACCATAGCAACAGTGAGACGCTGCTTCAAGAGATCCTGTCCACGCCTTTTGAAGACGGCCCAGGAAATGCTATAGGTGTGTGTGTTTTTTATACGTACCTGTGTGTGTGTGTGTGTGTCAGAGTTTCGCATTAGGAAAATTTGGAAAGATTTAAATTTATCGGACATTTGATACATTTACCGGTCATCCATATGCATTGGGTGCATAACCCATTAGGCCACCCATATTGGCTAAATGAGCCACATTTATGTGTCCTTAAAAACAACCTATAGGCCTTACTAATTACAAAACACTATTCCCTGTGTTCTAATGTGTAGCTTATACACAACTTTATATCCTATTGTTTTATAGTTTTTTGTCTTTTCTAAAACAATAAATCAAATAAAATGTAATTGGTCGCACACACATATTTAGTGAAATGCTTGTAAAGAATAACTGTTCACCTCAAGGTTCAGCTGTCCCAGATTTGAGCACTAAATGCAGCAGGGAATTCAATGCATAGGCCTATAGGCTTAGGTGTCCACTGCATTATACTAATATTAAAAATATATATATTAAGGAGGAGAAGCCTAGGCAGAGCCCCACAGATATGTCGGCGGCATACGATACCGACATTAATTTCTTTATACTTGTCAGATAGGCTATACTGTAGGTGTACAGAAGGCTAATTCGTTATTTTTCTATTAGAATATTGTTTTATAAAGATAAGAGTTATATTGTTAGATTATAGTAGTAACTCTGGTATGCTGAAACATTCTTCTTAACTGTCGGAGTCAGTTGGAGCAGCGGTGCGCTTCATATCATAGGCCTGCAGTATAATAGGCTAATAGCCACACCACAGCAAACCTTCACAAAAATGTATAAACTTTATTAAGGTAATATCAAAAGCCATAAGTCAAGCCATTGTTTATAGGGAAAATACGAGTAGGATATTATATTGCCGCAAACACAACATTACAGTTGCAACTTCATTCGGCAAAAGAAAATGGCTCAACAGAATCAAGCAAAACACTTGCAAACTGGTTTTAACATTCACAAAAGTTTTGAACAGGCTATATTGCAGCAGTTACCCAACAAATGACAGCAATAGGCTGATGATATTTATTTTACAACAAGATTACTTATAACTTATTTTACAGCAAATACAGAGCACACAATTAAAAAGACTTAATTTAAATACATTTTGCCAACGAAAATGTCTCAACAGAATGAAACAAAACATGTTTTGCATATTTAAAGATGAATAATGAATAAATAGGTCTACAATAATAAATGATATTCAATAATAATAATGATAAAACAAAAAGTATTATAAATAAAAACATTTTAACGTTCCAAAATTGCATCCTACTTTTAGTAAGTTGCACAGTTGCCTGCATTTGGCCGCACCAACATTCTTCTTATCTTTGTCCACTACACTATTAACACTTGTCCATATAGAGGCCATTCCCCTTGTAGCAGGTCTCTAGACTAACATTTTCCCTGGTGCACTGGTGCCACTAAGTCTTTCAGTTGGTGACACCAGCACATGCTTTCGTCGCACAAAGTCATTCACAGTGCTTTATTCAAATGTGTAATAGACTACTGAGATGGTATTGAAGAAATTAGTTGTTTCATCATCTTTTCATGTTGTGATTCTAAATATTTTAATGTACAAAATGTGCAACCTAATCCAGTGATTGTCATGCATTTTGGGTAGACAATTATAGAGCTGAATTTGCCTGCATCTTTATATGCTCTAATACCATAGGTTAATTTATTTAAGTAAGTGAAAACTCAAAACACATCACTAACTAAAGATAATACCTACTCATAGTAGCCATGTATTAACCTAACAGTACATTTAATTTCCCCCAAAAAGTTGCAGTTGTAGCATACCGCTGAATGAGGCCTATGCACTAGCAATGGTCAATGTGCATGTCACGCTTTGTATCTCAAAGCCATATCAAATATCTTATTTGTAAAATAGTTGCTATTGAGCTCAAAATGGGGGTTGAACAATAAAATGTATGCCACAGGAGGAACGTGGCACCTTAATTGGGGAGGACAGGCTCGTGGTAATGGCTGGATCGGAATCAGTGGAATGGTATCAAATACATGGTTTCCATGTGTTTGATGCCATTCCATTTATTCCGTTCCAGACACTATTATGAGTCGTCCTCCCCTCAGTAGCCTCCACTGAAGTATACCTACAGAAAGCTGAGAACATCCTCTCTCCGTCTGTGACAACAGGATAGCTGTGTTTTCCCAGCAATTGGATTTTAAAATGTTATGCAATCAGAACACTTTTCATTCTCCTGGAGCATTTTTTCCCCCGGGAAAGAAGAGAGAGTGGCTTGCTCGACACAACAGCAGGCCCCAAGGAAACGGGTACAGGGGCATGCAGGAGGTGAATGAATGTGCAGCCCGCACCGATACGACCAATACGTTTTTTTACTCGTACAGCCAAATCAACAGGTCGCAAAATGCAACTAAATGGAGCACTGCCTTGTAGGCTTTTCACTATAGGCATACGGTCTAACTTCGTTCCAACTTCGCAATCAACAGTAGCCTTTGCCAAGGCTCCTCTGTCACTATAATTTTATTTATTGGCTTTTCATTTACTTTATCGTCCAAAATCTGCCAATTACCGGCTAATGGATAACCTGGTGTGCGTGTGTGCATGCGTGTGTGCGATAATATGTAACTGTGTATCTTTCCCTGCAGGCCAGGCGGTGACGTTCACTAGACAGTTCCTTCTCAGCCCGACAGCTGGTCGTAGACCAAGAGTTCCTGGCGTAGTGGTGATCATTGCAGACAAAAAATCATCCGACAACATCACTGTCCCAGCCAGTGCTGTCAAAGCCTCAGGTAGCCTCACACAGACTGTATAGAAAGCACTAACACACAAGCAGATATACAGCAGCTGCACATCTCTACTAATAGAATCTGCTACCATAATTGTTATCCCCACAGTCCCTTGTCACTGACTGTTTTAAAACAAAAATGTTGTACAGTAAATAAATACAATTCCAATATTTACATGACCGTGTGTGTGTCTATCAGGTGTCACAGTGCTGGCGGTGGGTATAGGTCGGGCGGACTCTGAAGAACTGCGCCAGGCGGTGACAGATGGCAGCACCCAGAACCTCCTATATGCTCGTGATGCCACCCAGCTTGGCACCCTGCACGCCGACCTGGCTGACCTGCTGTGTGGCGTCGCCAGGATACCAGAGGGAGGGGTGAGTTAAGAGTGGGTGTTGGGGAGGTGAGAGAGGTGTTGGGTGTTGGGGAGGTGAGAGAGAGATCCTGTAGATCCCATGATATTGCTGTCAATGTATGCTCTCCCAGTCAGTCAGTGAATCATTGCCAGGGACTCCGTGACAACAATATGGTGGAGTGCGTATGTTGTTTCCTATTAGGGCCCAGTGGCAGAGCCGTGTACCATACAGTGTCCTCGGGTGAGTTACTGTACTGTCCCTCATCCATCCACATACAGTAGCCATCATTACACTATCACCATACCTTTCAATTTGTGTGTGCTCTCTTTTTCATCCCTCTTTGCCCTGCTCTCGCTCTTATCTGTTCATTTTACTCTCTAGGGTGATCGAGGGGAGCGAGGAGAAAAGGTAACAATTGAATTGTTTTAATACCATGCTCTGTAATGTTGTCTTGGAAGCTCTATGGTCAGTAATTGTATCAGTTGTCCTGAAAAGTTACTGACCCTCTGTTACAGGGAGAGATAGGACGAGACGGTACTGACGGACGCAAAGGAGAGCCTGTGAGTCATTCACCACTGAATATTGATCTGTTGCTGGTAGCTCAAACATTAGCGTCTACTTATCATTCACTGAGATATTTAATTGTGTGTGTTCCAGGGTCGTGATGGTTTGCCTGGCAGGGACGGCCCCAGGGGGCCTGAGGGGCGACAGGGTCTGCCTGGCGGGAGTGAGGCCCCCTCAGTTGGTGTCAGAGGGGAGAAGGGGGAGAGGGTAAGTACATACACAAACACTTATACTCAACACTAGTACTGTTGTAGTGTTCTGCTGTATTTACTGTTGTTCCCTCTTCAGGGTTTTCCTGGTCTGGATGGGGGTCCAGGATTGCCAGGGCGACCAGGGACCCCGGGCCCTGGAGGAGTACCGGTGAGTAGTCAGGGACCGCAATCACAGTCAGGGCCAGTCCCAGTGTGTTAATCTAAAACCCAATAACACATGTTGTTATCCTGATGTTCTTATAAGTAGTAAATGGCCAATGGTTCATAGGAGCAGGAGCCTATCTCCTGTTTCTGTAGAGTGAGGCTGCTTGATGTACATCCCCTGGACAGGACACTAGTCTATCGCAGGGCCTAAGCCCCAATCCATCTCTTTAATGCTGAGCAGTGGCGATTCTAGCATGTAAATCTTGGTGGGGAAAACATTTTATAAAAGTGGGATGCATGCCAGCAAAGCCACTACACAACACAACACTAAACAATACATGAATTGCACTATAACGGTGACAAACGGTGCCTATCACCTGTTAGGGCCTACATAAAGCTGTCCCAACAGCAGAGTCCCAACAGCAGTCCCAACACCTTACCACTGCTACACCTGGCTATCAGCGGAGCCTATCTGGCAGTGAAACAGTTCATTCAGCCTCATTTACTGCCTTTTAAAAAAACATAGCTGATATGGCTGACTTGTTTAAACAAATGTGGTTTCTACTGACAATTGAGATGTACAAACTATGGCACAAGGGGACGACAAGCAGATAAGAGGCAATCCATAATTTTGATTAAGACATTAATGAGTGAGCTAGGACGGACGTAGTCAATATAACTATTCAAATCAAATCAAACACATACACATGTTAATGCGAGTGTAGCAGATGCTATGTTAGCAGATGCTATGTTAGCAGAGTGTAGCAGATGTTAATGCGAGTGTAGCAAAATGCTTGTGCTTCTTGTTCCAACAGTGCAGTAATATCTAACAAATAATCGAACAATTCCCCAACAATTACCTAATACACACAAATCTAAAGGGGTGAATGAGAATATGTACATATAAATATATGAATGAGCGATGGTCGAGTGGCATAAGCAAGGTGCAGTAGATGGTATAAAATACAGTATATGCATGTGATATGAGTAATGTAAGGTATGTAAACATTATTAAAATGGCATTATTTAAAGTGGCATTGTTTAAAGTGACTAGTGATCCATTTATTAAAGTGTCCAGTGATTGGGTCTCAATGTGGGCAGCAGCCTCTGAGTTAGTGATTGCTGTTTAGTAGTCTGATGGCCTTAGATAGATAGAAGCTGTTTTTCAGTCTCTCGGTCCCAGCTTTGATGCACCTGTACTGACCATGCCTTCTGGATGATAGCGGTGTTAGGCAGTGGCTCGGTTGTTGTCCTTGATGATCTTTTTGGCCTTCCTGTGACATCGGGTGCTGTAGGTGTCATGGAGGGCAGGTAGTTTGTCCCCGGTGATGCGTTGTGCAGACCGCACCACCCTCTGGAGAGCCTTGCGGTTGAGGGCGGTGCAGTTGCCATACCAGGCTGTGATACACCCTGACAGGATGCTCTCGATTGTGCATCTGTAAAAGTTTATGAGGGTTTGTGTGACAAGCCTAATTTCTTCAGCCTCCTGAGGTTGAAGAGGCGCTGTTGCACCTTCTTCACCACACTGTCTGTGTGGGTGGACCATTTCACCACTGCTTCTCCACATTTGGAGACCTTCTCCACTGCTGACCTGTCGATGGGGGGGTGCTCCCTCTGCTGTTTCCTGAAGTCCACAATCGTCTCCTTTGTTTTGTTGCCGTTGAGTGAGAGGTTGTTTTCCTGACACCATACTCCGAGGGCCCTCACCTCCTCCCTGTAGGCTGTCTTGTCGTTGTTGGTGATCAAGCCCACTACTGTTGTGTTGTCTGCAAACTTGATGATTAAGTTGGAGGCGTACATGGCCATGCAGTCGTGGGTGAACAGGCAGTACAGGAGAGGACTGAGCACACACCCTGTGGGGCCCCAGTGTTGAGTGTTAATTCGAAATGACACAACGACAAGGTTCCAGTTTAACAAAGTTTACTCTACTATATGAACACACTACAAGGTAGCCATTACACTCAAGGCCAGGTCCAACAACGACCAGACTTCCTGCGCATGCGCACTCTTGACTGAGTGATAGCCCCGTAATAACAGAAATATAGGGATACTTAAAACATGAACTTAACAATCTCCCCCTTTTCTTTAAAGACAAATAAAACATCAACAACATAATTAAATGTCCAAGTATTATTCAAGATCCCCGTTACAAATGGGTTGTGTGACAGTTCTTATTTGTATTACTCAAGCTGCCACTTTCCATTACTGAGAGCCTGTAGGAGCGAGAGCCTGTAGGAGCACAAGACCAGATGCTCCTTTTTTAGTCAGACAGTCAGCAAGCTGTTCCTTTGTGGTCTACCACAGAATCCGCTGGATTCTCTGTGCTTGAATAAGTTCCTTGATGCTGCTAATCTCAAAGTCTTTTCTCTGTGACAGACTTGGTTGACTTCACAGCATCAACTAATGAGTAGTTGTCAGTGACACAAACTACAGGTAGGAAGTGCCGTTTTGTCCCACCAGTGATAACCTAGCGAAGCATCACGGAAGACAACTAGTTTCAAAGAGTCATCTTTTCCAACATGCTGAAACTTTTAAAGTCACTTGTTGTGATTTCAGTTTACGAACAACTTTGTTTGCCTCATGAATGGTTTGTACAGTGGCGTGTTTTGTGTTAGATGCCAAGTTGCAACCATCAAACCAGGTCTACTCTGTCTCGCAGCCCATAAAATTTGTCCCATCTTTGACCTCAATTGACCAGCTTCAATTCCACAGAGGGGAATTCCTTTGTACGGCTCTTGAAGAATCCATGTGGATAGGTTGAAGATTCTTGATATAGCTCTCCTGTTGCATCAGTATTTTTCCATCAACTGTAATAAACTCTATGCCAACATAACAAAAATTATCATGCTCCTCACGGCCAACCTAGAAAACAGCTTTGAGGTGTGGAATCACAGTTGAAGCAAAGGTCTGTGAGCCCCCCCAGATAAAGTCATCAACATGACAGGCAAGTACTGCAGTCACATTGCAGTCTTGATCAAGCCAATAGAAGACTGCAGGATCCACTTGTGACATTTTTCCACCTGTATTCAGCATTGTTGCCTTGACTTTGTTGTACCAGTAGAGTGATCCATCTGCCAGTCCATACACACACTTTTTTAGTTTCCACAGTGTTCCTTCACTTTTAGCTTCGGGCGGAGGTCGGATGTGAATGTCCCTTGACAGCTCTGTTCCCTGCAAAAATCCAGATTTGATGTCTATGGAATTAAGTTTCCATTTTTTCTGGCAGATCACTGACATCAGCAATCTGAGTGACTCTGAGGCGCATGTCGGTGAGTCTTTTGGGAGTTCTTTAGCAGCCAGCTCCTCAAAACCTCTAGCCACTAGACGTGCTTTGGGCACTATTCCAGTTAAGGATTCTTTAAGGGTACACACCCACCTTGTTGAGACGCACTTTTGGCCAATGTCTTTGACTTCCTCAAACACTCCATTTTTCCTCCAATTACTGAGCTCATCTAGCTTAGCTGAGTCAAATGACACGTCCTTTGTTTCAAGTACATCATCATTTTGAATGTCATTCTGTTTTTTCGATTTTCCATTGGTTCAATTCTGATATTATCTACAAGTGGCAGGTCAGCTGACCCTGTTGTACCAGAAAGTGTAGCTGGTTCAGAGTACTGCAAGTTGTACCAGTTCTTGTGTTTTGCTTTTCCTGCTCGTCCAATGACGGTTGCTGTATGTGGAATACCACTTTCTCTGTCCGTGTATTTAACAGTTTGTCCAGTTTTCAGATTGGAACAACCATGTTCTCTTAACACATGTGGCTGTTGAATGTTTTCCTCATTTGAACGCTCAACAGTATTACCTGTGGCATGGTTGAAGGTCTCTGCTCCATTTCCTGTGTTAGTTTCGGTGTCCATATCATCGGATGCGACATCTGGTAGGTTTGTGTCTGTTACTGTGTCCTTTTTGTCATTTTCATTAGGAGACTGATTCTCAGCCACAGCCCCTCTATCTTGTTGATCATTTACTTTCCGCAATCTTGAGTGATGCACCCTGACAATCATGCCTCCGTGCCTCACAAATATCACCACACCATCTTGACCAATGACTACTCCCGGTCCTTTCCATTCTTGACAGTCAACTCGTTTATAGTACACTTTGTTTCCAGTTTCGTACTTCTCATCATCATTATTCCCTGAACTGCTGAGTAACTTCTGAAGTCTGTTAACTGTATCATGTCCAAACTGTTTGTAAAGCTTTAACAATACTTTGTGTTTTTCTTTAGTGCTCATGTTCTCTGTGACTGTCAGAATCTTCATGTGCTCTGTGTCAGTCAGAATCTCATTTTTGCATGGACTCTGTGTGATGTCTTTGTCTAAAATGTTTACACAATAGTGGCCTGAGGTAGTAAGTTCAAGAGTCACTGGTTGTTTAAACATCACTGCCTTGTCATTTTTTATGTCTAGTACAGCCTCTGCCTTCTTGAGGGAAGCTTTGCTTAATAGTAAGGGGATATCTGTAGGGACCACCTCTGTTTCAATGTGACACTTAGTCTGACCAATTTTTGCTGGTATCTTAACTCTCTTGGTAGATTGGACAATTCTCCCGTCTCCAAATTTGAAAGCTCTGTTACTTGGTGTGTCAATCATATTTTGTACTTCTTTCATATTTAGTTCACTGACATAGCTATCAAGCCATTTTGCACCACACACTGTCCGTGTACATGCAGTATCAATCACAGCAGATCCTAAGGATTCAACTATATAAATCTCAGTATCAGAAGCAGATTCATTTGAAAACAGTGTAATGTTACACTGCTCTATCTCTGTGTTTACATTTTCCTCTGTTAGTTTAACTTGTTCATTTTTATGAGGACAGTCTTTAACCCAATGGTAAGTGCTTTGACAAATTGCACATTTCGATCTCCTTCCATATTTGTCCAGTGGATTTGTGCCGGGAAATGGCGCCCTCTTCTGGTTGTCTTGAGAACGTGACTTGTTGGCGCCTTTTCTGTGCTGCTCGGTGTAATATGCTGCGTCACTCACTTGCATTCCATCTGTTATTGGCGCGACAGACGTCTTCTCACCAAATATTCTTTTTAGTGCCGACTTCATAGATGCAAAAGTCAGCACAGTACAAGCAGTCAAAGCCAACTGTTTCTCCCTACCATCTAGACAGGCAGTGTCTAGTAACTTGAACGCTAGCACTGCATCTGGGAGAACCATGTCGTACTTGCGCATCCTATTGTACCTCTGTTCGAAATCAATGATGTAGTCTGCCATTGCAACCAAAATATCTCTCGTAACACTGTCAAAGTTTGAATATGCCTCGTAGGCACGGTCTTTCTCTTCTTTGAGAAATACAGAATCCAGTGCTGTGATCAAAGTTCCCATACCGTCATCCTTGTTCAAATCTTCAACGGATATTTCCAGTGCTGTATCTCTCGCTCTTCCCTCGAGCGATAATACCACCGCAAGTGCTTGCTTTTTCGCGTCCAGATTAGTAACGCGTATCCAGATTCCCAGTTCATTTTTCCAACTTTCGTACGACCTCTTCTCGTCGAAGCGAGGTGGCACGTTGTAGTTAGAAGCCATCCTCTGCTACCAATGTTAATTCGAAATGACACAACGACAAGGTTCCAGTTTAACAAAGTTTACTCTACTATATGAACACACTACAAGGTAGCCATTACACTCAAGGCCAGGTCCAACAACGACCAGACTTCCTGCGCATGCGCACTCTTGACTGAGTGATAGCCCCGTAATAACAGAAATATAGGGATACTTAAAACATGAACTTAACATTGAGGGTCAGTGAGGTGGAGATGTTGTTTCCTACATTCACCACCTGGGGACGGCCCATCAGAAAGTCCAGGACCCAGTTGCACAGGGAGGGGTTGGTACCCAGGGTGTTGAATGCTGAGCTGTAGTCAATGAACAGCATTCTTACATAGGTATTATTTTTGTCCAGATGGGATAGGGCAGCACTTGTTCAGCACTTTTGAAATGTACTGCGACAGAATTCATAACATGGGCCGTTCTTGCAGTGTTTTCACTGTACACCGAGTCAGAACCGTAGGATAAATAAAGGGTCATATAAGCAGACAATGAAAGCTCTTACAATATTCGATGATTACATTTCTCAAAAACAGGTTATAGGCTACATGTGCACCACCAAGTCAGAACAGTAGGCAAAATTAACCTCTACGGGATCGGTGTCGCCCCCCGCGGGACAGTTGAGCTAACATGCGCTAATGTGATTAGTGTTACGTTGTACGGAAGAAGAACATTTCCTAGGACATAGACATGGGCAGAAAGCTTACATTCTTGTTAATATAACTGTACTGTCCAATTTACAGTAGCTATTAAAGTGAAAAAATACCATGCTATTGTTTGAGGAGAGTGCACAACAACAAAACTTTTATCACGGAAACTGGTTTGATACATTCACCTCTGAAGGTAAATAATATACTTACATTCAGTAATCTTGCTCAGATTTTTCATCCTGAGGGTCCCAGAGATAAAATGTAGCATCGTTTTGTTTGTTAAAATCCATTTTTATATTCAAAGGTAGGAACTGGGTTCTACAGTTTGAACCCCTGCTGTTCCACAAACCTCAAAGTTTTTCGTTTCAAATGGTATCAAGAATATGCATATCCTTGCTTCAGGTCCTGAGCTACAGGTAGTTTTAGGCAAAAATTGAAAAAAATGACCAAATTGTCAGGGTGAGGCACATGGGTTACTAACAGCTTACTACTCAACATACACTTAGTATTACTTTGTTAGCTACAGTATACATATCTCCCTGGCATATTACATAATTTATGAAGCAGCATACAAGACATTTTTGTACTCACCTTGTTGTGCTGTGTCATCAAACGTTGTCATCAAAGTCTGGGGGGGGGGGGGGGGAGGTTGAATCATAATGACGTCAGTGATCTTCAGTTCGTAGCTCTAGAAAGAGGCCTGTGTTCCGAATGTACAATTCCGAGTTGGATGAAAGTTCAAAACATATTTTCTCAGTCATAGCTCATTTTTCCAGAGTTCCCAGTTTTTTTGAACTCACTAAATTCAGATTTTGCAGTTCCGAGTTAACAGTTGTTTTGAGCGTGGCACAAGTCATGCTTCATTGACAGCATGGCCAATGTTGAATGTTTATAATTTTAAACTAGGTAAAGAGACCCTTAATCTTAGACCACACAGCCACTCCACTGAATAACAGGCTAATGATTGCTTTGCAATGCTTGCAGTTAGCCACTGATTCCTTCCAAACCACTCATTGTTGAATTAGCATTTTCCAACTTGTTGTGTAATGTTTATGGCCAACGAGCACCAATACGTTTTATCTATAATTTCTCTTCATTATATATCTTCATATGACAAGGATTTGCCAGTAGATTGTCGACTTGATTCATGATGACTGCTAGCTAAGATTTTGAAAGTATCAGTCCAGTCAAAGCTACTGTAGATATGTGATTTGACATAATTTTATCTGTGGCCAATGACCTTGAGCCTTCTTGGGTGGGCACTTCTAATGTAACTCTATGGCAGCACCCAAGGGGCTTGAATTTTTTAGCTCTTCCCTTAGACTTAACTGTGACGTAGTGTCCCCATGAGTGACAGAACACTGAGCCAATCACCGCGCAACGCTCCGTATTTTCTGCTGGCTTGCCCCACCACCACAGAAAGCACTTAGCTAGGCTGAATCACCTGCATTTTGGAGCTGCCTTACTCAAGAAAACAAAAAAGAGACCATGTTTGTATGCAGATTTATTATCTCAATGATATATATATTTTTTTACATTGTTTGAAAACTTATATTTGACACGTGTTAATGCCAAAATAACATGCAAAACAGGAAAGGCCAAATAATGTGGCGCTCAAAACAGGCTCTGCCCCACCTGCTCTGAATGATGGTTCACCACTGATGCTGAGTGCCAAGCAGAGAGAGCAGCTGGTTCCATTTTTTGGTATGACTCGACCAGGGATCAAACCCTCAACCTTTCAATCTCAGGGCGGACACTCTAACCACTGACGCTGAGTTGTTCCAACCTGCTTTAGACGTTGTTTAACTATTTTGCTATTTTGTCTTTTTCAGGGTTCACAGGGGCTACCAGGTATCAGAGGAGATCCTGTGAGTATCCCCCAGCAATACCTATGTGATCTGTTTATACTGTATCTAGCACTTATGTTTGTGTGTTGTTGTATTGTGAAGTCAGATTTTTGATGTTTTCTCTGTGGCAGGGTGATCCTGGGGTTAAAGGAACATCAGGGACAAAGGGTGACAGGGGCGACAGTGTGAGTACAGCACACCTCTTTTTCCTCAGTAAACTATATGTTGTAAATGATTGGAGACAGGTGCAGGAATTCATAATAGGGTGGATTTAATACTCCACCCAAAATATACAACATGCCATGAAAAGGCACGGGGACGAAGCCCAAAACAAACACGTATACAAAGACACAGGGATATAACCCAAACAAAAGAGCAAGGTTAAACCTCTAATAAATACACAAGACGAGACCTGCAATAACAAGTGCACAATACACGCAGCACGAAAGCCGAAATAAAAAAGAACAGGTACTCACAGACCAATGGACATGGGAACAATAACTGACAAGACAATGGTGAACAGAGGGCACATATATACAATTACTAATCAGGGGAATTGGAATCAGGTGTGCGTAATGAGACAGTTCAGTGACGCCTAGAGTCCGGTGACGCAGACCTCCAGAACTGGTGCACAGAATTAGCAGCAGGACTGGGGGAATCTGTGACAGTATGTCATCCCATCTGCTGTTTGTGTGTTCGATGTTCACTAAGCTGGTTCTCTACTGGTGTTTCAGGGTGAGCCAGGGTCGGCTGTTTCAGGAGGAGGTCTGCCTGGCAGGAAAGGAGAACCAGGGGTCCCAGGATTACCAGTGAGACCGACACACACACACACACACACAGTCAGACACACACATGCACGTGTGATTGTAGGTCAAATTCTCTTCAGTTGAATGAAATCTTTGTGATGATGAATGATATTTCTCTGTTACCTAGGGTACCACAGGGCGTCCAGGAACTGACGGGGCCAAGGGCTTTGTGGGACCTGCAGGGATCCCAGGACAGGACGGTCGCCCCGGGATACCAGGTGCCCTTGGCCTCTCCATCAAGGTCAGTTACCCTGGTCTGGTCCTTGACACACTAACTAGTGAACAGACCACATGGGAAGAAAGACACTAATTCAAGTAGCATGTAACCTGTATGTATACTGTGAATATCACGAGTGGCCACACGGGGGAGAAAGAAACTAATTCAAGTAGCCTGTAACCTGTAAGTGTAAGGACCGACGCCGGACAGGAGAAGCAGGTACAGGGAGTCAAACATTTAATAGGGAACGGACATTGAACACGACAGAAACGGCGTCATCACACGGGTAAACAAGGACATATGACAAACATCAATCCCGAAGCAGGGAACAGAGCTAGGGAACAGACAGATATAGGGAAGGCAATAACACAAGTAATAGAATTCGGCTGAGTCCAATGAGCGCAGATGCGCGTGATGGGGAAAGGCAGGTGTGCGTATTGATGGTGGCTTGATTGCGTAATCCTGGGGAGTCTGGCGCTCGGAAGAGTGGGAACAGGCGTGACAATATGTCAAATCAAATGTATTTATATAGCCCTTCTTACATCAGCTGATATCTCCAAGTGCTGTACAGAAACCCAGCCTAAAACCCCAAACAGCAAGCAATGCAGGTGTAGAAGCACGGGGGCTAGAAAAAACTCCCTAGAAAGGCCAAAACCTAGAGAGGAACCAGGCTATGAGGGGTGGCCAGTCCTCTTCTGGCTGTGCCGGGTGGAGATTATAACAGAACATGGCCAAGATATTCAAATGTTCATAAATGACCAGCATGGTCAAATAATAATAATCACAGTAGTTATCGAGGGTGCAGCAAGTCAGCACCTCAGGAGTAAATGTCAGTTGGCTTTTCATAGCTGATCATTAAGAGTATCTCTACCGCTCCTGCGGTCTCTAGAGTTGAAAACAGCAGGTCTGGGACAGGTAGCACGTCCGGTGAACAGGTCAGGGTTCCATAGCCGCAGGCAGAACAGTTGAAACTGGAGCAGCAGCACGGCCAGGTGGACTGGGGACAGCAAGGAGTCATCATGCCAGGTAGTCCTGAGGCATGGTCCTAGGGCTCAGGTCCTCCGAGAGAGAAAGAGAGAATTAGAGAGAGCATACTTAAATTCACACAGGACACCGGATAAGACAGGTGAAGTACTCCAGATATAACAAACTGACCCTAGCCCCCCGACACAAACTACTGCAGCATAAATACTGGAGGCTGAGACAGGAGGGGTCAGGAGACACTGTGGCCCCATCCGATGATATCCCCGGACAGGGCCAAACAGGAAGGATACTGTGTACTGTGAATGTATACTGTGAATGTCACGAGTAGACACACGGGGTTGGAAGAGAGTTGCTACTCATTTCGCAGGCACCTCATCAGTTCAGGTTCAATTGAAGTTACTCCCAAAAACATGCCCCTTTTCAAAAGTGCTTAGATGGTTCAAACTTCGGGTGATGGAAGTGCTGTGAGGGATGTTCATACATATTTTACTTCTTCATGTAAAATGTATCCTAACCTTGAGAATAACCCCCAACAGTCTGTCTGTGATATGATAACGTGGAAAACGAAAACATGATTAGATTTCTAGGTTCTTTTCATGTGTCATTTAAAAATGATTGGTTCTGTTGAGATGTATAAGAGTGACCTTAGGAACCTTTCTCTCTCTTTTAATATCTCTGTCATCCTCCTCTGTATCTTGTAATTTTCCACCTGATCGTACCCTTCCATCGGTTTCCTTGACAACAAGATACTCTTCAGACTTAGAGGCCTTGATATTTCGTCATAGTGCAGTAGACGGGCAGTGTGATTGTGTGCATGTCTGGGAGTCTAATGTATTCCTATACTGGGATGTATGATATAGCGTCTGCGGAACAACAAAGCTCAATCACTAATCATTTCATTCTTTCTCTCTCCTCTCTCTTTCCACCCTTTTAGGGAGATAAGGGCAGCACAGGAGAGAGGGTGAGTCATCCAGTGCTGTTCCCAGCTTGTCTTGTAGATTCATTGCAGATATCTCTGTAGGAATGACAAGAGGATAATGATTGTCACATCTATTTTATTTCTGTCTGTCTGTGTGTTTGTCTGTCTTGCTTACAGGGACCTCCAGGAGTGGGCAGTGGCTCGGCTGTAAAGGGGGAGAAGGGATCACCGGTAAGATTTGTCAATCACTGGACATGTGTCATTTGTGTGTCTTTGTGTATGTGTGTCTGCATTTGCATCGTGCTGATCTCTGGGGTGATAATTATACTGTCTAGGGCTGCTACGGTGACCGTATTACCGCAACACCGGCAGTCACGAGACATGATCGTAGTCAAATTCCATGTGACATGACAGTTGTCATAGTAACTAGGCTTCTCCAAAACTGTGCTCTGATGCCGCTGATGGTCGTTAGAAGCCTACCAAACTTGCTAACGGCCAGTTGCTAATGGCCTGGAACTCAGCGCTCTCTTGTCCCTCTAGTCTAACCACTCTGACATCAATGCAAATGCAATTGAAAAATCACATCGAACACTTCACCTGTTGCACAGCGAGAGCCAGCTCCTCATAGCTGGTTGATGCATGGAATTTAAATAATTGTTCCTAGAAGCCCATGTTGTGCAAAATTTCTATAGACAATGCAATTGCAAGAGAAAATTGTTTTTCTTTTAAAAAACGAGGATCTCATCAGCTTTCTATAGGCTAGGCCTACTATATTTATTCTTCAACTTTTCTAATATTAAGCACATTGCTTCCCTTTACAACCGTAGTAGCCTACCTGGCTGGCAGGAAAATGAACTGTGGGAAAAGCGTCCTCCATTTGCTATGCAAGTGCATGATAATGGCCCACTCTAAATTAAAACTAATTTCACACATACAGTACCAGTCAAAAGTTTGGACACACCTACTCATTCCAGGATTTTTCTTTATTTGTACTATTTTCTACATTATAGAATAATAGTGAAGACATCAAATCTATGAAATAACACATGGAATCATGTAGTAACCAAAAAAGTGTTAAACAAGTCAAAATATATTTTATATTTCAGATTCTTCAAAGTAGCCACCCTTTGCCTTGATGACAGCTTTTGCAAATTTGGCCTGCAGGCCGCCAGTTGGGGAACCCTGCTATAGGCCTAGGACCCCTGGAACCAGGTTGGAGAGCCCATAGCCTACAGAGCCTAGTGAAACGTGTTCTTATGAGCCCAGTCATCACGTGTGAAAACAGTTTTGACTGGCCACTATTTCAGAGGATCCCAGCTTTTTCGTGCTGCTATATTTATTGCTTAAATTTAAGCACATTAATCCACTTTACAATCGGTGTAGCCCACCTGGCATATTGAAATGTGCTGGAAGCACTTCCTCCATTCGCTATTCGAGTGCAGGCTACAGATGACATGTTTTTTTTTGTTGGTGGGCCATTCTAAATAAAAAATAATTCCACACATACACTGAGTGTACCAAACATTAAGAACATCTGCTCTTTCCATGAGATAGACTGACCAGGTGAATCCAGGTGAAGGCTATGATCCCTTATTGATGTCACCTGTTAAATCCACTTCAATCAGTGTAGATGAAGGGGTGGAGACAGGTTAAAGAAGGATTTTAAGCCTTGAGACAATTGAGACATGGATTGTGTATGTGTGCCATTTATAGGGTGAATGGGCAAGACAAAATATTTTGGTGCCTTTGAGCGGGGTATGGTAGTAGGTGCCAGGCACTCCGGTTTGTGTCAAGAACTGCAATGCAGCTGGGTTTTTCACATTCAACAGTTTCCTGTGTGTATCAAGAATGGTCCACCACCCAAACGACATCCAACCAACTTGACACAACTAAACATTGTTGTCAACATGGGCCAGCATCCCTGTGGAATGCTTTTGACACCTTGTACAATCCATGCCCCGACAAATTGAGGCTTTTCTATTTCTATTTTATTCAGCTATGTTCAATTGTTTTCCTCTTACTATAAAATAATATAAAATAATGCTACTGGACTTATAAGCAAATCTTGTCCGGCTAAATTAACTAGTGTAGCTCACAGCCAAATGGCATAGCCAGATCAGGGCCTAACATAAGGACAACTCATACTAATCTGTTCTTCTGAAATAGGCTGCATGTTTCTTAAGACCTGCCTAAACTAAATAATGGATTATTGTGATGGTGTAGGCTATATTACATTGATGTATTAGACTTTTTAAAATTCCAAAGGTCCGCATCAGCAGCTTGTAGTCTATGCATGGAGGCCCGGAGATGCTAAACACGTTGATGTTAATTAACGGTCTATTACTGTAAGAACGGCAGTTATTTGCATTACCCGATGACATTTCATGACCGCCACAGCCCTATTCGTGTCTCAAATCAAATCAAATCAAATTTTATTTGTCACATACACATGGTTAGCAGATGTTAATGCGAGTGTAGCGAAATGCTTGTGCTTCTAGTTCCGACAATGCAGTAATAACCAACGAGTAATCTAACCTAACAATTCCACAACTACTACCGTATACACACAAGTGTAAAGGGATAAAGAATATGTACATAAAGATATATGAATGAGTGATGGTACAGAACGGCATAGGCAAGATGCAGTAGATGGTATAGAGTACAGTATATACATATGAGATGAGTAATGTAGGGTATATAAACATAAAGTGGCATAGTTTAAAGTGGCTAGTGATACATGTATTACATAAAGATGGCAAGATGCAGTAGATGATATAGAGTACAGTATATACATATACATATGAGATGAGTAATGTAGGGTATGTAAACATTATATTAAGTGGCATTGTTTAAAGTGGCTAGTGATACATTTTTACATACATTTCCATCAATTCCCATTATTAAAGTGGCTGGAGTTGAGTTAGTATGTTGGCAGCGGCCACTAAATGTTAGTGGTGGCTGTTTAACAGTCTGATGGCCTTGAGATAGAAGCTGTTTTTCAGTCTCTCGGTCCCTGCTTTGATGCACCTGTACTGACCTCGCCTTCTGGATGATAGCGGGGTGAACAGGCAGTGGCTCGGGTGATTGTTGTCCTTAATGATCTTTATGGCCTTCCTGTGACATCGGGTGGTGTAGGTGTCCTGGAGGGCAGGTAGTTTGCCTCCGGTGATGCGTTGTGCAGACCTCACTACCCTCTGGAGAGCCTTACGGTTGTGGGCGGAGCAGTTGCCGTACCAGGCGGTGATACAGCCCGACAGGATGCTCTCGATTGTGCATCTGTAGAAGTTTGTGAGTGAATTTCTTCAGCCTCCTGAGGTTGAAGAGGCGCTGCTGCGCCTTCTTCACAACGCTGTCTGTGTGGGTGGACCAATTCAGTTTGTCCGTGATGTGTACACCGAGGAACTTAAAACTTACTACCCTCTCCACTACTGTCCCGTCGATGTGGATAGGGGGGTGCTCCCTCTGCTGTTTCCTGAAGTCCACAATCATCTCCTTTGTTTTGTTGACGTTGAGTGTGAGGTTATTTTCCTGACACCACACTCCGAGGGCCCTCACCTCCTCCCTGTAGGCCGTCTCGTCGTTGTTGGTAATCAAGCCTACCACTGTAGTGTCGTCCGCAAACTTGATGATTGAGTTGGAGGCGTGCATGGCCACGCAGTCGTGGGTGAACAGGGAGTACAGGAGAGGGGTCAGAAAGCACCCTTGTGGGGCCCCAGTGTTGAGGATCAGCGGGGTGGCCCGTCAGGAAGTCCAGTACCCAGTTGCACAGGGCGGGGTCGAGACCCAGGGTCTCGAGCTTGATGACAAGTTTGGAGGGTACTATGGTGTTAAATGCTGAGCTGTAGTCGATGAACAGCATTCTCACATAGGTATTCTTCTTGTCCAGATGGGTTAGGGCAGTGTACAGTGTTGTTGCGATTGTGTCGTCTGTGGACCTATTGGGTCGGTAAGCAAATTGGAGTGGGTCTAGGGTGTCAGGTAGGGTGGAGGTGATATGGTCCTTGACTAGTCTCTCAAAGCACTTCATGATGACGGAAGTGAGTGCTACGGGGCGGTAGTCATTTAGCTCAGTTACCTTAGCTTTCTTGGGAACGGGAACAATGGTGGCCCTCTTGAAGCATGTGGGAACAGCAGACTGGGATAAGTTATTTAGTCTGTCTGGGAGCAAGACATCCTGGTCCGCGACGGGGCTGGTTTTCATTTTGTAATCCGTGATTGACTGTAGACCCTGCCACATACCTCATGTGTCTGAGCTGTTGAATTGCGACTCTACTTTGTCTCTATACTGGCACTTAGCTTGTTTGATTGCCTTGCGGAGGGAATAGCTACACTGTTTGTATTCGGTCATGTTTCCGGTCACCTTGCCCTGGTTAAAAGCAGTGGTTCGCGCTTTCAGTTTTACGCGAATGCTGCCATCAATCCACGGTTTCTGGTTTGGGAATGTTTTAATCGTTGCTGTGGGTATTACGTCGCCGATGCACTTTCTAATGAACTCGCTCACCGAATCAGCGTATTCGTCAATGTTGTTGTTGGACGCAATGCGGAACATATCCCAATCCACGTGATCGAAGCAGTCTTGAAGCGTGGAATCAGATTGGTCGGACCAGCGTTGAACAGACCTGAGCGCTGGAGCTTCTTGTTTTAGTTTCTTTTTGTAGGCTGGAAGCAACAAAATGGAGTCGTGGTCAGCTTTTCCGAAAGGAGGGCGGGGGAGGGCCTTATATGCGTCGCGGAAGTTAGAATAACAATGATCCAGGGTTTTACCAGCCCTGGTAGCACAATCGATATGCTGATAGAATTTAGGGAGTTTTGTTTTCAGATTAGCCTTGTTAAAATCCCCAGCTACGATGAATGCAGCCTCAGGGTGTGTGGTTTACAGTTTACATAGAGTCAGATAAAGTTCGTTCAGGGCCATCGATGTGTCTGCTTGGGGGGGGATATATACGGCTGTGATTATAATCGAAGAGAATTCCCTTGGTAGATAATGCGGTCGACATTTGATTGTGAGGAATTCTAAGTCAGGTGAACAGAATGACTTGAGTTCCTGTATGTTGTTATGATCACACCACGTCTCATTAATCATAAGGCATACCCCCCCGCCCCTCTTCTTACCAGAAAGATGTTTGTTTCTGTCGGCGCGATGCGTGAAGAAACCAGCTGGCTGCACCGACTCCGTTAGCGTCTCTCGAGTGAGCCATGTTTCCGTGAAGCAAAGAACGTTACAGTCTCTTATGTCTCTCTGGAATGCTACCCTTTCTCGGATTTCATCAACCTTGTTGTCAAGAGACTGGACATTGGCGAGTAGTATGCTAGGGAGTGGAGCACGATGTGCCCGTCTCCGAAGCCTGACCAGAAGACCGCTTCGTTTGCCCCTTTTACGGCGTCGTTGTTTAGGGTCGCCGGCTGGGATCAGATCCATTGTACTGGGTGGAAGGCAAAACACAGGATCCGCTTCGGGAGAGTCATATTCCTGGTCGTAATGATAGTGAGTTGACGTTGCTCTTATATTCAGTAGTTCCTCCCGACTGTATTTAATGAAACCTAAGATTACCTGGGGTACCAATGTAAGAAATAACACGTAAAAAAACAAAATACTGCATAGTTTCCTAGGAACGCGAAGCGAGGCGGCCATCTCTGTCGGCGCCGGAAGTAGCTGTGTCTATGGTTTGATGTGTGTGTGTTACCATCATTTATGTATTTTGTTGGTTTCAGGGTTCTGATGGAAACCCAGGAGCTCAAGGTCCCAGAGGACTTACAGGACAACAGGGAGCCAAAGGAGACAAGGTTGGTTGTGTTGTGTGGTCTGTGTGTGTGTGTGAAAGAGAAAGTGTGTACTGAGTGTTTTTGATGTTTCAGGGAGCGAGTGCAGAGGGGTTGCCAGGACCGTCTGGGAAGGCAGGAGAGCCTGGTGACCGGGTAGGACACATATTCACATGCATACATATCTGTTACATATCATGTGCAGTATATTCCAACAGTGTAGTATTTGTGTGATTTAGGGTCCCCGTGGTTCTGCTGGAGGCCTTGGAGTCAAGGTAAGACAATACAAAACATTAGATACAATCTCCATATTTGGGTCTAGAATTGATGAAACAATTGATATTTGGGTGGATGGATGACCCTGCTCTCTCTGTCTTCTCAGGGGGACCGTGGCCAGCCAGGTGAGCCTGGATCACAAGGTGACAGGGTGAGTAAGGATAGAGACCCTTTAACCCATTTTGACTCCTGCTGTTAAACTGGTGTGTCTGCTGTGGGTTGTAACTGACTTGTCTTTCCAGGGGGAGAGAGGACTTGCTGGCTTGCTAGGGGAGAGGGTGAGTACAGTACCATGCATTTGGTTATGCTTCTTTTCACTGTGACCTTGTTCATGACCATTAAGCTAGATATTGTACAGTTACATTGTAGGAATATCACACGTGTTTTACATGTTCATGTTTTCACTAGTATTCATCCTCACTCACTCACTTCTACTCCTACACTGAACCGAATCCATTAATATTAGCATGAAGGTCACAGGTATTCGAAAAGCCTGCTGAGAGCCGTGCCATGCAGTGTGTTGTCCTGACCACACTGTGGCGCTGTGTGTTTCAGGGGGAGAGTGGACAGCCAGGCTCTACAGGGGCTCCAGGCCTGAGGGTGAGTAACTATATCTTACTGTACCTCTATTGGTCTCTCTCTTCATGGCATATTTACATTTACATTTAAGTCATTTAGCAGACGCTCTTATCCAGAGCGACTTACAAGTTATTTGGGTCATCTTCACACCATGACCCACCACTATTGATTACTGTCATTTAGTTATAGGATTTGATTATACAAGCTACAGCTTTAGAGAATTGTGATATTTTATCAGCATTTGTGAGTGTGTGAGTCATGTGTGTACGTGTGAGTTAGTCTGTGTTGATTTGCTTGCAGGGTTTGCCTGGCACCAGTGGACTACCAGGGGAGAAGGTGAGACTAACGCAGTCTGACTGACTCTTTGATCAATCGAAGTGAATCTCCACAAAATAAACATGACTGAACAATGTAATGTAATCACAACAACCACATCAACTAAACATAGATGAACATTAGATAAAAACATCCTAACTTCTGTCTCCAGGGCAGCGAGGGCGCTAAGGGAGAACCTGGCCGGAGTGTGAGTCACCTCATAGCTACATGATTTATTTTGATGCCTCATGGTTAGATAGACCGATATGATTAATATTACATGGATATGATATCTCATCCTCTGTATCATTCTACACATCCAGGGGCCAGGCTTAGGTGGGAAGAAAGGTGAACAGGCAAGTTGCCCACTTTGACTTCCTCATACTGCAATGGTTGATATGTTGATGTACTGTACACAGTAACAATGCTTTCTCCATAGACTCATTCTCTCGTCCCCCTCTCCTCTCCTCCCTCAGGGTGAGCCGGGTCTGCCAGGTCTGGAGGGGCCCAGGGGCCAGAAAGGCGAGCCAGCCCAGAAAGGTGAAAAAGTGAGTTGGTACCCACAGGGTACATGATAGCGCGCTGCATGAAACTGGCACTGCTTGCCCTTGGGTGGTGTGTGTACAGGTGATTTAACGATGCTCTCTATGCAAGTGGGTATAAATGTTTCCTGCTGTTCATCTCTCTTTATGCTCCTCACTGTTTCTCATTCTCTAATTTCTCTCTCTCTTGCATTCTTCCAGGGTCCCCCAGGTGCTGGCACTCCTGGCCAGGCTGGACCTAAAGGAGAGCAGGGGGATCGGGTGAGTTCAGATGAAGCTGTGATCATGTATCAATCTTTATCTAAGCTACAAACCAAATCTCTTTGATAGATGTGCAGAAAGCCTCAGAGGTACAGTATATATTGTAAAGTATATATGTTTTATTCAATGAGCTTCTCTGTGTAGCTGATTACAGATGCTCAGCATGTAGGCCATGTCCTACACACTGACATGTCCTTTTCCCTCTAGGGAGTCCCTGGCTTAGCTGGAAGACTGGGGACCAAGGTGAGACACGTGCCTTGATTGGCTTTTGCCCTTTTATTTTAACTTCTATTTAGTGTTTATGTTGCAACAGTGTTGTTGTTTCATGAAGTACCTTGTAAGTAATTATTGTCTTTCTAACAGTAAAACTATTGTGTCATGTGAGTCCAGCTGATCTCAATGTGTTCCTCTTGGTGTTGTAGGGAGACCCAGGTGACCCAGGAGAGAGAGGGGAGACAGGACGAGCTGGACCCGCAGGAAAGAATGGCCTCCCAGGGAAAGAGGTCTGAGACACTACCCCTCTGACCCTTGAGCTTTTCACCTCTGCCAAACCCCTGCATGTTATACAATCACTCACCCACTGCAATAACCGCTGTGACCTGTTTCAATACTGGTCACTCACTGCGCTAACGTCCTGTTATCACTCTATTACTGCTACTCTGTTATAACTCTGCAACTATTGTCTTACTGCAACTATTGTCTTGGATTTTCTCTTCACTACTGGGCCATTACCGTGTTATTTCTACAGTTCAGTCAACCTTCAGTATGTTATACAATACTGTACCACTGAAGGGAATGAATGTACTATTGCCATTCCAGTGCAACTAATTACTGTACTAATACAGTTTGTCTATTCTGACCTCTTTGTTGTGTAAGTGTTGTTATGATGACCTAACCAGTCCTTTCTATCTCTCACCCCTGCCCCTCATACCCTGATGCCACTAGAGGTACATCACTAATGACTTACTGCAACTACTTTTTGCACTAATACTAAAACAATACTACTACTACTACTACCAACTAAGTCTACTTCAAGTCTGGATATATAGCACTACTTTTACCATTGCCCTATGTGATGTTGTGGGGTTCTTGTTTAAAAGTTTATGTGTTTTGACTGTGTCACTGTGGTCAGCGGGGTCTTCTTCCCATGTCATGGGCCTGAATTATGGATGACTGTGTTTTACAGGGAGCCAAAGGAGACAAGGGCGACGAAGGCACTCCCGTAAGTCACAATCTCTCCATCCATCTCTCTCTCACACACTCTTATCTACCGTAGTTCCATCTGTTCCATTCAAAGTTTTTCATGTTTGAATGCCACTTCTCCCTCTCTGGCTCCCATTCTCTGTATTAGATAAAGCATGCATTAACTGAATTGGTGAATGAGAGATGTGTATCGTCATATGATTTAGTCACGCCTCAGACCCTCCTTTCATCTGACAAGGGATTGATGGAGACTAGAGACAAGAGCAGATGCATCGCATTTGTCTGTTTCTATGTCTTCCTCTCCTCCTTCTCCCTCTTCCTCTCCCCAATTGGTCTCTCTCATCTTCTCTGTTCTTCTCTCCTTCCACCAGGGGGAGTCTGGTCTACCAGGGAAGGCAGGGGAGAGAGGAGTACGGGTGAGTAGTCACGAATGTGTCACAACTATGAAATGTAAAAATATTCCCTTTTATGCCCTATTTTCAGAATGGTCTCGCTGTACTGTATATGGTGACTGGTCACTAATGTAGGACATGATGAACCACAGGAAACCTTTCTTACGTGATCTAATGTTTTGAGGACAGATGAAACCCTGATGAAGACAGCATAGCTGTCAAAACTTTGGTTAAACCCATTTTTGCATGGGTGTGCAGCTTTTATTTTTATTTTCTAAGATGTTTTCAGGACTGCCATGGTAACCAAGCACATAATCTGTGTGGTTTTGTCCCCCGTTCTTAGGGTCTGGCGGGTCAGCCTGGGCGAGCAGGGGAGAAGGGAGACCTGGGAGACTCTGGAGCGCACGGACGCAACGTGAGACACATGTTTATGTGACAACGTGACACCCCTCTGACAGTTTGATCTGATATACTGTCTGTGTCTCCTGTGTAATAGTTATCGAGAGAGAGGATGACATGTGGGATGCATGTTTGTGACACCTGTCTGTCATTCACATGACACTCTTCTGCCAGATTGATCTGATACTGTCTGTGTCAGTATTTGTGCTGGTTTCTGTGTGTAATACAGTAGCAGTGAGTCAGTTGGTGTCTGTCTGTAGTGACGTGTGTGTGTGTGTGGTGTGTGTCTTCCACAGGGCAGCCCAGGACCTATTGGACCAAGAGGAGAGAAAGGAGCTGAGGTCAGAGGTTAATCTGTTTGTTGTCTTATCTCATCTGACATAATAGTTCCAATCTACACTGATTAACAACACTGTTTGTTGACACAATAGGGAGCTCAAGGCCTCCCAGGACCTCCAGGGAACATGGTGAGTCCTGATAAGATTCGAACTCTTTTTTAAAATAATAATATGGTAATTTATCAGAGGCTAAATGCAACACTCAGTCAACACATATAGCCTCTGTGGGAATCATACCAAACAAATGGTGTTACGAGCACCATACTCCAACTGAATAAGCCATCAGAACCACATACCGTAGCTAGTTGGTTATCTAACACCCACTCTACCCATATATCTCTCTGTTTGTCTATCTCTAACTTCTACAGCGTGATATAGAGCAAAAGCTTAAAGGAGAAAGAGGAGAAAAGGTATGTAACACAGTAAAAACACATTTTTGTATGTATACAGCACAGCTCTCTCTCCCAGTCCACCTAACCGCCCAGTGTCTGATGTCACTTCCTGTGTCTAGGGGGATGCTGGCGATCCGGGAGAGCACGGGGGCAAAGGTCAGAAGGGCGAGACAGGGCCCTCAGGGGCCACTGGGCTGCGTGTGAGTAAGACCATCCTTCCAAATCTAGTATCGTTGAGAAGCTTGAGCTTCCTGGCTAGTATACTGACCCGTGATGTCTGTCTGTCTGTTTGTGTGCTGTGGTGTGTGTAATTCTTACCCTGTGTCTTCTCTCTGTCTCACCTGATCTGTTGTTGGTGTGTAGGGTCTTGAGGGACAACGTGGACCTTCAGGGGCAAGAGTAAGTCACAGTCTGTCTGTTTCTGTCTAATCACTCTTTCCCTCTCTCTCCCTCCCTCTATCTCACTCATTGCACTTTTTTCCTATTTCTCCAGGGTGACACAGGAGAGAGAGGAGGCCCAGGAGAGAAGGTTTGAACAACACACTACAGTGACTTCTCACACAGGCTGATTTTCAATTGGACCAATTGGACTCCAAACTGGCTGGTGATTGGCAGGTTACACTGTCCTTCATTCCACCGGATCCTGTTTCCCAGTCTGCAGATTCCCAGTGGGATGAAGCGCAGTGGGGCCAGCTCACAGCATCATCACAGCCTACAGAAGCACTGAATGAAAGACACAACATACTGCTGTATACACACATACTGTACATCCCAAAAAATACCTTACCATCATAATTTCCAAACAATGAACTAACTCTGAGTAATGATGCTGGAGCACTGAAAGTCTGACACAGTAGAGTAGAGTAGAGTAGTATGCTTTGTAAATTGTATTCAGGTCCAATACAAACCCAGTGCTGCTCTTATTCTGATCATACTGTATGCATCATGCGTGTTCCTCTCTGTAGGGTGAGAGAGGTGCGTCTGGACTGGATGGACGCAACGGTTTGGATGGCAAACCAGGGGCACCAGGACCGGCCGGCCTGAGGGTCAGTACCTCTGTCTCTGTCATTACTTCAGCTGTAAAATACTCTGAGCATTACATAAGCATTACTGTGTCTAGATGTCTCTCAATAATTTCCCTTTGATGTTACAGGGAGACACAGGGAAACTAGGGGATCCAGGAAGAGATGTGAGTACCATTCATCCCTCGGGGTGCACAACCCCAGTCCCAGAGGACTGCACTCTTGATGGTTTGTGTGTTTCTCTGGCACTTTCATTAGTCTGTTAAAGTCAATGAGTGGAGCAAGTTGAGAATGTTACCATTTGCCGAATCTGATCCTTGGAGAGGTCCCATTAAGAAGTGAGAAAGGCTTCAGGCTAGTGGAGGATTCTCTATCTGTCTGGAGAATGGCGCTGGAATGTATAGCGGCTGTTTTACGGGCTCCTGACCAATTCTGCTATTTTTGCCCTGATCTTAACTTTTTTTGTAGATAATGTTTCCACCATCATTTCCTATGACCGAAAATAGCTTCTGGACATCAGAACAGCGATCACTAACCTCGATTTGGATGAAGATTTCTACTTCAACGAGTCGGTGACACATGACATACTGCTCACCCCGGGCCAGGCCCTAATCCCCGACACTCAGAAGATAAAGAGACGGCGATATAGAGGCCGACGTGCAGGCATCCTGATGAAACTACGGCGGCAAATTAATAAACCGCCTCTGTCCTCCCTCTGTTCTATTGGCGAATGTACAATCACTAGAGAACAAACTGGACGGGCTCGGTTTGAGACTATCCTATCAACAGGACCTGAAGAACTGTAGTATTCTATGTTTCTCACAAACTTGACTGAACAAGGACAAGGCAACACTGAACCATGCGTGAGAGCACCAGCTGTTCCGGATGACTGTGTGATCACACTTTCCGTAGCCGATGTGAGTAAGACCTTTTAAACAGGTTAATATTCACCAGGCCACAGGGCCAGACAGATTAATTACCAGGATGCATACTCAGAGCATGCACTGACCAGCTGGACAGTGTCTTCACTGGCATTTTCAACCTCTCCCTGATCCAGTCTGTATTACCTACATGTTTCAAGCAGACCACCATAGTCCCTGTGCACAAGAACGCCAAGGTAACCTGTCTAAATGCCTATCGCCCTGTAGCACTCACATCTGTAGCCATGAAATGCTTTGAAAGGCTTGTCTTGGCTCACATCAGCACCATCATCCCAGACACCCTGGACCCACAGCCCCAACAGATCCACAGATGACACAATCTCTATTGCTCTCCACACTGCCATTTCCCACTTGGACAAAAGGAACCCCTACATGAGAATGCTGTTCATTGACTACAGCTCAGTGTTCAACACCATAGTGCCCTCCAAGCTCATCAATAAGCTAAGGACCCTGGGACTGAACACCTCCCTCTGCAACTGGATCCTGGACATCCTGACTAGACATCCCCAAGTGGTGAGGGTAGGCAACAACATCCACCACGCTGACCCCCAACACAGGGCCCCTCATAGGTGCATGCTTAGTCCCCTCCTGTACTCGTTGTTCACCCAAGACTGCGTGGCCTCGCAAGACTCCAACACCATCATTAAGTTTGCAAACGACACAACAGTGGTAGGCCTGATCACCGACAACGATGAGGCAGCCTATAAGGAGGAGGTCAGAGACCTGACAGTGTGGTGCCAGGACATCAACCTCTCCCTTAACGTCAGCAAGACAAAGGAGCTGATTGTGGACTACAGGAAAAAGAGGGTCAAACATGCCCCCATTCACATGCTTTAGTGGAGCGGGTTGAGAGCTTCAAGTTCCTCGGTGTCCACATCACTTAGGATCTATCATAGTCCAAACATACCAACACAGTCATGAAGAGGGCACGACAATGCCCCTTCCCCCTTAGGAGGCTGAAAAGATTTGGCATGGGCCCTCAGATCCTCAGTTCTACAGCTGCGCCCTTGAGAGCATCTTGACTGGCTGCATCACCGTTTGGTATGGCAACTGCTTGGCATCTGACCGCAAGGCGCTACAGAGGGTAGTGTGGACAGCCCAGTACATCACTGGAGCCTCAATTACCTTGTCCCCTACACATCGACTCGGTACTGGTACCCCTTGTATATAGCCAAGTTATTGTTACTCATTCTGTATCTATTATTACTTTTATTATTATGGGTTTTCTATTATTTATGTTATTTTCTTTCTCTCTGCATTGTTGGGAAGGGCCGTAAGTAGGCATTCCACTGTTAGTCTACACCTGTTGTTTACTAAGCATGTGACAAATAACATTTGATTTGCTATGATTTAGATTTGATATCTCTATCTCTGTACACTTAGTGTGTTTGAACACTAGAGGATGCTGTGTGGTTTCAGCCCTCACCCCTCCACTCTGTCTGTCTGTCACCAGGGGCTGCCAGGACTGAGAGGTGCACAGGGCCTCCCAGGCCCTATTGGGCCTGCAGGAAATCCAGGCACACCTGTGAGTTTGCAAACGCTCTCAACCACAGACACACACACACACACACACACACACACACACACACACACACACACACACACACACACACACACACACACACACACAAACAGCTAAGCACTTGTCTCATTGATGTCTCATCACCCTAATTGGTATGTTTTAGGGGAAAGCAGGAGAAGATGGAAAACCAGGGGCTGCTGGGAAAATGGTAAGGGATCAGTCAGACCTCCAACATAGCAGGGCATTTTTATACTACACACACACTACAGGCAATCATACCTCTGTTTGTTTAATTACAAACTGAATTGGATGCTATTCAGTGCTATTCATTATGACCCTTATCACCAGTGAGTCCTATGTGTCTCTGTCTATCTGTGTGTAATTACCATTAGATGTGTTTATCACATCCTCTGGTGAAAGTGCACTGATCAGATGGGAATGTGAGACTTTTATTCCACCTGAGTGGCTGTGCTGCATAATGATTAAGTGTGTCCCAAATGGCACCATATTCCCTATATAGTGCACTACTTTTTTAGTATTGCCCATAGGGCTCTGGTCAAAAGTAGTGCACTATGTAGGGAATAGGGAGCCATTTGGGATGTAACCTGTCTGTTTTATAGTGTTAAGCAAAGAGGTAATGGGATGACCAGACAAAGCACCGGCAATACATTATCTATCTGACTGAGAGGCTCTGCTTGATACAACAGCATGCTGAGCTTTGATAAATGCTCATTTCAGCGTTGTTATTATGGTAAGTTTGTTATTGTGTTGTTGTGTTTTGCAGGGCGAGGATGGTGAACCGGGGGAAGATGGCAGGAAGGTCAGTGTTGGTCACGGCACTCAGGACTATTCTGTAAACGCCCATTGCTGTGCCGATATTGCTGTTAATGTTCATTTGTAGTTAATGTGAGTGTGATATTAATGATGTTTCTCTACCTTACAGGGTGACAAAGGAGAGGCTGGGGCTGCTGGAAGAGACGTTAGTAACTTGTTACCTTGTATCTTAATCTCTCCACTCTCGTTCTCTCGCTCTCTCTGTCTGAAAAATGTCCTTAATTTCCTCCCCTGCTGTCTCTCTCTTCCTCTCTCTCCTTATTTCCCTCCGTCTTCATCAATCCTGCTCTCCTCGGCTCCTTAGTGTCTCTCATTATCCCTCTTCTATTATTTTCTCGCCTTCAATTCCAGTCAGAGTTTGTGTCTATTTAGCGTACCTTACTCTGACATTGATATTACCATCACAACCTGCCTTCTCGGTGGAATCAATAGCACTCTAAGCGTCAGCCTTATAAATGCAACATTGTCTAATGATCAAGCCCTGCCTTTGAGCACCAGCCACTTCTGAGAGGGGATCCACAGGGGCACAGAATGCCAAGGCTGTAGTTTCATGCGCAAATTGATATTAATCATTTCTAGGAAATCAGAGAAGATGATGAGGTTGATAGGGGGATAGGGCTCACCTGCTTTGATTTCCTGCTTTCTAGTTCATGCCCCTTAGGAATGGAGTACTGTCCGTGCTGGTCTGAAGTTGGTATGTGTGCATTTGTGTGCTTGTGCATTTGTTCCAGGGCCGTGACGGGCTGAAGGGAGACCGGGGCCTTGCAGGGCCTACAGGGCCAACTGGTCTATCTGGGCCCCCAGGGGTCCCTGGCACCATCGGACCTCCAGGACAGGTACAGTACAGCCATATGGTTCTGCTTCTTCAAATATGTGTGATTGTCACTTGTCTATGGTGCTCTGGTTATACAGTAATCTCTCTCCCCTCTCTTCTCCCTCTCAGGTGGTCTATGCGAAGGGAGCTCCAGCACCATCTATCCCTGGCCCTCAGGGACCTACAGGAACCCCAGTGAGTTACTATGTTGAATATGAGCTGTGCATCATAGCATAGCCCGGTGTAGCAGTACTTGTCTCTAGTATGTTACTCTTGCACCCTGAATCACTGATAGTGATTCCCATATCTCTGTGTCTCTCAGGGTGTGCCTGGAATCCCAGGGGCTGTAGGAGCCAGAGTAAGTTTGTGTCATCGTCTAAATCTTTATTCATATACATGGTCCAGGTCTCGCCATCCATCCATCTGTCCTTTAGTCTGATCTCTGACCTCACACTGACCCTCTCACTCTTGTATTTCAGGGGGAGAAAGGAGCAGTGGGTGGTAAAGGTGAAAGTGTAAGTTTTTGTGTGTGTGTGCGTGCGTGCGTGTGTATGATTACATCTTGCATATGAATGAGCATACATGCTCTTTTCTGATTATCTATCTGTGTGTATGGGTTTGTGAATCTTCGATAAAGGTTTGGGTGGGATGTGGGCGATAATACTGAGATGTTATTGACAGGGTGACCCCGGAGAGGACGGGAAACCGGGCAGGCCTGGAACAGCAGTGGTAAGACAACCTGACCTGCACAACCCAGAGGCCTGTCTGACTGACATACTGTACAAGAAGAGCCACAGACACACCACGTGTGCTTCGGAGCTTTTACATTATGCTAAGGATGCTACGATTTACAGCTGTTTTGGCATGCAGATTAGCTTCTGTTACACAAGTGTTAGCCAAATCATGTTCAGTAATAGATAGTAATAAGCCCAACAAGTATGACTGTGTGCTATAGTCTCTTTTCCTTGACACTGTTTGTGCTTCTCTCCTATCAGGATGTGCAGAAGGCCCTCTCTAACCTTGGGATTGAGGTAAGTGAATACTAAATCTTTGTAATGTGATGTGACATTAAGTCATAGCTGTGTTGTGTAGATGAGCTCCCCTCATCTTGACCAGGCCTGGGTCGTATTTATTAGCCGTAGCAAAGTGTTTTAAAAATGGTTACAACTGGAAACGAAAACAAGCAGTTCTCATTGGACAAGTCCAGGTAGGCCCCCTCTGTTTCAATCCGTTTTCTTCAGTTTGATGCCTGTTGAATAAAACCTTGACATCTCTGTCCCTGTACTGCCTGTCTGTAGGTGCAGGACTTGAAGTTGGTTGTGGAGAGGAGGAATGTGCTGGTCAAGCCTGTGGTGGTGCAAGCTGAGAAGGGCCAGAGAGGAGACAAGGGAGAGGCCGGACAGAGAGGACCAGCAGGGATAGACGTGAGTGGGCGGGGGCTATTTGGGGCCGTTGTGTTGAATAGAGCTTATATCAAGACACCCACACAAATGGTGTATTAGAGTGAACTCAGACATTCTGTTAGTGTGCTTATTTTTTATTTATTTTTTATTTCACCTTTATTTAACCAGGTAGGCAAGTTGAGAACAAGTTCTGTAATGTATATCTCTCTGTTTACTCTAAAATTGATTCTCTGTATGATTGCATAGATTTTTAATACAATTATCATTTCTAGGAGAGTATGTGTAATTCATGTCTTTACTCATTTGCATCTCAGGGTGCTCGCGGGCTGGCTGGGGAGAGAGGTGTGAAGGGAGAGCAGGGGGAACAGGGGCCTGTAGGGGCCACAGGACCCATAGGGAGGGCCATCGGAGAGAGGGGCCCAGTGGGGCCCCCGGGACAGGCTGGAGAGCCAGGAAAACCTGGAATACCTGGAGTACCAGGGAGAGCCGGAGAACTGGGAGAGGCTGGACGACCTGGAGATAAGGTGAGGAAGGAGGGGTTCAAGGAGAGGGAGAAGAGAGGAGGAATATGAAGAAGAAAAAAAAGAGGAAGAGCATGTGAATGAGAGATGTTTCATGTGATTCCACTTTGAATTCAGGGGGAGAGAGGAGAGAAAGGTGACAAAGGAGAGGATGTGAGTATATTCGTCACCACGATAATCATCGTTCAATGTACTGTATATATGGATGTTGACATACGCTTGACTGTTCTCATCAGGGGAAAAATGGGCTAGCTGGATTAGTGGGCCCACCTGGACCAAAGGTATGTCCCTGACCTGAACACACTACTACTTTCTAATGAGTCGTCATTACAGTAAACATATCATCGTTTATCCAGAGGCTACTGTTTGGAGTGTGTTTAGTGGGGGGTGTGCTTGTGTGTGTTATAGGGTGCTTCTGCAGAAGCGGGTCTGGCTGGACTCCCCGGAGCAAGGGGGCCCCCTGGGGTCACAGGACCGAAAGGAGAGCCTGGTGCTTCAGGACCACAGGGATCCAAAGGAGACGGGGTGAGAACACCTAACTCAATATATTACAGTACTTCATCAAGCAGGCGTCATAGTGTTGCTGTGTTTAACCTGCTGTGTTTAACCTGCTGTGTCTGTGGGTGTGTGTGTGTATGTAACAGGGTATTGCAGGTCCCCGTGGAGATAAAGGCGACCGAGGTCCATCTGGAGAGCAGGGACGCCATGGCTTTCAGGTGAGTGTGTGCTGCCCTGACCAAAGTTTTGGCACTCCCTGATGCCAGGTTGTATTACCCCTCTTCATTGTGTGATTATGGTTCTGCAGAGGTTGTCAAGACATTGTTGTAGTGGTAGCTAGTAGTAACCAGGTTGTTTTCTGGTCATTTCAGGGGACAGCAGGAGAACCTGGAAAACCGGGACAGGATGGGAAGCCGGTGAGAAGGGGGGGGGGGGGGGGGGGGTGCATACTGTAGACTCATCTGTTTTTTAAGAGACAGCTTCCAGGAGACAGATCCCAGACATCAAAAGAAAACACCGTTTTTAGTTCTTCAATAGCTTGGTTGTACTGTAGTTAAGCCCATAATGTTGTGTGTTCTGACACATTGATCATAAAATGTCCAACCATACAGTAGGTGAGTATGACAATCAATGATGATGTGTAATCAGCCATGACTAACTAGGGCCCAGAGTGTCCCTGGTCTGGAAGAACTCAGGGCCCTAGTAGTCATAACATGTGCAGGAAGAGGAGAAAGATGGGTAGAAGGAGAAAGAGAACTGAAGGTGTGGAGGGGGAGAGAGAAGAGAACTCACGCTTCTTATTTCATCCCACAATGTTTCGGAGCAGGGTCCACAAGGGCCAGCTGGTCCTCAAGGCCGCTCAGTGAGTAACAATAACCCAGCCAGGCAGCCTCCTTTTGGGCTGGTCCTGCATATGAAAGGCTGTGAGCGCTAGGCTGCCGATGGAGCTGATGGAACTACTGTATCTGTTTTCTTTGGGCTGAGGCTACATATAACCTTTAGACAGTAACCTTTTGCAGCTCTGCTTCTAACTACCCCTTCCTCTTTCTTTTTACCTCCCCCTTTCAATATGTCTCCTTTTGATCTATGTTACTCCCTTTCTATTCCTCCCTCTCTTTTCAACACTTCAAACTAACCTACTCTTTCCCTTCTTCCTCTCCCCATCCTTCTTCCTCTCCTCCCTCTCTGACTCTAGGGCCTACCTGGGTTCCCTGGAGTGCTGGGCAGACCGGTAGGTTTTTTCTGTGCTGCTGGCTGGCATGCTTGTGACCTGTAGGAGGGGCTGGGGGGTGGGGTACATGCTTCGGGAAGGAAGTGTACAGGGACAACGCACTGAAGCAGATGCGTTTGGAGGTGGGGGGTAGCCCTGGGAAATGGCATTGCAACATCATGTCAAGGGATGCTAGAATCAACAGAATCACCATCAACATGCACACACGGTCACACAGTCCTCCACCTCACCATCATCTGCATTCATTTCTCCACTTTAATTCTCATTCATTGGTATTAGGGCCCATCTCCCAGGGGACTGAAACTAGAGTTGGGCCTTGATAGGAGATTTGTGACATATTAATCTGGACCACTTGTTCCCAGAGCACCCCTGTCATATCCAAGATGTCTGGAATGTTTTATGTACAGTGGCGATTTTAGCATGTAAATCTTTGTGGGGCAAAAAATAAACATTTGGGGGATGCATGCCAGCAAAGCCATGACACAACACAACACTAAACAATACATTAATTGCACTATAACGGTGACAATTGAGATGTACAAACTATGGCATAAGGGGACGACAAGCAGATAAGAGGCAATCCATAATTTTGATTGACATTAATGAGAGAGCTAGGACGGACGTAGTCAATATAACTATTTGTTCAGCACTTTTGAAATGTACAGCGACAGAATTCAAAACATGGTCTGTTCTTACATTGTTCTCCTTGTACACCAAGTCAGAACCGTAGGACACATAAAGGGGGCATATAAGCAGACAATGAAAGCTCTTACAATATTTAATGATTACATTTCTCTAAAACAGGTTATAGGCTACATGTGCACCACCAAGTCAGAACAGTAGGCAAAATTAAGAGGGGAATATAGACCAAATTATTTAGGTGAAGCACATGGGCTACTAACAGCTTACGACACAACATATACTTAGTATTACTTTCTTAGCTACGGAATACATATCTCCCTGGCACATTCCATAGTTTATGCAGTAGCATACAATACATTTTTGGACTCACCTTGTTGTGCTGTGCTCACTTGAACAGGAAGGTGGTGCGGCGGCCCTTCATGGTCAAATTTTGTCATCAAAGTCTGGCATTCTCTGGATTTATGGTGCTCCCAGACAACTGGGAACGTGGGAAAAAAAGTAAGTCAAATCATGATGACGTCAATGATCTTCAGGTCGTAGCTCTACAAAGAGGCCCGAGTTCCCGACTTACAATTCCGAGTTGGATGACCGTTCAAAACGTATTTTCCCAGTCGGAGCTAGTTTTTTCCCGAGTTCCCAGTTGTCTTGAACTCACTAAAGTCAGATATTCCAGTTCTGAGTTAACAGATGTTTTGAGCGCGGCAGAAATCATACTGGATTGACAGCATGGCCAATGTTGAATGTTTATCATTTTAAGCTTGGAAAAGAGACCCGTACACCTAGAACTGGGACCACAAACCCACTCCACTGAATAGCAAGCTAGTGATTGCTTTGCAATGCTTGCAGTTAGCCACGGATTGCTTCCAAACCACTCATTGTTGAATTTGCGATTTCCAACTTGTTGTGTAATGTTTATGGCCAACGAGCACCAATATTTTTTTATCTATAATTTCGCTTCATTATTTATCTTCATATGACAAGGATTAAAAAGGATTATCCCAGTAGATTGTCGACTTGATTCATGATGATGACTGCTAGCTAAGATTTTGAAAGTATGATGTTGACATGATCAATTCTAATCAAAGCAACTGTAGATATAAAGTCATTTCACGTCATTTTATCTGTGGCCAATGACCTTGAGCCTTATTGGATGGGCACTTTTATCTCTATGGCAGCACTCAAGGGCCTGAATTTTCGAGCTCTACCCTTAGATTTGGCAGTGACGGAGTGTCCCCATGAGTGACAGAACACTGAGCCAATAACAGCGCAACTAGAGAACATTACCAACCACTACACTCTCTATTTTCCACCACAGAAAACACTGTATCACGACTCAGGATATGACCCCCATGCAGACACAGGAGGCGGATAGTACAGTTCTCAGATTATTTATTGTAAACATGGGGCAGGCAAAGGGCAGGTCGAGGTCAGGCAGGAGTTCGTGATCAGGTCAGTCAGGCAGGTACAGGATGGCAGGCAGGCTCGGGGTCAGGGCATGCAGAATAGTCCGAACCGGGAAAACTAGGAAACAGAACTTGAGAAACAGGAAGACTGGAATGCACGCTGGTAAGACCTGACGTACTGGCAACAGACAAACACATGTATAAATGCACTGGGGATAATAGGGAAGATTGGTGACACCTGGAGGGTGGTGGAGACAAGCACAAAGACAGGTGAAACAGATCAGGGTGTGACACTGAGCTAGGCTGAAACACCTGCATTTTGGAGCTGCCTTACACAAGAAGGGAAAAAAGAGACCATGTTTGTATGGAGGCTTTATTAACTCAATGATTTTTTATATATTTTTTACATTGTTTGCAAACTGATATCACCCTGAAGAAGGCACAGTGATGCCAAAACGTTGGTAAATACCCAATACATTTCTGGGAGTTTATGTAGGGAGTGTGCAACTTTATTTTGATACTTAATAGTTTATTTGCCGTTAGTCAGCGCCAGCTCATATTTTTTATTCTGCAAACTGATATGTGACACGTATTAATGATGAATAGAAATGACAATTTAAACCCCCCTTTCTTCAAGAGTAAGAAAGAAGAAAACATTTACAGTTATGTAATTCTTTGTTATGAAAGTAGTATAATTTATTCAAGTGTATTAGAAATAATATAATTCTTTGTTGAAAACAGGCAAACCCCCTTTTTTTTAACCAAAAATGTGTGGCTCAACACAGGTGGGGCTCTGCGGGTCGCCACTGTTTATGTATTAAACACCACACATCTTTTCTCGATAAGAAAATAGATGGCATACCATAGCAAAGATCAAATGGACATAATAGGGTATATAGTGAATACTGAAAAAGAATACATGCTCATCAGATATTTAACAGATGTATTTTGCATTTGAGAGGCTTAAGTCTGCTGGCTTTTTGTGCATGTGGCTTCACCTGCTCTGTTGTCTGCTTCTCAGCCCTCCCAAAGCACTGTTTGCACATTGTATAACATGTGTGTTTCTTTATATTGTGCGTGTATGCAGTTGTGTATTGTGTCGATGCAGTTTGTAGTTGTGTATTGTGTCTATGCAGTTGTGTGTATGGAGTTGTGTATTTGTTTGTGTGTGTAAACATTTTTTGGGGGGGATGTTCATGTATGTACTGTGTGTATGCACTTGTTTATATGTGTATGTGTCTTTGTCTCTGTACATGTTCAATTTGCTGTGTGTTTGTGTGTTGTAACTTGTGTCATTCTGTGTGTGTGCTATGTCTTGGTCATGTGAATCCAGCATGCTCTTGTCTCTTGTTTGCAGGGGAACCCTGGAGAACCTGGAATTAGAGGATCAACTGTAAGTATGATACTCTCCTCTCTGACTCACACACACACACACACACACACACAGTGCTGTAAGTATACTGATACTATCGTTTTGTAATTGTAGGGTCCGATCGGTACCAACGGGCCTCCAGGTCCACCAGGGGTCAAGGTGAGTTCATCTTCCATGTCATTTCCATGTAAATGGACAATAAAGTATATTGTATCCTGTCTTCCATAATGAATACCTCCCTATTTATTCTCTGTGCCAGCTCTGATGCATTGATTAGTGTAGATATGGCTTACACGGAACCCAAACCGACTGCGCGCGTGCGCTATCGTGCATACATTTATTTTGTCCCCCTACACCAAACGCGATCACGACACGCAGGTTAAAATATCAAAACAAACTCTGAACCAATGTCATTAATTTGGGAACAGGTCGAAAAGCATTAAACATGTATGGCAATTTAGCTAGTTAGCTTGCACTTGCTAGCTAATTTGTCCTATTTAGCTAGCTTGCTGTTGCTAGCTAATTTGTCCTGGGATATAAACAATGAGTTGTTATTTTACCTGATATGCACAAGGTCCTCTACTCCGACAATTAATCCACACATAAAACTGCCAACGGAATTGTTTCTAGTCATCTCTCCTCCTTCCAGGCTTTTTCATCTTTGAACTTATGGTGATTGGCATCTACACTTTTACCACGACAACCGGCAAAACATTTAGTCTTTCAATCACCCACGTGGGTATAACCAATGAGGAGATGGCACGTGGGTACCTGCTTCTATAAACCAATGAGGAGATGGGAGAGGCAGGACTTTCAGCGCGATCTGCGTCAGAAATAGAAAGGAGTTCTATTTTAGACCTTGGCAACGCAGACGCTCGTTGGCGTGCGCGAGTAGTGTGGTTGCAATAATTGAATAACATGGATTTCTAAATTTATTTTGCGATTCTCGCGCACGCGACGTGTCCGGTCTGGTCAGCATGTTAGGCTTTAGTATTACGCCACTGGAATGATATGATAATTTTAAGTGTATACCTTTTTATTCTGAGAGTGTGTTTTTATCTCTGACAGGGTAATCAAGGAGTGCCTGGGGTTGGCGTTCAGGTGACACTTGTTTTATGTGTTATATTATATATTTTGTCTTCTACTACGTTTTATATGAGTTCTATATATTCCTGTTGTTTATTGCCTGTGTTTAGGCCACTACTCACCCATTCACAGTCAAAGACACAGAGCTTTATAATAATCTATTTGAATTTAATCTGCTGTTCCACAGGGACTGTCTGGTCCCCAAGGCAGCATGGGACTGCCGGGACCTGCAGGGCCTCCCGGAGCTGTGGTACGTCAAAACATCAGTCATCTATAAACCAACTCTCATACTGGAGATTTTTGCAGGCTAAACTGCTGCTCTAGTATATTCCCATTGGACTGGGGATTCCTTGTATGCTCACACTTTCCATTTAGGCCTACTGTAATTCAACAGGCCATTGACACAGTAATGTGTGTTTAATATTATATGATGTATTGTAATGATACTCTTTCTTCCCAGGGTCCGTCAGGACCTCCAGGTCTGCCAGGGCAGACGGTGAGTACAGCAGCTTTATGGGACTCACAGCTCACATACTGTAGAGCCAACACACACACACCTCCATCACCACCATAGTTAACACACACCAAGCAATTCACGCACATCAGTTCTGGTGGTGACATGTAGTGTGTCTCTCTCCATAGGGCGAGGGGGGCAAGCCAGGGGTCCCAGGAAGAGACGGAATACCTGGAAAAGAGGGAACACCAGGGTTGCCAGGCAAACAGGTATGACTCTCTTCATGTTTATTGTATGTCTTATGATGCATCAGCTTCAGTGTGGATTTGTCTTTGATAATGATTTTCAGGCTGCTGCTGTTGTTCTTTATCAAACATCCTCCCCTCTTCCCTCCTTCAGGGTATCGCTGGACCAATGGGCTCCACAGGGTTGAAAGGGGAGCAGGGGGACAGTGGCCCCCCAGGAAAGGTGAGTGAGAGGATCGGGTAGGTGATGTGAGTTTGGATTGAGTTCTCCTTCAGGTTAATTCAGAGTCCACAGCCGCAGAGCCGCAATAGTCCATTGTGAGACCACCGTCCACGGGGACGCACAGCCCGACCGCGCACCTCCCCAAAATTCCCAACCAACGCAGCTCCAACAAATTCTTATTTACAATGACGGCCTACCCCGACTCTGGGCCAATTGTGCGCCACCCTATGGGACTCCCAATCACTGCCGATTGTGATACAGCCTGGAATCGAACCAGGGTCTCTAGTGACGCCTCTAGCACTGAGATGCAGTGCCTTAGACTAGAGGTCGACCTATTATGATTTTTCAACGCCGATACGGATTATTGGAGGACCAAAAAAAGCAAATAGCAATTAATCGGCCAATTTTTATATATATATTTGTAATAATGAAAATTACAACAATACCTAATGAATAATGAAAACGTTTATTTGAACTTAATATAATAAATAAATAACATCTATTTAGTCTCAAATAAATAATGAAACATGTTCAATTTGGTTTAAATAATCCAAAAACACAGTGTTGGAGAAGAAAGTAAAAGTGCAGTATGTGCCATGTAAAAAAGCTAACGTTCAAGTTCCTTGCTCAGAACATGAAAGCTGGTGGTTCAATATTCCCAGTTAAGAAGTTTTAGGTTGTAGTTATTATAGGAATTATGACGCTTCGACTATTTCTCTCTATAGCATATACCTTTGACTATTGGATGTTCTTATAGGCACTTTAGTATTGCCAGCCTAATCTCGGGAGTTGATAGGCTTGAAGTCATAAACAGCGCTGTGCTTGAAGCATTGCTAAGAGCTGCTGGCAAACGCAGTAAAGTGCTGTTTGAATGAATGCTTACGAGCCTGCTGCTGCCTACCACCGCTCAGTCAGACTGCTCTATCAAATATCAAATCATAGACTTAATTATAATATAATAAACACAGAAATACGAGCCTTTGGTCATTAATATGAAAACAAAACGTTTATTCTTTCAGTGAAATACAGAACCGTTCCGTATTTTATGGAATGGGTGGCAACCCTAAGTCTAAATATTGCTGTTACATTGCACAGCCTTCAATGTTATGTCATAATTATGTAACATTCTGGCAAATTAATTATGGTCACACAGTTCGTAATGAGCCAGGTGGCCCAAACTGTTACATATCCCCTGACTCTGCTTGCACGGAACGCAAGAGAAGTGACCCAATTTCCCTAGTTAATATTGCCTGCTAACATTCATTTCTTTTAACTAAATATGCAGGTAAAAAAATATATACTTCTGTGTATTGATTTTAAGAAAGGCATTGATGTTTATGGTTAGGTACATTTGTGCAGCGACTGCGCTTTTGTTAAATCATCACCCGTTTGGCGAAGTTGAATTAGGCTGTGATTTGATGATAAATTAACAGGCACTGCATTGATTATATGCAACGCAGGACAAGCTAATTAACCTAGTAATATCATCAACCATGTGTAGTTAACTAGTGATTATGTGAAGATTGATTGTTAAGATAAGTTTAATGCTAGCTAGCAACTTACCTTGGCTCCTTTTGACACTGCATTCGCGTAACAGGTGGTCAGCCTCCCATGCAGTTTCCTCGTGGATTGCAATGTAATCGGCCATAATCGGCATCCAAAAAGGCCGATTTACCGATTGATATGAAAACTTGAAATCGGCCCTAATTAATCAGCCATGGCGATTAATCGGTCGACCTCTACCTTAGACCGCTGCGCCACTGGGGAGCCCTATTCATTTGAATGTGGTGATGGTTGGAGAAATTGCTTGAGCTGTGCTGAGAAATCTAAAAGTATGAAAGCCAATGGTCCAATATTCTACAACACTGCTGTGTGGACTGTACATATTTTGGACTCTGATAAGTGCTTCATTCAGAAGCTCCAGCTGCACATTTATCCCTCTTTTCTTTACTGTAAATGGCCATGACTCATATCCTCTTTATACAACGTCTCTCCTTATACAACGTCTCTCCAAATCAAAGAAGAGGTAATCACTGGCATGAATAGGAGGGCGGAGACACATGTAAACATACGCATACAATGACACATACAATGACACACCAATGCTCAAGCATACTGTATGTGCACTTGTAAAGGATGTCATGCTGCTCTTACCAAGGCTCAAATCCAGGACCTCTACCTTGCTAGCACAAGTGACATCCCCCCCCTCAAGTGTCTAATCAGTCAGTGCCATGCAAAAGCTAGCAATTCTGCGGCGCAAGTGGCGACATTTCAGGCTACGGGAGTAAGTTTCACACATCCCCATGTACTACGCATGCATGCATGCATGCACGCACACACACACAGCATATGTTTAGTATCCTTGTTGAGACCTAACATTTATTTCCATTCAAAATCATGTTTACCTAATCCTAACCCTAAATCTAACCCCAACTCCTAAACCTGACCCATAAACCCAATTGTAACCCTAATCGTAACCCAAACATAACCCCTAAGCCTAAAATAGCCTTTATCCTTATGGGGACCTGGGAAATGTCCTCACAAGGGGAATTTTCTTTGTTTTACAATCCTTGCAGGGACTTTTGCGGGTTTCCGTTACCCATGAAGATAGTAATACAAGCCCACACACACGCATTCACATCGTTCACCGGAAGCTTTAGCAGGATGTAATACGGTTCAGGAGAAATATGAGCTTTTGAAAGGACGAGATGTACTGTACTAACCAAATGACACTCCCGTTCATAGTCTAATGCTCTAATGAAGGCCAAAAGGCCAAAACAGTAGCATAATAAAAAATGATATTTTGAGAACATAGTGGGTGGGAGTTCTCAATTTTTTCTATTGCTGTCCATCTTCAGTGAATTTGCGAACAACCTAATCCAGATGTTTGAATTTCACGTCAACTTCTCCCTCCATCCATCCCCTTTACAGGCTGTAGCAGGACCCCCTGGTGTGAAAGGAGCACAGGTGAGTGGTTGTCATGGTTACTCTTCCGGTCGTGGTAACATCTGGTTAGTGTTGACTACAACCTCGCCCTGTTGAACCAGTGTATGAAGGCACAATAGATACAACTCAGAACCAGTGAATCACCATACTGAATCATACTGAATCATACACCAATGAACAGATGTATTGTAGACAGCTTTGACTAGAGCTTAATGGTATGGGGTGGTCTAGCGGTTAGGGCCGCTGAGCACAATCACATATGCCATGTTGGCATGGGTTCAAATCCGGCCCACTGTCTCATCTTTGCTGTCTCCCTCTAAGTAGGCTATGATTCGTGAGGAACTAGGTGCAATGGAATAGGATGGAACAGAGTTTAATGTAATGGGAGTGTGGTGGTTGTGATTGGTTCAGGGACCTCCTGGTGTGACCTTACCTGGGACAATGGGAGAGAGGGGGCTGCCAGGGCTACGGGTGAGTCTGCTTGGTTGAACCAATTATTTACATCAGCTATTATTCAGGCATTTACTATACAGATTACCAAACATGAACAAGAATGTTTAGGGATTTCTGGGTTACCACGTGTTTCTAAAGTTGCATTTTTCTAAAATGTTTGTTCCTTTAGGGTGAGAGAGGGGACAAGGGTCCTGCAGGCATCAAAGGGGACAGGGTGAGTAATGTCACTTAATACAACATTAATCGACATTCACAGACAATACATTATGACAGTGATAAGGGAAATTATTGTGTGTGTGTCTGTTTCTGTGTCTTGTTGAAATAGGGCCCTGCTGGTGAAAATGGCGAACCTGGAGAAGATGTGAGTCACCTTTTGACATTTTGTAATATCAAATATTTAATGTCTAACAGATGTCAGTCTTACTTACTTCTCCATCCACTTTGTCTCTTTTAGGGGGGCAGAGGACCTGCAGGGCCTAAAGGAGACAAGGTAATGCACATCACCAGCTGATTCCTCGTGTCTGTGTTTCCCTGGCTGCTAACCATGTGACAGTACTAACAGGATTTGTGTTGCAGGGAGAGAGAGGCATCGGACTGGCAGGGCCTCCTGGTCAGCTGGGACCTCAAGGGTTAAAGGTTACTATCATGGTCTTGACAATACTTCTGAATGTTCTCATAAACACAAATCACATATGTAGCTATATTCATATTAACATCAAATCAAATGTTATTTATCACATGAGCCGAATACAACAGGTGTAGACCTTATAGTGAAATGCTTACTTACAAGCCCTTTACCAACAATGCAATTTTAAGAGAAAAAAGTGTTAAGTAAAAAAATAAAAGTAACAAATAATTAAAGAGCAGCAGTAAAATAACAGTAGTGAGGCTATATACAGGGGGGTACCGGTACAGAGTCAATGTGCAGGGGCACCGGTTAGTCGAGGACATATGCAAACGTATCAGTTTCTGCTCTTCCACAGTGAATGTGAACCCCTGTGTGTTTGTGTTTTAGGGGGACACAGGACTCCCGGGCCCAGCAGGTCCTCCAGGAGCCCGTGGCATAGCAGGGACCCCTGGTCTGGCCGGCCTGAGAGGAGAGAACGGAACCCCAGGACCTCCAGGACCTCTAGGACCCAGGGTGAGAGGGCCTATATCGCCACGGTAGTTGGAGGACTGGTGTGGTCTTGTTAGCCCTGCTCTGTGTTGTATGATTATGTTGTCTCATCTCCAGGGTCTCCAAGGCTTTCTTGGTCAGGCAGGGACCCCTGGAGGTCCTGGGCCCCCCGGACCCACCGGCCTAGTTGTAAGTAGCCTTTACATTGTATCATGATGACTTAATTGATTGTGTGTGAGCGAGAGAGACAAATAAATATTTAGTATAATATATTTAAGCAATAAGGCCCGATGGGGTGTGGTATGTGGCCAATATATCATGGCTTAGGGCTGTTCTTAAGCATGACGCAACGCGGAGTTCCTGGATACAGCCCTTAGCCGTGGTATATTGGCCATATACCACAAACCCCTAAGGTTCCTTATTGCTATTATAAACTGGTTACCAATGTAATTAGAGCAGTAAAAATGAATGTTTTGTCATACCCGTGGTATACGGTCTGTAATTTCTTATAGGTAGCCTAGCGGTATTGGGCCAGTAATCGCCAGTAGAGCATTGGGCCAGTAATCGCAAGGTTGCTAGTTTGAATCTCTGAGCCGGCTAGGTGAAATCTGTCCCTGAGTAAGGTACTTAATTAACCCTAATTGCTCCAGGGTCAAAAACACATTTCCTTTTCACACCAGTACAGGTTACACACTTGTACAGTACATGTTTGAAACAGGACAAATGTAAGCCCCCCATGTTTGACATTTGATTTAGCAGATGCTGTTATCCAAATGACTTAGTCATGCATGCATACACACACTTTTTATGTATAGGTAGCCCAGGGAATCAAACCCACTATCTGGGTGTTGCAAGAGCCATGCTCTTCCAACTGAGCTACAGAGGACCAAGGAGAGAGCGAGACTTTGTGTGTTTGCTTTGTGTTATCTGTTAGTGTTCATGATCAGTATACCTGTTTTTCCTTACCAGGGTACACCGGGAACTGCTGGAGGCAAAGGGGACAAGGTGAGTTAACAAAGAGATAAACACATGTCTTCCATACTGTATAATATCTTATCAAATAGGATGAGATTGCTCATTATTCTTCCTCTTTAGGGAGCGATTGGAGCAGGAGTACCTGGATTGAGAGGCGAGAGAGGAGACCCAGGACCCAGAGTAAAACCACATCACCATTTGAGTTTGAATTGTATCTATATTTGACAGTGTTATATTGTAGAGTTGTGTGTGTGTGTTGGGGGATTTACAGATTTGTGTGTCTGATGTTTGCAGGGGGAGGAGGGTCGAGCTGGTTTGGACGGGGAGAGAGGACTAGTGGTACGTCTGTCTTTTTCTCTTCTCTTTCATCACTTATTCATCACAGTCTGTCTCGCATGTATCTCTACCACAGGAGCTTAGTGGCACCTTAATTGGGGAGAACGGCTCGTGGTAATGGCTGGAGCAGAATTGCTGGACTGGTTTCAAATACATCAAACACATGGTTTTCATGTATTTGATGCCATTCCATTAACTCCGTTCCATACATTATTATGAGCCGTCCTCCCCTCAGCAGCCTCCTGTGATCTCTACGCCTGTTCATCTTATCTACTGTCAACATCACTATCTTTGTACTGCTTCTGTCACAGTGTACAATTTATCATTAGCAATTTTGACTCTACCGCCTCTGTCTTGTGCTTGATAATTGCCTCACAGAGTTCTATGGTGTTTGTTTCTGTCTGTTTATTACTAGATGTTATTGATTGGCCCAACCCTCAATATTGATGAAACTTAAGAGTGAGAGAGAAAATGACAGAAGGGGGAAGGGAAGGCTGAAGTGAACATAGATAGATAGATAGAGCTCAAAATAACTAAAAGCTCATCAAACAAACGTTTGTGTGGCTTGAGCAGTGTACTTCAGTAAATAGAAAGGGCTCAAACGAAAGGAAAAGTTCTGAACGCAAAAGACTTCATCTGCATGATGCGTAAACCTTTAAATCGTTTCCATCCCGACTATACCTTTATCCATTATTGTCAAGCTCATTATCACACCATACATAGAGTATACATATCCTGTTTCTCTGAGCACAGTAGTGCAGTAGATTGCTCCCTACAGTGTATTCTACCCTCCACTTTGATCTAATGATAGGCCTCTGTACTAGCATAGCTCCTTTAAAAGCTACCAGCCAGCCCCTGGTCCTCTTTCGCTACCTGTGCATTAGTGCTACTGAGAGTAGGGCTGTTCTCCAAGGCAAGGGCCACTAAACCTGCTCACCTTAGCTCTCATCAAGATCATACTGACCGTCTCACATTAGTTGCCTGGTAACTTCCAGAAGGGGGCCTGGTACTGTAGAGTGCCCATGGCATTCCACTTTAAACTCAGGTGAGACATACACACAGACAGGAACTCACCTATTACAGTACACTCATTTCTTATACAAGAGGAGAGTGCTAGTTGTGGTGGGTATAGAGAGCTATCGGTTGTAGTTTTGGATGATTTACACCATAATGTTGACGATTGCTGATGAGGATGTGCATGTGGGAGTATAATTGTTTTTCTTCCTTTGTGTGTTCTGTTTGATTAAATGTGTGTGTGTTCACCAGGGCTCCCCAGGTGGCAAAGGAGGCAGTGGAGAGAAGGTGAATATTGTGACTATTATTCCCCACAGCTGTATTTTCCAACATTCTCTCTCTCTCTGTACCCCGAGCATTCTGCTCATGTAAAATAGTCAATCAAATTAACATGCCTACCTAGTGAGTCCTACTCTCAATATATTTCAGGGTGAATTGGGGCCGCAAGGTGACAAAGGAGAAAAGGTATGAATTGTAATGAATGAGTAGTAATATTGTGTGTGTACATGGTATAATAATACAGAGAAGGGCAGAAAAAGAGCAAAAGGGGAGACAATGAAAATACAAATTTGAAAATATAAAAGTTCTAAAAATATATTTTAAACCTAGTTATCTGACAATTATGTTGTTCCCTTGCAGGGCGATACTCTCCTGGTGGGAGGACCTACGGGAGAGAAGGGCAACAAAGGAGAGACGGTGTGTGACACTCTCAACCCTCAACCTCACAGCACCGATTTTATTGACTAATCTAATAAAACAATAGATGACAAAAATACTTCAGAGCACCAAGTATTGACTATGACACTGCTAATCTGTGTGCGTGTGTGTGGGTAGTGGTCATTTACAACTGTTGTTATCTTCTTTATCAGGGTGACCGAGGGCCAAAAGGGGGGCAGGGGGAGAAAGGCTTGAAAGGCAGTGACGGCCCAGCTGGGGAGCAGGTGAGGTTGGGCTTGACAATGACAACAATTAATGGAGTTGGCAAAAACACAAACAGCTCTAGGAGCAGGCTATTAATAACAAGAGTATAACTGTGTGTGTCTCCACAGGGTCTGAGAGGTGAGCCAGGAGACAGGGGCTCTACAGGGTTCCAGGGGGCCAGAGGTCCAGGAGGACAGAAGGTGATGACATCACCTGACCTTTATCAATGCTTTCATCATCACTGTGTCATATATGTCAGAACCAATATCATCGATAGTCAATCAATATCAGAATCACTATCAGAATGTCCTCGTGTGTATAATGGTTGCATTGCACAATTTTCCCACCCGTCATGTGAGAATGGATCATCACCCAACAATATGTCCTGTGAAAAGGAACACTGTCTTGCTCAGACTGGATGCTGTAGGGGATTGTTGTACAGATGCAGTGTTCTAATGGGTTTGTCTTTGTGTCTGTAGGGAGAGGCGGGCCTGCCTGGTGTACCTGGAGAATCTGTGAGTCTCCCATTTCACCCTCGGTTATGAAAACAATATATACTTTTTCTTGACCACATGAACTGACATGTGAAAAACTCTGGGCCCTAATTATAGCCTATCACTAGGATCTAAAGTTCTTCCTGATCAGGTCACATGGTCAGGAAAAACTCCAGGCCCTATGACTAACTCCCCATTCACTCTCCTATTGATCGATAAAAGACTGGTTGATTGTGTTTTTCTCCCAGGGTACACCAGGAAAAGATGGAATGCCAGGCTTTAGAGGAGAGAAGGGAGACATGGGAATAACTGGAATGCGTGGAATTAAGGTTTGTACGTCTGTGTGTGTGTGCAGCGTGATGCGTCTGTTTGTGTATGTGTCTGGTGCTTGTGTCTGTCATTGTATTTGAACAGTCTTTGAGTTCATCCCCACTTGAAGAAGTTTGGTGCCAAACTTGATACGTCCTCTAAGCTCCAGTGCCAGCCTCCCAGATCATGCCGCCAGCCATAACTCTTCAATGGCTCCAAATTGACATCACGTAATGGAGGATTAGTATAAATTCAGCTGGATATAGCCCAGGATAGAGTGCTTTCATTCTCATATGGTCTATTAATACATTTTAATGATGGTTAAAAGTATAATTTGTGTGTTTATATGGCATTCTGCCAGAATGATAGGCTATCAGAACCCCCTAACCTTCCTACTGTATACTGTGTGAATCGCTGTCCTCTTCTAAAGTAAAGACAAAGTGTGTCTGAGGGACACTGAGATGTGTTCAGTGTTTTCTTCACATGACCTTGCCACTCTAACGGCAGTACAATCACAGCATGATAATCTGGGTTTAGAAATGACTAATCCAGACGGCACAATATCAGCCAGCTCATTCAGTCTCACAATGCTATCAGAACCCCTTCAACTTCCCCTTATCTGTCACTAGCAATTATGCTCAACAAATCACCCAGTTACTCATCCTTTACAGTGCATTCGTGGAAGTATTCTGACCCCTTGACTTTTTCCACATTTTGTTATGTTAGCCTTATTCTAAAATGTTTTTTTATTTTTATCCCCTCATAAATCTACACACAATACCTCATTATGACAAAGCAAAAAAGGTTTTGGGGAAATTTTGCACATTTTATAAAAAAATTAAATACTGAAATAACCCATTTACATAAGTATTCAGACCCTTTACTCAGTACTTTTGGCAGTGATTACAGCCTCGAGTCTTCTTGGGTATGACGCTACAAGCTTGGCACACCTGTATTTGGGGAGTTTCTCCCATTCTTCTCTGCAGATCCTCTCAAGCTATGTCAGGTTGGTTTTTAATTATTTTTTTAACCTTTATTTAACTAGGCAAGTCAGTTAAGAACAAATTCTTATTTACAATGACGGCCTACCCCGGCCAAACTCGGATGACGCTGGGCCAATTGTGCGGTGCCCTATGGGACGCCCAATCACGGCCGGATGTTGCTGCACAGCTATTTTCAGTTCTCTCCAGGTCTCTTCACCGTAAAGATGGAGCCAGGTTTCCTCCAGACGTGAGGCTTGACATTCAGACCAAAGAGTTCAGTCTTGGTTTCATCAGACCAGAGAATCTTGTTTCTCACAGCCTGAGTGTCCTTTTGGAGTGCTGCAGAGATGATTGTCCTTCTGGAAGGTTCTTCCATCTTCACAGAGGAACTCTAGAGCTCTATCAGAACGACTATTGGGTTCTTGGTCACCTCCCTGACCAAGGCCTTTCTCTCCCGATTGCTCAGTTTGGCTGGGCGGCCAGCTCTAGGAAGAGTCTTGGTGGTTACAAACTTCCTACATTTAAGAATGATGAAGGCCACTGTGTTCTTGGGGACCTTCAATGTTGCATACATTTTTTGGTACTCTTCCCCAGATCTGTGCCTCAACACAATCCTGTCTCTGAGCTCTATGGACAATTCCTCCATGGCTTGGTTTTTGCTTTGACATGCGCTGTCAACTGTGGGACCTTATATAGACAGGTATGTGACTTTCCAAATCATGTCCAATCAATTGAATTTACCACAGGTGGACTCCAATCAAGTTGTAGAAAAAACTCAAGGATGATCAATGGAAACAGGATGCACCTGAGCTCAATTTCAATTCTCATAGCAAAGAGTTTGAATACTTATGTAAATAAGGTTTTTCTGTTTTTATTTTTCATAAATTTGTAGACATTCTAAAAACCTGTTTTTGCTTTGTTGTTATGGGGTAATGTGTATATTGATGAGGATAAACATGTATTTAATCCATTTTAGAATAAGACTGTAACGTAACAAAATTTGGAAAAAGTCAAGGAGTCTGAATACATTCCGAATGCACTGTAAGTCTAAGACCGGAACCGTGGTCTGTTCATGGCTAAACATGGTTCAAATCAGTTCTGCTGGTCACTGCTGGTAGGAGTCATTTTTTGTTCAAGCCCATGCTGACCTTGTCTGTCAGCCATGCATTAAATACCAATATTGTTTTTAAGAAAATTGTGATAAATATATACCAGTTTCATTTAAGGACCAAAAAGTTGTGCCGTATAGATTGCAAAATAGTTGGATAGAGATTTTCGATGTACCGATTCCATGGCACATGGTTTATGAATTGACACGCAAAACGACGCTGGATTCAAAACGTATAATTTTTCAATTTAAATTATTATACAAAATTGCAACCAATATAATGTTTTATATATGGGGGATACAACCTTCCCAGCTCTGCAGATTTTGCTGTGAAGAGGCAGAATCATTAAATCCTTTATTTTGCTACTGTCCATATGTAGCTCATTTTTGGTCACAGGTCCAGGAGTGGCTGAAGAATTGCAACATTTACCTGGAGCTAAATGCTGCAGATGGCATTACTGGGTGATTTGAAAAGTCATAGTCAACCGATCAATAATATAATAATACTTTTAGGGGAAAAAATTATCTTTAATTTACAATCTGTGGAAACTATGAGAATAGAAAGTTTCATAACTTTTGAAACAGCACAGTTGTAAAATATATGTAAAAATAGAAAGATAGATGGCAGGGGTTGAATGGAGCTGAAGGGTGGGACTAATAAAAACAAGATAACAAATGTAAAATATAGTGTGTCTGTAAAATATATATAGGTTCAGAAATTTTGTGAAATAGCACAGTTAAAAATGTATGGCGAATAGAAATCAAACTGGATGGACATCAGAAATAGATGGGAGAGGTGGAGGTTATAGGAAGGCCAGGACTAAAAACAAACCAAATATAACTATTGTAAAATAGATTGTGTCCGTAAAATGTATATAGTATGTAGAAGCCTAAGTGTTGTTTATTCGTTTACTGCAATTAGGGAAGGGGTGGTAGGGTTTGTGGGAAATAATAAAGGAACAAATATTTTTAAAAGTAAGTATGATGTGTGTATTTGTATATGTATGTACGGTACCAGTCAAAAGTTTGGACACACCTACTCATTCAAGGGTTTTTCTTTATTTTTTACTAGTTTCTACATTGTAGAATAATAGTGAATACATCAAAGCTATGAAATAACACATATGGAATCATGTAGTAACCAAAAAAGTGTTAAACAAATCAAAGTATATTTTATATTTGAGATTCTTCAAAGTAGCCACCCTTTGCCTTGATGTTAGCTTTTCACACTCTTGGCATTATCTCAACCAGCTTCCTGATGTAGTCACCTGGAATGCATTTCAAGTAACAGGTGTGCATTGTTAAAAGTTAATTTGTGGAATTTATTTCCTTCTTAATAAATTTGAGCCAATCAGTTGTGTTGTGGCAAGGTAGGGAAGGTATACAGAAGATAGGCCTATTTGGTAAAAGACCAAGTCCATATTATGACAAGAACAGCTCAAATAAGCAAAGAGAAATTACAGTCCATCATTACTTTAAAACATGAAGGTCAGTCAATCCGGAACATTTGAAAGTTTCTTCTCGCAAAAACCATCAAGCACTATGATGAAACAGGCTCTCATGAGGACCGCCACAGGAAAGGAAGACCCATAGTTACTTCTGCTGCAGAGGATAAGTTCATTAGAGTTACCAGCCTCAGAAATTGCAGCCCAAATAAATGCTTCACAGAGTTCAAGTAACAGACACATCTCAACATCAACTGTTCAGAGGAGACTGCATGAATCAGGCCTTCATGGTCGAATTGCTGCAAAGAAACCACTACTAAAGGACACCAATAAGAAGAAGAGACTTGCTTGGGCCAAGAAACACCAGCAATGGACATTAGACCGGTGGAAATCTGTCCATTGGTCTGATTAGTTCAAATTTGAGATTTTTGGTTCCAACCGCCGTGTCTTTGTGAGACACAGAGTAGGTGAATGGATGACCTCCGCATGTGTGGTTCCCACCGTGAAGCATGGACGAGGTATGAGGTTGTGGGGGTGCTTTGCTGGTGACACTGTCAGTGATTTATTTAGAATTCAAGGCACACTTAACCAGCATTGCTACCACAGCATTCTGCAGCGTATCACAATCTCATCTGGTTTGCACTTAGGGACTATCGTTTTTTTTCAACAGGACAATGACCCACACACCTCTAGGCTGTGTAAGGGCTATTTGACCAGGAATGAGAGTGATGGAGTGCTGCATCAGATGACCTGGCCTCCACAATCACCCGAATTCAACCCATTTGAGATGGTTTGGGATGAGTTGGACCGCAGAGTGAAGGAAAAGCAGCCAACAAGTGTTCAGCATATGTAGGAACTCCTTCAATAATGTAGGAAAAGCATTCCAGCTGAAGCTGGTTGAGAGAATGCCAAGAGTGTGCAAAGCTGTCATCAAGGGAAAGGGTGGCTACTTTGAAAAATCTAAAATATATTTAGATTTGTTTAACACTTTCTTGTTTTTCACATGATTCCATATGTGTTATTTCAGTTTTGATGTGTTGACTATTATTCTACAATGTAGAAAATATTAAAAATGAAGAAAAACCATTGTATGAGTTGGTGTGTCCAAACTTTTGACTGGTACTGTATATATATAAACTCAGGACGTTGTCTTTCAAAGATGATTCGTAAAAATCCAAATAACTTCACAGATCTTCATTGTAAAGACTTTATTCACTGTTTCCCATGCTTGTTCAATGAACCATAAACAATTAATGAACATGCAACTGTGGAACGGTCGTTAAGACACTAACAGCTTACAGACGGTAGGTCACAGTTATGAAAACCTATGACACTAAAGAGGCCTTTCTACTGACTCTGAAAAACACCAAAAGAAAGATGCCCAGGGTCCCTGCTCATCTGCGCGAACGTGCCTTAGGCATGCTGCAAGGAGGCATGAGGACTGCACATGTGGCCAGGGCAATAAATTGCAATGTCCGTACTGTGAGACGCCTAAGACAGCGCTACAGGGAGACAAGACGGACAGCTGATCGTCCTCGCAGTGGCAGACCACTTGTAACAACACCTGCACAGGATCGGTACATCCGAACATCACACCTGCGGGACAGGTACAGGATGGCAACAACAACTGTCCGAGTTACACCAGGAACGCACCAATCCCCCCATCAGTGCTCAGACTGTCCGCAATAGGCTGAGAGAGGCTGGACTGAGGGCTTGTAGGCCTGTTGTAAGGCAGGTCCTCACCAGACATCACCGGCAACAACATTGGCTATGGGCACAAACCCACTGTCGCTGGACCAGACCGGACTGGGAAAAAGTGCTCTTCACTGACGAGTCGCGTTTTTGTCTCACCAGGGGTGATGGTCAGATTCGCGTTTATCACACCGAGGCCTGTACTCTGGAGCGGGATGGATTCGGAGGTGGAGGGTCCGTCATGGTCTGGGGCGGTGTGTCACAGCATCATCGGACTGAGCTTGTTGTCATTGCAGGCAATCTCAACGCTGTGCATTACAGGGAAGACATCCTCCTCCCACGTGGTACCCTCCCTGCAGGCTCATCCTGACATGACCCTCCAGCATGACAATGCCACCAGACATACTGCTCGTTCTGTGCGTATTCTGCCATGGCCAGCGAAGAGTCCGGATCTCAATCCCATTGAGCACATCTGGGACCTGTTGGGTCAGAGGGTAAGGGCTAGGGCCATTCCCCCCAGGAATGTCTGGGAACTTGCAGGTGCCTTGGTGGAAGAGTGGTAACAGCTCTAACCAGAATAGAAAGAGGAGTGGGAGGCCCCAGTTGGAGAAACAGCTCGTTCTGTGTGTGATTTTTTTCTTTCTTTGTGCTTTTCTTTCAAAAACAAGGACATTTCTAAGTGACCCCAAGAGGCGACTCTAGGATGCTGGCCTTCTAGGCCTCCCACTTCTCTTTCTATTCTGGTTAGAGCCAGTTTGCGCTGCTCTGGGAAGGGAGTAGTACACCGCGTTGTACAAGATCTTCAGTTTCTTGGCAATTTCTCGCATGGAATAGCCTTCATTTCTCAGAACAAGAATAGATTGACGAGTTTCAGAAGAAAGTTCTTTGTTTCTGGCCATTTTGAGCCTGTAATCGAACCCACAAATGCTGATGCTCCAGATGCTCAACTAGTCTAAAGAAAGACAGTTTTATTGCTTTTTTAATCAGAACAACAGTTTTCAGCTGTGCTAATATAATTGCAAAAGGGTTTTCTAATGATCAATTAGCCTTTTAAAATGATCAACTTGGATTAGCTAACACAACGTGCCATTGGAACACAGGAGTGATGGTTGCTGATAATGGGTCTCTGTATGCCTATGTAGATATTCCATTTAAAGAATCAGCCATTTCCAGCTACAATAGTCATTTACAACATTAACAATGTCTACACTGTATTTCTGATCAATCTGATGTTATTTTAATGGCCAAAAAATTGCCTTCTGTTTCATAAATAAGGACATTTCTAAGTGACCCCAAACTTTGGAACAGTAGTGTGTGTGTGTAAATGCATGTATGTATGTGTGTGTGTGTATGTATGTATATGTATATATATATATATCAACAACAAAAAAATGTACCCCAAAAATATCTGGGGGATTGGAAATTATGCAGACAATTACCTTGATGGAAGCTACAATCTATCTGCAATATTAAAGCTGATCTACCCCCTAAAAAAAAAAATGCTGACCTTCACACAACACAGACCGGTTTTGACTAGCTGGTTGGTATTGGCAACCGTTGAAGTAAGTGACAGTTGTTGATGAGTCACCTTTTAAATGAGGGGTTGTTTTCGTTAGGTTTGGTTTGTCTGGCAGCTGAAAGGACTGTCAGTGTATGTACAGTATAAGCTCTCTGTCTGAATTGGCAGTTTGGAGTAGTTTGTCCCACTGTGACTGACAGGGCCCCTCATCTGCCTCTAACTGACTAACTAACTTATCATTTCCAGGGCGACCGAGGATCAAAGGGGGCGTGTGGATCGGACGGACCAAAAGGAGAAAAGGTACAATGGGAGGGAGAGAGAAAGAAAGAGGGATGAGGGGAGAAAGGGGAAGAAATGTGTGACAGGAAGTTCAATTTAATTAACTTTATTTATCCCTGAGGGGCCTTTATCGGAGTTGCATGGTGAGTTTTGTGATGAAAGTGTTTCATATCCACTGTAACTATGACCTCTTTCCCTTTACGTGTTAATAAGGAAATTGTATAAGATTAACAGTAGGGGGAAAACAGTGTGGATGCACCATGGTGTGTCTTTCTAATGACCTGGCTATAGTGGACGTGGGCTACATACAGAACAGAATACTATTGGACTTTTTGATGGTGTTGAATGTTTTTAACCTTTCTCTTTCTGTAATCAGGGAGATTCAGGGATCCATGGGCGGTCAGGGTTGCCTGGAAGGAAAGGTGAGCAGGTAAGAATCATCCCATGAAGTACACGTTTAGAGGGCTCTGAACAGTGCACCATTGAGGCTAATATCTGGAATTTAGTATTAAAACTGTATTATCAGCCAAGTGTGGACATGTTACCAGGTGTTGTTGTATCTGTGGTTCAGGGAGAATTGGGTTCTCCAGGGGCCATTGGAACCGCAGGCAAGGAGGGACTGATCGGACCCAAGGTATTAGTCTATGTATGGTTTGTTTGTGTGTGTGTGCGTGTGCGCACTTCATTATGTGTGATATATATATATCTTTCAAAATGTATCAAGAGTACTGTGTGTCGGTGTGTAACTACATGCCTGTGTGTTTGTAGGGTGACCGAGGCTTGGATGGAGTCTTGGGGCCCAAAGGAACTCAGGGAGAGAAGGGCGAAAGGGTGAGTCTTTAACCACAACTGAATCCACTCATAAAGTGCACCACTAATACTATGAATGTGACCACAGCAAAACCGCAAGCTGACCACTGACGTTAGCTGTACTGTATATAAGGTCTGATGAAAACAACTGATTTTGTTTTTTTTAACCTTCATTTTGACAGGGAGTCATGCTGAGACACAGGAGGTTGGTGGCACCTTAATTTGGGAGGACAGGCTCGTGGTAATGGCTGGAGTGGAATCAGTGGAATGGTATCAAATACATCAAACGCATGGGTTCCATGTGTTTGATGCCATTCCATTAGCTCCTTTTCAGCCATTATGAGCTGTCCTCCCCTTAGCAGCCTCCACTGTGCTCAGATGAGCCCTGTATACACATCACTATACTCATCAATATACACATCAATATTCACATACATTTACCAAAAGTACCCACTGATGTTACACCCATCGCTGTTGATCCACTCGCTGATGTTACACTCATCACTGTTGATTCACTAACTTATTTTGAATGCCCATTTTCAGACACATTCCAAGTATGCAGTTACCCATAGTTGGAGCCTCCCATTGAGAAACCAAATTGAATCTGTCTATCAGGATACAGTGCATTCTAAAAGTATTCAAAACTATTTTCTAAAATGGTTTAAATTGTTTTGAATACTTTCCGAATGCACTGTATCTGTTTGAGCGCCTTGTTAGACAGATTCAATTTGGTTGTAATGTAATAAATGTGGAAACAGTCAAGGGGTCTGAATACTTTCCAAGTGCATTGTACATAAGCACTTTGCCTCTCCCAGGACCATACAATTACCCAATTGGCTATTACAGGTATTCCCAAACTGGGGTACGGCAATGCCGTCGGGGGTACACCAAATAAAAATGTGATTCACATTTTCAAAAAGTACATTTATATTTTCCAACGGGGCTATACATTTGGGTGAGTTTTTTCTCTCGCCTGAGTAGCCTCGTTTCACTGCCAAAAATCTAATTAAACCATCTAGTGTTCAGCGAAATAATAACACAATGTCAAATACAGGTAGCCTAGTCAAATAATTAACATCTAATCACATTAACCTTCACTCTTGCGCAGACATTTAGAAACGAAACATGACAATTTGAAAAATAAGCCATGGGAGTTTTTTGAGTGAGAATAAAGATGACTTTCGAGTAGTAAGACATGTATAAAAGCAACCTTAATAAGAAGGGGCTAGAAGCATCTTATATGGTGAGCTACCGAGTGGCTAGGACAGGCAAGCCCCATACTATTGTGGAGGACTTAATTCTTCCTGCTACCGCTTATATGGCAGGGACAATGCTGGGGGAAAAGGCCAAAACAACTATACAGACAATGCCTTAATCAAACAATACTGTTGCACTACGCATCATTGACATGGCAGGAGACTGAAACAATTACTGCTTCGCATACAAGACAGTGAATTATATGTGTTACAGCTGGATGAGTCAACAGACATGGCGGGCCTGGCACAGCTCCTGGTATATGTCCGTTATGTTTATGGGTGGTCAATTAAGGAAGACTTCCTCGTCTGCAAACCACTGGAAACCTGGACAATATGAGAGGATATTTTTTAAGTACTGGACAGCTTTGTCACATCAAATGGACTTTGGTGGTCAAGATATGTTGGTATCTGTACTGATGGCGCAAAAGCCATGACAGGGAGACATAGTGGAGTGGTAACGCACGTGCAAGCAGTTGCTCCCAACACCAATTGGGTACACTGCAGCATCCACCGAGAGGCTCTTGCTGCCAAGGGAATGCCTGACAGCTTGAAAGCCGTTTTGGACACTGCAGTGAAAATTGTTAACTTTGTTAAAGCAAGGCCCCTGAACATGTATTTTCTGCATCATGCAATGATATGGGCAGCGACCATGTAATGCTTTTACAACATACAGAAGTGCGCTGGTTATCAAGGGGCAAAGTATTGACACATTGTTTTAAATTGAGACGAGCTTAAAGTTTTCTTTACTGACCGTAATATTCACTTGTCTGACCGCTTGCATGATGACGAGTTTCTCACAAGACTGGTTTATCTGGGTGATGTTTTTTCTCGCCTGAATGATCTGAATCTAGGATTACAGGGACTCTCCGCAACTATATTCAATGTGTGGTACAAAATTGAGGCTATGATTAAGAAGTTGGAGCTCTTTTCTGTCTGCATTAACAAGGACACAGGTCTTTCCATCATTGTATGATTTTTTTGAGTGCAAATGAACTCAAGCTTACGGACAATGCCAAATGTGATATAGCGAAGCACCTGAATGAGTTGGGTGTGCAATTACGCAGGTACTTTACCAAATTGGACGACACAAACAACTGGATTCGTTATCCCTTTCATGCCCTGCCTCCAGTCCACTTACCAATATCTGAACAAGAGAGCCTCATTGAAATTGCAACAAGCGGTTCTGTGATAGACCTAACCAAAATAAAAATAAAACAGATATCTCAGGTCAGGGCGTGACATGTATCGTATAGTGTGTGTGTGTGGCAGGCTTACAATGATGGGAGAGAAAAAAACATTTGAGAGTGCACTGACCCTGGTGCTAGAGGGGGTACGCAGCAGGAGGTTGAATGTTTGAAGGAGTACGAGACTAAAAAGTTTGGGAACCACTGGGCAATTACAACCAATAAACTGGTTCTACAATGTAAAATACAATTTCTCATTTCGCTCCTATTACACATACCAGAATGACAGAGACATAGGACACAGACACACGGAACTAGGACATATCCCGGGAAATATGAACAAAGGAAACCGTACATTGAATTAAATAAACATAACTTCTGACATGAGTCTTGCGAACCTTCATGTGCACATGCTCACTCAGAGGGTAAGAAATTGTCAATTGAAATATATCGTATCAGTCATGAAACAGAAATATCTAAGTGTTTCAATAAACCGTACGGAGATGGAATGATGAAACGCTAGCAATTATTGTAGGATTAGCTGTAATAAAGATTTACCACACACAGTATTTTATTTTCTATCAAGTCGAGTCTCAAGTCATGTGACTCAAGTCCACAACTCGGGGCAATAGTACACACAACAGTGTCATCTGCATACAGGTGTTCGTTACAATTTTTTGCAGATAGATCAACATTATTTATATAGACAGTAAAAAGTACAGGACCTAAAACCGATCCCTATGGGACACCTTTTGTAATATCAAGGAAACCTGACTTAACACCATCAGAAAAAAACACATTGTGTCCTGAACCAATTACATGACTCCTGATCCATATCGATTTCAGACAATCTTTGAATCAATAAAGAGTGGTCCACACTATCGAAAGCTTTCAATAAAGAGAGCAGCACAGTGCTTCCTCCGATCCATACCCTTTACCACATCATTTAACACCAAGGTTGCAGCAGAGATGGTGCTATAACCCGGCCTGAAACCAGACCAGTGAACACTTGTAGCTAGTAAGGATCTAAGCTGACTGTTTATTATTGGTTCTTTTATTTTTTATCTAGGCAAGATCATTTCGAGATTGCGATAATTATTAGGTTGGAGGGGTCACCACCTTTGTGGAGAGGGAGCACATAGGCCACCTTCCAAACCCTGGGGATAGCACCCAAGATAATCGTCTGATAGAAAATCATGGGAGCAGAAAGCTGCAGCAAGAAAGGATCATGTAAATCAGCCCCAGTGGATTTTTACATTCATCTTAATCAAGGTGTCTAGCACATCACAAGTAGAAAGTTGTTGAAATGAAAAAAAGATTCACTAGAAGTCGACTGATCTTCCATCGAGCCAACTGGAGGCTGGGCGAGGGAAGAGCAGTCGAATGACTGACCAGGATCAATTCATCTACCATTTATTTAAAATAAAAAGCCTGCTGAGATAAGTGATGATTTTGATCAGCATTTTATACATTTTTTTCTCAATAATGATGCCAGTGCCTGACACAACTTTCGTAGGCAGGGAAGAAGAGGAAGGAGTTTTTTGTAAATGGTATCTGTCTGTGGCGCTCTCCCTCTTCCTATCTACAGGGCCCCTCAGGTATCCCCGGCCCCCCAGGCCCCAGAGGAGTAGACGGGGCCTCTGGACTGACAGGGTCTCAGGGACCAGCTGGAGCTAAGGGCCCCGAAGGCCTCCAAGGACAGAAGGTATTCACTTGCTTTGGTTGTTTATGCCATCTAGTTGTGAGGTAAATTAAACATGGTTCAACATGGTTGTTGTCATTGTCAGGGGGAGCGGGGGCCTCTTGGTCCTGCCATGATAGGTCCACGCGGTATCCCAGGTAAACCAGGAGACAGTGGCAAGCAGGTGAGTGTCTCCTCTCTACTGTGCAGTATGTCTGCTCATAAAGTATCTAACTGCAACTGTCCCCCAATCACTCCCTCAAACTGGCCACAGCACAGACACAGCAGTGAAACTGGGGACCTTTTTCTAAACAGTATGCACTGTATGGAAAGTTTGGAGACTCAAACAGAAAATGTAGAAAAGGGTCAAATAAAAGGTTTTGAACAGACATAATACATTTAATCCCTGAAAACACAGGTGTTGTTCCTTTCCAGTTTATATTTCTGATTCTTCGTGGTGGATATGTACTTATTACATCTGACCTTGGGATCATAGAGCTATTACTTTGTTCAACTACTCTGAGAACAGTTTATTTGTCAGCTGTGTGTTCTAATACCTGTCTCTTTTGCAGGGGGAGTTGGGTCCAGATGGAGCCAAGGGAGACAGAGGAGAGCCAGGCTTGACGGTCAGTGCTTCACCTGGGCCTCAGGGCCCAAATCTGCTGACTCTACCACCACCCTGCCTACACATATACACACACATGCAACCACACACACACAAACACATTATAATGCTGTCACATCTCTCTGCCTGTCTCTTACATTCCTCCTCTTCCCCTCTGGCTCTCTGTGCAGGAGGATGAGATTCGGACATACGTCCGCACAGAAATGAGCCAACACTGTGGTAAGTCTTAGTCACCTGCCAAAACCCCAATGTCCCAATCCAACATGCTGGTGTCCTCAGTTAAACGTCAGTTCCTCATCATCAAGTGAAACAAGTAATGGTGCTAACACATCTGTATTGAACATAATGCTCCACAGAGTGTGATTCAGACCCTCTGTCCATGTAGAACTTCTCACTGCTATTGACTTTCCCTGTAATGAAAGAGAAAGTAACATTCTATTTTCCTCTCCTCCCTTTTCTCTTTGTCTTTCAGCTTGTGGAGGTGAGTGGGTATCAGTCTGACACGTGGACCAGATGGGATAAGGGCAGTAGCTAGCTTTGGCATGAACTTTTTAGCTTTATTATTAGTTTATGTAGTCACTGTGTTTTTGGTTCTGACATGTGTCTGTACTATGTAGTTTTGGTTCTGTTATGTGGTGTGGTCCATGTAGGTGGTTATCTGTTCTACTCAGTGCTTGAAGTGGGCCAGTGCTGACCTGCTTAGAATATTGGCTCTAAAATATGATGAGTACTGGCAACTAAATATAAATACTACCGGCACCCAAAATGAGTACTGGTATCTATTTCAGTCCACTTCAACCACTGGTTCTACTGTATGTTCTCATGGGTGTATATGTTGGGTTTCGGTGGTGTCTGGTGGCTATGTCTATGTGTGTTACTGACCAGCGTGGATGTCCTGTTGTTTTTATGTTCCTGGCCCCTCTTCCTTCCCCCCCTGTCCCCCATCCCGGCCGGCTCTCAGGTGTTGTTGTGACAGAAACCCTGTCCCGCCCCAGGGCGCGTCCTGTTCCAGAGCAACAGCTGGCCCGGCAGGGCGAGGAGGGCAAGGATGGTGAGTGTGTCTGTCCAACTGTCCTTCATCACTACCTGTCTGTCCTGTCTGTCTGTCTGTCTGTCTGTCCATCAGTATGTCTTAACAAACAGCCCAGAGTGATGCTGTGTCTGGTTCTAAACAATGGGCCCTGTTTTCTTATCAGTATTCTCTGAACATTATAAAGGATATCTCTGTGTGTCTGTTCATCACAGTTTTACTCACTCTCTAACTCTCTGTTTTGTCTGCTTTTTAAAGTTAGGGGGTTTGTAAGTGGGTTATTCCAGCTGAATAAAGGCCCATTCACGGGTGGACTGAGCCCTTGGTGAAAGTCCAGTGTTGTGCTGTAGGAGTTGGGGGGTGTCTTCCCTCTGGCCGTGGGGTGGGCAGTGAGTGGTCGGGGTTAGGGTTGTGACCGCTGTGGCGCCCCCTGCCCTGTGCTGTGTTGCAGGGCGTGAGCTGCGTGTGGTGGTGAACACCAATGACCCTGACTACGAAGATATCTACTCTATAGAGAGTTACGATGATTCCATGGCTATGGAGCAGAGCATCCACCTAACCCCCGCTGCGAATCATAACGACGGTACGTCTCACACACAAACACACACCCTTAAAGGGATAGCAATAAACTTCCCCAGAGTCAGATAAACTAGTGGATACCATTTTTATGTCTCTGTATCCGGTATGTAGGAAGTTAGAGGTAGTTTTGCGAGCCAACGCAAATTAGCATTAGCGCAATGAATGGAAGTCTACAGGAACGGCTCCCATAGACTTCCAGTCATTGTGCTTACGCTAGTTAGCAATTGCGCTAACGCTAGTTAGAAACTTAAAAATGGCATCCACGAGTTCATCTGACTCTGAGAAAGTAGATAAAGGGTTTCATTGCCAAAATCCCAAACTATCCATTTAACCCTTAATCCACCCTCACACACTGAGCCCAGTCTAACACACAAACCAACCCTGGATCCCCTTCACACACTGCCATCAACATGCAGCTTCCTGTGTGTCTTTGTTGTGTTGATAGTGTTTTTTTATGTGTTGTGTACAGTGGTCTGTTCTTAACTTAAGATATATGGGTATATATAGCAGTCTTGCAAATCTCTAATTTCCAACAATATGGGATTTACGTGAAACGTTAAATTATGTTTAGGACTGTATTTGTGCGTTTTATTGTGTTGTCGATTCAGTGTGTCTGTTTTGTGTTGTTAGTTTGCTTATTACAGGGTGTCTGTTGATGTTTGTTGAATGATTGCATGTCGACAGGTGAGACAGTCACTGTTGACCCTCTGAAAGCAAAAAGGTCCAGGAGAGAGGTCAAAGGGGAAGGTAAACCCCGCCCACTTCCTCCTCCACTGCTGGGGTGTTTTATGGGTTAACTCAGCCTCCATCTCTGCATGCCTCTGGCCTCTAGCATGATGGTTTTATTTTCTTTGATTACTGTTGATAACTAATCAAAACACCCAAGCATATCTGAATTTGGGCACTGAATTGTTTTTGTTTGGCAAATTTACAAAAGTTACTATAGATAATATATGAAGAATTATACTGAAACATTTTTTTTTATAAAACCTGAATGGATTTGATCTTACAAGCCATCTTCAGCTTTTATCCCAGACATATAATTTAGATTTTCTATCTCTTAAAGACTGTGTTAATTGTATGGTCACTTATTTAATGTTCATCACAGAATTTTAAGTTACTGTTCATTAACATTAATACTAACATCACATTCACCTAGCTTACTGTTAGAGCGCTCTCTCTGTCTCTTTGTATCTCTCACTGTGATTTTCCTCATTGTGTTTATGTGTGATGTATTCCAGCTCCAGTGGACATTTGCGTGTTGCCCCTGGAGGAGGGCAGCTGTGGGAGGTTTACTCTGCGCTGGTACTTTAACAGCCAGGTGCAGGCCTGTAGACCCTTCATCTACAGCGGCTGTGAGGGCAACGCCAACCGCTTCCTCCATCAGGAGACCTGTGAGGAGCGCTGCCTCCCGGAGGACACAGGTACCCACACACACAAGCAAGCACACATAGTAGCTTACTGTGCACACATACATATCAATCAATCAAATGTATTTATAAAACCCAGCCTAAAACCCCAAAGAGCAAGCAATGCAGATGTAGAAGCATGGTGGCTAGGAAAAGAAAGGCAGGAACCAATGAATAAACTTAGAGAAGAACCAAGCTCCGAGGGGGCACAAAAACGCACAGGAAGATCATGCCAGTGACTCAACCCACTCAAGTCAAGTATAGCGAAAAAAGCCTGGCAAGATGTGATGCACCCCTCCTAGGGACGGCATGGGAGAGTGCGAGCAAGCCGGTCAGAGAATCCCAGTGGAGAGAGGAGAGCTGGCCAGGCAAAGACAGCAAGGGTAGTGTGTCACTCCAGTGCCTTGCCGTTCACCTTCACACCCCTGGGCCAGACTACACTCAATCATAGGACCTACTGAAGAGTTGCGTCTTCAGTAAGGACTTAAAGGTTGAGACCGAGTCTGTGTGTCTCACATGGATCGCCAGATCATTCCATAAAAATTCAGCTCTATAGGAGGAAGCCCTGCCTCCAGCTGTTTGCTTAGAAATTCTAGGAACAATTAGGAGGCCTGCGTCTTGTGAACGTAGCGTACGTGTAGGTATGTACAGCAGGATCAAATCGGCGAGATAGGTAGGAGCAAGTCCATGTAATGCTTTTGTAGGTTGGCAGTAAAACCTTGACATCCGCCTTAGCCTTAACAGGACGCCGGTATAGCACTGGTGTAATATGATCACATTTTTGGGATCTAGTCAAGATTCTAGCGGCTGTATTTAACACTAGCTGAAATGTACTTAGTGCTTTATCCGGGTAGCCGGAGAGTATAGTATTGCAGTAGTCTAATCTTGATTTCCCCTGGGGAGACACCTTGTGTTGGATGTTATTACATAGATATTATTACATGGTTATTACAGGTTTAATCATGTTTATTAAAGTTGTGTGTGTGTCCATGTGCGGAGGTGTGTGGGTGTTGGCTGAGATCCACAATACGAGGCTTAAAACTTGGACATACACTACCGTTCAAAGGTTTGGGGTCACTTAGAAATGTCCTTGTTTTTGAAAGAAAAGCATATTTTTTGTCCAGTAAAATATCATCAAATTGGTCAGACATTGTTAATGTTGGAAATTACTATTGTAGCTGGAAACAGCAGATTTTTTATGGAATATCTACATAGGCGTACAGAGGCCCATTATCAGCAACCATCTGGACAACTTTTAGTTGTATTGCTTTTAAATCTTTTAAATAAATTTTTATCTTAATAACACTTTGTTCTAGCTAGCTATTTGTGTAGGTAGATATCAAGTAAACACAATGATATAGTAACTTGTTGACTTAACTCTAGAATGCCTACTTCAAGTGTTTTAGTACTAGTCTGTAAGCTCAGGACTTAAACCATGTCTATACAAGCCTCTTTTTTTTCTCTGAAGGGAGTAGTAGACAGCGTTGTATGAGATCTTCAGTTTCTTGGCAATTTCTCGCATGGAATAGCCTTCATTTCTCAGAACAAGAATAGACTGACGAGTTTCAGAAGAAAGTTCTTTGTTTCTGGCCATTTTGAGCCTGTAATCGAACCCACAAATGCTGATGCTCCAGATACTCAACCAGTCTAAAGATGGTCAGTTTTATTGCTTCTTTAATCAGAACAACAGTTTTCAGCTGTGCTAACATAATTGCAAAATGGTTTTCTAATGATCAATTAGCCTTTTAAAATGCTAAATTTGGATTAGCTAACACAACGTGCCATTGGAACACAGGAGTGATAGTTGCTGATAATGGGCCTCTGTATGCCTATGTAGATATTACCATTAAACTTTTGCCATTTCCAGCTACAATAGTAATTTACAACATTAACAATGTCTACACTGTATTTCTGATCAATTTGATGTTATTTTAATGGACAAAAAATGTGCTTTTCTTTAAAAAATAAGGACGTTTCTAAGTGACCCCAAACTTTGGAACGGTAGTGTAAATGATGCTGAATACACACACATTCATGCTGCACATACACACACACATGTACACACAAGAAAATGTATCCCCAAAACGGATTATTGTTTTGTTGCAGATGCTGTTCCTTTGAAAAAGGTGCGATGATGAAGGGCATGTCATGACTACCTCCTCTCCACCCTAAAGAATGGCAACAAATGGTTGTTTAATATTTAAAGCTATAAACATTGGCGAGGTTTTGAATATACAGTATATACACCATTGATGGATCTTTTCTCATGGTTGATGATTTTATTATTTATTTCAAGTACATTTATATTACGTTAACTCTGCAGCCAAACTTTTAAATCCCACTCAGAATTATGTCTAGCGAGTACAGCAGCACCGTATTACAGGAAGACAATGTTGTCCAAACATTGATGCAACCATACCACAGAATCTGTCTTTGGTGGATGTACAGGTAATGAGTTCCAAATCTGTCCACTAAATAGCTGTTCTGTATGTATAAAGAGGCACTCACAATACATGTTATCATATTTTGCCAATGTAATGTACATATAAATGTATATTTGTATTACCTGGGAAATAGTGTTTTGTGTGTCCTAATGATTCATGTTAAACTCTGCATGTTTTAACCTGACAGAGGAAAGGTGCTATTTTAAAATATGTTTTTATATTGCACATATCATTTGTTGTTTTCAAAGAAAAATAAAAGTTTGTATTTTCGCCAAGTTTGATGTTGAAATTGCAAAAAGCACACTGTCACACCCTGACCGTAGAGATCCTTTTTATGTCTCTATTTTGGTTGGTCAGGGCGTGAGTTTGGGTGGGCATTCTGTCTGGTGTTTTATGTTGTCCTTGTTTTGTATTTCTGTGTGTTTGGCCGGGTGTGGTTCCCAATCAGAGGCAGCTGTCTATCGTTGTCTCTGATTGAGAACCATACTTAGGTAGCCTGTTCCCACCTGTGTTTGTGGGTGGTTGTTTTCTGTTTCGTTCTCTCTCTTTGTTGTATTTTGTCCATTCAGTGTTCAGTTTATTTAATAACATTAAAATGAACACTTACCACGCTGCACCTTGGTCTTCTCCTTCTCCCGACGACGTTCGTTACACACACTCATTCATGATGGCTCGGAAACATTACTCATTGTTTTATGAAATATGTGAATAAACCAGAGAATTAAAAATAGTATTTCTACAATGTTTTTTTCTATATAAAATAATTTTAGAGGTGTATACAGTGCCTTGCAAAAGTATCCAACCTCCTTGGCGCTTTTCCTATTTTGTTGCATTACAACCTGTAATTTAAATGAATTTTTATTTGGATTTCATGTAATGGACATACCCAAAATTGCTGAAGTGAAATGAAAAAAATAACTTAATCGGAAAAGTGGTGCATGCATATGTATTCACCCCCTTTGCTATGAAGCCCAGAAATAAGATCTGGTGCAACCAATTACCTTCATAAGTCACATAATTAGATTGCACACAGGTGGACTTTATTTAACTAAGTGTCACATGATCTCAGTATATATACACCTGTTCTGCAAGGCCAGAGTCTGCAACACCACTAAGCAAGCAGCACTATGAAGACCAAGGAGCTCTCCAAACAGGTCAGGGACAAAGTTGTGGAGTTGTGGACAAAGTTGTGGAGAAGTACAGATCAGGGTTGGGCTATAAAAAAAATATCAGAAACTTTGAACATCCATTATAAAAAAAAATGGACAGAATATGGCACCACAACAAACCTGCCAAGAGAGGGCCACCCACCAAAACTCAGGCAAGGAGGGCATTAAACAGAGAGGCAACAAAGAGACCAAAGATAACCCTGAAAGAGCTGTAAAGTTCCGCAGCGGAGATTGGAGTATCTGTCCATAGGACCACTTTAAGCCGTACACTCCACAGAGCTGGGCTTTACAGAAGAGTGGCCAGAAAAAAATAAGCAAACATGTTTGGTGTTCCCCAAAAGACATGTGGGAGACTCCCCAAACATATGCAAGAAGGTACTCTGGTCAGATGAGATTGAAATGTTTGGTCATCAAGGAAAATGCTATGTCTGGTGCAAACACAACACCTCATCACCCTGAGAACACCATCCAACTTGAAGGAGCTGGAGCAGTTTTTCCTTGAAGAATGGGCAAAAATCCCAGTGGCTAGATGTGCCAAGCTTATAGAGACATACCCCAAGAGACTTGCAGCTATAGTTGCTGCAAAAGGTGGCTCTACAAAGTATTGACTTTGGGGGGGGGGATAGTTATGCATGCTCAAGTTGCTTTTTTGTCTTATTTCTTGTTTGTTTCACAATAAAATATTTTGCAACTTCAAAGTGGTAGGCATGTTGTGAAAATCAAATGTTACAACCCCCCAAAAAATCAATTTGGATTCCAGGTTGTAAGGCAACAAAATAGGAAAAATGCCAAGGGTGTGAATACTTTCACAAGCCACTGTACTAGGGCCATGGGTGTTTACTGGTCAAGTCACATGGTTGAGGGTGATACTTTGATCTGTTTACACTCCCTTGCTTCACACGACTCGTGCGTATGTGTGTGTGTTCATATTGGTGAATGTTCTAATTCAGCTGTACAATGTTTTATTAATGAGAGGATGCTCTGACTGTTGGGTATGACTCGTCCCCCCCACCTCCCCCTTTCATATATTTATATATATATATACTGAACAAAAATATAAATGCAACATGTCAACTGCTGGTCCCATGTTTCATGAGCTGAAATAAATTATCCCAGAAATGCTCTATAGGCACAAAAAAAGCTTATTTCGCTAAAATTTTGCGCACAAATTTGTTAACATCCCTGTTAGTGAGCATTTCTCCATTGTCAAGATAATCCATCCACCTGACAGGTGTGGCATATTAAGAAGCTTATTAAACAGCATGATCATTACAAAGGTGCACCTTGTGCTGGAGACAAAAGGCCACTCTAAAATATGCAGTTTTGTTACCCAACACAATGCCACAGATGTCTCAAGTTTTGAGGGAGCGTGCAACTGACATGCTGACTACAGGGAATGTCCACCAGAGCTGTTGCCAGATTATTTAATTTTAATTTCTCTACCATAAGCCGCCTCCAACATCGTTTTTGACAATTTAGCAGTACGTCCAACCAGCCTCACAACTGCAGACCACGTGTATTGCGTTGTGTGGGAGAGCGGTTTGCTGATGTCAACGTTGTGAACAGAGTGCCCCATGGTGGCGGTGGGGTTATGGTGTATGGGCAGGGATGAGTTACAGACAACGGACACAATTGCATTTTATTGATGGCAATATGAATGCACAGAGATACCATGACAAGATCCTGTGGCCAATTGTCGTGCCATTCATCCGCCGCCATCACCTCATGTTTCAGCATGTTAATGCACGGCACCATGTCACAAGTATCTGTACAAATTCCTGGAAACTGAAAATGTCACAGTTCTTCCATGGCCTGCATACTCACCAGACACGTCACCAATTGAGCATGTTTGAGAAGCTCTGGATCGACATGTACGACAGCGTGTTTCAGTTCCCGTTCATATCCAGCAACTTCACACAGCTATTGAATAGGAGTGGGACAACATTCCACAGGCCACTATTAACAGCCTGATCAACTCTATGCGAAGGAGATGTGTCATAGCAGCATGAGGCAAATGGTGGTCACATCAGATACTGACTGGTTTTCTGACCCACATCCCTACTTTGTGAAATTCATAGATTCGGGCCTAATTCATTTATTTAAATTGATTGATTTCCTTTTATGAACTGTATCTCAGTAAAATCTTTGAAATTGTTGCGTTTAATATTTTGGTTCAGTATGTATGTGTCACGACTCCTACCGAAGGTGGCTCCTCTTCCTGTTCGGGTGGCGCTCGGCGGTCGTCGTCACCGGCCTACTAGCTGCCACGATCCCTTTTCCCTTTTCTGTTGTTTTTGTCTGATTAGTAACACCTGTTTCTTGTTTGGGTTTTAGTTGGGCTATTTAAGCCGGTAGGCCCGCCTGCTCTTTGTGCGGACTTATTGATTTTCCACTGTGTTATTGTGTGGTAGTGCGTGTTGATTTTGGGTTTTCCCTCCAGACTGGTTAGGTCCTGGTTTTGGGCATTTGTGTATGTGCGCCCAGTATCTTGGTGAGTACTATTTTTTCTGTGCGTAATAAAGCGCTATTTCTGTCCCTCCTGCCTCCTGCGCCTGACTCCGCACCCACTACGCCCAGTGCGTTACAGTATGTATGTATGTGTATATATATACTGTAGTACCAGTCAAATGTTTGGACACACCTACTCATTCCAGGGTTTTTCTTTATTTTTACTATTTTCAACATTGTAGAATAATAGTGAAGACATCAAAGCTATTTTGGCAATTTTCCAGATTGACTGACCCTCATGTTTTAACGTAATGATGGACTGTCATTTCTCTTTGCCTATTTGAGCTATTCTTGCCATAATATGGACTTGGTCTTTTACAAAATAGGGCTATCTTCTGTATACCACCCCTAACTTGTCAAAACACACCTGATTGTCTCAAACGCATTAAGAAGGAAAGAAATTCCACAAATTAACTTTTAACAAGGCACACCCGTTAATTGAAAAGCATTCCAGGTGACTACCTCATGAAGCTGGTTGAGAGAATGCCAAGAGTGTGCAAAGCTGTCATCAAGGCAAAGGGTGGCTACTTTGAAGAATCTAAAATATATTTAGATTTGTTTAACACTTTTTTGGTTACTACGTGATTCCATGTGTGTCATTTCATAGTGTTGATGTCTTCACTATTATTCTACAATGTAGAAAATAGTAAAAATAAAGAAATACCCTTGAATGAGTGTGTCCAAACTTTTGACATGTACTGTATATATATATATATGTAGGTATGTGTATGTATGTGTATATATATATATATATCTTCCCTGGGCATACACACCTTGGGCATACACACCATTACATGGTTATTACAGGTGTGATCATGTTTATGAAAGTTGTGTTTGTATGGGTGAGGGGGGTTGGTTGAGCCCCAGAATAGGAGGCTTAAGACCTGGATGTGTTTTAGCATTTGTCACACTTCTCTGCACCCAGCCTGGCTCTCAATCTACTCAGTCCCTCTGTCTATTACTGTCAGTCAGGATCTGTGTGTGTGTGGTGTGTGTGTGTATGTATGTGTGTTTGGTAGAGTAATATATTTTCCCCTCATATCTGATCAAGACCATATGTCATTGAGTCATACAGCTTTTACCAATCAGTGGTACATAAAGCAACATGTCACCGTGCATGATCAAAACCGTAACTCTAGAGAGGGATACGAGAGGAGGGGGAGTTATCCTTCCCATGAGCCTCTGCCTGGGAGACTTCTTTCCTGCTTTCCTCTTTGGTACTGTACCTACTGACAGAGGAGTGGGGGGCTGGGGGCTGTGGTACCTCCGAGAGAGGAGAGGGCTGCTGTGGTACCTCCGCGAGAGGAGAGGGCTGCTGTGGTACCTCTGAGAGAGGGGGGCTGGGGGCTGTGATACCTCAGAGAGGAGGCTGTAGTACGTCAGAGAGGAGAGGGGGGCTGTCGTACATCTGAGAGCGGGGGGCTGTGGTACCTCTGAGATTGGGGGGCTGTGGTACCTCTGAGAGAGCGGTGCTGGGGGCTGTGGTACCTCTGAGAAGGGGACTGGGGTACTTCTGAGTGAGGAGAGGGGGGCTGTGATACCTCTGAGAGGGGGGCTGGGGGCTGTGGGACCTCTGAGGGGGGGTGGTACCTCTGAGGGTGGGGCTGTGCTACGTATGAGAGAGGAGAGAGTGGGGCTGTGATACCTCAGAGGGGGGCTGGGGGCTGTGGGACCTCTGAGGGGGGAGAGGGGAGATGTGGTACCTCTGAGTTTGATCACATTTCTGATTTAATCCCCTGTAACTTAATTGAGATTCAGACACCCCAGGTGGTTCATGCCAGACCCCTGTGTGTGTGTGTGTGTGTGTGTGTGTGTGTGTGTGTGTGTGTGTGTGTGTGTGTGTGTGTGTGTGTGTGTGTGTGTGTGTGTGTGTGTGTGTGTGTGTGTGTGCATGCGTTTGTGTTGGAGCACATTTGTACTCTGTGTTTTTCCCATTTTCCATGAATGTTAGTAATTATGTTGCATGTGGTTTGCCCTTCATGAGCCAAGGATTGTTTGTGCACATGTACAATGTTAGCATAGTAATTACATTATTTAAATTGAGTTCCACTCTAACCTGCTTACCACTCTGACCTGCTGATCCTTGTTTATGGCATACACATATAAGATGATATACCTAAAGCTTTTCATGGGTGATTGTGGTGAGTGATCCCTTCAAGGTCACTTCAATACCACAGTGAATCTTGAATCACAGTCCTGTGTATCAGTGCAGAGGGGGCTCCGTCTGTCTCTGTGTGAGTACTGCACCCTAACTTTTTTTATTTGACATTTTTCGTCATTTAGCAGACGTTCTTATCCAGAGCGACTCACAGTTTGTGCATTCATCTTAAGATATCCAAGGTGAGAAAAAAAAACATCACAGTCATAGCAAGGACATTTTTCCTCAATAAAGTAGTTATCATCCATCTAACACCTTTCAGTTAGCAGGATGCAGAGGCACGTTCTGAAGTCCTCGAGTGACCTTGTCTGCAGGGTCTGTGGTTGGCAGTGCTAGAGTAGTAGGAATAAGCTAAGAGGATGGACGGCGCATGCCAAGAAGTCACTATTTCTCCCTCTCTCATTCTCTCCTCCCCTCACTCCCTCCTCTCTTTCCCTATCACACTGTCTCCTGCTATATTCCCTATCCAAGTACTCCGAGGGCTGTTGTCATGGAAATAAAAATGTACTGCCATGTATGTTTTGCTTCCATTGCCGTTTACCTTCCTCAGTCCAATGATATATATAACTTTGACACTATTGTGCAATCCTCAGGTAACAATAGTATATCTTATCTTAAGCACATACAATACATCTATGTGGTGATGACCAACCATGCGCTGTGTGTGTGTTTGCGTCTGTGTCTGTGTCCCCTTCTCTGTGTCCAATTTTACCCATCAGCTTCATTCAGGCTTTGACCTCAGGTCTTATCTATCATCCAAGGAGCGTGTTAGTGAGGGCATTCAAAGTTCCCTGTTCTGTAAGACTTTAAATCAGAGTAGTGCCACTGTAAGCATTTATTTGGCCTATTGATCCAAACCTTGGTTGCGCCCTGCAGGACTTTTGGCTGCTCTCTCTTTTGCCAGTAAGCAGTTTTACTGGAAACTAATTAGAATTACAAATGTATATTATACATATTATCTGCCTCTTTATACATTCCCTATCTACCTCTCTCAATAACTATTAGCGGAAGGGCTATAATGCATGGCAGATATACAGTACCAGTCAAAAGTTTGGACACCTACTCATTCCAGGATTTTTCTTTCTTTTTACAATTTTCTACATTGTAGAATAATAGTGAAGACATCAAAACTATGAAATAACACATGGAATCATGTAGTAACCAAAAAAAGTGTTAAACAAATCAAAATATATTTGACATTCTTCAAAGTAGCCACCCTTTGCCTTGATGACAGCTTTGCACACTCTTGGCATTCTCTCAACCAGCTTCATGAGGTAGTCACCTGGAATGCATTTCAATAAACAGGTCTGCCTTAAAGTTAATTTGTGGAATTTCTTTCCTTCTTAATTTGTTTGAGACAATCAGTTGTGTTGTGACAAGGTAGGGGTGGTATATAGAAGATAGGCCATATTTGGTAAAAGACCAAGTCCATATTATGGCAAGAAGAGCTCAAATAGGCAAAGAGAAATGACAGTCCATCATTACTTTAAAACATGAAGGTCAGTAAATCTGGAACATTTCAAGTACTTTAAAAGTTTCAAGTGCAGTCGCAAAAACCATCCAGCGCTATGATGAAGCTGGCTCTTATGAGGACCGCCACAGGAAAGGAAGACCCAGAGTTACCTCTGCTGCAGAGGATAAGTTCATTAGAGTTACCGGCCTCAGAAATTGCAGCCCAAATAAATGCTTCACAGAGTTCAAGTAATAGACACATCTCAACATCAGCTGTTCAGAGGAGACTGCGTGAATCAGACCTTCATAGTCGAATATCTGCAAAGAAACCACTACTAAAGGACACCAATAAGAAGAAGAGACTTGCTTTGGCCAAGAAACACGAGCAATGGACATTAGACCGGTGGAAATCTGTCCTTCGGTCTGATGAGTCCAAATTTGAGATTTTTGGTTCCAACCGATGTGTCTTTATGAGACGCAGATTTGGTGAATGGTTTGGGATGAGTTGGACTGCAGAGTGAAGGAAAAGCAGCCAACAAGTGCTCAGCATATGTGAGAACTCCTTCAAGACTGTTGGAAAAGCATTCCTCGTGAAGCTGGTTGAGAGATTGTGCAAAGCTGTCATCAAGGCAAAGGGTGGCTACTTTGAAGAATCTAAAATATAACATTTGTTTTGGTTACTACATAATTCCATATGTGTTATTTCATAGTTTTGATGTCTAAACTATTATTCTACAATGTAGAAACTAGTAAAAAAATAAAGAAAAACCCTTGAATGAGTAGGTGTGTCAAAACTGACTGGTACTGTATATTCAGGGATATGATTAAATGCTTATGAAGGTATTTAAGAAGCACAAATTGAAGCGAAAGGTGCAAAATTGAGAACATCATACTAGCAATATTCATGACATAGTTGAGAAGTTCTGGAGTGACAAAGTGTGTGCAGAGTCACAGTATGAAAAGCAATAACCTTTCTCCTTTTCTATCCCCCTTTTCTCACTCTCTCTCTCTCACACACATGAACATGCACAAACAGGTTGTTTTGTTTGATGGGGTTTTAACATTAGCATATTCTCTTCATTATGACAGTGCAGATTATGGGCCACCTGAATGGCTGTGCCAGAGTAGCTGAGTGTTATTAAAAGTCTCTCTGGGTCTGTCTCAGGCTCATAAACCCACATTAACATGCGCCATTCCTCATTCCCGCCAGCTGTCATTCACTATTTCATTCCCCATTCCAATTTATGCTAAAACTATTGATGCCCCCAGTTTTTATTAGGTTGTTTTTGTTGCATTGCTCTCCCCCACACCTCACACACACGTGTGCACATACAACAATGCACACACACTCACTCTCTCTACGTCTGGCTCCCTCTCAACTCTATCAGGACACAGAACTGCCATTGACTTTGAGAGGTGGCTCAACTTACCTTCTCTCCTGGTCAGTGCAGTGCTGGACTGTTCTCAAGTATTCTTTGGCTTTACCAACATGAGAGGATCTGTAAGAGCATCTCTTCCTCCTCCCTCTCTCCCCTCCTATATTTATCGCTCGGCTGAAATTAGGATAATTGTGCAGCTGAGCAGGAAGTGGAGGAAATGAGCCGTCATTGAGAGAGAGCAAGAGAGCGAGAGAGAGCCAGCGAGCCAGCCCTGGGACAATGTTACCCTGTCTTTTCTATCAAGTTAACCTCTCTTGGGTAGGGGGCAGTATTTTCACGTCTGGATGAAAAGCGTGCCCAAAGTAAACTGCCTGTTACTCAGGCCCAGAGGCTAGGATATGTATATAATTGGTAGATTTGGATAGAAAACACTCTAACGTTTCTGAAACTGTTAAAATTATGTCTGTGAGTATAACGGAACTGATGTGGCAGGTGAAACCCCAAGGACAAATATCCCAAAAAAAAGGAAGTTTTTATTATAAGGCGAAATCCTCCCAGATTGCAGTTCCTAGGGCTTCCACTAGATGTCAACAGTCTTTAGAAAGAGTTTCATGCTGGTTTTTGGAAAAATTAGCCAGAAATTGTAGTTTTTCTAGGTGGCTCCCATTTTGTCTGTAGTGTTTCCAAGCGAGTGGAAGAGAGCACGTTCTTTGGTATTTATCCCCGGTAAAGACATTAACAATTCTTAAATTTTATCATTTATTTACGTATTAGGGTACCTAATGTTTGATTATAAACATTGTTTGACTTGTTTGGAAAAGTTTATTGGTAACGTTTGGGATGCATTTTGATGGAGGGAAAGTGGGTGGATTATTGACTGAAGAGCGCCAGCTAAATTTAGTTTTTATGGATATAAAGAAGGACATTATCGAATAAAATGACCATTTGTGATGTATCTGGGACCTTTTGGAGTGCCAACAGAAGAAGATCATCAAAGGTAAGGCATTTATTATATCGCTATTTCTGACATTTGTGGCGCACCTGCCTGGTTGAAATATGTTTTTCATGCTTTTGTATGCGGGGCGCTGTCCTCAGATAATCGCATGGTGTGCTTTCGCCGTAAAGCCTATTTGAAATCTCACACAGCGGCTGGATTAACAAGAAGTTAGGTTTTATTTTGATGTATTACAGTTGTGATTTTATGAAAGTAAAATATTTATAATTCTGTAGTTCGAATTTCGCGCTCCCGTCCCACCTGCCCATAAGAAGTTAATTGACCCTCTTGATCTTTTTGGGATTTAATCCAGGGGGGTTCTATTCCAGTCCTGGGGCCTCCTCAGCTGACACATTTGTTTTTTCTTCCAAACCAACACTAACACACTTGATTCATCAAGCCCTTGAGTAGTTGAATCAGGTGATGCTCATTTTAAACACCTTAACCAGTGGTGTCAAACTCATTCCATGGATGGCCTAGTGTCTAATGGTTTTAGTTTTTAGTTTTTTCCTTTCAAGTAAGACCTAGACAACCAGGTGAGGGTTGTGAGGGTGGGAGGGGTTGACAGAAGGTGGTGAGGGGGTGAGCTGACGGATAGGCACATGGGTCACTGGCATCCTGGGAGAACAGACTGGAGAGAGTGGAGGTGGAGGAAAAGGGGGACGAGGAGAAGGGGTGGTAGGGGTTGCAGTGACAGGTCAATGCGCTTCTCATCCTCCTTACTAATCAGTTACCTTAATTAATCAATCAAGTACAAGGGAGGCGCTAAAAACCCGCAGACACTCGGCCCTCCGTGGAATGAGTTTGACCAATGATTATGGGTATACTGACACGATACATGTCTCTCTCCGCACTAACAATGGGAGTCGTTGTCCACAAAGCGGCACAGCGGGTTGTCTAGCTGCAGACTATCCTTTCTTTGGATTGGTGGATACATCTCATTATTCTAATCCTTTTTTGAGTATTCAATGAGGGTTGTTGATGTCAACCTCCTGTATTTAATGGAGAGAGATGCTATGCTACTAGCCTCATTCCATGAATATATACAGCCATCTCGAGAGAACTCTGATTTAAAGTGTTTTTTCTCAAAGTTGCCGGGATGTCACATGTCCTACTTATATCAGTACACTTCTAACAACTTAAGCATTACAAAACTTTTATTAGATCAATAAATCTCACGTAGCAAATAAGCCATAAAAAATGTTTTTACATAATTCGACACTCTCATTGACCTCCATACAAAAAATCCTTGCTTGGTAGGGAAACAACAAAAAACACCACCTGCTGGATGGAGACAGATTTTTAGCTGAGTTGGACCTATCTCTTCCATTTCCTCTCTAGTTTGAAAATGTGGCCTAAATGATTCTTAATTTCACAGTGATAACTGATAGTCTAGCTAGAGTTAGAGTTTTTTGGCTCAAAATGGCCAGCTTGGACCACCCAGTTGCACTAGTCAACCAACAGTCAATTCCACAATGATCTCCATGAACCACTCTGTCTAGACTCCAGAACCATGGGATCATTACTGGAATTAGCTCCTCTGTTTTCCTGTGCAATTGTTGACTACATCTGGGCCAGTCAAATGACTCCTTTAGGTAATGAATTATTGATTCAGTGCGTTCAAAGTTTTCTTTTGAAAACACTTAACAAGGTTTACCTTGAGTACACACACACAGCTGTCAGCTCTCCAGAGGAAGAGAGGGATATATTAGCAGGTTAGGTATTATATCTGCCATTGTCTGGGGCCATTCAATGCAGACAGATTTGTGTGTATTGTTATTGACGTTCTGCATCACGAGTGGAGCTGCACTCTATAATGATGTGTCATCTTAGATTACTGGACTCCAGATTTGCTTCTCTTTCATTGGACGCAGCTCTCCTCTGCTCTCGTCTCAGGCAGCTTTAGCTGGGGACCCAATTGGAGCCAGTCTTCACTGGTCATTTTGTGAAGGTGAAGGATGCTCTCTAGAGTGGAGGCTTATGCCATTGTGAACCGTTGTGACGCCATCAGCCATACAGGTGGAATATGGTGAAGATGTATTAAAGATGGGATGCGGAGGTTAGCGAGAGAACAGATGGCAGGGAATGAGGGAGAGGGTGGGAGGGGTTGACAGAAGGTGGTGAGGGGGTGAGCTGACGGATAGGCACATGGGTCACTGGCATCCTGGGAGAACAGACTGGAGAGAGTGGAGGTGGAGGAAAAGGGGGACGAGGAGAAGGGGTGGTAGGGGTTGCAGTGACAGGTCAATGCGCTTCTCATCCTCTATCTGTCACTGGATGCTGTGGATTGAAAGATTTCTAGACTGGACAGGAAGCCTCCCTTATACACACACACACAGGCACGTACACACACACAGGCACATGTACACAATGTGTACATTTAGGCACCATTGTATAGACGCTTATATACACTGACACACACACATTTGAACTGATTCTGTAGTTAGGCCAACAATAATGGGATGGATTATCGTACCTCTGTGAAATGGTTTGGCCAGTGGTTATATCTTTCAGTTGATGCGTCTATCATATGGTCTGACATGATGCCCCTCCTAAATGTCATCTTGAGGGCTGCCTTAGACCCAGAGTTGGTTTCAAAGCATCACTGTCTTCACAGAAGAGACTAATTTCACAGCCCATTAGAAATGTGAAAATGTAACGCTATGCCTATTAACTACTGTTCCCTGAAGGAGGGATACAAGATACAAGATACAAGGTACTTTGGGGAGTTGCACTCTCGCAACTTTGGCTGAAGGATCTACAATCACACCTGACAAGGCCAATGAAATCCGCGCCTCGCTGGAAGCCCCACCTTCCACAGGTGATAAGCGTGAGGCTCGGATTCATTCTTTCAAATGAATACCGCTCTTCACCCAGCCCAGTAACAGGTTGTACCTCATGTTTTACCTCTTTTCCCTCCTTCAGGGAATATTAGTTATAGTCATAACGTTACGTTACATTTCAGTCAGTCAACTTTGGTACAACATAATATGGGGAAATATAATCACGCCCCAAGCCGACTCCAACGCTCCAAGCAGACCCCAACGGATACTAAATGGAAATGGCCCATGGCAAACCACCCAGACCTGACCCTGCCAGATGTGTCAGTCTAGGTATTGCGCACATGGCGTGCTGCCTAGTGATTTTCCCCTGTCCCAGCCATAAGCACCCTGTGGGCTACACTGGGAGCAGTGACATCCAAGTGATAAAACCTCACAAAAGTGTGTGGTGATGGCCAAAACGCTGCAACACATATCTCCTACAGTCAACAGTTTAAACAACGCCTAAAACGCTGCCAGACCCCTGATGGAGCGGGCGTGTACACCGCTAGGTAACCCTTACCCCTTTGCTGCTTTATGCCAGGAAGATAGCCTCCACATTCCAGTGGGAGAGAAGCTGCTTAGGTAGCGCCCTGCCGAGAGCTGGATTAGCAAACAGACCAAAAACTGGTCACACAACCGGATATCCTGGGTCCATTCAATGTACATGCGTAAAGCTTGCACTGGACACAGAGCAAGTAACCTCTGTTGCTCTTCAGAAGCAACAGGAGGCGAAAAGGGAAATGGCTCAAAAGCTAAGGACCTTTAGGATATCGCCTACAAAAGTCCTGGCTAAGACCTCATTTGGATGCAATTTCCCTTTAGAGTCGCCAGGGACGAACTGAGTACCGGATAACGCGTGGAGGTCCCCAACATGTTTAGTCGAGGCCAAAGCCATGAGCACAGAAGTTATGTAGGAGAGGATCTTCAGATCCACCGACTCCAGAGGCTCAAAGGGGGCCGCACACAGTGCCTCCAAAACCAGCGCCAAGTCCCATGGAGGCGCAATAGGTTTAGAGACCGGTCTGAGACAACATACAGCTTTCAGGAACCGCACAATCGGGGTGGACCTAGTGAGGCTCTGTTGATTACCACACTCAAACACTTGCCATTTATACGCATCCAGCCCTCTCTTGGAGTGCGCCCTCACAGACGAAATGGTAGCAATAACATTCGGACGTAAACCTCTAGTCATCAGATTGGCCCTCTCAGGGGCCAGGCCCATAGGAACCAAATCTCAGGCCTCGCTTGCAAAACCTGCCTGGGCACCTTGGACAACAGGTCCCTGCACAACGGGAGTTGCCACGGGTCCCCGCCTAAAAGGCGAATGATCTCCACAAACCAAGGCTGCCTGGGCCAACGGAAAGCCACAAGAATCAATGATAAGCCCTAACGGCGCGCACTCTCCAATGTGGGCTGAATCAGAACCACACGCGGAAAGGGCGGTTCGAGGACACTGGAGCGCCGGCACGTTTTCTTGCAATCCGTTAAGATTTACATAGGCCCTGACGAAAATGTCCCATTCCTGGGAGACCACCCAGAGGAGTAGACTCGACTTCTGTGCACACTGCTCCCCAGCAGAAGGGACCGAGCCAAGGTTAGGAGGGAGAGAGACAGAGTCTCTTCCCATCTGTTGATGCATGCCACCACTGACATATTGTCGTTTCTGACCAGCACAAGCCAGCCCAACAAAAGCAGGGGGAAGCGCCTGAGCGCCAGATACACCATTAGGAGCTCCGGGTAATTGATATGCACTCCGCACCAGTGTCCATACCCGATGAATTGAGTTGCCTTCGTACAGCGCGCCCCACCCTCGGGGGGATGGATCTGTTATGATCACCTTGTGGGATACAACAGCCCATTGGAGTATAGCAGAGGGTCCCACGGCGACACCCGAAGCAACCGGCTTAGGCTGCGAGATACTTCCAGGTGAGTGGCTAGCATTCAGCGCTGGAAGGGCCACATCAACAATAGCCCCACGTTAACGACTTCCATCACAGAAGCCATCATCCCCAGAAGGCGTAGGCACTGGCAAAAACGCTCTGTGTGACCCAGCTGAAATTCTACTAAGTAGGGCCGGAACTAGGACACCCTCTGTGGGAATAGAAAATCGGGATACACAAGTGAGTCTAGCTCAAACCTCAGAAACGGAATTTGCTGAGATAGAAAGACAGTTATTTTTCTGGTTTCTTTTGAAGCCTAGAGGCTGAATACGGGACAGTATCATGGATGTGTGTAACACTGTTTGCCCCCTCAACTCTGCCGTCAGCAGCCAATCGTCTGTAATAGCCGGCGGCTCATGACCATTCTGAGTTTGTAGGTGCTGTTGAGGTGCTAGCTGAGGGCACGTAGATATAGAATGGGACGCAAAGTCCCGTCCCTCGGAACCATGAAATACTGTACCAGCTGTCCTGGATCTTTGACATAGGAACCATTCAGATTGCCTGCTTCTGGAGACGGGAGGATATTTCTTCCCTCAAAACGGGCACAGAGGCCTCTGGAACAGTCAATGTGGTGACGCTGCATATGCTTGGGGGGACACATAACAAATTGTAGCCTGTACCCTGACATTACTGTTTGCATGATCCAAGGCGACACTGCGCAGTGGTGTAAAGTACTTAAGTAAAAATACTTTAATGTACTACTCAAGTAGTTTTTTGGGGTATCTGTACTTTAGTTTACTATTTATATTTTTGACTACTTTTACTTCACTACATTCCTTAATAAAATATTGTACTTTTTACTCCATACATTTTCCTTGACACCCAAAAGTACTCATTACATTGTGAGTGCTTAGCAGCACAGGAAAATGGTCCAAATCACACACTTCTCAACAGAACATCCCTGGTCATCCTACTGCCTCTGATATGGTGGACTCACTAAACACGCATGTTTCATTTGTAAATTATGTCTGAATATTGGAGTGTGCCCCTGGCTATCCGTAAATTTTAAAAACAAGAAAATTGATCCTTAAGTATATTTTAGCAATTACATTTACTTTTTATACCTAATTCTATTTTTATTTGAGTCATTTTCTATTAAGGTATCTTTATTTTTACTCAAGTATGACAATTGGGTCCTTTTTCTACCACTGGAGAAGGGATGCTTTTCATCTAACTAACATGCGTGAGACAACACTTTTGGCACCTGTGAACACGGTGGCATTTGAGGTTGAAAAAAATATGTTTATGTCCCAAGTTTTGCATAAAGGTCTCCTGCGATCAGTGACGTACCACGATTGGCAGTGCCATCTGGCGACAGGTGTCCTTGAACAAGGCCCTTAACCCTAATTTGCTCCAAGGGCACCGTACTGCCATGGCTGACCCTGTAAAACAACACATTTTACTGCACCAATCTGGTGTATGTGACAATAAAACATATCTGCACCGCACACATAAAAACACTTTATCATGGAGGCTATAATTACTGGCGACAAAGCGCCTTGTAACGCAGCTGGGACAGACGGCTCTGAAAAACTGACGCCTTCTGTGGTAACAGACAGCGGCGATTGGTAATCAAATCTAATTCCCAGGAATGAAAAGTGCTGAGCTGGAGTAAGACAGTTCATTTCGGCGTACATATGAACCACAGAGACTGTGTGTGGGATAATAGCATGGTCGTGTCCAACCTTGCTTGTTCCCTCGACTCCGCTACCAACCACCAATCACCTACAGGGCCCATAACCTGTATCACTTGACACCTCATAGGGACTAGTGAGCTACAGGCAGAAATCCCCCTTGTGGACAGAGAGTGAATCACCCAACGTATTACTCCCCGCCCTGGGGAGATTAATATACCCCTTTAACCCTGTGAACACCATGTAACGCAGGGTACCAGAGGGGATTAAACTTGGACAAGCTTTCAACACACATTGTGCTTCCGTGAGGTTGTATAGCCTGCATAAAACCTGGCCCTCTTATGTTCACAGAGGGTTCCAGCAATGGCTGACGTAGGTCCCCGTTTGCCGTAACAAAATGTAGGAGCACTGGCATCACAGCAATGTTTTTGCGGAGTGGCGCAGCTGCTCAGGACTACTTCCTCATCGGAGGAGAGTGCAAGCCCCACTCTCCTTACGCCATCCAATTTCCAGGAATTTAAAATAGGAATGGGGTTGCCATAGTGCCGGGGGAATGCTAGTAAGCTTCATTCACCGGAAGATATGCATGCTAGCCGACCTTAGCCAGGAGGCTCTTTAGCCTAAACTATGCTAGCTAGCCTCTGACCGCATGCGGCACGGTAAGACATGTTCTCGTGTTCCAATTATTTGTTGTAGTAGTATGAATCGTTCCTGTTCACACCAAGTTGAAGAGCGGAATAATTGAAGGAATGAATCCGAGCCTCACACTTACCACCTGTGGAAGTTGGGCTTCCAGTGAGGCGAGGATTTCATTTGCCTTGTCAGGCTTGATTGTAGATCCTTCAACCGAAGTCGTGAGAGTGTGACTCCCCATCAGTGGTGTAAAGTACTAAAGTAAAAATACTTCAAAGTACTACTTAAGTAGTTTTTTTTAGGGTATCTGTACTTTACTATTTATTTCTTGGCAACTTTTACATTTACTTAACTACATTCTTTAATAAAATGATGTACTTTTTACTGCATACATTTTCCCAGACACCCAAAAGTACTCGTTACATTTTAAATGCTTAACAGGACAGAAATGGTCCAATTCGCACACTTATCAAGGAAACATCCCTGGTCATCCCTACTCCCTCTGATCTGGCAGACTCACTAAAGACAAACGCTTTGTTTTTCAATTATATCTGAGTGCTGGAGTGTGACCATGACTATCCGTAAATAAAAATATAAATAAAATTGTGCCATCTTGTTTGCTTAATATAAGGAATTGTAAATGATTCTTACTTTTGATACTTAAGTATATTTTAGCAGCTAACTTTACTTTTGATACTTAAGTATATTTAAAACCAAATACTTTTAGACTTTTACTCAAGTAGTATTTTACTGGGTGACTTTCACTTTTACTTCATTTTACGTCATTTTCTATTAAGGTATCTTTACTTTTACTCAAGTATGATAATTTAGTACTTTTTCCACCTTTGCTCCCCATAATATGTTGTACCGAAGTTGACTGACTGAAAGGGAACAACAATGGCATGTAAACAAACACAAAGAGACATAATAGCTGCCTGGTGCATGATAACCAACAAACACTATAAACCCATATGCTCAAACATTGTTAAAAGGATGTATAGGTCAAAAGCTCTATTTGGGCAGAATTTACTACACAGTAGCCCCTTTTCTTATAGTGAAATAAAAGTATAGAATGTTTTTTAGGTCTACTAAAAACCTATTACCAGATAGACTTCCTGCACAGGTGCCTGTAGATGCGTCCAGTTTGGGCATTAGTAAGGGCTCAAACAAAGACACTGTGTAAACATGCTATAGCATGTTTGATTAAATTCCATCCTAAATCTTCATTTATTACTGGTGTACAGTACAGTGCCCAGCTAACACATACCGTTCTGACAACCTTATGTTTCTAAGAGTATGGTTGTCCTATAGTTATGTTGCATACAACCTTCTCTCAGCATTCTGGGAATGGTGCAGGATAGTTGCTTGGCTTTGGAACTGTAATGAGTGCGCTGAGTCAGGAAGCAAGTTCAGGGAGTGAGTGTTTTAATAAATAAAATAAACTATGACCACGAAACACAAACAATGCACCGACATGAAAACAGAGTCAATAACACCTGAGGAAAGAAGTGACAGATATAAGGGAAGATAATCAAGGAGGTGATGGAGTCAAGGTGAGTGTCATGAGGCGCAGGTGTGCGAGATGATGGTGACAGGTGTGGGGGATAATCAGCAGCCTGATGACCTAGAGGCTGGAGAGGGAGTATATGTGACAGGAACATTGCTCAACACATTTAAGGAACTTGACAAAAATATGTTATTTTCTTGGTATTTCATTACTTTAGCATAAAGTTTCCTAAAAGTTCAAAACATAGGTACATTTAGTTACATTTTTGGTAGTTTTCTAGGAACGTTTTTTAACATTGGGAATGTTCTCAATAGTTCTGAGAACATTAAGAAACAACGTTCTTCTGTCAGAAATGCAGTACTTCATCAAAGCGTTTCCTACAGGTTTCCCCATTGTCACGGCTGTCTTCCTCTTCTTCCTCTGAAGAGGTGTAACAAGGATCGGACCAATACGCAGCGTGGTAGGTATCCATGTTTTAATATAGAAAACTGAACTATGAACACCAATACAAAACAATAAACGTGAACAAACCGTAACAGTCCCGTGTGGCACAAACACTGACACAGGAAACAATCACCCACAAAATACCCAAAGAACATGGCTGCCTAAATATGGTTCCCAATCAGAGACAACGATAAACACCTGCCTCTAATTGAGAACCAATCTAGGCAACCATAGACTTACATAAACACCTATAATGAACACAACCCCATAACTCTACAAAAACAACCTAGACAGAACAAACACCCTAGACGAGACAAAAACACACAAACCACCCTCGTCACACCCTGACCTAACCAAAATAATAAAGAGAACAAAGATAACTAAGGCCAGGGCGTGACAGTACCCCCCCCAAAGGTGCGGACTCCGGCCGCAAAACCTGAACCTATAGGGGAGGGTCTGGGTGGGCATCTGTCCACGGTGGCGGCTCTGGCGCTGGACGTGGCCCCCACCCCACCATAGTTAATTCCCGCTTCCGTGGCCTCCTCTTAATGGCGACCCTCCAAATTAACCCCACTGGACTGATGGGCGCCTCTGGACGGAGGGGCAGCTCCGGACTGAGGGGCAGCTCCGGACTGAGGGGCAGCTCCGGACTGAGGGGCAGCTCCGGACTGAGGGGCAGCTCCGGACTGACTGACGGCTCTGGCAGGTCATGGCTGACTGACGACTCTGGCAGGTCATGGCTGACTGACGACTCTGGCAGGTCATGGCTGACTGACGACTCTGGCAGGTCATGGCTGACTGACGACTCTGGCAGGTCATGGCTGACTGACGACTCTGGCCGGTCCTGGCTGACTGACGACTCTGGCCGGTCCTGGCTGACTGACGACTCTGGCCGGTCCTGGCTGGCGGGCGGCTCTGGCGGCTCCTGTCTGGCGGGCGGCTCTGGCGGCTCCTGGCGGGCGGGCGGCTCTGGCGGCTCCTGGCGGGCGGGCGGCTCTGGCGGCTCCTGGCGGGCGGCTCTGGCGGCTCCTGTCTGGCGGGCGGCTCTGGCGGCTCCTGTCTGGCGGGCGGCTCTGGCGGCTCCTGTCTGACGGACGGCTCTAGCGGCTCCTGACTGACGGACGGCTCTAGCGGCTCCTGACTGACGGGCGGCTCTGAAGGCTCAGGACAGACGGGCGGCTTTGAAGGCTCAGGACAGACGGGCGGCTTTGAAGGCTCAGGACAGACGGGCGGCTCAGATGGCGCTGGGCAGACGGGCAGCTCAGATGGCGCTGGGCAGACGGGCAGCTCAGACGGCGCTGGGCAGACGGGCAGCGCAGGCGGCGCTGGGCAGATGGGCAGCGCAGGCGGCGCTGGGCAGACGGGCAGCGCAGGCGGCAGCTCAGACGGCGCTGGGCAGACGGGCAGCGCAGGCGGCGCTGGGCAGACGGCAGACTCTGGCCTGCTGAGGCGCACAGTATGCCTGGTGCCGGAACTGGTGGTACCGGGCTAGGGACACGCACCTCAAGGCTAGTGCGGGGAGCAGCAACAGGGCGTACAGGGCTCTGGAGACGCACAGGAGGTTTAGTGCGTGGTGCCGGAACTGGTGGTACCGGGCTGGAGACATGCACCACAGGGCGAGTGCGTGGAGGAGGAACAGGGCTCTGAAGACGCACAGGAAGCCTGGTGCGTGGTGTTGGCACTGGTGGTACTGGGCTGGGGCGAGGAGATGGCACCGGATATACCGGACCGTGAAGGCGTACTGGAGCTCTTGAGCACCGAGCCTGCCCAACCTTACCTGGTTGAATGCTCCCCGTCGCCCGACCAGTGCGGCGAGGTGGAATAACCCGCACTGGGCTGTGCTGGCGAACCGGGGACACCATGCGTAAGGCTGGTGCCATGTACACCGGCCCGAGGAGACGCACTGGAGACCAGCTGCGTTGAGCCGGCTTCATGGCACCTGGCTCGATGCCCACTCTAGCCCGGCCGATACGTGGAGCTGGGATGTACCGCACCGGGCTAAGCACACGTACAGGAGACACCGTGCGCTCTTCCGCTCTCCACGGTAAGCCCGGGAAGTTGGCGCAGGTCTCCTACCTGACTTCGCCACACTCCCCTTTAGCCTCCTCCCAATAAATCTTTGGGGCTGACTCTCAGGCTTCCAGCCTCGCTTCCGTGCTGCCTCCTCATACCACCGCCTCTCGGCTTTAGCTGCCTCCAGCTCTTCACGAGGGTGGCGATACTCTCCAGCTTGAACCCAAGGTCCCTTACCGTCCAGAATTTCTTCCCATGTCCAGAAGTCCTGTGTATGCTGCTGCTGCTGTCGCTGCTGCCCGTTACCACGCTGCTTGGTCCTATGTTGGTGGGTGATTCTGTCACAGCTGTCTTCCTCTTCTTCCTCTGAAGAGGTGTAACAAGGATCGGACCAATACGCAGCGTGGTAGGTATCCATGTTTTAATATAGAAAACTGAACTATGAACACCAATACAAAACAATAAACGTGAACAAACCGTAACAGTCCCGTGTGGCACAAACACTGACACAGAAAACAATCACCCACAAAATACCCAAAGAACATGGCTGCCTAAATATGGTTCCCAATCAGAGACAACGATAAACACATGCCTCTAATTGAGAACCAATCTAGGCAACCATAGACTTACATAAACACCTATAATGAACTCAACCCCATAACTCTACAAAAAAAACCTAGACAGTACAAACACCCTAGACGAGACAAAAACACACAAACCACCCTCGTCACACCCTGACCTAACCAAAATAATAAAGAGAACAAAGATAACTAAGGCCAGGGCGTGACACCCATGGTTCTATTTAAATTCATGTTCTCAAATTGTTCAGTGTGCAAAGCTGTCGTCAAGGCAAAGGGTGGCTACTTTGAAGAATCTCAAATGTAAAATATATTTAGATTTGTTTTACATTTTTTGGTTACTACATGATTCCATGTGTGTTATTTCATAGCTTTGATGTCTTCACTATTATTCTACAATATATAAAAAATTAAGAAAAACTAATGAATGAGTAGGTGTGTTCAAACTTTTGACTGATACTGTATAATGAACAAAAATATAAGCGCAACATGCAACAATTTAAAAGATTTTACTGAGTTCATATAAGGAAATACATTGATTAGGCCCTAATCTATGGATTTCACACGACTAGGAATACAGATATGCATCTGTTGGTCACAGATACCTTAAAAAAAAGTAGGGGTGTGGATCAGAAAACCAGTCCGTATCTGGTGTGACCGCCATTTGCCTCATGAAGCGCGATACATCTCATTCGCATAGAGTTGATTAGGCTATTGATTGTAACATGTGGAATGTTGTCCCACTCCTCTTCCTGTCACACCCTGATCTGTTTCACCTGTCTGGTGCTTGTCTCCACCCCCCAACGGTGGTAGATAGGTTTTCCAAAGCCACCCATTTTATTCCCCTTCCCATGTTGCCCTCAGCCAAGGATACAGCCCAGCTCATGGTGCAGCACGTCTTCCTGATCTATGGACTTCTGGTCGACATGGTCTCTGATCGCGGTCCTCAGTTCTCATCCCGGTTCTGGAAGGCGTTCTGCACCCTCATTGGGTCGTCGGCCAGCCTGTCCTCTGGCTTTCATCCCCAGTCTAATGGACAGTCGGAGCGAGCCAATCAGGACCTGGAGACGGCTCTTTGTTGCCTCGCCTCTGCCAATCCCACCACCTGGAGCCAGCAACTCGTGTGGGTGGAATACGCCCGCAACACCCTTCCCTGCTCGGCCACTGGTCTCTCGGCCTTCGAGTGTTCCTTGGCATATCAGCCCCCGCTCTTCCCTGAGCAAGAGGAAGAAGTCAGCATACCCTATGCCCAGATGTTCGTTCGCCGCTGTTGTCGTGACTGAAAGAGAGCCCGGTCCGCTCTTCTCAAGACCACCTCCAGATATCAGCAACAGGTGAACCGCCACCGGACCCCTGCTCCCCGCTACATCTTGGGCAGAGAGTATGGCTTTCCACTCGGGATCTGCCCCTCTGGGTGGAGTCCCATAAACTTTCCCCCGATTTTATCGGCCCTTTCCCCATCTCTAAAATCCTTAGCCCCTCTGCTGTTCGTATACATCCCACTTTTCATGTGTCTAGGATTAAACCTCTGTCTCATAGCCCTTTGTCTTCTGTTTCAAGGTCTACTCCTCTCTCCCATCTTATCGACGGCCATCTGGCGTACATGGTGAGACGCCTCCTGAATCCTGAATGTTCAACCTCAGGGCAGGGGATTCTATTACCTGGTTGACTGGGAGGGTTATGTCCCGGAGGAGAGGTGCTGGGTCCCTACTAGAAACATCCTGGACCCAGCCCTCATCGCTAAGTTCTGCCGCCGGGTATGTGCCATGTAGGACGCCAGGTGGTGCCCCTAGAGGGGGGAAGGGGGGGGGGGTACTGTCACACCCTGATCTGATTCATCTGTCTTGTGCTTGTCTCCATCCCCCACCAGGTGTCTCCCATTTGTCACCATTATCTCCTCTATATTTATACCTGCGTTTTCTGTTTGTCTGTGGCAGTTCGGCTTGTCTTGTCTTGTTTCCTGTTTTTCCTGTTTCTCAAGTTTTGTTTTCTAGTCTTCCCGGATCTGACCATTCTGCCTGCCCTGACTCTGCCTGCCGTTCGGTCCCTAATTGACTCTGCCTTGGATTACTGACCTCTGCCTGCGATTCGAGATTCGAACTGTCCTCCTCCTGTGTCTGCATCTGGGTCTTATTCTGAGCCGTGATACTTCCAGGAATTGTGTACAGATCCTTCCAACATGGGTTTGTGCATTATCATGCTGAAACATGAGGTGATGGCAGCGGATGAATGGCACGACAATGGGCCTCGGGATCTCGTCACGGTATCTCTATGCATTCAAATTGCCATCGATAAAATGCAATTGTATTCGTTGTCCATAGCTTATGCCTGCCCATACCATAACCCCACCGCCACCATGGGACACTGTTCACAACGTTGACATCAGCAAACTGCTTGCCCTCATGACGCCATACACGTGGTCTGCGGTTGTGAGAATGGTTGGAACTACTGAAAAATTCTCTGAAACGACATGGTAGAGAAATGAACATTAAATTATCTGGCAACAGCTCTGGTGGACATTCCTGCAGTCAGCATGCCAATTGCACGCTCCCTCAAAACTTGAGACATTTGTGGCATTGTGTTGTGTGACAAAACTGTACATTTAAGAGTGGCCTTTCATTTTCCCCAGCACAAAGTGCACCTGTGTAATGACCATGCTTTTTAACCAGCTTCTTGATATGCCACCCATGTCAGGTGGATAGATTATCTTTGCAAAGGAGAAATTCTCACTAACAAAGATGTAAACAAATTGGTGCACAATAATTGAGAGAATTAAGCTTTTTGTGTGTATGGAACATTTCTGGAATCTTTTATTTCAGCTCATAAAACATGGGACCAACACATTCTGTTCTCAACTAAACTCTCTCTATCCTCTACCTGTTCATGTGTGTTGGTCGTGCTTGCTCATTGGTCACACCTCATCTTAATGAATGCTTGTTTTCTTTGAAATTAGGTCTGTTTCAATAAACTAAAATGAACAGCTTTGTATGCGTAAAAAACATGGCATTCTACCTCAGTCATGGTGGCACAGTGGACTAATTCCATGGATAGAGAACACAAGATAATAGGTTTGAATTGCACTGATGCCGTGTCACAAGAAAAATGACATGAGTATGCATGATTAATGCCTAAGGAAATGAATTGTCATTTGTCCTATCTGTGCTTGGAGTAAAAACATTTTTTTCCCAAAATAAGCTAGCAGTCTTATTAAAGGTCTTATTGAAACATTCAGTGAAAGTTTTAAGAAAGTTATAAAAAAAAACTCTAAATAACCTAGAATTTACGTCCTCCGAGTGTTAATAAAACCTACCAGGAAAAGTTTAAAGGAACCAGAGTAAAATGTTCTCAGAACCTCCCTGCAACCTAAAATTCCCAGAACAGGTGAAATTTGCATTTCTGTTTTATTGGTCAGGAAACTTAGGAAGCTTCATTCATTCCCACAACCAGTGTGAAACCAAAATCATTAGTTCCCACAACTTTTAAGGAACCAAATGTACTAGCTGGGTTTGGTAATAAGATGATGAAACAGTCTGTTATAAACACACTTCAGGGGTGGCATTTGTGGTCCCGTGTGGCTCAGTTGGTAGAGCATGGCGCTTGCAACGCCAGGGTTGTGGGTTCATTCCCCACGGGGGGACCAGGATGAATATGTATGAACTTTCCAATTTGTAAGTCGCTCTGGATAAGAGCGTCTGCTAAATGACTTAAATGTAAATGACTTAAATGCATTTAAAGAGCTTCCTCTCTATCCCTAATTTTCTATCCTTTTAATGTTTGTAAGGTAAATGTAGGTCTCATCAATGATTCAATGTCCTAATTGGCTCTAGCTCTGATCAAACAGCTGCTTCACTTCTTCCCTTCCATCACACATCCCTCTCTTGCTCTCTAACTCTCCCTCTCTTTTATTGTCCGTCTTATCCACTCCACCAATCTACTTGTTGCATAATCCTTGCTGTCTGTCGTGGTCCTTTTGTTGACTAATCCCAGATAGTAACTCAAGGTCAGAGCCACAATGGCTCATTCACCTCTTCTGTTCACTCAAATGTCTCTCTCTTTTATCTTACTCTCTCTCTCTATCTCTCTTCAGGGTCACAAATGGAGCGATTCCTGTGTTTTTTCACTCATGTTCTTTTTTAACTGGGCCAATTGTGTGCCGCCCTATGGGATTGGGACTCCCAATCCCAGCCGGATGTGATGCAGCCTGGATTCAAACCAGGGACTGCAGTGACGTCTCTTGCACTGAGATGCATTGCCTTAGACCGCTGCGCCACTCGGGAGCCTTAATACAGCATTGTAATATTATTGATGCCTTTCTCTCTCCTTGCAGGTGTCACCAGATGCCCAAGCCTCAAAACCAGAAACATGTGGAGACATCAACAGTTGTCATTTTGAATAAATGTTCACATTTATTGATTTTCTTGGATCTGTGCATGGGTCCTTAAAACACAGTCCATCGTACAAAAAAAGTCACTCCGATGTGAGGCACATCAAGGAGATTAACCTCCAACATGCATAAGCTTGTTCAGTACATGAGGGCAAATGTAGTCATGACAGCCATAGTTTTTTTTATAGACCTGTTTTAAGGTTTTTGTTCCAGCCATTCACTAATACCTCATTCAACGAATTGTGGTCTACATTGAAGACTTGCACACAGTACAATCCCCTGGTACAGAAATCACATCTCTATTTTAGAATGAGCTAGCTACCTTTATTAATGTGCAATCATTTTGTTAACTGTTTAGCATATTTTTTGTATTGGTCGAGTTGTTTACAGTAAGAGTAGAATAATTTTGCCACTAATTTTAACTAGTAACACCAAATGCAATGGTGAAACACAATAGGGGAAGGGAGAGTGACAAGAGAAAATTACAGTATTCACACCACTTGACTTGTTCCATATTTTGTTGTGTTACAGCCTGATTTTAAAATGGATTAAACTTAGATGTTTTGTCACTGGATTTCACACAATACCCCATAATGTCAAATGTAATTATGATTTTCGAAATTGCTTACAAATTAATACAACATTAAAGTTGAAATGTCTTGAGTCAATATGTATTCAACCCCTTTACTATGGCAAGCCTAAATAAGTTCAGGAGTAAAAATGTGCTTAACAAGTCACATAATAAGTTGCATGGATTCACTCTGTGTGCAATAATAGTGTTTAACATGATTTTTGAATGACTAGCTCATCGCTGTACCCCACACATACAGTTATCTGTAAGATCCCTCAGTGGAGCAGTGCATTTTAATGGCTGTGATAGGAGAAAACTGAGGATGGATCAACAACATTGTAGTTACTCCAAAATACTAACTTAATTGACAGAGTGAAAAGAAGGAAGCCTGTACAGAATACATTTATTCCAAAACATGCATCCTGTTTGCAACAAGGCACTAAAATAATACTGCAATTAAATGTGGCAAGCAATTCACTTTTTTCCCTGAATAAAAACTTATGTTTTGGGAATATCCAATACAACACATTACTGAGTACCACTTTTTATGTTTTCAAGCATAGTGGTTATTCTTGTAATCGTTAGGGACTGGAGAGTTTTTCAGGATAAAAAAAAAACTTTAGCAACATGTAGTAGCCTAAACCTATCGCTGTTACATTGTACTGGGTTAATGGAATATGAATGAGAGTCATCCAATATGCTGTAATAGAAATAAGGCCATGCTCATAAAAAATAAATACATTTAAACGGCACTGACCACCATTGAAGCTATCGTACAATTCGATCCAGAGCATCCCATACATGCTCAATGGGTGACATGTCTGCTGAGTATTCAGGCCATGGAAGAACTTGGACATTTTCAGCTTCCAGGAATTGTGTACAGATCCTTGCGACATGGGGCTGTGAATTGTCATGCTGAAACATGAGGTGATAGCGGCGGATGAATGGCACGACAATGTGCCTCAGGATCTTGTCACGGTATCTCTGTGCATTCAAATTGCCATCGATAAAATGCAATTGTGTTCGATGTCTGTAGCTTATGCCTTCCCATACCATAACCCAACGCCACCATGGGGCACTCTGTTCACAACGTTGACATCAGCAAGCCACTCGCCATACACGCTCATGAAATATGGGACCAACACTTTACATTTATATTTTTGATCAGTATATATAAAACAGCGGTTGTTGATGTGTATGGCTGCATTTCAGATACATTTTTGTACATTTGAATGTTGCAGTAATAGGACCACGGCCCAGCGTTTGAGCGAGCGAGAGAGAATATTATTTTGATAGCAGGCCTGATATCAATGACTCGACTGCACTCGCAAGGAGAGAAAGAGAACTGCTCATTTTCTAAGAATCTCAAGGCTCATTTCAGTTTCCTAATGCAGCAGGAAAATTCTTTGTGACAAAATAATCATCAAGTTAAGATCTGACACCTGTAGCAGCATTGTGACATTTTAAACTGCACAGTCTCAGTTTCGTTATTCACTCCAGCTGGTCTTCACTCTGCGGCTCTAATAAGGTCAGCCGTGAGGTTCCTGTCACTGCGTCTCGGCCTTCAAAGGCTATGCAAGCTGTGTCTGAATGTAAATCAGCTTAAAGCACATCCTAATTTAATTCTCAATTCCGTTATTGACTAGGTGCCTGGGATTCATCTTTAAGTTCTTTGTGAAAAAGTCAATAAAGTAAAGAAAGATCAGTTATCTTCAAAAACACTACTACTCCTCCTGAATGTAATTTATTTGAGTAGATTGTTTTAAAAGTATCATGACAATAATGATTTGCTATTGGCTTTGTGGGATAACTCATTTAGCTCCTTTTATTTGTCAAGTCATGTGTGCGTGCATTCTAGCACGTCCCTAACAGATGCTCAGATGCTGAGGTCTTTGGTCACAGCTGTTTCAAAGATCAAGAGCCTGTCTAGAACGTGCATGGGGGGGTTACACAAGTGTGTGCGTGTTTGTGTGTGTGTTTGTGCATGCATGCGTATGTTTGTGTGTTTGAGTAAGTGTTTGCGTGGATATGTACATGCTTGTCTGTACATCCATGTTTATACAGGCCTATGTGTTTGTGTGTGTGTGTGTGTGTGTGTGTGTGTGTGTGTGTGTGTGTGTGTGTGTGTGTGTGTGTGTGTGTGTGTGTGTGTGTGTGTGTGTGTGTGTGTGTGTGTGTGTGTGTGCGCCCACTAGTGTGGCTGTGGTGCTGGCTAAGCTTGTCCTCTTGACTGAGGTGTTGCCAGAGCTTGAGCCATGTGAGGGTTCCTGTGTTGATACTGTGCCAGGGTCACAGCTGGGGGTGCTGGGGGTGCTGGGGCTCTTTGATGCTTCGCTGCTTGGGCAGGTGGAGGCCCACATCTCCTCAAGCCTCTTGCATGCTTCCCAGTTGAAAAGGTTGCCACACATATTATGACATTTGTTTACGCTTTCGTTCGTCTTGGTGTTCGGCAGGTTTTTTTCTGGCTGTTCGTGCATACATATTTTTTTCTTGAGGCAAGTCGAAGTTCGGTAGCCAAAGTCTACGCCCCTTCATCTGTGATTGGTCAACAGTACTACTCCTAGTAGAACTGGGAACTATGGACGGGATTCTTCAATGAAGTGTTTGTTGTCATTCAATTAGAGAACCTCACTACTATATATTGGCTGTCTTTTTACTGTTGTTTAATTTCTTTACCTACTAATACCTTTTTTTTTACCTACCTAATACCTTTTTTTGCACTATTGGTTAGAGCCTGTAAGTAAGCATTTCACTGTAAAGTCTACACCTGTTGTATTCAGCGCACGTGACAAATAAACTTTGATTTGAGAAGGTTGTGTTCCAAAATGCACACTTGCGTTCTCCCGTTCTTTCAAGGGTGATATTCCAAGAACTCCTGAGAAAGCATACCGTCTAGTATGGGAGAACACAGAGCACCTAAATACTTTACATGACCTCTAACATAAACAGGAAACTGCATCATCACGTAGCCAGCATCAAAAAAGCTATGTGCTTCAGCACTCGGCAGTCCCATTCTGTGAGCTTGTGTGAGCTCTTCAGTGGAGATTGCTGTGTGCTCGATTTTACACACCAGTCAGCAACGGGTGTGGCTGAAATAGCCGAATCCACTAATTTGAAGGGGTGTCCACATACTTTTGTATATATAGTATATAACACCCATGCATATTATTAAATGGCACTGATGTTCAAGATAGTTTGGTTTTATATTCATGTTATGCATTGATAACTAATTGATAGGTGATATGATGCAATACAATTAGATTAGAAGGCCTAGACTACTTCATCCTAACATAAGCTAAATGCACTGGATACAAAACAAACTCTGGCATATTATAGGAGAACATGGAGGAGAACATGTCCAATTTAATGATATGCATGCATTTCAAACAGGAATATATATTACATTAAATGAATACACCTTGTAATATTATGAATGCCTTTCTCTCCTTACAGGGGATTAGACATATGAACTGCAGCCCCCAGATGCCCAAGCCTCAAAACCAGAACCGTGCCGATACATCAACACTTGTCATTTTTTATAAATATTAACCCTTTTATTTGCTTTCCTGTATCTATGGATGAATTCTTAGAACACAGCCCCTTGTACAAAATAAGTCAAGTTTCAAGTTTTATTAGTTGTATGTACCGGATACACATGGTCCAACGAAATGCTTACTTGCAGGTTCCTTCTCGACAATGCAACAAAAATAAGAAATAATAAAAGATAAGAATACGAACATAAAGTAAATGGCTCTGTAGAATAAACATTTTAGCATCCCCAAGTGAGCAACATCGAGGAGATTAACATTCAATATCTTGTTCAGTACATGAGGGCAAATTTTGTCACGACAGCCATTGTTTATACACAGGAGTTTGCAGGTTTTTGTTCCAGTCTTTCACTAACGCCTCATTCAACTAATTGTGGTCTTTGCTGAGCAGGAATAAAAACATGCACAGTGCAGTTCCCTGGGGCAGAAAACGCCCACGTCTGTATTTTAGAATGAGCTTCATATGTTACAATGAGCTGACAATTCTGCATGATAGAGAATAATGTGTGGATCTACTTCTAACATAGTGATGTTGCACACTGCTGAATAAACTCCTGGGATAAGGTGATTTTCCTTGTGGGCGGGAGGTTCCAAAATTCTGTCTGGGTGATGGGGTAGGATGTGCTTAAACTTGAGGAGAACAGAGAAGAAACCTAACGCCAAGGGAGGAGAAATTTACCTCACTGCAAAAAAATTATGTTTTTGTTAATGTGCGATGGTTTTGTAAACAGTTTTGCATATTCATAGGTTTGATCAAGTTGTCACCGATTTACATTTAATTGATAATTTCATTATTCAACATGTTTTCTTTATATGTAATGGTGAAACACGAGGGGAGGGGAAGTGACAAGAAAATAATTAGCTAACATTAGGTAAATAGACAATGCATGCATTTATTGACTGATCATGTAAGAATACACAAGTAACTTGGCTTGCTAGCACACCTAGATTAAACAGAACACAGCTAGCTGCCTTTTCTAACATTTTTATCAGATGTTGTTAAAATGTCTTACCTCCAAACCAGTCAGGAATGACTATTTTGTCCTGCCAAGCCAATGCCATGGAGTGAAATGAAGGCATCAGTTGCCATCTGTCCCTGAAAACAAATAGAAAAAAATATTTGCTACATTTATCATTAGCTGGCGAGCACATTTTCTCTGAAGTGGGAATTTTCTCTGTGTCGCAATTTGTTATGGGATAGCCTCCCCGGTGAAGAGAATTAAAAAGTATGCTCCCATGCGTGCTTTGTTTTCCAGACCTCCCAAGTATGCTTATAGAACTTCTGGTACATACTCACTATAATATGCTCTAGATAGAACACAAGTAAGCATTTAGGAACATTACCTAGTTTTCATGCACATTTTTGTTAGATGTCAAATATTTGCAAACATCTAAGTTAGATTTTTGCAACTTTTGCAACTAAGACCTCATCTGCAAAAACGTCAAAATGTATTACAGATATCTTGATTTATCTTCGATTAATTGCAACTATTTTGAGGAAGTGTATATCATGTCTATGTTGTTGCTATGGTGTCTCAAGAGGGACAAACAGTAATATTGACGCTTTTTTCTCGTTTTTCAACTAAATATATTTTAAGGGAGTATGCAAGGCACAGATGTCTGCTTCGCTTAGCCGAGTTCTGCTACAAGCAAACTGAACCTAGTATGTGGGCGCAGTCAGGCCTGCTGTCAGACAGGACACTAGTAGGACTTAATGATGTGACACTATATACAGGAGCAAGAGTTTTCCTGACAGTGTAATCTGACCAGGAAAAACTCTGTGCTCTAAAAGATGCCCCTAGCCCAGAGCAAGGGTTCAGAGTTTTACCTGGTCAGGTACGTGGTTGATACAATTATACAAGTGTGTGTGTGTGTGTGTGTTGTTTGTGTGTGTGTGTGTGTGTGTGTGTGTGTGTGTGTGTGTGTGTGTGTGTGTGTGTGTGTGTGTGTGTGTGTGTGTGTGTGTGTGTGTGTGTGCACCTGTGTGTATATGCATGTATACATGTGTGTCTTTGCACCCTGGCTCAAGGACACAAATGTATCGTCTGGTATATGGGCGTTTCGCTGGCCCTCATGATCGCTGGCTCATTTTGCATTTTAATACAACCGAGTTCATCAGCAATACTGATGTTAACAAGGCCAGATTGTAGGTTTTAGAGAGAGGCAGAAAGAGACAGAGAGAAAGAGAGAGATGTCAGTCAAATCACTGTGTTCTAATCTAACATGAGTCTCCGAACTCACTCCATAATTTTCCCCAGCAGCACCCTCCGGCCTCTGTTTATCTGCCCTCATTTTCCTTGGTCTGTATTTCCCGCTGTTCCCTGAATACACTGCTGTGTTTTCCCTTGCTTTGTGAAGTTTAGTGCACGTTTGGCGATGGTGAGGGTTTGATCGTCAGACAGGTAGAGAACGTCTTTGAATACTAAAACGTAAACACGTGTGTGTGTGTGCGTGCGGGTGTGTGTGCATGAGAGAGAGAGAGAGAGAGAGAGAGAGAGAGAGAGAGAGAGAGAGAGAGAGAGAGAGAGAGAGAGAGAGAGAGAGAGAGAGAGAGAGAGAGAGAGAGAGAGAGAGAGAGAGAGAGAGAGAGAGTGAAAGTACACCATAGGACACACTACTGACTCTGGTAGACATGGCCCCCTATCCTCATAGATATTTAATTTCTCGCTGTGATATTATCAGTTTTAGCATGTAAATCTTGGTGGGGCAAAAAATCTAAATGTGGGATGCATGCCAGCAAAGACACTACACAACACAACACTAAACAATACATTATTTGCACTATACTACAAATGCCTTGTCTGGCAGCGAAACAGATAATTCAGCCTCATTTACTGCCTTTTAAAAAACATAGCTGATATGGCTGACTTGCTTAAACAAATGTGGTTTCTACTGACAATTGAGATGTACAAACTATGGCATAAGGGGTCGACAAGCGGATAAGAGGCAATCCGTAATTTTGATTAAGACATTAATGAGCGAGCTAGGACAGACGTAGTCAAAATAACTATTTGATCAGTTCTTTTGAAATGTACAGCAACAGAATTCAGAACATGGGCCATTTTTACAGTGTTCTCCCTGTACACCAAGTCAGAACCGTAGGATAAATAAAGGGGGAATTTTGTGAGGATTGACACTGGAGATGAGAAGCAAGTGAAAACATGAAACAGAACAGGAACAGCGTCTGGACAGAGGAAAAATAACAACATCAATGCTGACACAGGGAACAAACTGAGGAGCAGACAGGTATAGAGGGGGTAATCAGCAAATGAATGGAGTCCAGGTGAATCCAATATTGCGCAGCTGCACGTAATGATGGTGACAGGTGTGCGTAATGAAGGGCAGCCTGGCACCTTCGAGTGCCAGAGAGGGGGAGCGGGACTGTCGAGGCATGGGCACTGGACAAGCTGGCTGAGGCGTAGAAGCCTGACGAGCCGGCTGAGGCGTGGGAGCCTGACGATCCAGCTGAGGCGTGAGAGCCTGACGATCCCGCTGAGGCGTGGGAGCCTGACGGGGGTGGGCGCCTGCCGAGCCAACCGAGGAAAGAAGACCTCTTGAGCCAGCTACGGCGTGGAAGCCCGATGAGCTAGCTGAGGCACCCCCGGTTCCATCGGTGACGGCACCCGGACCCAACGTCACCAACCAAAACAAAAAACAAAAACTCTCTGATGCTTCCTTTCATGGTGTCAGCATTCTGTGAGGATCGACGCTGGAGACGAGAAGCAAGTACAGGGAGTGAACATTTAATAAACAACGGACATGAAATAGAACAGGAACAGCGTCGGGACAGGGGAAAAATAACGACATCAATGCTGACACAGGGAACAAACTGAGGAGCAGACAGATATAGAGGGGTAATCAACAAAAACAATGGAGTCCAGGTGAGTCCAATATTGCGCAGCTGCGCGTAATGATGGTGACAGGTGTGCGTAATGATGGGCAGCCTGGCGCCCGAGAGAGAGAGCAGGAGGAGACATGACACATTCACACTTGTGAATAGGGGGCGCTGTTTTCACTTTGGGAAAAAATTGTGCCCAATTTAAACGGCCTCGTACTCTATTCTAGATCGTACAATATGCATATTATTATTACTATTGGATAGAAAACACTCTCAAGTTTCTAAAACTGTTTGAATTATATCTGTGAGTAAAACAGAACTCATTTGGCAGCAAACTTCCAGACAGGAAGTGAAAAATCTGAAAACGATGCTCTGTTCCAGGGCCTGCCTATTCAATTGCCTAATATTTATGGATTTGCATGCACTGCATACGCCTTCCACTAGATGTCAACAGGCAGTGGAAGGTGGAATGGGGTGTCTAGCTTGATCTGAGGTCGAACAAGAGCCTTTGGAATGACGTGACCAGAATTTCCTTTCTCTACCTAGGCGCGGGAAGGACATCAACATTGGCTTCTGAAAAGCGTTCGGTATACACGGTGGATATCTCCGGCTCTGATTTTATTTGATAGATGTGATAAAAACATCATAAAGTAGTTTTTTTCAACCGAGTTGTATCAGTTTATTCAACGTTTATTGCGACTTTTGGAATTTTCCTTTCTTTGCGTCAGGAAAAGATGGGCATGTTCGCGCCACATGGCTAGCTAAGGTTGCTAATTCGACAGGAGAAAAGGACATTCTAAAACCAAACAACGATTTATTCTGGACCTAGGACTCCTTGTACAAGATTCTGATGGAAGCTCAGCAAAAGTAAGAACAATTTATGATGTTATTTCGTATTTCTGTGGAAAATGTTGAGTCCTAATTTCCGCCCTTTTTGCGGGCGCTGTCTCGCTATAACGTAAGCTGTTTGTTATGGTAAAGTTATTTTTAAAAATCTAACACGGCGGTTGCATTAAGAACTAGTGTATCTTTCATTTGCTGTCCAACATGTATTTTTTAGTAAAGTTTATGATGAGTTCTTTGGTCAGATTAGGTGAGTGTCCAAACTAGCTCCGGACAATTCGGTGCTACATATTCACAATGTATAACCACGGTTTGCAGCTCAAAATATGCACATTTTCGAACAAAACATAAGTGTATTGTATAACCTGATGTTATAAGACTGTCATCTGATGAAGTTGGTCAAGGTTAGTGATTCATTTTATATCTTTTGCTGGTTTTTGCGATCGCTACCTTTTGCTGCTGATAAATGCATTTGTGTGTTTGGCTATTGTGGTAAGCTAATATAATGCTATATTGTGTTTTCGCTGTAAAACACTTAAAAAATCTGAAATATTGGCTGGATTCACAAGATGTTTATCTTTCATTTGCTGTACACCATGTATTTTTCATAAATGTTTTATGATGAGTATTTAGGTATTTCACGTTGCTCTCTGTAATTATTCTGGCTGCTTTGGTGATATTTTTGATGGTAGCTGCAATGTAAAACTATGATTTATACCTCAAATATGCACATTTTCGAACAAAACATACATTTATTGTATAACATGTTATAAGACTGTCATCTGATGAAGTTGTTTCTTGGTTAGTGACTAATTATATCTCTATTTGGTCGGTTTTGTGATAGCTACCTATGCGGTAGAAAAATTGTGAAAATATGCGGTTGAGTCTTTTGCTATTGTGGTTAGCTAATAGAAACACATATTGTGTTTTCGCTGTAAAACATTTTAAAAATCGGAAATGATGGCTGGATTCACAAGATGTTTATCTTTCATTTGCTGTATTGGACTTGTGATTTCATGAAAATTATATGATATCCCTGTCGCGTTAGGCTAGGCTATGCTAGTCAGCTTTTTTGATGAGGAGGATCCCGGATCCGGGAGAGAGACGCGGTAGAGATTTAAGCAGACAATGAAATCTCTTACAATATTCAATGATTACATTTCTCAAAAACAGGTTATAGGCTACATGTGCACCACCAAGTCAGAACAGTAGGCAAAATTAAGAGGTGAAAATAGACCAAATTATTAGGGTGAGGCACATGGGCTACTAACAGCTTACTTCACAACATACACTTACTATTACTTTCTTAACTACAGTATACATATCTCCCTGGCATATTACATCATTTATGCAGCAGCATACAATACATTTTTAGTCTCACCTTGTTGTGCTGTGCTGACTTGAACAGGATGGTGGCGCGGAGGTCCTTTCATGGGCAAATTTTGTCATCAGACTTTGTCATCAAAGTCTGACATTCTCTGGATTTATCGTGCTTTCAAGACAACTGGGAACTCTGGAAAAAAAGGGTTGAATCATGATAACGTCAGTGATCTTCAGGTCGTAGCTCTAGAAAGAGGCCCGAGTTCCCGATTTACAATTACGAGTTGGATGAAAGTTTAAAACGTATTTTCTCAGCCGTAGCTCGTTTTTCCAGAGTTCCCAGTTGTCTTGAACTCACTAAAGTCAGATTTTGCAGTTCCGAATTAACAGTTGTTTTGAGCGCGGCACAAATCATGCTTCATTGACAACATGGACAATGTTGAATGTTTATAATTTTAAACTAGGAAAAGAGACCCTTAATCTTAGACTTGGGACCACACAGCCACTCCACTGAATAGCAGGCTAATGATTGCTTTGCAATGTTTGCAGTTAGCCACTGATTCCTTCCAAACCACTCATTGTTGAATTTGCGATTTCCAACTTGCTGTGTAATGTTTATGTCCAATGGCCGATGAGCACCGATACGTTTTATCTATAATTTCTCTTCATTATTTCTCTTCATATGACAAGGATTAAAAAGGATTTGCCAGTAGATTGTCGACTTGATTCATGATGATGACTGCTAGCTAAGAAAGTATGAAAGTATGATGTTGACAAGTCCAATCAAAGCTACTGTAGATATAACGTGATTTGACGTCATTTTATCTGTGGACCTTGAGCCTTCTTGGATGGGCACTACTAATGTAAATCTGTGGCAGCACACAAGGGGCAGGAATTTTAGAGCTCTATCCTTAGACTTGGTGGTGAAGTAGTGTCCCCATTAATGACAGAACACCGCTCAATGCTCTGTATTTTCTACTGGCTTGCCCCACCACCACAGAAAGCACTGAGCTAGGCTGAAACACCTGCATTTTGGAGCTGCCTTACTCAAGAAAACAAAAACGAGACCATGTTTGTATGCAACTTTTTTAACTCAATGATATATCTATATTTTTTACATTGTTTGCTAAACTGATATGTGACACGTATTAATGCCAAAATAACATGCAAAACAGGCAAGCCACCCCAAAAAAAATCTAAAAATGTGGGCTCTGCCCCATCTGCCCTGAATGACGGGTCGCCACTGGATATTATCCACTAAATACTACCTTGTTTAACAGGGAGGTGTCACGATCGTCAAAGGGACTGAGAGAGGACCAAGGCGCAGCGCGTGGAAAGTACATCTTCTTTTTATTTAAAGAAGGAAAAAACAAAACAAACCAACAAAACAGACGACCGTGAAGCTATACAAACATAAGTGCTGACACAAAACACTTCGACATAGACAATTCCCCACAAACAGCTAAAGCCTATGGTTGCCTTAAATATGGCTCCCAATCAGAGACAACAATAACCAGCTGTCTCTAATTGAGACCCAATTCAGGCAACCATAGACTTTCCTAGATACCTACACTCAACCATAGACACAGCTAGACTTCTATACTAAACATAAACCCAACTACTCTAATAAACCCCCTAAACCTTACAACCACCCTAGACACTACAAAAACACATACATTCCCCATGTCACACCCTGACCTAACTAAAATAATAAAGAAAACAAAGAATACTAAGGCCAGGGCGTGACAGGAGGAAGTGCTTGAATTATAAACATTGAGCTTCACTCATATGGCATCTCATCATGGAGTCAGTGTGACAATTTACTGGACATAAATTTATATTTTTGACATGTTCACATAAAAACCTAACCCCCAGCTTTCTCCCTTTTATATGCCACCTATTTTATTCTTCATCCTATTCATCCCTCTGACATGTTGACAGAGTCATTTTATCATTTATTTGGTTTAACTTCTCAACCTCTCACAGATTGAGATTGAAACGTCTGATATGGATGGACAATGACGGACATTTTTGTGCCAGGGTCTGACATCAGACAATGTGTAAAGTAATTCAGTGTTGCACTCGTCACTGACACCCGTTCATATTCAAGGCAGTGTGATTGCTTGTGGGGAGCTCTCACCTCTAGAAAATACAGGGGGAAATAGAGGAAAATAACCAAATGAAACGGAACATTGTCTGAATACAATATCTGTTGAATAGAGAGGAAAACAGGGGCCATTTTTTCTCAAGCGGACCTGCCATTCTTTCATCTTGTCCTCACATACCCACCCTGAGAGAGATAGAGAAGGCGGAGGTGGTGTAATATAGTGTTGTACTGTGTGTGAGAGGGAGCAGAAATGTTTCAGGAATCACTATTAGGGAGCATTCACCCTTGAGGAATCTCAGGTCGTCCTTGTAACAATACCCATCACACCCCCTCCCTCATATTCCATTCCCTCTCCAACTACAGCGCTCAATCCCCCCCTCTCCACCCGCCTCCCCTTCCTACATCCCTTCCCTTATGCCTGCAGATAGTGACCATATTGGAGAAGGGTTGGATTGGCTGTGCTCCTATGAGCGGCTACCAGCTGCAGTGCATGTGTAATCTATGCGTTGCGTTTTGATTGATCCATGTGTGGGATGCTTCACTCTGTATAGAGACATTGAGCTGACTTCGTGCAGAGAGGGAAAACGCTAAAAGGTTGAGGAATTAATTGATTAATGAACAGAAAAGGGTCCGTACTAACCTCTCTTTCTTGTCCCGTGGAGGATTTCGTACCAATCCCGCGCTAAAGGCGCGAAATTATTCCGGTCACGTCGCGCGCTGAAAGCCGGCTGTCCTGGAGCTTTGGTGCTCTGTGCACGCGAGATAGCGCAGCGCGCGGACACCTGCAGTAGAATGTAGCGGGAATTCCCCTCCTAAACCCGCGCAAGGAGGTAAGTAAAAAAAGAGATAAACCATTTACATTATGTTTATGATTCTATATAGGTTATAGGCTGCCGTTAGCCTTCCGCCATGTCAACCTCGACACATATATATATTGCATCTTGAGAGTTAATGTATCTATTGAAGGATCATTTGTTTGTTTTAGACATTGATATAAGAGAAGTTGGAAGAAATTGTTGAATTGAAAAATGTTGAATTATGCAACATTAACACACATGTTGCAGTTGCGGCCACATGGCAAGGATGCAGAGTCGGTAGAAGTGTGCGATCAGCCCAGAGGGTCGGGAAGAGACGTCCATAGAGCGTCAATACCAGCTCAGTAACCTAACGTAGCCATGGCAGTAATGGGATGCTTACCAAAGCCTGTCCTGCCGAGGAGTGTCTCTGTCGAATGGTTGTTTTTAAGGATGCTTTGGAATGACAAATAAACATAAGTCGGCCATGTGCATAGTTGTTACTGTGTATGCTGTAATAGTACATGGTCTAGTTTTTTTTGTATGCTTCATTGTGACAAGTAGGCTAAATGTTAGACTACTATAGAGGCATATTGTCATTGCAAACACCACTGACTGTCACATAGCAGGGGTATTTAAAAACAAAATCGTAATTTATTCCATGAATGCATTTTGTTTAAGTTTGTCCCAGATAGGCAAAATTAAGGAAGATGAGAGAAGAGCCATGTTACAGCATAGACAAGATGGACTAGTAGCGGGCAGTCCTTTAGGTAGTCAGTTGCACTACTGTAGTAAAACAGCTTTGTTTTCATGCAGTCGGCATCCATTTATGACCTAAATGTATAGAGTACTATCAGACAATCACACTTCCATATTATATCCCTTCCCTATAGGCTGCCTGCTATACAGCCCTAGTCAAAAGTTTAGACACACCTACTCATTCAATTTTTTTAGGGGGGGTTCTTTTATTTTTCCTTTTTTTCTACATTCTTGAATAATAGTGAATACATAACACATAACACATGGAATCATGTGGAAAACAAAAAGTGTTAAACAAATCAAAATGTATTGTAACGCTTGTTCTCCTCCTCTTCGTCCGAAGAGGAGGAGTAGGGATCAGACCAAAATGCAGCGGGTTTTGAGAACATAATGAATTTATTCAACCACTAAGACGAACACGAAACAACACTTGGAATAATTACAAAATAACAAAACGAACGAAGACAGACCTGAAATAGAGAACTTACATATAACACGAAGAACTCACGAACAGGAATAGACTACAAACAAAACGCTACAGTCCCGTGTGGTACGAACATACAATACAGACACGGAAGACAACCACCCACAAACAAACAGTGTGAACACCCTACCTTTATATGGTTCCCAATCAGAGGAAACGACAAACACCTGTCTCTGATTGAGAACCATATAAGGCTAATTACCAATGGCCTAAACATAGAAACACAAAACATAGAATGCCCACCCCAACTCACGCCCTGACCAACTAAACACATACAAAAATAACAGACAACAGGTCAGGAACGTGACAGAACCCCCCCCTCAAGGTGCGAACTCCGGGCGCACCCCTAAAACTCAAGGGGAGGGTCTGGGTGGGCATCTGTCCGCGGTGGCGGCTCCGGCGCAGGACGAGGACACCACTCCACCATTGTCTTTGTCCCCCTCCTTAGCGTCCTCCGAGTGGCGATCCTCGCCCCCAACCCTGGTCTAGGAACCTTCACACCGGTCCCCCCTAGATAGCTCAGGACAGAGAGGTAGCTCAGGACAGAGAGATAGCTCAGGACAGAGAGATAGCTCAGGACAGAGAGATAGCTCAGGACAGAGAGATAGCTCAGGACAGAGAGGTAGCTCAGGACAGAGAGGTAGCTCAGGACAGAGGGGCAGCTCAGGACAGAGGGGCAGCTCCGGCCTGGGTGGCAGCTCCGGCCTGGGTGGCAGCTCCGGGCTGGGTGGCAGCTCCGGGCTGGGTGGCAGCTCCGGGCTGGGTGGCAGCTCATGACTGTAGGGCAGCTCATGACTGTAGGGCAGCTCATGACTGTAGGGCAGCTCATGACTGTAGGGCAGCTCATGACTGTAGGGCAGCTCATGACTGGAAGGCAGCTCATGACTGGAGGGCAGCTCATGACTGGAGGGCAGCTCATGACTGGAGGGCAGCTCATGACTGGAGGGCAGCTCATGACTGGAGGGCAGCTCATGACTGGAGGGCAGCTCATGACTGGAGGGCAGCTCATGACTGGAGGGCAGCTCATGACTGGAGGGCAGCTCATGACTGGAGGGCAGCTCATGACTGGAAGGCAGCTCATGACTGGAAGGCAGCTCATGACTGGAAGGCAGCTCATGACTGGAAGGCAGCTCATGACTGGAAGGCGACTCTGGCGGATCCTGGCTGGCGGGCTCTGGCGGATCCTGGCTGGCGGGCTCTGGCGGATCCTGGCTGGCGGGCTCTGGCGGATCCTGGCTGGCGGGCTCTGGCGGATCCTGGCTGGCGGGCTCTGGCGGATCCTGGCCGGCGGGCTCTGGCGGATCCTGGCCGGCGGGCTCTGGCGGATCCTGGCCGGCGGGCTCTGGCGGATCCTGGCCGGCGGGCTCTGGCGGATCCTGGCCGGCGGGCTCTGGCGGATCCTGGCCGGCGGGCTCTGGCGGATCCTGGCCGGCGGGCTCTGGCGGATCCTGGCCGGCGGGCTCTTGCTGCTCATGGCTGGCTGACGGATCTTGCTGCTCATGGCTGGCTGACGGATCTGGCTGCTCATGGCTGGCTGACGGATCTGGCTGCTCATGGCTGGCTGACGGATCTGGCTGCTCATGGCTGGCTGACGGATCTGGCTGCTCATGGCTGGCTGACTGATCTGGCTGATCCTGTCTGACGGAAAGCTCTGGCTGATCCTGTCTGGCGGAAGGCTCTAGCGGCTCCTGTCTGGCGGACGGCTCTGAAGGCTCATGGCAGACGGGCGGCTTTGCAGGCTCAGTACAGACGGGCGGCTTTGAAGGCTCAGTACAGACGGGCCGTTCATGCGGCGCTTTGCAGACGAACAGGTCAGGCGGCGTTGGGCAGACGGGCAGTTCAGGCACCGTTGGGCAGACGGGCAGTTCAGGCGCCGTTGGGCAGACGGGCAGTTCAGGCGCCGTTGGGCAGACGGGCAGTTCAGGCGCCGTTGGGCAGACGGGCAGTTCAAGCGCCGTTGGACAGACGGGCAGTTCAGGCGCCGTTGGACAGACGGGCAGTTCAGGCGCCGTTGGGCAGACGGGCAGTTCAGGCGCCGTTGGGCAGACGGGCAGTTCAGGCGCCGTTGGGCAGACGGCAGACTCTGGCCGGCTGAGACGCACTGTAGGCCTGGTGCGTGGTGCCGGAACTGGAGGCACCGGGCTAAGGACACGCACCTTCAGGCTAGTGCGGGGAACAACAACAGGGCACACTGGACTCTCAAGGCGTACTATAGGCCTGGTGCCTGATACCGGCACTGGTGGTACCGGGCTGAGGGCACGCACATCATGGCGAGTACGGGGAGAAGGAACAGTGCGTACAGGGCTCTGGAGACGCACATGAGGCTTGGTGCGTGGTGCCAGCACTGGTGGTACTAGGCTGGAGACACGCACCCCAGGGAGAGTGCATGGAGGAGAACCAGGGCTCTGAAGACGCACAGGAGGCTTGGTGCGTGGTGCCAGCACTGGTGGTATTGGGCTGGGAACACGTATCTCAGGGCTAGTGCGGGGAGCAGTAACAGGACGCACAGGACTCTGGAGACGCACAGGAGGCTTGGTGCGTGGTGTAGGCACTGTCTTAACCAGACGGCTAGCACGCACCTCAGGACGAGTATGGAGAGCTGTTCCCAGTGACATTAACTCACCAATACGTTCATTCGGACGGATGCCGTGCCTCATGCACCAAACCAGTACATCCCTCATATCTTTCTCCTTCAATTTCTCCATTAGCTCCTTTACTGTCTCTGCGTTACTCACCTCCAAATCCGCCCTCACCGGCTCCTTATGTAAAGCAGGAGGAGTTGGCTCAAGTCCCCTGACTGACCCAACTATATACCCCGAGAGCCCCCCCCCAAGAAATTTTTGGGTTTGACTTGCGGGCTTCCAGCCTTGTTTCCGTGCTGCCTCCTCATATCGCCGCCTCTCCGCTTTCGCTGCCTCCAGCTCCGCTTTGGGGCGGCGACACTCCTCTGGTTCTGCCCAGGGTCCTTCTCCGTCTAGGATTTCCTCCCATGTCCATTCCTCCTTGTACACCTGCTGCTGTCCGTTAACCCGCTGCTTGATCCTTCGGTGGTGGGTGGTTCTGTAACGCTTGTTCTCCTCCTCTTCGTCCGAAGAGGAGGAGTAGGGATCAGACCAAAATGCAGCGGGTTTTGAGAACATAATGAATTTATTCAACCACTAAGACGAACACGAAACAACACTTGGAATAATTACAAAATAACAAAACGAACGAAGACAGACCTGAAATAGAGAACTTACATATAACACGAAGAACTCACGAACAGGAATAGACTACAAACAAAACGCTACAGTCCCGTGTGGTACGAACATACAATACAGACACGGAAGACAACCACCCACAAACAAACAGTGTGAACACCCTACCTTTATATGGTTCCCAATCAGAGGAAACGACAAACACCTGTCTCTGATTGAGAACCATATAAGGCTAATTACCAATGGCCTAAACATAGAAACACAAAACATAGAATGCCCACCCTAACTCACGCCCTGACCAACTAAACACATACAAAAATAACAGACAACAGGTCAGGAACGTGACATATATTTTATATTTGAAATTCTTCAAAGTAGCCACCCTTTGCATGATGACAGCTTTGCACACTCTTGGTATTCTCTCAACCAGCTTCATGAGGTAGTCACCTGTAATGCATTTCAATTATCAGGTGTGCCTTGTTCAAAGTTAATTTGTGGAATTTCTTTCCTTAATGTGTTTGAGCCAATCAGTTGTGTTGTGACAAGTTAAGGGTGTTATACAGAAGATAGCCATATTTGGTAAAAGACAAAGTTCATATTATGGCAAGAACAGCTCAAATAAGCAAAGAGAAATGACAGTCCATCATTACTTTAACCTCTCTAGGGTACGTGAGACGGTAGCGTCCCACCTCTTCAACAGCCAGTGAAACTGCAGGGCGCCAAATTCAAAACAACAGAAATCCCATCATTAAAATTCCTCAAACATACATGTATTTTACACCATTTTAAAGATACACTTGTTGTAAATCCAGCCACAGTGTCCGATTTCAAAAAGGCTTTACGACGAAAGCAAAACAAACGATTATGTTAGGTGAGTGCCTATTCACAGAATAACACAGCCATTTTTCCAGCCAAAGAGAGCAGTCACAAAAAGCAGAAATAGAGAGAAAATTAATCACTAACCTTTGATGATCTTCATCAGATGACACTCATAGGACTTCATGTTACACAATACATGTATGTTTTGTTCGGTAAAGTTCATATTTATATCCAAAACTCTGAGTTTACATTGGCGTGTTACGTTCAGAAGTTTCAAAACATCCTTTGATTTTGCAGAGAGCCACACCAATTTACAGGAATACTCATAAAAAACATAGCTAAAAGATACAACTGTTATGCATGGAATTTTAGATGCACTTCTCCTTAATGCAACCGCTGTGTCAGATTTCAAAAAAGCTTTATGGAAAAAGCAAACCATGCAATAATCTGAGTCAGCGCTCAGAGCCCAATCAAGACACAAATATATCCGCCATATTGTGCAGTCAACATGTCAGAAATAACATAAACATTCACTTACCTTTGATGATCTTCATTAGAATGCACTCCCAGGAATCCCAGTTCAACAATAAATGTTTGTTTTGTTTGATTATGTCCAAATTCCTACTTGTTGTTCTAGCGTTCAGTACACTTTCCAAACTCACGACGCGAGGGCAAGTCTAGAGGAAAGTACGGACGAAAAGTTAAAAAAGTTATATTACAGTCCGTAAAAACATGACAAACTAAGTATTGAATCAATCTTTAGGATGTTTTAACATAATTCTTCAATAATGTTCCAACCGGAGAATTCCTTTGTCTTCAGAAAAGCAAATGGAACGGGAGCGAACTCTCATGTGAACGCGCATGGTCAGCTCGTGGCTGCTGGCAGACCTCTGACTCATTCCCCTCTCATTCGCCCCCACTTCACAGTAGAAGCATCAGACAAGGTTCTAAAGACTGTTGACATCTAGTGGAAGCCTTAGGAAGTCTTAGGAAGCATTAGGAACATTACCAATATCCCACTGTATCTTCAATAGGAGCTGAGTTGAAAGTCGACCAACCTCAGATTTCCCACTTCCTGGTTGGATTTTTTCTCAGGTTTTTGCCTGCCATATGAGTTCTGTTATACTCACAGACATCATTCAAACAGTTTTAGAAACTTCAGAGTGTTTTCTATCCAAATCTACTAATAATATGCATATTCTAGATTTTATGGCTTTGTAGCAGGCTGTTTACTCTGGGCATGCTTTTCATCCGGACGTGAAAATACTGCCCCCTACCCCAATTAAGACATGAAGGTCAGTCAATCCGGAAAATGTCAAGAACTTTGAAAGTTTCTTCAAGTGCAGTCGCAAAAACCATCAAGTGCTATGATGAAACTGGCTCTCATGAGGACCTCCACAGGAAAGGAAGACCCAGAGTTACCTCTGCTGCAGAGGATAAGTTCATTCACTGCACCTCAGATTGCAGCCCAAATAAATGCTTCACAGAGTTCAAGTAACAGACATATCTCAACATCAACTGTTCAGAGGGGACTGCGTGAATCATGCCTTCATGGTCGAATTGCTGCAAAGAAACCGCTATTAAATACACCAATAAGAAGAAGAGACTTGCTTGGGCCAAGAAACACGAGCAATGGACTGGACCGTGGAAATATGTACTTTGATTTGGTGAGTCCAAATATGAGATTTTTGGTTCCAACTGCCATGTCTTTGTGAGACGCAGAGTAGGTGAACGGATGATCTCAGCATGTGTGGTTCCCACTGTGAAGCATGGAGGAGGAGGAGGTGTGATGGTGTGGGGGTGCTTTGCTGGTGACACTGTCTGTGATTTATTTAGAATTCAAGGCACACTTAACCAGCATGGCTACCACAGCATTTTGCAACGATATGCCATCCCATCTGGTTTGCGCTTAGTGGGACTATCATTTGTTTTTCAACAGAAAAATGACCTAACAAACCTCCAGGCTGTGTAAGGGCTATTTTACCAAGGAGGGTGATGGAGTGCTGCATCAGATGACCGGGCTTCCACAATCACCCGACCTCAACCCAATTGAGATGGTTTGGGATAAGTTGGGCCGCAGAGTGAAGGAAAAGCAGCCAACAAGTGCTCAGCATATGTGGGAATTATTTCAAGACTGTTGGAAAAGCATTCCAGGTGAAGCTGGTTGAGAGAATGCTGGGAGTGTGCAAAGCTGTCCTCAAGGCAAAGGGTGCATACTTTTAAAATCTAAAATATATTTTGATTTGTTTAATACTTTTTTGGTTACTACATGATTCCATATGTGTTATTTCATAGTTTTGATGTCTTCACTATTAAGCTGCAATGTAGAAAATAGTCAAAATAAAGAAAAACTCTTGAAGGAGAAGGCGCGTCCAAACTTTGGACTTGCACTGTATGTATGTGTTTATATAGGCCTAAGCTACTATATAAACTTCTATAGCATCTGAGTGTTTTGTTTCAGAACTAGCCTATGGATCACTAGATTAAAGTATCTCTATAACCGATAAGCCTACTGTTATCAAAGAGGCTGTGTAGAGTCACACAGTATTTTACATTGCCTGTGTATTTGTATGCAATCAGTTGTGTGTTGTAGGAGCTGCTTTCCCCCTCATTCATATTGCTGCTTGGGGAGTCCCTGTTGTGAAACCCAAAGGGATTGTCTCAAAAAAACAATTCCCATTCCACTCACATTTTTTGTGGCCCCCCCTCTTGATGGCAGAGAGAAAACGTGAGTTTTAATGTTAATTTTCTGCAATTCTACACATTTAGCCATGGGGCAGGCATAGAGAATATGTTGCAGGTTTTATGCAGTTCTACACATTTTGCCATGGGGCAGAGATAATGTTTTGCAGTTTTAAAGGTAATTTCCTGCTGTTCTACACATTTTGCCATGACTTATGTCATGGAATGATATCTGAGTGGGAGTGACTAGCAAAATCAATGGGGGCCCCCTGGAGGTCAGGGCCCCTGGGCACGTGCCCTGTATGTCCGGTTGGTATTCAGCCATGATTACTAAAAGTTTAGATAACTAGCTAGACTAACTTACCAATGTAAAAATTGTTAGCTGACATGACTAATTGAGTGACTGTCAGTTACTGACAAAACAAGAGAACTACTGATGCACAACCAAATTTCGAACTTGCACCTTGTGTCTTCTACTATTCTAACTCTCAAAATTAAGTTGAGACCCCCGCTGACTTTCTAAAAATACATTTTAAAAACGCTTATGACGCTTATGCCTGGAGCCGGCCCTGTGTGTGTGCGTGTGAGAGAGAGTGCGAGCGAGAGAGAGAACGTGTGTGTGCATACAATTTACAATTTTGCACACTAGAGTGTTTGTTTGGTGTTTATCTTTCTGTGCATGATGTGGTGCACGTGTGTGTATTTATGGAGGATTTGATGGTGGATGTGGTGGGGGAATATATTTCTACAAATGTGTCACTCTACAGCTAGCTGCTGCAGTAATTGAGCGAAGCTGTCATATTTGATTTCTGTACAATGAGTAAAATATTTGCTCCCTCCTACAGTTGTTCTGTAATGCACTGAATGTTCTGATGTAGAGGCTAATACACTCACTATCCTAAGATTTCACAACATCATGAGAGTCACAATTTGCTTGGAAGTCTAGGGACATCAGAAATAAGAAAAGCTAAGAAAGGTTGTTGTTTAAGGCAGTTGTCTACGGTTAAGTCATTTGTGGTTTTGAATGTGTTCATACAGTATGTTTTTATCTGTGTTGGTATATCTGATGGGCTTTTGTGTTGTGAATCTGAGGGCCTACAGTACACAGACTCACTGGTTCCAGCTATTCCTTATTTCCTAAGACTGCTGGAGACAATTATTCTTAACAGAGTGGTTGCAGATCCCAACTTTTCCTGGACCTTTCTTCCTGCCAACTAAAGGTCCGAGAGGTCTCTACAGTACGTAGATTATTTTTTTTGCATAGCTGCATAGCTCACTCTGCTGCCGCTTCAATGATCGGACGTCTTTTCCTGTTGTAGTCTACAAACTTCGACATGTTGCACATGATCGATATGTTGTTTAACAAACGTATTTGTCTGTTGGAACAGTAGGCTAGGCTATTGCAAACATAAGCACGACACAAACAGGCAGTCTAATTAGCAATTTCATGTTATTTTTTCAGAAGGGAGTACATGCAGCTATTTAGGCAGCATATCAAACACAAGCAAGACACAGACACGCAGTCTAAATAATGATTTAATGACATTTTTTCATCGTCATTGCAACATTGGCATGGTAGGGAGCAGAAAAGCAGTCAAAGTAGTAGTGTTCTTTTTCAGGATACAATATGGCAGCATAACTATAAAGATTACATCATCGCAAATGTATGTGTGTGGTTAAAAAGCAGATTGTTTTTCCCCAATGCAATGTGTAGACTGCGCCCTGCTTGTGCTGCTGCGGTATCCTTAGTTACAACAGACGGAGAAGGTTGCAGCCTATGTCCTAAATTACCCTTAGTAATATAAGGCAGAGACATAGGCTACATCATCATGTTGATCAAATTGGTTGAGGGTTCAGAAGAAGGTGAATAAAGAGAGAAAAGTGAAGGGTAAGTTGAGCAGCAGATACGTAAAAACAAAATAGTGTGTAAAATAACACATGCGCAGAACTTGAATCGGACCTTCAGCTCTAGGGAAAAAAGATCCAGGGGGGTGGGGCGGTTACGTACGGATCCGCAGCCTCGGCTTATTCTTAATGGCCGGATATTTAAAGTCATCCTCGAACCACAGGGCTCCATGCACCTCCAAAACCATCTCTAATCTTTTCTCTCTCTGACTCAGAAGGTTTGAACAGGGTTGGATGAATACAAATGAATATGAAGAGGGTTCAGTTTTACACAGTTCTACGGTGCAGACTTTTCCCATGAGTAAAGCAGTGAGGTGGCTATGTGAAATTAGAAGCACATTGCAATTAATTCACTGATCCAAGATAATGAGTGACGAGAAGAGATTTCTACACCGCACAAGAAATACATTGAGAAAGTGAGAGAGATGTGTGTGATCCAAAGCTAGATAGGATAAAAGTAATGAGAGGGGGTGGGATGGAGGGACACATGAAAAGCAGACAAAATGGATAGATGGAAAGATAAATCGCCAGTGAGGTGGAGGGAGACACTAAGGAGAGATACCCCATCAAGGAGGGGGAGATCGCTGTGAAAGTGGGGAGATAAAACACAAATGTGTGTGCTTTTTTATCCGTTCATGTGTCTGTGTGAGTGCATACGTGTGTGAGTGTGTGTGTGTGCTTGCTGTGTGTGTTAACATATGTGTGTGAACGTGTGCACGTGGGTGTGTGTCTGTGCTATGTGTGCCCGTGTGCATCCGTTCATGGGTGTGAGAGTGTGTGTGTGCCAGGAATGCGTGTGTACATGTGTAGTATGGCAAGGTCACGTGCAGGACAGTATGGTGCTGGTTTCCCTCTCCTTCCGTTGTTGAGGTCTGTCACTGCAGTGTGATAGCCTAGCGGAGGGAGTGAGGGACATGACAGTAGTGGCCCTCCCCGCCTGCCCAAATGATGCCCTGTCTGCAGGAGATAGATGGGATTCATTGAGCTCTAATTGCCTTCTGGAGAGATTTAACTTCATCACTTTAACCCTACTTAGGCCTCTCATATCTCTCATCTCTCATCTCTCATCTCTGTCTGTCTGTCTGTCTGTCTGTCTGTCTGTCTGTCTGTCTGTCTGTCTGTCTGTCTGTCTGTCTGTCTGTCTGTCTGTCTGTCTGTCTGTCTGTCTGTCTGTCTGTCTGTCTGTCTGTCTGTCTGTCTGTCTGTCTGTCTGTCTGTCTGTCTGTCTGTCTGTCTGTCTCTCTCTCTCTCTCTCTCTGTCTCTCTCTCTGTCTCTCTCCTTTCTGCTATTGTCTATCCTCTGTTCTTTTCTCTTTCTCTCCCTTTGCTCTAAAAATGTAACCTCTCTTGATCTACCCATATTTCTGTTCCTGTTTTTCTCTCCCTCTCCCCCTCTCTCCCTCTCCCTTGGCTTGTTCAGGCAGATGTTGAACTGTAATGTTACAATGGGACTCTGGCGTATGGTGAAATTGATCCATGGCATGCCCTGACACAAACACAGGCTTGATTGGATTACAGTTAACTAGGGGGGAGCACTGAACAGTGGGAGAAGACAAAATAGATGATGCAGAGCTGGAGGGGAGAGAAACAAAAACAAAACTACACCTCCGTCCCAACACCAGCAACCTGCTTATCTGGGACAAATTCATACATAAACACTTCCTAAAAGTGGCAAACTGTCTGCTAAAACTTTAGTTTTCATGTGGGGGGGGACATGGAATGACAAAGGGGGAAATACCACACCTGGGTTTCAAATACTTGTGAATTTGATTCAAATACTTGTTTGAGCTTGTCTGGTTTAATAAACCAACAGAAAAGTAGCCTACTAAAATTGCAAACCCGCCCATCTGGCACGCCAGGTAGACTCAAGCAAAGCTCAAAGTATTTGAATACATTTTTTAAGTATTTGAAACCCAGGCCAGGTCAGAAAAATACACAGGATTTGAATGCTTTTCTTGGAAAACAGTGCATTTTCTGTGAAGCTGGTTCTCACAATTTATGAGATTGTCATGTTTTTTCACCTAAAATGGCCATTTGTGCCCCAGACTGAACATTCACGTCTCATGACAGAAAGGTCGTCACAAACTGACGCCACCGTTGCTTAGCACCGCTTAGCACTTAAAACCCCTCAAGTAATGTGGGAGTAATTATGGGAAAAAAATGTATCCTAATGAATGTAATTATAATCCACTAAGTTATTGTTCAACAGCACTACATATCACATTGTGCTAGAATACACAACCTACCAGCATCATAATTTCTCTCCATGCAGCCTGCTATGCTTAAACCCTCTCCGTCATAGCTTGATTATACAGTGACTCAGTGGCGCCTGATTTGGATTCATTCTCTTTTTTAAAGAGGCTTGATTGCATTGCGGTCTTGATTGGCCTTATTGATGGGCTGGTACTTGTAATGGCTAAATGACAGACTTGGTCTCTCGGGCTGGGGATAGTTATGAGATGTGAGAAGGTTTTATAACGGATGCTAAAGCAACTTCCATTGACAACAATCTGATAAGCCGACACATGATAATGATGACACTGCCCCAGGACCCAAGGGTTACCTGGAGATCAAGGTCCTCTTCATCTATAGCTATCCTTAGGGGTTCCTTACTGTACCAGGGCCATTTTGGACAGGATTTGGGTTCACCTCAGGCATGTGGATGTGTTACTGGGTGGGTGAGTTGTGGGCTGTTTTGTGAAGGTGTTAGGCCAACTGTGTCCGTTTGTGTGAGTAAGGCAGAGAGAGAGAGTGGGAACCAAAGGCTCGTTTAAAGAGCAAATATTGGTATTTATAAGGAAATACAACATGTTGGTGATAGAAATGAGTAGAGTTGTAATTACAGAGATTACAGAGATTTCCATTGGAAATCTGTTTTTAATTGGTATTATAGCTGATACAGAAAGAGCTTTAAAGGTCTCAACATTTACATTATGAGGAGATCCTGAAAATATGGAGAGAGAAAACGAGCAAGAGAAGTTGGAGGCATGTTGGATGGAAAAGAGGAGAGAAGAGGAGGAGGGTTTGGGAGTGGTCAAATCAGAGCTGGATAGAGGGAGTGAATAGGGCTCAAACATTCCCCTCAAGCGATTACACGACTCAATATCCATCTGCACCTCTATACCTCCATCCCATTCATCACTCCTTCCCTACATCCCCCCTCTCTTTTTATCTCTTTCTGTCTCACTCTCACTTTCAAACAGGTGGATGGGATCCAGCAGTCTTTTAAACACAAGTTACCACAGATGCTTACCAATCTTCAAATGGGAGTGGGTTTGTGTGGTTTGGTGGTGGTGATGTGGGATAGAGGATACGTTCCTGTGTGAGGGTTTGAAGCAGTGGATGGTGGGATAGGCTGTGTGTATTGGTGGCACAATATGGCGTGTGTGTGTGTGTGTGTGTGTGTGTGTGTGTGTGTGTGTGTGTGTGTGTGTGTGTGTGTGTGTGTGTGTGTGTGTGTGTGTGTGTGTGTGTGTGTGTGTGTGTGTGTGTGTGTGTGTGTGTGTGTGTGTGTGTGTGCGTGCGTGCGTGCGTGCGTGTGTGTGTGTGTGTGCTCGTGTGTGACATAGCCATCCCTGAGGTGGGACGCAGTAGGCAGTGTGTGTACATATGAGTGTGTATATCAGTGTATGGTTGGGTGGTGGGGGTGTGCATTAAGCGAACTGAGCAGAAGTGAAAATGACAGGTGGAGCGTATTCTATTATTTTACTGTCAGATTTTTAAATAGCATATCCCAGTAGCGCTAAACAAAATAGCCGTAGTAAGAATATTTCTATTTACTATTGATGACTGTCCAGAGAAAATAGAGTGAACCGGGCAGCTACATTTCTTTTCTCATTTGGCTTCTTTGCATTGAGCTGGCAATAGCATGCTCTGTGTTGGACAGGCTGCTTTTTCTGCTAGGTGTTGGTTGGCTGCCAGGGAGGCTGCTGGCCCAGCTGGTGGCTGCTAGCGGTTAGCATTGTGGGATGAATTGAGTGGGAAAATTAAGCCTTTGATCGATTGTCTCACTGCGGACATTAGAAACACCTAAAACAGCCATGAGTCAGCAGTCTCTTCACTCTCTTCCCATCTCTCTCTCTTTCCCTAGCCCTCTTATTCTCTTTCTCTCTCGCGATCACTCTCTCTCTTCCTCCAACCCCCGTCTCTCTTTCTCTGTCCCTCCCCCTTACCCCCTCTCTCTGTCAGTACCCATCTATCAATACACTTTATCACTATATTTTCACTCTCGATTTAGTGGTGGTCTCTGTCCTTTTGCAGATGTCACACCATTTTGTCTCCCAAGGCCATTGCTGTGTGTGTGTGTGTCTTAATGAGAACCTGTCACATTGACAGCCGGATCTGTTTATAGATTTGCCTCCTGTGACAGTGGAACTATAGGAGCTTGACTAGCTGTCAGTCAACTCTCACCTATGCCATAGCAACAGAGCCCCATAACTGTAGTAGATGGAGCAGAGTTCTCGCTCTGGTTAGAGTGGCACACCTCTACTTAGGACCAATAAATACTGTTTTTTGTGTTTATTTGTTAAATCTGTCAACAAGACAGTGTGCACTTAATTCTATTATAAGTTCTAAAACAATGATTCTATCTGCTGGTTGAGTCTAGTAGTTCGATCAAATTGAACGTCATGAGCTCGATAGCCATAAGCAAGGTCTATTGGTTGCCTGCTAGGTGAGATGGTAGAACTTGCTATCTTTCTGAGAACAATGATGTGTGACTGGTACAAAGTTTGTACATCGATCTGAACAGAGTCAAACTAATGAAGGGGGCACAGAGGAACACACAAGGCTCTGATGTCACCCCCTGAGTCCAAATTAAGCTTTTGAATGGGTAATGAGGGGCCTCTTGTAGGCAACTGGGATCTTATTGGTTCCTTTGACTTTGGCCAAATCAGTTGATTGATTGCTTGTTTTTTGTTAGGAGTTTATGCTCCTGGTTGGGGAGATGTGCTGGATCTGCCATCAAACTTTAATGACCTCAGGGACTGGCATTTTCCCCTCGTTTCTCCTCTATTTGGGTTGTTGTTAAATAGAACATGAGGCTGGTTGTCTTCATCTCTTCCCCTATCCCCTCCATCTCTGTCTGGCCTGTCAATCACATGCCTGCTGGGCTTTGTGTCTGTTGTGTGTCACCTTGCTTCCAGCTATATTGTTCACTGTTTACTGCATACTTGGCTGGCCAAATAACACACACAGGCGAGTGCATTAGTATTTTATTGTATAGTCCAAATGATCACTTTTTATAACGGCACAGGGCGAGACCCAGATGCAGACACAGGAGGCAGATGGTTCGAGTCTCTGAAATGTATTAAACAACAAGGGGCAGGCAAGAGGCAGGTCGAGGACAGGCAAAAGTTCATAAACCAGGTCAGAGTCCAAACGGTACAAGGCGGCAGGCAGGCTCGAGGTCAGGGCAGGCTGAGTGGTCAGGCAGGCGGACTTAGTGTCAGGGCAGGCAAGAGGTCAGAACCGGGAGGACTAGAAAAACGGAGACTAGGAAAAACCAGGAGCTCGGAAAAACACGCTGGTACGCTTGACAAGACAAGACGAACTGGCAACAGACAAACAGAGATCACAGGAATAAATACACTGGGGATAATGGGGAAGATGGGTGACACCTGGAGGGGGGTGGAGACAATCACAAAGACATGTGAAACAGATCAGGGTGTGACACTTTTAGCACTCGGTGGTCTATAGCAACTTCCTATGAGAATAGGCTTTAGGTAAGGCAGATGAACCTGTAGCTATATTACTTCCACATCATCTGACATGAGATCGTCTCTCAGTCTAACAGGAATATTACTCTGGACATATATAGCATATACACCTCCTCCATTTGCATTCCTATCTTTTCTGTATATGCTATAACCATGTATAGCTACTACTGCATCATCAAAGGAATTATTTATGTGTGTTTCAGAGATGGTCAGAATATGAATGTTAGTAAGTTGTCAATTTCATGAACCTTGTTTCTCAGGCTACATACACTCAAAAGTTTGGGGTCACTTAGAAATGTCCTTGTTTTTGAAAGAAAAGCACATTTTTTTGTTCATTAAAATAACATCAAATTGATCAGAAATACAGTGTAGATGTTGTTAATGTTGTAAATTACAATTGTAGCTGGAAACAGCTGATTTTAATGGAATTTAATGGCTAATTGATCATTGGAAAACCCTGTTGCAATTATGTTAGCACAGCTGAAAACTGTTGTTCTGATTAAAGAGGTAATAAAACTGGCCTTCTTTAGACTAGTTGAGTATCTGGAGCATCAACATGTGTGGATTCGATTACAGGCTCAAAATGGCCAGAAACAAAGACCTTTCTTCTGAAACTCGTCAGTCTATTCTTGTTCTGAGAAATTAAGGCTATTCCATGCGAGAAATTGCCAAGAAACTGAAGATCTCGTACAATGCTGTGTACTACTCCCTTCACAGAACAGCGCAAACTGGCTCTAACCAGAATAGAAAGAGGAGTGGGAGGCCCCGGTGCGCAACTGAGCAAGAGGGCAAGTACATGAAGAGTGTCTAGTTTGAGAAACAGACGCTTCATTAGTCCTCAACTGGCAGCTTCATTAAATAGTACACACAAAACACCAGTCTCAACGTCAACAGTGAAGAGGCGACTCCGGGATGCTGGCCTTCTAGGCAGAGTTCTTCTGTCCAGTGTCTGTGTTCTTTTGCCCATCTTAATCTTTTCTTTTTATTGGCCAGTCTGAGATATGGCTTTTTCTTTGCAACTAGTGAAAAGGTTAATCCAGTCTTCTCTAATAAAAAAATGGATCTAATTTCTGAATCACGCTTGTAACGTCAGTAGGCTACAGTAGACTTGCTTCAGAGGGGGAGGTAGCCTACACACACACACACACACTGGCAAAGATTTTCAGCTGGCAGGCAGACACTGATTGAGGGCTTTGCAAGGCGCTTTGTTGCGTTTTTTGTGGGACTGAAAGAAATGCCTGTTAAGTAAATTAACATTATTAACCGCTTCCCATGCTTTTAAAATAACGGTTCTGTTCTGGAATAGTATAGCTTATTTTCGTTCCCGGTTCTGATTCTGATTCTGTTCCATTAAAAATTTTATTTTGCAATTTTCTGTTCTGTTCCCTGAACCGGTTTCAATCCCTGTTTAGAACAGGTGGACAGAGACAGATAGGCATTGTCTCACTTCAGTGTTTCTTCTGAGGCAACTTGTTTCCCTGTCTGGAAAAAAGGTCTCTGGCCCCTGGTCGGCTGGAGAGTTGATGTTTCACCTCAAATGAGCTAGATCGGCATGGTAACTACAAATAGTACTACTGGAAGTAGCAAACACAAGTTGTTGATCACAGCAGCAGTTATCTGAAGATGAACAGCTTGGCACTGCAGTTACAGGTTTTTCCTCTTGGTTACTGATCGCATGTAGAGACCTTACTATTTTCTCTTATCATTCTGTCTACCTCGTTTACGTCCATTTTCTCCCTGCCATTTCTCAACACCATCTAGCTCTCTCTCTCTCTCTCTGGCTCTGCCTCTTGGTACTCTCTTCATCCTCTCGCCTCTTGTCAAAAGGAATAACTTGAGTTTACCTCTCCTTACATTTTTACATTATTACATTTTTGTCATTTAGCAGACACTCTTACAGTTAGTGCAATAGTCTTAAAATAGCTAGGTGGGACAACCACATATCACAGTCATAGTAAGTACATTTTTCCTCAATAAAGTAGCTATCAGCAAAGTCAGAGCTAGAAAGCGGGAAAAGAGTCAAGTACGAGTGTTCGATTACGAAAGCGTTTTTTTGGAGGGGAGGGAGTGCTTTGAGTGCTCGGTTGGGGTGCAGGGTTTGAACATAGATAGGGAGGGGCAGTTCCTCTTGCTGCTCCGTAGGCAAGTACCATGGTCTTATAGTGGATGCGAGCTTCAACTGGAAGCCAGTGGAGTGCGCGTATGAGTGGGGGGGCTTGGGAGAACTTGGGAGAACTTGGGAAGGTTGAACACCAGGTGAGCTGCAGAATTCTGGATAAGTTGCCGGGGTTTGATGGCACAAGCCAACAGAGAGTTGCAGTAGTCCAGATAAGAGATGACGAGTGCCTGGATTAAGACCTGCGACGCTTCTTTTGTGAGGTAGGGTCGTACTCTACGGATGTTGTAGAGCATGAATCTGCAGGAGCGAGTCACTGCTTTGATGTCCATCATGTTGTCCATATCAATATAGGGTCACATAGGAACAACACCAATCTATCATTCTTGTTGTGTTCACGGACTGGAACATATTCAAGAACAACAACGCTCTGCCATTTCCTGTTGCTAAAATGCTAATAGTTCGCCCAACTTCAGTTTATCTAAATCGCTGTGAAATATATTTTCAATAACCAAAAATATTGTATTTTCAGCTGTTTGAAGCTGGTGTACAAAACCAACTTTAAAAGAAATTACTTTTTTTAACTAGGCAAGTTCGTTAAGAACAAATTCTTTTTTACAATGATGGCCTACACCGGCCAAACCCGGACGACGCTGGGCCAATTGTGCGCTGCCCTATGGGACTCCCAATCACAGCCTGTAATCAAACCACGGTGTCTGTAGTGACGCCTCAAGCACTGAGAAGCAGTGCTTTAGACCGCTGCGCCACTCAGCAGCCCAATTACAAAACTTAAGAACAGCAGGCATAGAAATAGCTCACATAGAACAGATCTTCCACTTCTTAGACGTGCTTTCAATGAAGATTGACAGATCTATAACTCATATTTCTATGTGAATTTGGTCAGGTTGCCCAAAAAGTTACATATTGCAGCTTTAAGCACTGCGCTGACCAGCTGTCCCCTGTTTTCAATTATATATTCAACCAATCACTAGAGCAATGCACTGTTCCTGCCTGTTTCAAATCCTATATCGTTGTTCCAGTCCCCAAAAAACGAAGTGTCCTGTCTGAACGACTACAGACCTGTAGTGCTCACCTCAGTCAGTCATCATGAAAACCTTTGCGTGCCTGGTACTGTCCAATCTCAAAACCATCACTGACGCCTCCCTCGACCCACTGCAGTTTGCCTACAGAGCTAACAGTTCTGTGGACGACACTGTCAACATGGGCCTACAAGACATCCTCAAACACCTCGATAACCCAAAGACATATGCAAAGATAATGTTTGTGGACTTTAGCTCTGCATTCAATACCATCAGCCCAGAATTGCAAAAAGACAAACTCTCCCAGCTGAACGTGTCCAGCTCCACCTGTCAGTGGATCACTGACTTCCTGACCAACAGGACGCAACACCTGAAGCTGGGAAATCACCTTTCGAACTCTTTATCCCTCAGCACAGAGCGCCGCAAGGATGCTTGCTCTCACCTCTACTCTACTCAGACTACACTAATGACTGCACCTCCAACAATGCATCAGTCAAACTACCCAAGTTTACAGATGACACCACCAGAGGTGGGACCAAATAACACTTTTTTTCGAGTCTCAAACAAGTCTCAAGTCACACGGTCCAAGTCTCAAGTCACAAGGTCCAAGTCTCAAGTCGAGTCACAAGTGTAACGTTCGTCTTGTGAATACATAATGATTTATTTAAATGACAGACGAAACACGAAAACACTAGAACACTCTACAAAACAATAAACGAAGGCAACAGACCTGAAACAAACGAACTTACATATAGACGAAGAACGCACGAACAGGAACAGACTACCTAAAACGAACGAACAAACGAAACAGTCCCATGTGGTATACACTGACACAGGAACAATCACCCACAAACAAACAGTGAGAACCTCCTACCTTAATATGCTTCTCAATCAGAGGAAACGACAAACACCTGCCTCTAATTGAGAACCATACCAGGCCACACATTAACCCAACATAGAAAACACATAACATAGACTACCCACCCCAACTCACGCCCTGACCAACTAAACACATACAAAACAACAGAAAACAGGTCAGGAACGTGACAGAACCCCCCCCTCAAGGTGCGAACTCCGGGCGCACCCCTAAAACTCAAGGGGAGGGTCTGGGTGGGCATCTGTCCGCGGTGGCGGCTCCGGCGGTGGACGAGGACACCACTCCACCATTGTCTTTGTCCCCCTCCTTAGCGTCCCTTGAGTGGCGACCCTCGCCCCCGACCATGGTCCAGGAACCTTCACCAACGCCCCTCTAAAATAGAGGAGACAACTCAGGACAGAGAGGTAGCTCAGGACAAAGAGGTAGCGCAGGACCAAGAGGTAGCTCAGGACAGAGGGACAACTCTGGACTAGTGGCAGCTCCGGACTGAGTGGCAGCTCCGGACTGAGTGGCAGCTCCGGACTGAGTGGCAGCTCCGGACTGAGTGGCAGCTCCGGACTGAGTGGCAGCTCATGACTGTAGGGCAGCTCATGACTGTAGGGCAGCTCATGACTGTAGGGCAGCTCATGACTGTAGGGCAGCTCATGACTGTAGGGCAGCTCATGACTGTAGGGCAGCTCATGACTGGAAGGCAGCTCATGACTGAAGGGCGGCTCTGGCAGCTCCTGACTGGCTGGCGGCTCTGGCAGCTCCTGACTGGCTGGCGGCTCTGGCAGCTCCTGACTGGCTGGCGGCTCTGGCAGCTCCTGACTGGCTGGCGGCTCTGGCAGCTCCTGACTGGCTGGCGGCTCTGGCGGCTCCTGACTGACGGACGGCTCTAGCGGCTCCTGACTGACGGACGGCTCTAATGGCTCGGGACAGACGGGCGGCTCTAATGGCTCGTGGCAGACGGATGGCTCAGAAGGCGCTGGGCAGACGGATGGCTCAGACGGCGCTGGACAGACGGATGGCTCAGACGGCGCTGGACAGACGGATGGCTCAGACGGCGCTGGACAGACGGATGGCTCAGACGGCGCTGGACAGACGGATGGCTCAGACGACGCTGGGCAGACGGATGGCTCAGACGGCTCTGGGCAGACAGATGGCTCAGACGGCTCTGGGCAGACAGATGGCTCAGACGGCGTTGGGCAGACGTCCGACTCTGACCTGCTGAGGCGCACAGTAGGCCTGGTGCGTGGTGCCGGAACAGGTGGTACCGGACTGGAGACACGCACCTCAAGGCTAGTGCGGGGAGCAGGAACAGGGCACACTGGACTCTGGAGACGCACAGGAGGCTTGGTGCGTGATGCCGGAACTGGAGGTACTGGGCTGGAGACACGCACCACAGGGAGAGTGCGTGGAGGAGGAACAGGGCTCTGGAGACGCACTGGAAGCCTGGTGCGTAGTGTAGGCACTGGTGGTCCTGAGCTGGGGCGGGAAGGTGGCGCCGGATATACCGGACCGTGCAGGCGTACTGGCTCCCTTGAGCACTGAGCCTGCCCAACCTTACCTGGTTGCATGCTCCCCGTAGCCCGTCCAGTGCGGGGAGGTGGAATAACCCGCACTGGGCTGTGTTGGCGAACCGGGGACACCATGCGTAAGGCTGGTGCCATGTACACCGGCCCGAGGAGACGTACTGGAGGCCAGATATGTTGAGACGGCTTCATGGCACCTGGCTCAATGCTCACTCTAGCCCGGCTAGTGCGGGGAGGTGGAATAACCCGCACCGGGCTATGAACACGTACAGGAGACACCATGTGCTCTACTGCGTAACACGGTGTCTGCCCGTACTCTCGCTCTCCACGGTAAGCCCGGGAAGTTGGCGCAGGTCTCCTACCTGACTTCGCCACACTACCCTTTAGCCCCCCCCCCCCCCCCCCCCCCCAATAAATTTTTGGGTGAGCCTCTCGGGCTTCCAGCCGCTCTGCCTTGCTAGCGCCTCATAATGCCGCCTCTCCGCTTTCGATGCCTCCAGCTCCGCTTTGGGGCGGCGACACTCCTCTGGCTCTGCCCAGGGTCCTTCTCCGTCCAGAATCTCCTCCCATGTCCATTCCTCCTTGACCCACTGCTGCTGTCACTGCTGCCCGTTAACCCGCTGCTTGATCCGGGTTTGGTGGGTGATTCTGTAACGTTCGTCTTGTGGTGCATGAACGGACCAAGGCGCAGCGGGTGATGAATACATAATGATTTATTTAAATGACAGACGAAACACGAAAACACTAGAACACTCTACAAAACAATAAACGAAGGCAACAGACCTGAAACAAACGAACTTACATATAGACGAAGAACGCACGAACAGGAACAGACTACCTAAAACGAACGAACAAACGAAACAGTCCCATGTGGTATACACTGACACAGGAACAATCACCCACAAACAAACAGTGAGAACCTCCTACCTTAATATGCTTCTCAATCAGAGGAAACGACAAACACCTGCCTCTAATTGAGAACCATACCAGGCCACACATTAACCCAACATAGAAAACACATAACATAGACTACCCACCCCAACTCACGCCCTGACCAACTAAACACATACAAAACAACAGAAAACAGGTCAGGAACGTGACAACAAGCAGGACAGGTCGAGTCTCCAGTCAAGTCCAAGTGATGCATTCTAAGAACAAGTCAAGTCAAGTTTTTGTCAAGTCAAGTAAAAAATACATATATATACAGTTGAAGTCAGAAGTTTACATACACTTAGGTTGGAGTCATTAAAACTCGTTTTTCAACCACTCCACAAATTCCTTGTTAACAAACTATAGTTTTGGCAAGTCGGTTAGGACATCTACTTTGTGCATGACACAAGTCATTTTTCCAACAATTGTTTACAGAAAGATTATTTCACTTATAATTCACTTTATCACAATTCCACTGGGTCAGACGTTTACATACACTAAGTTGACTGTGCCTTTATACAGCTTGGAAAATTCCAGAAAATTATGTCATGGCTTTAGAAGCTTCTGATAGGCTAATTTACATAATTTGAGTCAATTGACAACGCGTATTGCCTGTGTATATTTGGTAAATGTACTTGTGTATTATGTAATATATGGTGCATTCAAAATTGGATCACCAAGACCTGTAAATAAATGAGCACTTCAACCTGCCTCGCCTTCTGCTGATGTCATGCCCTTATGACTGCTATAAAGTCTATATTTTACAAATACATAATCATAATGTATTAGCCAAAATAAAAGTACTTGGCCCCTCCCAGGACCATACAATTACCCAATTGGCAATTAAACAATAAACTGGTTCTACAATGTAAAAGGCAATTTTCACAACCATTGTTACATTGGTATATACGTCTTAATCAGACGTAATAATATTTAGGCAATACATTTCTCTTATTCAACGTACTGACTCCAAAGTGTGGCGCGCAGGCTACGTAGCTTATTTCTATGAGCACTGGGGTGTGCCCTCCTATTACATACAGTGACTTGCAAAAGTATTCACCCCCCTTGGCGTTTTTCCTATTTTGTTGCATTACAATCTGTAATTTAAATAGATTTTTATTTGGATTTCATGTGATGGACATACACAAAACAGTCCAAATTGGTGAAGTGAAAAAAAAATAATACTTGTTTCAAAAAATTCAAAAAACAATACGTGTGGAAAAGTGGTGCGTGCATATGTATCCACCTCCTTTGCTATGAAGCTCCTAAATAAGATCTGGTGCAACCAATTATCTTCATAGGTCACATAATTAGTTGAGTAAAGTCCACCTGTGTGCAATCTAAGTGTCACATGATCTCAGTATATATACACCTGTTCTGAAGGTCCCAGAGTCTGCAACACCACTAAGCAAGGGGCACCACCAAGCAAGTGGCACCATGAAGACCAAGGAGCTCTCCAAACAGGTCAGGGACAAATTTGTGGAGAAATACAGATCAGGGTTGGGTTATAAAAAAATATCCGAAACTTTGAACATCCCACTGAGTAGCATTAAATCCATTATTAAAAAATGGAAAGAATATGGCACAAGAACAAACCTGCCAAGAGAGGGCTGCCCACCAATACTCATGGACCAGGCAAGGAGGGCATTAATCAGAGAGGCATCAAAGAGACCAAAGATAACCCTGAAGGAGCTGCAAAGCTCCACAGCGGAGATTGGAGTATCTGTCCACAGGACCACTTTAACCCAGACACTCCACAGAGCTGGGCTTTATGGGAGAGTGGCCAGAAAAAAGCCATTGCTTTTAAGCAAACACATTTGGTGTTCGCCGAAGGCATGTGGGAGACTCCCCAAACATATTGAAGAAGGTACTCTGGTCAGATAAGACTAAAATGTCATTTTTTGGCCATCAAGGAAAACGCTATGTGTGGCACAAACCCAACACCTCTCGTCACCCCGAGAACACCATCTCCACAGTGAAGCATGGTGGTGGCAGCATCATGCTGTGGGGATGTTTTTCATTGGCAGGGACTGGGAAACTGGTCAGAATTGAAGCAATGATGGATGCCGCTAAATAGAGGGAAATTCTTGAGGGAAGCCTGTTTCAGTCTTCCAGAGAATGGAGACAAGGATGGAGGTTCACCTTCCAGCAGGACAATGACCCTACGCATACTGCTAAAGCAACACTCGAGTGGTTTAAGGGGAAACATTTTAATGTCTTGGAATGGCCTAGTCAAAGCCCAGACCTCAATCCAATTGAGAATCTGTGGTATGACTTAAGGATTGCTGTACACCATCGGAACCCATCCAACTTGAAGGAGCTGGAGCAGTTTTGCCTTGAAGAATGGCTAAAAATCCTAGTGGCTAGATGTGCCAAGCTTATAGAGACATACCCCAAGAGTCGTGCAAAAGGTGGCTCTACAAAGTATTGACTTTGGGGAGTGAATAGTTATGCATGCTCAAGTTTTCTGCTTTTTTGTGTTATTTCTTGTTTGTTTCACAATAAAAAATATTTTGTATCTTCAAAGTAGTAGGCATGTTGTGTAAATCAAATGATACAAACCCCCAAAAAATCTATTTTAATTCCAGGTTGTAAGGCAACAAAATAGGAAAAATGCCAAGGGGGTGAATACTTTCACAAGCCACTGTACAACCAGAATGACTGAGACATAGGACACAAACACACAGAACTCTAACATAGCCCTGAAAATATGAACAAAGGAAACCATACATACAATTTAATAAACAGAACTTCTACCTCATGAGTCTTGCAAACATCGAAGTGCACATTAAACATCGCGCCCACTCAGAGGGTAAGAAATAGTAGGCTAAATTAAAATGTATCTTATCAAACATTAAACAAGTGTTGCAATAAACAGTACTGGGATGGAATGATGAAATGCTAGTAGGTCTATGCTAGCAATTGTTGATTGATGCCCAATTGCTCGTAAGCTTGCAAAGTAAACACTTAATATTCTTGATCGCCAAACAATTTTTGGAGCTGCATATTTATTTATTATGGCAATTCTGTCTCCCAATTCTGTCTCCCAATTCTGGCTCCCAATTCTGGCTCCCAATTCTGGCTCCCACAATTTGACGTTTGCGCTGCACCTGATCCTATAACTGTACAGTAAATCAGCAAACTGCTGACCAGTGTTGATTGACAGTTTGCTGATCCAATTAAAGGGTTGAGTGTGCGTTTCACTAGCCAATCTGTTGCAGTTTTTGTTGTTGTTGCAAGGTCGATGCTGCGGCTACTGACTGCGTGGAGAGTAATCCATGGAGACTGTCTCAAAATGAGCGACAACACATTACAAATCCTGGCCAGATAATTTCAGGTCATCAGTCTCAAGTCAAAGTTGAGTCCCGAGTCTTGAGGGTCCAAGTCAAGTCTCAAGTTATTTTATTATCTATCAAATCAAGTCTCAAGTCATCAAATTTGTCAGACTGGTTGGTCTCATCATCGACGGCAAGTCCATGTACCATGGAGAGGTGGACCGGCAGGTGGCCTGGTGCAGTCACAATATACCTGGAATTCCACACAGAATAAAACAAGGAGATGTTGGTTGACTTCAGAAAACGCCCCTCAAGATTGAAGACTCAGCTGTTAGCAAGGCTGAATCTTTCAAATTCCTTGGGACCATCATCGCCCACAACCTCAAGTGGGAGGACAACATCACAGCGGTCACCAAGAAGGTACACCAGTGTATGTACTACTTCCGGCAGCTGAAAAAACTCAAATCTCCCAGTCAAACCTGATTCGGTTTTATGCATCAATCGTTGAGTCCATCCTCACCTCCTCCATCACCACCTGGTTTGGGTCTGCGCCTGCAGGAAAAGTAATCGTCGACCCCTCCCACCCCGGTCACCACCTCCTCCAAAATTCCCTTCTGCCAGGCAGTTCAGGTCACTTATAACCAAAACCTCCCGCCACCTGAAAAGTTTCTTCCCCCGGGCTGTGGCCCTCATCAACCAGCCATCTGGCCCATAGAGACTAAAGTATTATGCACTCTATGCTGCATACCGTATCAAGCCATCTCTGAACTGCACACAAAATAACTGCACTATACAGCATTTACACTCTGTTTGTCTCTCTGCATTTAGATATATTCATACTGATACTGGAAATTTGTACATCCACTGTATATAAACCGTATACCCACTGTATATTTGTATATCTGCTCATTCCCTTATAGCTTTATGCTAACTCTACCTAGTTGTATGTAAACTTTGTTTAAACTTCGTTGTCTGTATTCTGTCTCTAAATGTTGTCTGTCACAAGCAGCACCATATCACCAAGTAAAATTCTGAGTATGCGTAAATGTACTTGGTGAATAAAGGTGATTCTGATCAACAATCATTGGCTCATCAATTTGTCTAAACATTAGCCTGTCGATGCAATCAATTGTTTCAATTAGAATGTTTGACCTTGCTGTCAGTTCAATCATGTATGCTCCCCTCAGGCTATTAGCTTTGTTGTAGTGCCGTAACTGCAGTTAATACATGTTAGCATGACACACTCATTCTATTCCTAATCATTCAGTGTCTTTCTACCTTCATTGTTTACATTAAATAGTCAAAAACAGCATTGTTCATTCCTGGTCCTGGGGACCTTTTGTTCTAGCCCAGTACTACTACTACTCCTAACACATGATTCAACTAATTTACTAATCATCAAGCCCTTGAATAGTTGAATCAGGTGTGTTTGTACTTGGCTGGAACAAAAGCCTGCATACACTGTGGTTCCCAAGGACCAGGTTTGAAGAACATTGGGAAAAACTCTAATACTTAGTGTGTCTCTCACTACAGAGCTTTCGCAAGAAGCCTGTTCAATAAATGGCATAGTAAAAAGTATGCTTCTTGTATGTGTAATCCATTTCTGTGTGATCAATCTTTAAATTATTGATCAACATGCATATGTCCATCCCCAGCCTAATTTAACATGATTTGTTGATTGCCTTCAATGCATCTATATCTTATCTTAGTTTCCAATGGAGGCCATTTCATATATCTACAACCTTTGTGACATTTCACACATGACCCTTGACCCCTTATACCTCCCCTTGGATCATGGAACATTCCATTCTTAACCTTTTGTCCGTAACGTTATGCGTCACACAGATTTGTGTATTGATTTGCTTAATGTGAGGATTGTTAAAAGTAATTTAAATGTCACTTGAAGGGATAAGCATTAAAATATATTTTAGGCTATTTCTTTATCACAACTGACATCTATTTTTGTCATTGGATTTTGTTTGTCAACAAAATGTATTTTTCCATATCACCTTAACTATCTCTGAAGAAAATGGGTTTCTGAGATAATTGGTCAATGTAGTTTTCTGTTATTCTTCGAGGTGAGACAGAGTATTGATATTGAAGTTTGAAGGACTTCATGGTAAATGTGGTTGTGTTTAACCACCATTGAGATATCTTTGTCTCTGTGATAGGGTGTGAAAACAATTGTTCTTGTCATGTTTTTATTGTCCCTCTGTGACCAAATCAATATCTCATCCGCTCACATAGTGGTGTAACCCAGTGTTTCCCAACTCTAGTCCTCGAGTGCCCCAACAAGCACACCTGATTCAACTTGTCAACTAATCATCAAGCCCTCAATGAGTTGAATCAGGTGAGTTTGTCAGGGCTCCAACACAAATGTGTGCTGTTGGGGATAATCAAGAACTGGAGTTGGGAAACACTGGTCTAGACAGGCAAGGCCATCCATTCAGCACTATACTATAGGCCAACCTTTAAAAACGTTACAGCAATATGTGTCATCATCGTTAGCATACTATACTGTTACAGCCTCTGTGTGCGTCCCAAATGGCACCTTATTACCTACATACACTCTTAGCAAAAGAATGTCTATCTAGAACCCTTTGAAAAATATTTTTGGGTTCCAGGTAGATGGAACCCAAAAGGGTTCTACCTGAAACCAAAAAGAGTTCTACTTGGAACCAAAAAGGGGACAAACGAAGAACCCTTTTGGAACCCTTTTTTCTAAGAGTGTAGTGCACTACTTTTGACCAGAGCCCATATTGGGAATTGGGTGCCATTTAGGACTCAGAATATACAGTATGTGTCTATTATGAATGTCAAAGTCATTTTCAAACATCATACATTTTCATCATCTTACCATCCATACAAAACGTATCTTCTTTTTCGTTATATCTCCCTTCCCTTGTTCCATGGTCACAACCTTTCAAAGAGAATGTGTCTACATAAATACTAAGCCCAAGTTGCAGGCAACTTTTAAAGGTTGCAACAAATCACCTCCCAGAGAGCTTACACAGTGACAGGATGTATCACAACAGAGCGACTTCATTCCAGGTGTTCTGGGGAGTGAGTGCGTGTGTGTTCTCTCTTGTCTCATGCCCGTTAAAATGGCAGATCGATGATGCCTTACATTGATGTTCCAGCCACACCTCAAACACCACGGATCCCATTACTGGATTACGAGGAACAAGGTTCAACATAATGACTTTTTTTACTTTGTCTGACTGCGGCTTTAAACTGGAGACATGATGGGAGAAGAGAGCAGAGGAGAGGCAAGTAGAGGATAGCAGAGCAGAGCAGAGCAGAGCAGAGCAGAGGAGAGGAGAGGAGAGGAGAGGAAAGCAGAGGAGAGGAGAGGAAAGCAGAGGAGAGGAGAGGAGAGGAGAGGAGAGGAGAGGAGAGGAGAGGAGAGGAGAGCAGATGACAGGAGAGGAGATGACAGGAGAGGAGAGCAGAGCAGAGGAGAGTAATGCAGATTACTTCACAGCTGGTAAATTCCCACCTCCAATTTGGTTACGAATGCAGCACTAGTCCGTTATAGCCTAGTTTGTTAAATAGCCCACAGAAACAAAATAACAAATTGTAGATAGACCTATCCCATATTTGCTAAATATGTTAAACATGTTTGCAGTCCACATTGTTCTAAGTACACTAAACAAAAATGTAAACGCAACATGTAAAGTGTTGGTCCCATGTTTCATGAGCTGAAATAAAAGATCCCAGAAATGTTCCATACTGTACGCACAAAAAAACATATTTCTCTCAAATGTTTTTAATAAATTTGTTTACATCCCTGTTAGTGAGCATTTCTCCTTTGCCAAGATAATCCATCAAACTAACTGGTGTGGCATATCAAGAAGCTGATTAAACAGCATTATCATTACACAGGTGCACCTTGGACCTCCACATCTGGTTCTTCACCTTCGGGATCGTCTGAGACCAGCCATCCGGACAGCTGATTGAAATTGGCATATGGGTGCATGTTTTTAAGGACACACCTCAAATACACTACATGACCAAAAGTATGTGGACACCTGTTTGTCGAACGTCTCATTCCAAAATCATGGACATTAATATAGAGTTGGTCCCCCCCTTTGCTGCTATAACAGCCTCCACTCTTCTGGGAACATTGCTGTGGGGACTTGCTTCCATTTATCCACAAGACCATTAGAGAGGTCAGGCGCTGATGTTGGGCGATTAGGCCTGGCTTGCAGTCGCCGTTCCAATTCATCCCAAAGCTGTTCGATGGGGTTGAGGTCAGCGCACTGTGCAGGCCAGTCAAGTTCTTCCACACCAATCTCGACAAACCATTTCTGTATTGACCTCGCTTCGTGCATGGGGACATTGTCAGGCTGAAACAGAAAAAGGCCTTCCCCAAACTGTTGCCACAATGTTGGAAACACAGAATCGTCTAAAATGTCATTGTACGCTGTAGCATTAAGATTTCCCTTCATTGGAAATGATGCAAACAATTATATTGATGGAAGCAACAATCTATCCGCAATATTAAAGCTGATCCACCCCCTAAGTAGATTTCCCTTCACTGGAACTAAGGGGCCTAGCCCGAACCATGAAAAACATTATTCCTCCTCCACCAAACTTTACAATTGGCACTCTGCATTGGGGCAGGTAGCGTTCTAATGGCATCCGCCAAACCCAGATTCATCAGCTGGTGAAGCGTGATTCATCACTCCAGAGAACGCGTTTCCAATGGCGGTGAGCTTTACACCATTCCAGCCAACACTTGGCATTGAGCATGGTGATCGTAGGCTAGTTTAGCTGCTCGGCCATGGAAACCCATTTCATGAAGCTCCATGACGAACATTTCACGGCTGATCCGTTGTTGCTCCTAGACGTTTCCACTTCACAATAACAGCACTTACAGTTGACCGGGGCAGCTTTAGTAGGGCAGAAATTTTACGAACTAACTTGTTGGAAAGATGCCATCCTATGATGGTGCCGCGTTGAAAGTCACTGAGCTCTTCAGTAAGGCCATTCTACTGCCAATGTTTGTCTATTGGGATTGCATGGCTGTGTGCTTGATTTTATACAGCTGTCAGCAACAGGTGTGGCTGAAATAGCCGAATCCACTAATTTGAAGGGGTGTCCACAAACTTTTGTATATATAGTGTATTTCAACCCCTCCCACCTCAGCTCAAGCGAGCTGATGTTAGACAGATAAATTGCAGAACCTGGCGTAAGGGGTGCGAAATGCCAGTGTGCCAGTTTTAACATGACGAAATTGCAAACTAACCTGCTTTGATTCTTGCGACTCCTTAGCGCCAGCTGAAAATAGAGCCCTAGATCTCTGGTCCTTTGTCTTGTAAACATGTGACAGCCTTTTTGAAACAACCTTTAGCCAGCTACAGCAGCCACTTAAAAGCTAGCAATTGGATGGTGTGGGTGGGTGGGGATATTTCAAGCTAAGGAGTTAGTTTAACCAATTCTACTGGGTTGCATAAGGTTCTGAGCATAATGCAGAACCGTATGTCTGTGAGTGAATCCAACTTGAAAGTCAATATGTGCCAACTAGGACAACATAAGATGGAGGGAGGCAGGGCAAGGCTCCCGAAGAAACAGACAGAAGAGCGAAATGAGATGGGCGGATGCTGCTGCTGGGTCCTCCATCCCCGTTAGCCTTGTTTATGTGCCACTGTCTGTGGATCATTCGTCTTCATTACGTGTCTCTCTGAAAACTATTGACTGCCACACTCGGTTGGGCCTGGGCTAGGTCGACAAGCCCCGCGAGCTCTCCAACGCAGCCCAACGAGGAACACTGAAACCTGCTCATTATCATGGCAAACCTCTCCTCTCGTTAGCTATCCACAGTTTTACACGGGTGGTGAAATTAAGTGAAGAAAGGTTTAGAGGGTGTTTAATGGTTTTGTAATTTTTTTTTATTGTGTTTCACCTTCTCATGGTTGTGCATCACAATCGTCTGTGGGCAGAGAAAGACTACTCATATGTAGATTAATCATCACCAAAATCATTGGAAAAGTGCTTGTCTTGTATCTGGACATATATTATGAGTATTTTTTTGCTAAAAGCAGGCTTTTTCATAATGTATGTATGTTATCTGACCTAGTTAATGGAGGATGTATGTTGTGTAAGGATGAACCGCCCACCCACTCACTCAGAGTGTGAGCAGTGAGATATGCAGCTCCTCCTTACTGGTGCAGGGATACAGCCAGGCAGAACTATACAGAAGGTAGGGAGTTCTGTAGGCCAATATCTCCCTGATGGCTTGTTTAAAAGCTGTGGGCTGTTTGTGTTACCTCCATCTGTTCACCCCTCACTGCACAGCACACACACACACACACACATACACACACACACACACACACACCTATTAACTCCGTGCCACCCTCGGAGAGAGGAAAGTACTCCCACCCCCAGAACTATTTCCACTGCCTCCATGACACATGTTGTTGTCTCAGCTCTCATCATACATCATACCTCTAGCCTAGTCTATACAGTCAGCTGCCAAGAAAACTGATCACACTGTTACTGTTGTTTCTTCTCATAGCTGCACTCTATTTCATGAAAAATAACATGTTTGTCATACATTTGTTGTTGGAGACTTAGGATGTGCTATATTTGAATGTGGTGATACTAGCTAAACTGAGCAATTCCCTCTCCCTCTCTCGCCACAGAATTTCCGAGAGCTGCACACCACTCAATCACCCTCATTGGGGTCCCGTCACAGCCAAGAGAAAGGGAGAGGGCGGGAAATGGGCTGGCGTGGCCATTGCTATGCGTGAGCGAGTGCCGCGGTGTCCATGGAGACCGAGGTCTACAGCAACCTTCTGGAGACTAGCGATGGGCAGGGGACGGGGCTTCTGGAGGGAGGGGACTCGCTGGGGGCTGAGGAGGGCTGGAGCCCCCCCTTACCCCTGGGCTTTCAGGTGTCCCTCACCAGTGTGCTGATGCTGGAGCTGGTGCTGGGATTCAGCAGCAACCTGACCGTGCTGGTGCTCTACTGCGCCCAGTCCAACCTGGTCGACTCGGTCAGCAACATGGTCACGGTCAGCCTGCACGTGCTGGACATCCTGGTGTGTGTGCTGTGTCTGCCGCTGACTGTGGCGGTCATCCTGCTCCCAGCAGACGGTAGTGGCGGGGGCAGCCTGGCTACGCTGTGCTGCTTCCATGAGGCCTGCGTCACCTTCACCAGTGTGGCCACGGCCATTAATGTGCTGGTCATCAGCCTGGACCGCTACGACATCTCCGTCCGGCCAGCCACACGGCTGTTGACCCCGCGGCGAGCTGCACTCCTCCTGGCCGCTGTCTGGGCCATGTCATTGGCCGTCTTCTTCCTGCCCTTCCTGGAGGGGGACTTCTTCTTCTCTGGGGTGGAGGTGGAAGACAGCGAGGGAGGAAGAGGAGGGGGGGAGATGGACATGGGGGATCTAACCTCTGGCCCAGAATCTGACCCTGAGACCCCTACTGGGCTGACCCCCACTCGGCTAAACCCTACTGGGCTGACCCTCACCCCCTCCTCCCCCTCTACTCCCTACTATTCCCACCACCTGCCGCCAGTGTGGCAGAATCGGACATTGCTGTGTGTAGGGGGGCAGGGCTACCACACGGGGCTGGCCATGTACTACCACCTTCTTCTGCAAGTGCCCTGCTTCTTCATCGCCGTCATTGTCATGCTGTTCACATACTACCGCATCCTGCAGGCCCTCAACATCCGCATCGGCACCCACATCAAGAGGGGCCCACGGGCCTCCAATAAGGACTCAGGCTGCAGGATCCGCAGGCGGAGACGAAGGAGGAAGGGGCTGAGTCTGGCCACAGAGGGGGGAGGTTCCTCCAGCCAGAACCAGCACCTCACCCACCCGCCCCTCATTCCATCTCCCACCCCCACCTCCCCCCCACCCTTCTCCTCTATGCCCCTGGTCATCTCTGACAGCGGGGCCACGGGGGTCACCAACACCGCCGCCACCACCCCCATTGCCACCACCCCAGCGACCCCTGCCTCCCAGGCCCCTACCTCCACTGACGCCATCTCCCCCCCGCCGGTGGCGGCAGACCGCCCAGGTGTCCAGGCCTCTGTGTCAGCCATCATTGCCTTGAGGCGGGCCGTGAGGCGTCACCGAGACCGGCGGGAACGCCAGCGGAGAGTCTTCAAGATGTCCCTTATCATAATCTCCACCTTCCTGGGCTGCTGGGCTCCTCTGTCCATGGTCAACGTGTTGATCCTGTGCCTGGGCCCCAGTGACAGCCTGGTACGTGTGAGGCTCTGCTTCCTGGCCATGGCATATGGCACCACCATCTTCCACCCGCTGCTCTATGCCTTCACCAGACAGAAGCTGCGTAAAGCGCTGAAGACCCGTGTCAAGAAGAGGGTGGTGTCCCTGCTGCAGGTGGACCCAGCACCCAGCGGGGGAACTGTTATTCTCAACTCCTGGGTGGAGGGGGGAGGACAGAGGAAGGGACGCAAGCCTCGACTGGAGGGCAGTGACGCCACCAGTAACTGTCTGACAGTGGCTGTGAGAGAATGAGAGGGTGTGTGTCTGTGTGTATGTATGTGTGTGTGTTTGTTTGTGTGTGTGTCTGTCTGTGTCTGTGTGTATGCGTACATGTGATAGTTGACAAAGGTCAGGTGACATCATTAGCTCCTCCCTCCATCCAGGAGGGCAGGTGAGCCCAGAGCTCTAATTAATGTCAGACCTGCTCTGTGATATACACAGCTCCTCATTAGTCCCCCAGGCAAGATGCCTGCTCCGTCTCCATGGCAACACCAAGCTACCAAGCAATATGTGACATCACCTGCTCCACCACAACCTTAGTTACTTTATATACATTCCAGTACAGGTAAACAGCAACAATCCACACAATCCATACATGCATGCACATTGATCAACCTGTAGTCATTCACGGAGCAAGTAAGCACACAATATATACCTGCACACAGAACTCAGTGAGAGTCAATATCCAGTGACATTTTATAATTTGATTAGTCATGCCTTAATTCAGTTCCTAATTGATTCCCATTGTTCTGAATGTTTTACTGTATGTGTATTGTGTTTACAAGAATGTAGTGTGTGTGTGTGTGTGTGTGTGTGTGTGTGTGTGTGTGTGTGTGTGTGTGTGTGTGTGTGTGTGTGTGTGTGTGTGTGTGTGTGTGTGTGTGTGTGTGTGTGTGTGTGTGTGTGTGTGTGTGATCATGTGCAATAAACAGTGGCTGAGCCTCCCCAGAGAGGAAAAGGCAAAGCGAGAAAAATCTGTTCACGAAAATAAGACTACGAAGTGAGGAATTTTTGTATTGAGGTCAATGAGAGAGTGTCAAATTTGGTCAACAAAAAATTTAATTGATCATTTGCTACATGAGGCTTATTTGATCGTATTAAAGTTTCGAAGTGGTTAGGTTGTTAAGAATTCACTGATATAAGTGGACGCACGTGGCATCTTGGCACGTGAGAGCGGTCACTTGACTATCTTATCAATATAATAGATAATCTTTGACCTCCCTGAGGATGTGAACAAAGCATTGTGGGATTGTTCTCATGCTTGTTCTCATGGGCTAGACTACAGTAGAGGGAAGGACTTCACCTGTTGATTGACTGCAATGCCCTGTTGCCATGGCGATATGGGTGGAGTACCTGACATGATACCTGCGAAGATAACCTCCTAACCATGTAGAACTGTAACCATGTGATTAGAACATGTTCATTTACTAGTGAAATATACATTTTATAGAGGACTTTTAGGAATCAAAGGGCAATATTTGGTAACCCTCACAACTGTTTATCAATGGGACAAGTCAACAGAGTGGAACACCGCTGTGAACCACCCCAGGCCCCAAAGATAAACAGGTCCTGGAGCAGCTCTTGGGGGTTGTTTTCTCTCTGTGTCTCCCTCCTCCTCAGGGATTTATATCAATCTCCCTCTGAAGCATGTTGAACATCAGTCACACCCTTGGACCAGCCCTCATTCACTTATTCTGATAGGTATTAGCTTAGTTATTGCCATGCAGGTAGGCTACATATGATCAACAGTTTGGGTAGACTATGTATGGCTCTCAAGTGTGAAGGAGTTTTTTCAGGCTTGTTTGTTGGGTACTATAATATAGGTCATTTTTCTCTCCCCTTGTTCCCTCTTTCTTCACTTTGGAGCCAGACGGAAGGAATGGATTTCTGTGTATTTATATATATGTACATGATCAGGGATGTAAATACTCTAATATCTAGCTCTTAGGGGTTTGAGTGGAAGGAGTGTTTTGGGTTGCAGCAGTCATCTGTTGGCCATAATATCAGCCGTTGTAAGTGAGGGTGAGAAGACAAACGTGGAAGAGCTCAAACATCTAAATGTATTGTGTTTCTGTATATGTGTACTGTACATTTATGGTCATGTATATAGAGATATGATAGTATTGTATATTATTTATACTGTGTTATTGTATTGTATTTCTTATTAGAAAAGAACAAAGTCTGTATTAAAGAAATTGACTATTTACTGTATGCTTTTGTGCCAATCATTTGTTTAAATGGATCATGTAAGTGTTCAAGAGTCAATTTTTCTAACTTAAATTCCCTGAATTTATTCCTTACAAATATCCACATAGGACTATATTCACACACTCTCAACAACTGTCTCCTATCTGATAGAACAGTTGATATTTTTAACCGCACACTATTAGAAAAAACGGTTCATAAAGAGTTATTAGGTTGTCCCTGTAGCACACACTCTCACTCATCACTGCTCCTGAGCTGCCACGTGCACATGCCAACATGCACGCATGCTTTCTCATTTACATAGTGAGTAGCTTACAGAGAGATAGAGGGAGGAGCTTGAACGTGTGTGGGAGAGAGAGCACATCCAGTCCCATCATGCACCTGTCTTCCTGTCAATCAACTCTGCACAGCTATTGTAATCTCCTGTCTAGACTACCATCAACCCCCTGCAACCTATCCAGAATGCCACAGCCCATCTGGTGTTCAACCTTCCCAAGTCCTCCCATGTCACCCCGCTCATACGCACACCACTGGCTTCCAGTCGAGGCTCGCACCCACTACAAGACCATGGTGGTTATCTACGGAACAGCAAGAGGAACTGCCCCTCGCTACCTTCAAGCTATGCTAAAACACTACATTTCAACCTGAGACCACTTCTGGTCTCTTGGCCATCTCACCCCTATGGGGGGTGAACCCGCTCAGCCCAGTCAAAGCTCTTCTGTGTCCTGGCACCCCAATTGTGGAACCAGCTTCCCCTGAAGCTAGGACAAGGAGTCCCTGCCCATCTTCTGAAAATGTCTGAAATCCTACCTCTTCAAAGAGTATCTTAAATGAATCCCAGTTAGTGTTGACTGGCGTTGACAGCGTTCAGGATTGGTGTTGTTTGATGGTTAGTGTGAAGAGCTCTTATAGGACCTAAAGGCACTCAGTATGATGCATGTAATGAGTTTGAAAATAATTAATTGACTGATGTCATTTCCTTTAAGACCAATCTCAGTTACAATTTTCATCTAGTTGATTAATATTTATGACAGCACTCTGTGAAAAGTGGTTCTTCCAATTTGACGACATGGGGCAAAAAATATTAATCATGAACAAGTTATTGACATGCAATTTCTATTAATATTGCAATGAGTTTGACACACAAAGAAAAACGTAATTGATTACCAATGTAACACCACTCTACATGCTCAAACAAACAAATCCATTCTAAAAGCTTTAACAAGGTATTTTGTTTCATTTGAAAACAGCATAACATTTAGTCAAATCAGATTGTGCGTGAAATATAAATGATGTGTCTGATTAAGGCCCCAAGTTTGCTAGGTTTGTCACCAATGTTTTGTGCAGGCTAACGTAGCAGACGTGAGTCAGGCTCACAGTCTCGTGATGAGGGAGTCCTGCTGTCTGACTTCAAAATCAACCTTGTAAAATGGCAACCAACACGCAACCATTTCAAACATTTTACTGAGTTATAGTTCATAGAAGGAAATCAGTCAATTGAAATAAATAAACTAGCCCTCAATTTATGGATTTCACATGGCTGAGCAGGGGTGCAGCCATGGGTGGGCCTATGCCCTCTGACTCCATTAAATATTACAGTAAAACCATGTTCAATCAAGCATTATGGGTATGGCTGACTGATATCAAGAAAGTGAATATCAAAGCAAGTATTATTTAATAACTTTGTAAAATGAATGGATACACATACAAGACATAAAACATAAGTTACAAAGCAATACTGACATAAACTAAGCATAATTGTAGGCATATAGATCCTAAGGTTTACTTTCAAGACAAAGCATGAAGAAAGAGAATGCCTAGAAGCCTAGGAAATTACATTTGATTATACAACCTTCATCCATGGACAGGCTGCAGGTTAAGAGACTGAACAAAGAGTGTAATTTCATTATATTTATAACATTTGAAAATGTAACTTTTTCAAACCAAATCCAACCACCACCATTAACCAATCAAACGATACCAAGTTTACAGTAACCTGACCACCCAGGCCCAATCTCCACAGGATGTTACAGCATCTAATGGCTGGTATGGAGGATGAGACCAATGTAAATAAGACAGAATTCCTGAGAGGACAATACAATTCCTTTGGATAGAGTAATTTAAAGTTCACCCCGTGCAGAAACAAATTACCACAGAGATCATACATCCATATAGATGGCATAAAAGTTATCCTACAATAGCCCTACTCCATTCTTCACCCCTTGCTAGCCCACTCCCTCTTCTTTCTCTGATCCCTAAATTTAGCATCTCTGTCCCAGATTCTAACAGTATTTACTGCTGACTGCAGCCACTCTGCTCTTCTTTAATAAAAATATGTTATCCCTTCCTCCCTCTCTACGATGCTGTGACAATAGGAAGCTAATGAAAATGAATGCTGGTGTGTTCAGGTAAACTTGCCCTCTACTGACACCTTCCACTACTATACACTCCAACTCACCTCTCCTCTTAACACCCTCCTTACCTTATTAAGCCAGATTGTTAACGTCCAGTATGTTGTTGTTTTGTATTTGTGTGGGTGTGCATGTGTGTGCACCATACTGATATGGTTACGCGACAAATAACAATAAGGATTTTTACCCCTCTGTTAATCCTATTAGTTCCCTTCTCTATACCTAACTCTGTCCTTCATCTCATCTCATCCCTTTCCTTCTCTTTCCCCCCTTAGTCTTTGTTCCTCATCTCTCTCATCTCTTATGCCTTCCAGAACAAAGGAAAACCTCTGCAGTGCCTATATAGGAATGAAAGTCACCTTGGGGGAGAGAGAAACGGGAGAGGTAGAAAGAGAGGGAGAAAAACAGCAGAGAGAGTGTGTGTTAGAGTGAGAGAGAGAAAGAAAGAAAAGAGAGAGATTGGCAAGAATAGAAGCAGGAGAAAAAGAGAGAGAGAGAGCGAGAGATAGGGAGGAGTGGGGAGCACGGATGCGAAGAAAGAGAAAATAGGAGGGGAAAGTGGGATTAGTGGGAAAGGCAGGAAGACTGGAGGGGAGGGAGAGAGAGGAACAGGACACAGTGAGTAACAAAGAGAAAGCACTGCATAGCCCCCTCCATTAGAAATGCAAGTCTCTGCTTTAAAGGTCTAATGCAGCCATTTTCATCTCAATATCAAATCATTTCTGGGTAACAATTAAGTACCTTACTGTGAATGTTTTCAATTAAAATGGTCAAAAATATACAAAAATCGCTTCTTAGCAAAGAGCAATTTCTCAAGCAAGATTTTTGCTAGGACTGTCTGGGAGTGGTCTGAGTGGGGAGTGGAAAATTGAAAACTAGCTGTTATTGGCAGAGGTTTGGAACTATCTTTCTTATTGGTCTATTAACTAATTTACTACTTGATTATGTCAGCAGGCAGGCCAAAACTCCATCCAACCTAAACAGATTGAAATTTCTTTTCAAACCGCTCTTATACCAAAAGGGCGTTATCATAATGTTCACAATTTCACAGTATTATTCCAACCTCATACTGTGGAAACATACACTGAGTATACAAAACATCAAGAACACTCTTTCCATGACATAGACTGACCAGGTGAATCCAGGCGGAAGCAATGATCCCTTATTGATGTCACTTGTTAATTCCATTTCAATCAGTATAGATGAAGGGGAGGAGACAGGTTAAAGGATTTTTAAGCCTTGAGACAATTGAGACATGGATTGCGTATGTGTGCCATTCAGTGTGAATGAGCAAGACAAAAAATTTAACTGCCTTTGAACGGGGTATGGTAGTAGGTGCCAGGCGCACCGGTTTGTGTTAAGAACTGCAACGCTGCTGGGTTTTTCACGCTCAACAGTTTGCTGTGTGTATCAAGAATGTTCCGCCACTCAAAGGACATCCAGCCAATTTGACACAACTGTGGGAAGCATTGGAGTCAACATAGGCCAGCATTCCTGTGGAATGCTTTCGACACCTTGTAGAGTGCAACTCAACATCAGTGTATATAAAACACAAAAAAATCTAGTTTTTGAGTGCACTGGGCCTTTAATGAATTTAGAGATAGAATAAACACTTATGGTTAGAGTCAACACTGGATGAGAATGTAGATGCATAGTGATGCATCTGTGAGCTAAACCACCACCCCCACAACTACCGAAGCTCTCGCCTGTAACAGCATATAGCCTAAGCATGGCAATGCTCCTACGCATGTACCAACCACAGGCTGTGGGAAAAACTAGAAAGGTAGACTGTCAGCAAGGCCATTTTCATTAGAATTTGCCTATGGAGAGCATGTAGCCTAGAAAAGTAGGTCAGACAGGCCAATTCCACCTAGGCTTGCTTTGTAGGCCTATTGATTTTTTATTTACACCCAACTTACACCCACAATCAAAGAACAGATTTACACAACTGTGTTCCACACTAGCCCATAGTTTTGAAACCACAACCACCTCTAGATATCATATACAGTATATTGCACTGCGGCAGCCTATAGTCTAATTGCTCAGTCTCCAAATTCAAGCAAGCTACTGTAGGGCAGGCAACTATTAAGTTCAGATTCTATTCTTGCTGAGGTGTGCAGCAGTGTGGCGGTTGTGTGACGTAGCTAGCTAGCTGCCTGTCAGAAAAGCGTTTGTTTTTGACCCCAGGAGGTTCTCAGAGGACGACACTGAATTATTCATTAGGCTCCTCGTGGATCTGATTAAGTGCTGAATTAAATTGATTACAAAAAAATTATTAGCTGCCTGCAACATCAGAATAATGAGTCAGGCATTCTGGAGTGGTTCAATGTTGCAGGCAGCAGTGTAGGCTTTCCTTGGCCTACATTTGTTACTGGGGAGGTCATTTTCCCAATTTAATGAGATGAAAAAAACATTTTATATTCTGTATATTGTTTAAAAATATTTGGATTAAATGCGGGTACAATTTGTGTTGAAAAATATGTATTTTTATTTTTTTTAAAGCTTATCTTCTCAGCCACATATGTATCAAGATTTATTTATATCTCATAGGTGGTAGGTCAAGTTTAAACAATGTGTGTAGGTGTTGGCCTGTGGAGGGCTCAGCCTGGCAGTAGCCAGAGCACCAGGAAGTCCCAGTGCTTCCAAAGGACGAACAGAAAAAGGGCCAGTAGGATGGTGGCGGCCCCCCGATCTTGGGTCTTTATGAGCGGAGTGATGAAGTTGGCTGGGGTGGAGACGAACACCAGCACTACGGCCATGACAGCCAGGATAATGTTGATGAGTTTGCCCAGCAGGGCGCGGGCGTTGGCGTTCTCCACACCCTCCAACTGCTGCTGCTGCTGCAGCTCCAACTTAGTGATGCGGGTCAGGCATGACTCCACCGCCTCCTGTACAAACACACACATATAACATAATATGTACAAATACAAACACACCAAACATAAAGTTCCAACAGCTTCAGGGGTACTACAGTATAGGCTCTGATCTGCACTCATACTTGAGGAGCCCATTTTGCCATGAGGCTGTGAGAAAGATGAGCAGTTTTATAGCTAATGTCATGCTATTCTACATTTTTTGCAATGAGGCTGAGAATTTAGAATTTTTAAAGCTAATTTCCTGCTATTCTACATATTTTGCCACGAGGCTGAGAGAACATTTTGCAGTTTTATAGCTAATTTCCTGTCATTCTAAAAATGTATGACGTGTTCATTTTCTATCTGGACAGGGGGGACCCAACCTCCAAAATATTGCCTTGCGGGAGCTGCGGGGGTGTGTGGTACGTCAGTGTGTTTCAGTACATCTTATACACAGTGCTGTAGTGGTAAAAAAATGGTTGGTAACCGCTGATCGTAGTTCACAGTGAGTAAAGTAATGCTCCCTAAACTTTCATTGCATTTTTCTGTAAAAGGTGGGTAAATATTCAAAATAAAAAAGGTGAATAAAATGCATTTACATGTGTTTACCCTCCACTACACAGCTGCTTATACACAGTGTCTGCCTCTTTACCTGAGAGTCTCGGGTTATCTCATCAGACTGGTAGGCCACTTTCTCCTCCATGCTGGCTAGCTCATGTTTCAGGTTGGACATCTCCTTCTGGTGCAGCTCTGTCAGGTCATTCAGCTGCTCTTCCAGTCGCTCATACCTGTATCTCTCCTCCTGCAGGCACTGGTTCATGTAGGAGTAGTCACTCTGCAGCTGACTCTTCATGTCCTCGATGGCGTCCTCCATGTGGGCCTGGCTGGCCTTGATCTCCTGCAGGCCTACCGGCTGGTTGTCCCAGGAACTGTGATGGTGGTGCCCATCCAGCCTGGCCGGCCCCAGCCCTAACATCCCCCCTTGTCCCCCGGCCCCGGAGCACTCGTCATCACTGCCGTCACTGGAGCACTCGTCATCACTGCCGTACTTGGGGCTGGAGGCCAAGGTGAAGCTGCCACTCAGGGGTGCGTCGTCTGAATGCCCCTCTACAGTGTCCTCTATGGTGTCTGTGCTGTCGAATTTGTTGCAGATCAAGCTGGAAAACTCTTTTGGCTTAGATACCACAGCAGTATGGGTAAGTTCTGACACCCCTCCTTTGACCCCCTCCACCACACCTCCACCAAAGCCACTGATCCCTGCTCGTACGTTGGCCCCTACATCCTTCAGCCCCTGCTGCATGTCCACCAGCACATCCTTATGCTGCTGGCCTAGACCATGCTATAAGGAGAAGGAGGTAATGTGAAAGGGGAAACGGTGCAAACTCAAAAGAAGACCACTGAGACATGGAGGACCCATCTCTCTCTCTCTCTGTTTCTCTCTCTCTCTCTCTCTCTCTCTCTCACACACACACACACACACACACACACACACACACACACACACACACACACACACACACACACACACACACACACACACACACACACCTGCTGTAGCTCCTTCAACTTCTTGCGATAATGCTCTAGCTTCTTGTGCAGGTGGGTGATGGTCTGTGCAGACTTCTGGTTCTTCTTCTCAAACACCTGTCTGATACGGAAAGCCTGATGCCTGTTGGCATTGTGGGCCAGCTTGAAGTACTCAGCCACGTTGTCATCTCGTGCCTCCTGTTCTATGCGAATCTGCTCAGTGATCTTCTGCTGCAGCTTCTCCAGAGCAGTGTGTGTTCGTTGCACCTCGACAACCACTGACCCTTCAGCCCCTCTGTCCACAGCTCCCATCTCTGCCACAGCCCCTGCCCCATCTATGCTGATGTGAGAGGTGTCAGAGGCACCATGGCTGGCTGAGGGGGGCAGGCCCAACATTGTCACCTCACTCTAATCCAGCTAAAAGGGCCAGCGGTGGGGAGGCAGGCGTGATAGAGTGCAGGCAAAGAGAGTGGAGTGAGCATAATTTATGCGAGGGCTGCATTAGACGGTAAAATATCTCTGTAAAGCAAAAAAACCATCACAATGACAGATGTGGTGATTTTTTCCTCGCCCAACCTCCAGCCCCCAGTCTCAGATCTTCAGCATGGCTCATATACAGTAGGCTCCTGACAGAGCTGCCTTTCAACAGGACGATGTGTATAAATACCATTTTAACAGTGCATAAACTACTTAACTAAGAAATCATGATGTACAGTGCATTGATTCTAACCATAATTATATGGACAAAAATCTGTACTATCAATTAATAGATTTCCCCTCCGTTCAATGCTAATTTCAACGAATGAAGTATCCGGTTGATTTTGGGAAAATATGAGTACAACTGTCTTACCTTTAAAGAAAAAATAAATAAATTAGGGACCCATAACTGCATAGTTCAAATTGCCATAGCTTCAAATTGTTTTGTAGACCACTTATGACATCACCAGGTTACAGGATTTTCCTTTTATGGAATAGAATGTATCTGGTAATTACACTGATTATGACACAGGTGTAACGGGATTCCTCCTCCTCTTCATACGAAAAGGAGGAGTGGTGATTCGACCAAGACGCAGCGTTGTAACTTGACATTATATTTATTAAACAAAACCGAAAAAACAGGAAGAACACTTGAATAGATACAAAACAACAAACGACGTAGACTGACCTGAACGTAAGAACTTACATGAAACACGAAGAACGCACGAACAGGAAAAACAGACTACACAAAAACCGAACGAACAAACAAACCGAAAACAGTCCCGTGTGGCGCAACATACACAGACACAGGAGACAACCACCCACAACAATCAATGTGAAAACACCTACCTTAATATGGCTCTCAATCAGAGGAAATGAAAACCACCTGCCTCTAATTGAGAGCCATATCAGGTCACCCTTAAACCAACATAGAAACACAAAACATAGACTGCCCACCCAAACTCACGTCCTGACCAACTAACACATACAAAACTAACAGAAAACAGGTCAGGAACGTGACATAACCCCCCCCTTAAGGTGCGAACTCCGGGCGCACCAGCACAAAGTCTAGGGGAGGGTCTGGGTGGGCATCTGACCACGGTGGTGGCTCAGGCTCTGGGCGAGGTCCCCACCCCACCATAGTCAATCCCAGCTTACCTCTCCCCCTCCGACTGACCACCCTCCTATTACACCCACTTAATTTACAGGATAACATGAAAATAAGGGGCAGCACCGGGACAAGGGGCAGCACCGGGATAAGGTAGCTCAGGACAGAGAGGTAGGTCAGGATAGAGAGGTAGCTCAGGATAGAGGGGCAACTCCGGGCTGAAGGGCAGCTCCGGACAGAGAGACAGCTCTGGACTGAGGGGCAGTTCAGGATTAATGGCAGCTCTGGGCTGAGGGGCAGCTCATGGCTGGCTGACGGCTCTGGACGCTCATGGCTGGCTGACGGCTCTGGACGCTCATGGCTGGCTGACGGCTCTGGACGCTCATGGCTGGCTGACGGCTCTCGACGCTCATGGCTAGCTGACGGCTCTGGACGCTCATGGCTGGCTGACGGCTCTCGACGCTCATGGCTGGCTGACGGCTCTCGACGCTCATGGCTGGCTGACGGCTCTCGACGCTCATGGCTGGCTGACGGCTCTGGACGCTCATGGCTCGCTGGCGGCTCTGGCAGATCCTGTCTGGTTGGCGGCTCTGGCAGATCCTGTCTGGTTGGCGGCTCTGGCAGATCCTGTCTGGTGAATGGCTCTAGCGGCTCCTGACTGACTAACGGCTCTGACGGCTCGGGACAGACGGGCGGCTCTAATGGCTCGGGACAGACGGATGGCTCAGACGGCACTGGGCAGACGGATGGCTCAGATAGCGCTGGGGAGACGGATGGCTCAGATGGCGCTGGGGAGACGGATGGCTCAGATGGCGCTGGGGAGACGGATGGCTCAGATGGCGCTGGTGAGACGGATGGCTCTGGCCGGATGAGGCGCACTGTAGGCCTGGTGCGTGGTGCCGGAACTGGAGGCACTGGGCTGGAGACACGCACCATAGGGAGAGTGCGTGGAGGAGGAACAGGGCTCTGGAAACGCACTGGAAGCCTGGTGCGTGGAGTAGGCACTGGTGGTACTGGGCTGGGGCGGGGAGGTGGCGCCGGAAATACCGGACCGTGCAGGCGTACTGGCTCCCTTGAGCATTGAGCCTGCCCAACCTTACCTGGTTGAATGCTCCCCGTCGCCCGACCAGTGCAGGGAGGTGGAATAACCCGCACCGGGCTATGTAGGCGAACCGGGGACACCATGCGTAAGGCTGGTGCCATGTAAGCCGGCCCAAGGAGACGTACTGGTGGCCAGATATGTAGAGCCGGCTTCATGGCACTTGGCTCAATGCTCAATCTAGCCCTACCAGTGCGGGGAGGTGGAATAACCCGCACCGGGCTATGCACACGTACAGGAGACACCGTGCGCTCTACTGCGTAACATGGTGTCTGCCCGTACTCCCGCTCTCCACGGTTAGCCTGGGAAGTGGGCGCAGGTCTCCTACCTGCCCTTGGCCCACTACCTCTTAGCCTCCCCCCAAGAAATTTTTGGGGTTTCTTCTCGGGCTTCCTTGCTAGCCGCGTACCTTCATATCTCCGGTCTTGAGCTTGATTCTCCGGCTTCCAGCCACGTCTCCTTGCTGCCTCCTCATATCGCCGCCTCTCTGCTTTCGCTGCCTCCAGCTCAGCTTTGGGACGGCGATATTCTCCCGGCTGTGCCCAAGGTCCTTTTCCATCCAGCTCGTCCTCCCAAGTCCAGTAGTCCTGTGTATTCCACTGCTCGAACATACGCTGCTTGGTTCTGATTCGGTGGGTGGTTCTGTAACGGGATTCCTCCTCCTCTTCATACGAAAAGGAGGAGTGGTGATTCGACCAAGACGCAGCGTTGTAACTTGACATTATATTTATTAAACAAAACCGAAAAAAACAGGAAGAACACTTGAATAGATACAAAACAACAAACGACGTAGACTGACCTGAACGTAAGAACTTACATGAAACACGAAGAACGCACGAACAGGAAAAACAGACTACACAAAAACCGAACGAACAAACAAACCGAAAACAGTCCCGTGTGGCGCAACATACACAGACACAGGAGACAACCACCCACAACAATCAATGTGAAAACACCTACCTTAATATGGCTCTCAATCAGAGGAAATGAAAACCACCTGCCTCTAATTGAGAGCCATATCAGGTCACCCTTAAACCAACATAGAAACACAAAACATAGACTGCCCACCCAAACTCACGTCCTGACCAACTAACACATACAAAACTAACAGAAAACAGGTCAGGAACGTGACAACAGGACTGAACAACATCAAAGCCATAGAGAGTTAGGACAACTTTTTGAATGTATAGACAAGACGTTCAGTTACATAACATTTTTAAAATATTTACATAGCATTGTTAAAATAATCCCCATTTAATGTTAATAGGAACATAACATGGCTACCATAAAATGTTGTAGTGTTATGTAAATGCATCACAAGGCTCATAGACATTCAGTTTTACCGTATTTTTTAAATAATCCCCATGTACTGTTAATGGAGAGCTACAGTAGCATGGCTGCCATAGAATGTTGAAGTGTTAAGTAAATACACCATAATGCAGAAACTGCATTGGCCCAACTCTTTAAATACATGGCTCTGTACAACATTGGGTATGTTTACATGCATTCTAATGATTTGATATTAAACTGATTATGCAATATTCATGGTAACAGCTCAAGGTCAAAATCGAAGTAAGCATATGCCGATTAATTAAAACACCTGGTTTTCTGAGCTATCTTTCAAATGATTAGGACATGTAATCACCTTAATCAGCGTTCCAGCGGTGTATTTGATCTGCATATTTGCTAGAACCATCCGAGTGAGCCTCCCTCTTTAGCGCGAGTGAAGTGTTTTCAGAACAACTGAATGTATGTGTCTTAGAAGTAGTTTTCACATACAAACTTTATGTCCGAACTCAGAATCAAATATGCTTCCCAAAAATGGTAGAACCATCATTTTGATTGCCGATGTTGTGCATTTATCAGCGTCATCAGGTAGTCTGATTTCTGATGTGTCAATGTAAACAGGATTATTAGAGAAATCACTTTTTCGGTTTTAAACAAACTATTACATTAATAAGACTATCCACAATAAACACATTATTGTGCGCATGTGACCACACTCATTGTTGTTTTAAACCCTCTATCATCCAGAAGGTGAGGTCAGTATCGGTGCATCAAAGCTGGGACCGAGAGACTGAAAAACAGCTTCTATCTCAAGGCCATCAGACTGTTAAACAGTCATCACTAGCACATTAGAGGCTGCTTTCTATAGACATAGACTAGGAATCACTGGCCATTTTAAGTAATGGAACAATAGTCACTTTGATAATGTTTACATATCTTGCATTACTCATCTCATACAGTTGAAGTCGGAGGTTTACATACACTTAGGTTGGAGTCATTGAAACTTGTTTTTCAACCACTCCACAAAATTCTTGTTAACAAACTATAGTTTGGCAAGTTGGTTAGGACATCTACTTTGTGTATGACACAAGTAATTTTTCCAACAATTGTTTACAGACAGATTATTGCACTTATAGTTCACTATATCACAATTCCAGTGGGTCAGAAGTTTACATACACTAATTTGGCTGTGCCTTTAAACAGCTTGGAAAATTCCAGAAAATTATGTCATGACTTTAGAAGCTTCTGATAGGCTAATTGACATCATTTGAGTCAATTGGAGGTGTACCTGTGGATGTATTTCAAGGCCTACCTTCAAACTCAGTGCCTCTTTGCTTGACATCAAGTCTGGTTCATCCTTGGGAGCAATTTCCAAACACCTGAAGGTACCACGTTCATCTGTACAAACAATAGTACGCAAGTATTAACACCATGGGACCACGCAGCCATCATACCGCTCAGGAAGGAGACGCGTTCTGTCTCCTAGAGATGAACGTACTTTGGTGCGAAAAGTGCAAATCAATCCCAGAACAACAGCAAAGGACCTTGTGAAGATGCTGGACGAAACGGGTACAAAAGTATCAATATCTGTCACGTTCCTGACCTGTTTTCCTTTTTCTTGTATTTATTTAGTTGGTCAGGGCGTGAGTTGGGTGGGTTTGTCTATGTTTGATTTTCTATGTTGGGATGTTTGTGTTCAGCCGGGTATGATTCTCAATCAGAGACAGCTGTCAATCGTTGTCCCTGATTGAGAATCATACTTAGGCAGCCTGGGTTTCACGTGTGTTTTGTGGGTGTTTGTTTCCGTGTCTGTGTTTGTTGCACCACACGGTACTGTATCGGTTTATGCACTTCGTTTATTTGTTTTGTAATTCAGTATTCAGTTTCGTTTTAATAAATCATTATGAACACTAACCACTCTGTGTATTGGTCCGATCCGTCTCGCCTCTCCTCGTCCGAGGAGGAGGAAGAATATGACGATAGCCGTAACAATATCCACAGTAAAACAAGTCCTATATCGACATAACCTGAAAGGCCGCTCAGCAAGGAAGAAGCCACTGCTCCAAAACTGCCATAAAAAAGTTAGACTACGGTTTCCAATTGCACATGGGGACAAAGATCGTACTTTTTGGAGAAATGTCCTCTGGTCTGATGAAACAAAAATAGAACTGTTTGGCCATAATGACCGTCGTTATGTTTGGTGGAAAAAGGGGGAGGCTTGCAAGCCGAAGAACACCATCCCAACCGTGAAGCACGAGGGGTGGCAGCATCATGTTGCGGGGGTGCTTTGTTTCAGGAGGGACTGGTGCACTTCACAAAATAGAGGACATCATGAGGAAAGAAAAGTATGTGGATATATTGTAGCAACATCTCAAGACATCAGTCAGGAAGTTAAAGCTTGGTCGCAAATGGGTCTTCCAAATGGACAATGACACCAAGCATACTTCCAAAGTTGTTACAAAAAGGCTTAAGGACAACAAAGTCAAGGTATTGGAGTGACCATCACAAAGCCCTGACCTCAAACCAATAGAAAATGTGTGGGCAGAACTGAAAAAGTGTGTGCGAGCAAGGAGGCCTACAAACCTGACTCAGTTACACCAGCTCTGTCAGGAGGAATGGGACAGAATTCACCCAACTTATTGTGGGAAGCTTGTGGAAGGCTACCAGAAACGGTTGACCCAAGTTAAACAATTTAAAGTCAATGCTACCAAATACTAATTGAGTGTATGTAAACTTCTGACCCACTGGGAATGTGATGAAAGAAATAAAAGCTGAAATAAATAATTATCTCTACTATTATTCTGACATTTCACATTCTTAAAATAAAGTGGTGATCCTAACGGACCTAAGACGGAATTTTTACTAGGACTAAATGTCAGGAATTGTGAAAAACTTAGTTTAAATGTATTTGGCTAAGGTGTATGTAAACTTCCGACTTCAACTGTATGTATATACTGTATTCTATACTATTCTACTGTATCTTAGTCACTTTAATCATGTTTACACATCTTGCGTTACTCATCTCATATGTATATACTTTATTCAATATTATTCTACTGTATCTTAGTCCATGCCGCTCTGACATCGCTCGTCCATATATGTATATATTCTTAATTCCATTCCTTACTTAGATTTGCGTGCATTGGGTATATGTTGTGAAATTGCTAGATATTACTTGTTAGATATTACTGCACTGTCGGAGCTAGAAGCACAAGCATTCCGCTACACCCGCAATAACATCTGCTAAACACGTGTATGTGACCATACATCACAAACCCCCGAAGTGTCTTATTGGTATTATAAACTGGTTACCAACTTAATTAGAGCAGTAAAAATAAATGTTTTGTCATACCCATGGTATAGTCTGATATACCATGGCTGTCAGCCAATCAGCATTCAGGGCTTGAATCACCCAGTTTATAATTCATTCTATAATACAAATAATACATTCTAGAGCATGCATTATTACCCTATAATGCATGGCATATTTGCATGGTAGAATTCAATGGCTATAGTTCATTTTTGCATGTTTTGTTTGAGATACTTTTGAACGCAAAAGTCAAATTGAAAACAGTATTGGTATTGTTGAAATCGATTTACACAATAGCAAGCTAGGACTGATGGTTTGGTTAGCTAAACTAGCAAGTCTGTTTGTTTGATTACCAAGGCAACTACTGTAGCTATCTAGTAAACTTGCTATCTACTTCAGTGGATGTTGAACACATTTCTACCTAAAAATGAACACATTTCTAGTGGCAAATGTGTTAAATTATAGCCATGGTATAAAAGGGGTCATCAACTTCGGGCTCTGCGTGTTCTCTGGAAAAGAATGCAACTCCATGGAAGGTCAGTTCCTGTAGCGTGTTGTTCCATGTTGTTCATTATTTTCCATAGAACGCATAGCACCTCGTTGATTATCCCTTACGTAGTGTCATGTAAATGCATCACAATGCTCACTGTAAATATTGTTTTTATATTCCCCATGTAATGTTTGCAGCCATAGAACGTTGAAGTGTCATTTAACTGCATCATAATGCAGAAACCGTATTGGCCCAACTCTCTAAATACATGGCTCTGGTTGGGCTTGCAATTCATTTTGACTGACATCACACACGCATGGATGTGTGGAGCTGTGAGCATCTGCAGATTATTTCTTCCATTATAAAATATGCACCACTAGATTTTTACTCCCTTTCTAGCTCTGACTTTGCTGATAGCTACTTTATTGAGGAAAAATGTACTTACTATGACTGTGATATGTGGTTGTCCCACCTAGCTATCTTAAGACTATTGCACTAACTGTAAGGTGTTCTGGATAAGAGTGTCTGCTAAATGACTAAAATGTAAATGTAGATCATTCTGCAGGATTTTACCGTGTTGATTTGTTTCTCTCTTCTTTACACTACAAACATGAGTGCAACGACCTGCAAGACACCTACAACAGTGTGCTAAAAATACTTTCGTTTTAAAACTTTCCTGATAAATTATTTTTCATGGGAGAGAGAGATGAGTGACGAATTACGTAAGAAACGCTCCTCTTCTAGGTTCCGCCTTCGCTCTATCTCCATTGGCCAATTACACAGCTCTGCTGTCATTGGACAATTCTTGGTGGTCGTTTCTTGCTATCGGTGCCGTCTCTGGTTGGCTAGGAATGGCAAATCTTGGTAGCGTTTTAGCGCACGGCAGAAATGTCCTAGATTCACCGTTGCCAAGCCGATAGCAGTTGTATTATATACTAGTGTCCTTCCTTGCCCTGAACAACCATGTTTTTGTTGGAGTTTGAGCAGCACCCTGTGGCCATTCCACTGCAGTCTTCGTTTCACATGTTGTACAGTCAAATATGCACAACGGACTACATATTAAGAGCGCCGAAATAGCTCAGTTGGGAGAGCGTTAGACTGAAGATCTAAATGTCCCTGGTTCGATCCCGGGTTTCGGCAGCTGGTAGGAATTTCCTTTTTTGCCTTGCTTTCTTAATTTTCCTTATTACTCGGAAACCGCGACAGGTGCGCTGTGTGCACCTCGGTATATGTTTTTGAGCATGTTTTTAATTTAGCCCTTCTTAAAGAATAAAAGTTATTGTAAACTAATGGTGCTAATTTGGTAAGACTTTCGATCAACCCTGGTACCTGAATCCATGATGTAATAACGTTGCCATTCTATCATGTAATGAATCCAGCAAAAATACGCTTGTAATTTCTGTAGGCTACTGTCAATAAAGCAGCTTCAATAATGATGTTACAGGATTTCAGCAGGGGGCGATGTTGACCTATTAATTTACTGAGTTTCCACTCAGGGTGCTCTTTGACTGTGGCCTGTGTAATACCAGACAGACCATTCCATCTCCCTACTCACAGGAGGGTTCAGCTGTCTGATATTCATGCTTTACAATACAACAGAGCAGACGGTACTCACAAATACACTAAAACATTGTTTTATTACGACAAAATAGATCCAAGGAGGTTGGAGTTAAACAGATTACAGCAGTTTGGAACTAACAGAACAAAGTAAAGTAGCTTGACCCCTTTTCTCTTGGGTTCTTATTACTAAACCCAGATGAAGACAGTTTAATATGGGTTTTATTTGCATGGCCATTTGAAGCACCATTGTAACATGGGCAGGAACATTCCAGTGACAAAAAAAGTATTTATAATAGGTTATGAATGGACAACCCAGCCCAGTTGCAATATCTTCCACAGACCTCTCCCCTGAGATTCAACTCTGAGTGTACGATATGCACCCCCGTCAAATACAGCAAACTGACTTTATATTATGCACACGTTTGAAGACACTCATATTACGCCTACTTACAACAGGTTAACTTATGAATAATTTACGATTGTAGGTTGGCGGTTTCTCATAACGCATGCAAACACACACACGCACACACGCACACACACACACACACACACACATATACACACTGTCTCTTCCACTTCTCACACTTTATTGGCTTTCATGTTGTCCTCAGTGCAGTATACTGTAGTGTGTGTAGTCTACTGTGGGAGAGTGTCGTTCTGAGTGTGGTTGTGTTGATGATTGTAGCTGACAGTGTTGGTTGAACATCTTCATGAACAATTATTTGTGGGAGCAGAGCAATATGAGTGGATATTAGATTACCTTATTTTTTGTCCATCTCTTGTGCCACATTTGGGTGTAGGCCTGCGTAAATATTTGCCTTTCATGGTTTGATTATACCCTCTATACCTTCTCATTGTTTTAGAGAGGGTTAATGTGCTAGTGTCTGTCAGTGTGTGAGTTTTGGGCATTCACTCAGTCTGGCTTATTGTGAGATTTAGCTAAATCACTTTGGATCATCTCTCCATTGTGTCTACCGGTATGTCCACCTACCTCTGATATTCTGTCTGTCGCTCTCTCTTACACACACACACACACACACACACACACACACACACACACACACACACACACACACACACACACACACACACACACACACACACACACACACACACACACACACACACACACACACACACACAGATCATGCAAAAAATCTTTCTGTGAATAAGTTAACCACTAAACAACACAAAGTGCTTTCCCACTGGGTACAGATGTCTATTCCACATTGGTTCAATGTCATTTAATTTAAATGAAGTGGAAACAACATTGATTCAACCAGTGTGTGCCCAGTGGGTTGGGCCTGTTTATTTGTTTAACTTTAATTAGTTTAGTTTTGTCCTCCCAACCTTTGTCGGTCATTTCCAAAGTCTTAAGTACATTTGCATGACCCCTTTGCCCTGCATATGTTGGTGTTAAAACCATAAAGTCCTCAAAGAGCTGCCAGCAGTTAGTCAGCCACGTGCGCAGGCCTAAAGCACTCTCTCTATACCGTCTCTTTAGTGACAGAGATGAAGGGGGTAGCACCATACACATCAGACAGACACACATACTGAAGAAAGATAGCTGTGTCTATGTCAGTGTGTCAGTATGGATGTACACGTGCTGCTCTTCCAGGAAAATACTGTAGCTTGTGTGTGTGTGTGTGTGTGTGTGTGTGTGTGTGTGTGTGTGTGTGTGTGTGTGTGTGTGTGTGTGTGTGTGTGTGTGTGTGTGTGTGTGTGTGTGTGTGTGTGTGTGTGTGTGTGTGTGTGTGTGTGTGTGTGTGTGTGTGTGTGTGTGTGTGTGTGTGAGACATGTCTGTGAATGCGCTTGTGGGCATAGTTAGATGCAGGCTAGATCATATGATGTGTGTGGACTGTGATGATTGGTTGCTCTACTTTAAAATCACTCACTCTGGCTAATGTAACAGTCTCCACCACTGTCCAACACCACGGTTGCGAAAGTCTCAAGTTGGCATCTTCCCCCAACACGTAACACACCATTTTTTCACTGTCCAGACTTTTTCATTCCAAGTTTCAAACCGACTGCTATTCCTCTCAGTATGTGTACAGTACATGCGGTTCTAAGCATGTAAGCTCCTTACCCTCTCACCTATGACCTCTGACCTGAGAGCACCTGCTGGCAGTGGCAATGTTGATCTCCACGATCACGGTCAGGATGTGTTTAAAACTGTTACTCTTTTAGCTGCTGTTGTTCCTGTTTCTTAAAGGCCCAATGCAGCCGTTTTTATTTCAATATCAAATAATTTCTAGGTAACAATTAAGTACCTTGCTGTAATAGATTGCCATTATAAAAATAGCTTTTTAGCAAAAAACATAATTCTCAAGCAATAATTTTGTTAGGACTGTCTGGGAGTGGTCTGATTGGGGAGGGGGAAAGTGAAAACAGAGAGGTTTGGAATCTATTTGTTATTGGTTTATTAACCAATTTACCACACGGTGATGTCACTATGGAAAGCTGAAACTCCTATCCATGCAAACATGCTGATTAGAAGTTCCTGTGTATATTGTATTTTCAACCAGCAACTATCAGGAAATAACACTGATCACATGTTTTAACCTTTTACTGCAGTTGGCTAAATCAGGGTCACACAGAGGGATTATTGGTAGTCTTAAACAAATCTACTTTGAAACAAAAGTATACATCTCACACACATGGTTATGGGCTTTAAAAAAAGAAGACTCCTGTACCATGTCAGATATATTACATTTTTATATTTCATCCCAATATTACACTTTATATACATCACAGAAGACTGAAATATAATAAAACTGTTTGACATAGAAACAACAATATGAAATAAAACACAGGTAAAACATGATTTTGACTGCACTGGGCATTTAAGACCAGATCCTGCATCCCTCCTGGTTATTGAGTGATTTCCCAAGGCACAAACACAAATACTGACCAGTCATATCTGTCTGTTTAATCTTTATTGCAGGGTAGGGTTTGGTTACTTACACATAACCATGTGTATGTGACTAATACAATTTGATTTGGGTAGGGTTTGTTTGTGCTGGAAGGATAAAGTACTGGTCTTCTGTTTCTCACACACAGACATTCTCTTGAATTGATTGTTAGTGTACATGCCCTACGTATTATACTGGACTATTGAAGGGCCCCGTTGATGATGTGAAGACCTGTTAGATTTCAGTTCTAGGAGAGGTACAGTAGCATGATGACTCAGCTGGGGGTCCTTTATCCACAGGTGTTTAGATTCCCAAAGCACTTTATGTAACATTTGTTTGGCCAATAACTCCTCCTATAGAGGTGGTGTTTACAGTAGCTAGACTGTACTGTACAACTCCAGTGTTTAACTCCTACCACCATCATCAGAACAACTAGTAATGCCAGCAGCCTGCTGTGGGCAGGAAGAGGGGATAAACTAATGCTATGATGGTTTGAATGTGAAAGGGCTGAGATAGAAGGGGTAGATGAGGCCTCATCAGCACAGATGTAAATTCAGTGTCACTGAAGCAGTGCACTTATCCACAGTCACACAGCACTAACAGTAGAAATGGCTTTTCTAGTCTGTCCTGTGTGTCTTATAATAAGCCTGGTAAGCAAGGATAATAGCTCACACACAGCTGGCCTGACCTGCCCTTACTGTATACCCTTTGAATTGCTCTGTGGAGGATTGATCAGAGATACTGTCTTCTGTTGAATCATGTACTCTCAGAATCTCCCTGTATTTGCATGCCCACAGAGCCATTTGTTAAATGTCAGTCTAGAGATGTCTAGTCTAGTAGATTTAAATGTCACACAATGGTCTGAGTGGCTGAGCCAGCGAAGCGGGTAGGGGGACCGGATGAACCTCTCATTTCCTTCAGCAGAAGCCCCAAATAGGCCCACTTCCTCATAAACCCCCTCTATATCTTAATACACTTCCTCTATCATAGATCTGGTAGAATGAACTTGCGTAGACCCTATTCTACTAGAGAGGCTAAACAACCCATGTGCTGTAAACCACCCTTGTACTTGAGTAGGAGAGGAAACAGGATGGCTGTCGCCTAAAAGGGTTTGCTGAGCTAAGAGGCAACTAATGGTTCACTGTTGGAGTGGGTTGAGTCACTGACGTGATCTTCCTGTCTGGGTTGGCGGCCCCCCTTGGGTTGTGCCGTGGCGGAGATCTTTGTGGGCTATACTCGGCCTTGTCTCAGGATGGTAAGTTGGTGGTTGAAGATATCCCTCTAGTGGTGTGGGGGCTGTGCTTTGGCAAAGTGGGTGGGGTTATATCCTTCCTGTTTGGCCCTGTCCGGGGGTATCATCGGATGGTGCCACAGTGTCTCCTGACCCCTCCTGTCTCAGCCTCCAGTATTTATGCTGCAGTAGTTTATGTGTCGGGGGGCTAGGATCAGTCTGTTATATCTGGAGTACTTCTCCTGTCTTATCCGGTGTCCTGTGTGAATTTAAGTATGCTCTCTCTAATCCTCTCTTTCTCTCTTTCTTTCTCTCTCTCGGAGGACCTGAGCCCTAGGACCATGCCTCAGGACTACCTGGTATGATGACTCCTTGCTGTCCCCAGTCCACCTGGCCGTGCTGCTGCTCCAGTTTCAACTGTTCTGCCTGCGGCTATGGAACCCTGACCTGTTCACCGGACGTGTTACCTGTCCCAGACCTGCTGTTTTCAACTCTCTAGAGACTGCAGGAGCGGTAGAGATACTCTTAATGATCGGCTATGAAAAGCCAACTGACATTTACTCCTGAGGTGCTGACTTGCTGCACCCTCGACAACTACTGTGATTATTATTATTTGACCATGCTGGTAATTTATGAACATTTGAACATCTTGGCCATGTTCTGTTATAATCTCCACCCGGCACAGCCAGAAGAGGACTGGCCACCCCTCATAGCCTGGTTCCTCTCTAGGTTTCTTCCTAGGTTTTGACCTTTCTAGGGAGTTTTTCCTAGCCACCGTGCTTCTACACCTACATTGCTTGCTGTTTGGGGTTTTAGGCTGGGTTTCTGTACAGCATTTGGAGATATCAGCTGATGTAAGAAGGGCTATATAAATACATTTTATTTTATTTGGTTTCTGGAGGTCAAATGGTTCCTAGACAGGAGAGAGAGGAAGAGATAGGCACACACAGCCATGCACACAAAACCTCTGTGATATGTCTCCTATCCCATATTCTAGACATTCCACCTCTTTACTTTCAAACTAGAGCCTACCCACAGGGCACAAACTGGTTGAATTAACGTTTTCAATGCAATTTGCCAAGGTATTGTAACGTGGAATCTGTGTAAAATAGACTGGATTTGCAAAAAGTCCTCAACATAAACTGTTGTTTTGATGGTGACATTTCAAACACAGGATTATGTCATCATGATAACAAATGTTAAACTTAGACTAACCTTGTATAAAATATGTTGAATTTGTACCTTTGAAACAAAATCAGATCTTCATCATTACATCCACTATCAGAAAAAAACAATAGGCTGGACAGCACATCCTACTACAGAGTTGATCTATAGCCACAGCTATCCCCATCCAGGGTTTAACCAAGCCCTGCTTTGCTTTGATATTTGTCACTGACTATTACCAATGTGCTATCGTGAGAATCATTTTTGAGAGAGCTCCACTTAAAAACGAAATAGATTTACCGTTGCTATCAAAGTCATTCAAAAGGGTAGGTTTAACAGAGCACATGAAATGTAACCATAACGTTACTTTATCAATAATTTATACCACCACATTGTTGAATACTCGTTTCTTATTTGCTAGAAGGACATTCTAGAATGGACATTAAGTAAGGGATAATCAGCGAGGGTCCATGCATTTTATGGAAAATAATGAACGACGTGGAAGGTGTGTTCAAAGATGGCTACCGTTGCATTCTTTTCCAGAGAACGCGTAGGGCCACGAGATGATTTTCCCTTTTATACCATGGAAATAATTTAACACAATTACCGGTATAAATGTGTTAATTTGCTGTTAGAAATGTGTTCAACATCCACTGCAGTAGTTAGCAAGTTTCCTAGATAGCTACTGTAGTTGCTGTGGTAACCAAACAAACAAACTTGCTAGTTTAGCTAACCAAACCATCAGTTCAAGCTTGCCATTATGAAAATTTAATTCAACAATGACAATAATGTTTTCAATTCGACTTTTGCTCAAACATAGAACATGTAAGAATGAATTCTACGTGCAAATATACTGTGTATTATAGAGAAATAATGCATGCTCTAGAATACCCTTCAAGCCAATCAGAAACAACTATTCAACAATTCCATGGTATAAAAACAGATAACGGACAGATGGAAAAGATATCGGGACAGTTGGGAAGATATTGGAACACCTTGCAATCATGAAGCAATATGGGCCTACACATACAGACTGCACTTGATACAAAGTTACAGAATGCTAAACCAACAACTAAACAAACTGAAATTGGATACATTGTAAACACAGGTCTAACGAGGAAAAAACTTAGCTAGCAAGCTAGCTAGCATTGTTGTCTAAAATATTTTTTTATTTAACTAGGCAAGTCAGTTAAGAACAAATTCTTAATTCCAATGACGGCCTACCCTGGCCAAACCCTAACCCGGACGACCCTGGGCCAATCGTGCGCCGCCCTGCAGAGACATATTTTTTTTGAGCGTCTGATGACCTAACGTGGTGAGTGATGATCAATTTTTCCGGTCCCATCTGCCACTAAAGCTCTGAAATCCTCCTACATGGTTCTAGTTTGACCAGCTGTTTTCAGCAACTGATATTTTTGAATTCGGTTGTCATGTTGTTAGGTTTGTTATCATCAAACTATTTAGCTAGCTCCTAGCCTAGTGTTTGATATGCAATGCGATCTCCTCAAAATTAACAGTCAGTGTTGACGAGTGTCCTATGAGAAGGCAAACCTTTCTAGCTATGCTAGGCAAAATTGGGCATTATCAGCCTATTGTTATGGATGTATCCAAATGAATGTCAATAGAAAACAGTTACTTTGCTGTTATTCTGGTTGCAGAGGTTGTGACTGCAAGCAAGGGATAAGAACGTTGCCAGCGAGCATGGCAACAGAACAAAAAGGACAAATGACTGGGTCGCGTCCATAAATATCTAACTAATTGAACAAACCACTGATTCTAGCAACCAAAAAACTATTCATTTGCTTATAAAAAGGAATATATCAAAGATATTTTTCTGCCGGTAAATGTGTATATTGTTTTCTTTGGCAACTGTGGTATAAGTGGGATAAACACCTCCGTTCTGTACATTACCTTGGAAAAATGAACTCCACAAAGGGACGAGGTGTCTGTGTCGTCCATTATTTCCAAGGTAATGTACAAAACATCAGCGTTTATCCCTTACATTGTCACAAGTTACTAGGTGTGGGAGATAGGAGTCAGACGCAGAGAGCAGAAGGTTCAATAATAGACGATTTATTCTCTCCGTCAAAAAAAACAATTACGCCAAACACAGGGCGCAGCAACACTGACCCGCCCAAACACACAGGGCAAAACGATCCGGAGAGAAAATACATCCAACACTGACAGTGAACACAAAATAATCCCGCACAAAACCCCAGCGGGCCTAACAGGCTTACATAGACCAGAAATCAAGAAACACAAAAGAAACAGGTGCAACTAATAAGACTAAACCAACAGACAAGGGAAAAAGGGATCGGTGGCGGCTAGTAGGCCGGTGACGACGACCGCCGAGCGCCGCCCGAACAGGCAGGCGAGCCACCCTCGGCGGGAGTCGTGACAGTACCCCCCCCCCCCCCTGACTTGCGGCTCCCGCAGCGCGCTGCCACCGGCCTCGAGGGCGACCCGGGGGGCGAGGTGCCGGGCGATCCGGGTGGAGGCGGTGAAAGTCCTTCAGAAGTGAATGGTCCAAAATGTCCCCCACCGGTACCCAGCACCTCTCCTCCGGACCGTACCCCTCCCAGTCTACGAGGTACTGTAGGCCCCCCACCCGGCGTCTCGAGTCCAGAATGGCACGTACTGTGTACGCCGGGGACCCCTCGATGTCCAGAGGGGGCGGAGGGACCTCAGGCACCTCACCTTCTTGCAGGGTACCAGCCACCATCGGCCTGAGGAGAGACACATGAAACAAGGGTTAATGCGATAATAAGTAGGAAGCTGTAACCTATAACACACCTCGTTTATCCTCCTCAGGACTTTAAATGGCCCTACACACTGCGGCCCCAGCTTCCGGCAGGCGGAGGGGCAGGTTTTGGGTCGAGAGCCAGACCCGGTCCCCCGGTGCGAACACGGGGGCCTCACTGCGGTGCTGGTCAGCGCTCTTCTTCTGCCGTCCACTAGCCTGTCTTAAAGATTCCTGGACGGCTCTCCAGGTGTCCTTCGAGTGCTGCACCCATTCCTCCACCGCAGGAGCCTCGGTCTGGCTCTGATGCCACGGCGCCAGGACCGGCTGGTAGCCCAACACGCACTGGAAGGGAGACATGTTAGTAGAGGAGTGGCGAAGGGAGTTCTGAGCGAGCTCTGCCCATGGGACGTACCTCGCCCACTCACCAGGCCGGTCCTGGCAATACGACCGCAGAAACCTACCCACATCCTGGTTTACTCTCTCCACCTGCCCATTACTCTCGGGGTGGAAACCCGAGGTCAGGCTGACCGAGACCCCCAGCCGTTCCATGAACGCCCTCCAAACTCTGGACGTGAACTGGGGACCCCGATCAGAAACGATGTCCTCAGGCACCCCGTAGTGCCGGAAGACATGGGTAAACAGAGCCTCCTTAGTCTGCAGGGCCGTAGGGAGACCGGGCAACGGGATGAGACGGCAGGACTTCGAAATCCGATCCACAACGACCAGGATCGTAGTACTTCCCTGAGACGGGGGAAGGTCGGTGAGAAAGTCCACCGACAAGTGCGACCACGGCCGTTGCGGAACGGGGAGGGGCTGTAACTTCCCTCTAGGCAGGTGTCGAGGAGCCTTGCTCAGAGCGCACACCGAGCAGGAGGAGACATAAAACCTCACGTCCTTCGCCAGCGTGGGCCACCAGTACCTCCCACTAAGACTCAGCACTGTCCTCTCGATGCCAGGATGACCCGAGGAGGGTAGTGTATGGGCCCATTGAATCAACCTATCACGGACACTACGCGGCACGTACTGAACCCCTGCTGGACACTGAGGGGGTGCAGGTTCCAGCCGTGACGCGCGCTCGATCTCTGTGTCCATCTCCCATACCACCGGTGCCATCAGACATGAAGCTGGAAGGATGGGAGTCGGCTCGATGGACCGCTCCTCGGTATCATAGAGGCGGGACAGCGTGTCGGCCTTCGTATTTTGGGAGCCTGGCCGATATGAAATCGTGAAACGAAAGCGGGTAAAGAACATGGCCCACCTAGCCTGACGCGGATTCAATCTCCTCGCTGCCCGGATATACTCGAGATTACGATGGTCAGTCCAGATGAGGAAAGGGTGCTTAGACCCCTCAAGCCAATGTCTCCACACTTTCAGGGCCTTGACTACAGCTAACAACTCCCGGTCCCCCACGTCATAGTTCCGCTCCGCCGAAACGAGCTTCTTCGGAAAAAAAGCGCAAGGGCGGAGCTTTGGTGGCATGCCCGAGCGCTGTGTTAGCACGGCTCCCACCCCAGCCTTGGACGCGTCCACCTCCACTATTAACGCCAAAGAGGGGTCCGGATGCGCCAGCACGGGTGCGTCGGTGAACAGCTCCTTCAGACGACTGAAAGCTCTGCCCGCCTCTGCTGGCCAGCGCAAACGCGCCGGACCCCCCTTCAGCAGTGAGGTAGGAAGACCACTCCTCTCCCATCGGTCCATCCTCTCCATCATCTGGTCCATAGCCGAACCAATCCGGTGGAGAATGGTTGTGTGATGGAGGACCCTTTCCTCCATCGATGGGAGAGGATGTGTGGCTGCTCCTGCTGACTCCATAGATGGGTGCAGGATTCTGTCACAAGTTACTAGGTGTGGAAGGTAGGAGTCAGGCGCAGAGAGCAGAGGGTTCAATAATAGACGATTTATTCTCTCCGTCAAAAACAACAGTTACGCCAAACACAGGGCGCAGCAACACTGACCCGCCCAAACACACAGGGCAAAACGATCCGGAGAGAAAATACATCCAACACCGACAGTGAACACAAAATAATCCCGCACAAACCCCAGCGGGCCTAACAGGCTTACATAGACCAGAAATCAAGAAACACAAAAGACACAGGTGCAACTAATAAGACTAAACCAACAGACAAGGGAAAAAAGGATCGGTGGTGGGTAGTAGGCCGGTGACGACGACCGCCGAGCGCCGCCCGAACAGGCAGGGGAGCCACCCTCGGCGGGAGTCGTGACATACATATCATTAATGATGCTATTTAGTCCTATGTAGCATTGAATAGTTCCTGTCTGGATTTGTCATAATATAGCTTGAATTCTATCTAAAAACAACAGATTTGCCTCTGGTGGGATATACAATGAAATTAATGTGTATTTTTCAGAATGTAAGGTACAGTTCAACATTAGAAAACGGCCTTCTTGGTCCGTGTGCTGGGATATAAGGGAAAAGGGTGTATTCTTATTTATCAGGATGCCTACACCTATGCTGTTATCACAGTAGGTGGCAACATAGGCCTCTTCAAATCAGCTTCACTTTAAATATTACATTTCTCCTTTTTTGAAATGCACTGTAACTCTTGCAGGGAAACCACATCTGCCGACAATCTCTTTAAGTGTTCAAGAACAATATGCCAAGGCAGCAGCTACTCAAAATTAAGTAGTTATATACAATTATAAACATTACATTATATTTACAACAGAGTTCACAACACATTGTGTTCCATCAGGCCACTACTCTACTACAACATATCTACAACACAAAATCCATGTGTACGTGTGTGTATAGTGTGTATGTTATCGTGTGTGTGTATGCGTGTGTCTGTGCTTGTGTCCCAACCTCCCATCTTTCCCCACTCTCCCTACCTCTCAGACACACTTACACCATCAATCTTTCGATTTACTCATCCATTCTCATTCATTCCCGCCCGACATATACCCTATGCATCCACAAACCCATTCTCTCCGACCCTCCTACACATATTCATATTCACCATCCCTCACATTCCCATTCATATACAAAAACACACACACACACACACACACACACTTACATCCAAATATAATCTATAAATTAATAATTTACATCTCCATCTCAACCAAAAATCTAAGTTATAGAATATGACTAAATCAAATCAAAGTAGATTTAAAGTGCATTGTGGTTGAGAAGGAGATTTGAATTCAACATATCAATTATTAAAGTGCAGACAAACTGGAATTAAAGCTCAACAAAGTCAGTGGCACAGATCAAACTATCCAAGCAGTAGATTGACAACCAATTGAACATCACTTTTGAAATACAGTGAATAGCCTATTAACTTGTCGACAAGTTAAAAAATGATATGTTGGATTCACGTTTCCAACTCATGTCACGCCCTGACCTTAGAGAGCCTTTTTATTTCTCTATTTGGTTAGGTCGGGGTGTGATTAGGATGGGCATTCTAGTTTTTCTATTTCTTTGTTGGCCGGGTATGGTTCCCAATCAGAGGCAGCAGTCTATCGTTGTCTCTGATTGGGAATCATACTTAGGCAGCCTTTTTTTTCCCACCTTTTGTTTGTGGGATCTTGTTTGTGTGTAGTTGCGTTCTGCACTGCATGTAGCTTCACGTTTGGTTGTAGTTTATTGTTTTTTTCGTGTTCATCAAATATAATGATGTACGCTTACTACGCTGCACCTTGGTCTGATTCTTCCGTCAACGAACGTGACAACTCAACCCCCAAAAATATGATAGGAGCTCAGATGGAACTATCCAATCAGTAGATACATCTGTAACAGTATTTATTTAACCTTGAAATAAGTAAAACATTCATGGGCACATTTCGAGGTTACTGTAACTATAAAAGTCTTCTTATGTAATCATAGAATGCGTGCTATTCAAAATCTCAGGTCTGTGGAGATCCTCACAATCGCTATAATAATCTGCTCAGAATCTTTTCTACATTTTTATTTCACCCCTTTTTTGTGGTATCCAATTGGTAGTTACAGTCTTGTTTAATCTCTGCAACTCCCGTACGGACTCGGGAGAGGCGAAGGTCGAGAGCCATGCGTCCTCTGAAACACAACCCAGCCAAGCCGCACTGCTTCTTGACACGATGCCTGCTTAACCCAGAAGCCAGCCGCACCAATGTGTCAGAGGAAACACCGTACACCCGGCGACCGTGTCAGTGCGCATTGTGCCCCACAATGGGACCGTGTCAGTGTGCATTCTTGTCCCACAATGGGACAAGAACATCCCCCTGCCTAACCCGGACAATTGTGCACAGCCCCATGGGTCTCCCGGTCACAGCCAGCTGCAACAGAGCCTGGACTCAAACCAGGATCTCCAGCAGCACAGCTTGAACAGCCTTTTTAATTTAACCTTTATTTAACTAGGCAAGTCAGTTAAGAACAAATTCGAATTTTCAATGACGGCCTAGGACAGTGGGATAACTGCCTTGTTCAGGGGCAGAACGACAGATTTTTACCTTGTCAGCTCGGCAATTCGATCTTACAACCTTTCGGTTACTAGTCCAACGCTCTAACCACTAGGCTACCTGCCGCCCAATCACTTGTGCTTTGATCACTTTTCATTTAATCTCAAATAAAATCCAGGTCATTTGGTTGTGCTATTAAATGGAGCAGAGTGATAACACATTAAGTTGTTGTGAAATTCTCACGCTCCAAGGACAAAACAAGGCACTCACAGCCAAGGTAAAAATCCACAATTCCAACATGGATTGTCTACTCAGGGAAAACAGGGTGATGAAGGAGTCGCTACTAGACATACAAAGTCGTAGCATGCGTGAATTTTTTTTCTGGGATTCCTGAGGACGCATCCAATAATCCAGAGGGCGCGATCAGAGAATCAGAGACTTCCTATAGAGACTGTAAAGAAGAAGGCTTTCCACCGAGTACACAGACTTGGAGCTCGGAGCGATAAGATCAAGGGTCCCCGACCGATCATCGGAAAATTTGAACACTACCAACAAAAGGAGCTGATCAAAAGCAGGGGAAGGGAGCTTAAAAAGGGACCAAATTCAGTCTCAATGACTAATTTCCAAGGGAGATAAACGAACGTCGTAAGAGACTGTATCTGATACAAATGCAACAAAGGGAGAAGGGTAAGCGTGCCTTTCTCATTGTGGACAAACTCTTTATGATGGACAGCTATTCCGAGACAGCTCCATAACACCATGGCTGTACTAAATTCTACAGGGACTTCAGGTTACGAAAAAAAGAAAGTATGGGAACTGTAAAAATATCTGAACTCTATGAAGTGGATATGAACACACACGTACTCAATTACATGCTCGCTTACACATACGGACTTATATACACACACACACACACACACACACACACACACACACACACACACACACACACACACACACACACACACACACACACACACACACACACACACACCTGATCTCGCTCTCTTCTCTCACTCTCTCTTTCTCTCTTTTCTCTTCTCTCCCTCTCTATTGTCGAGAACTGTTTTACAATGTAATATATTTATTGTATGTCTATCTTTTTTATGTATTTGTCTACAAGTTTATATATGTTTACAACAAGCAAGGGGAAGATATCAGAATAGGGGCATTGGGGAATAATAACATATTGTACGGATTGTACATTTGTACTGTAGTGAAGCCGTCTCTAGAGTAATGCAAGATCTCTTTCATGATCATGCGAAACATCAATTGCTATGGAAATGCTGGGATGTGTTTTTCAATTATGTTAAAGGTAATTATGATGCAACTATGACAGTGATACGATATGGATGACAATTATCAACATGAATATTAAGGCTATTCGCACTACATGTTACACACATAGACACTCAACCATGCAAGTTGGCGGAGTTATTATCTAGTTGTACATCACACATTACAGTCTTACTCTTATACAGACATTGTACACACACTCACTAAATCACATCCAATATCATACACATCAACCTACTCAGATTTACTACACACATAATATCTTGTCTCAATTTTCTAACATCTGTGGCATTGGCTCACAGGCAAACAGGCAAGGGAATAAAACAAATATTACTAGAACCTATTTCTTGAATTCTAAATATCAGACATTTGAAAGCTCTAATTTTGACCGTCATAATACCTCTGATGGCAGTAACTTTACAAGCACTAATTATGGTCATTTTAGACTGAGAATAGTATCTAGTTATGGTAAGGGGTGAAATAAGTATAGCCGGTTTAGCAGATTATTAAAAAAAGAAGATCCGTCTTTACATGGCTAAAAGAAAAGGAATATAACATATACTGTTTACAGGAAACTCACTCTACATCCTTATGTAGCAGTGTGATGTTGTTCCCCTAGATTATGCACCAAGTTGCACACAAGGACCAATTCAAATAGTCCAGGTCAAGAGGGGATGTTAATAATTTGATAATAATAATAATAATTCAGTGTATTTTTTTATTTAATTACAGCTGCATAGCTAATGTTTTTATTTGGTGTACAAACACTTTTTCATATCATGTGATTGTAAAAGTTTTGTATATTTTGGTTTGGCCCATCGCGGGTTATCTGTATTTCCATAGTCCCTTATTGTTCTCTTTTGCCTGACCTTCGGCTAGCAAGGTATGTTGTCCTTGGCTCCGAAATTGTTCAATATAAAACCGTCATAATGTTACAGAATGTACTGTTTTGCAACCATAAGTTTGTTACAATGTGGATAATATAAAGATTTATGTTAACAAGTTTCACAAAGCTCGCTAACTAGGGTATCTATTGTAACTTGTGAGTACTTGGGACAGTGTTTGAGTGAGTGTCCATGTGCTCGCACAGGTGCCTGAGAGCTGTGACTGCGCCAAGGGTTAACATAATGTGTGTTGTCTCTTCGTGTGCAGGTATGTCTTTTATTTTGTCCGAATTATGTTCTGTATAATTTTACTGGTATTGTATGGTGTGCTGTTGTGCATCGAATGTGTGCACGCAGCACCTGTTATTTCCTTTTGGTTCTCTTTTGCCTGACCTTCGGCTAGCAAGGTGCCTGAGAGCTGTGACTGCGCCAAGGGTTAACATAATGTGTGTTGTCTCTTCGTGTGCAGGGCAAATAAAAATAATTCAAGAATTCAACTAGCAGACCTTCAGTTGTGGCGGCGTCCTAATTAAAAGTACACAACGCAGAACGAACCACGCTACACTTAGATGAAGTTAACTTCTTTTTTTTTGAACGCCGTGTCTCCCGCTTGCTAGCGTAGTAACGACTACCTAGCAACTTCCCTGTTTCATCTATTGCTGTTCACTGGACCCTATGATCACTTGGCTACATAGCTGATGCCTGCTGGACTGTTCATTAATCACGGTACTCCATTTTGTTTATTTTTGTTTATCTGTCGGCCCCAGCCTCGAACTCAGGCCATGCGTGTAGTTAACTGACGCTCTCTGCCCATTCATCGCCATTTTACCTGTTGTTGTTGTCTTAGCTGATTTCCTGTTGTTGTCTTACCCGTTGTTGTCTTAGCTAGCTCTCCCAATCAACACCTGTGATTGCTTTATGCCTCTCTCTAATGTCAATATGCCTTGTATACTGTTGTTTAGGATAGTTATCATTGTTTTATTTCACTGCGGAACCCCTAGTCCCTCTCAACATGACTCAGATACGTCTTTTGTCCCACTTCCAACACATGCGGTGACCTCACCCAGCATAACTAGTGCGTCCAGAGATGCAACCTCTCTTATCGTCACTCAATGCCTAGGTTTACCTCCACTGTACACGCACCCTACCATACCCCTGTCTGTACATTATGCCCTGAATCTATCCTACCACGCCCAGAAAACTGCTCCTTTTACTGTCCCCAATACACTAGACGACGAGTTTTGATAGCCTTTAGCCGTACCCTCATCCTACTCCTCCGCTGTTCCCCGGGTGATGTGGAGGTTAACCCAGGCCCTACGTGTCCCCAGGCGCTCTCATCTGTTGACTTCTGTAACCGTAAAAGCCCTGGTTTCATGCATGTTAACGTCAGAAGCCTCCTCCCTTAGTTTGTTTTACTCACTGCTTTAGCACACTCCGCCAACCCTGATGTCCTTGCCGTGTCTGAATCCTGGATTAGGAAGGCCACCAAAAATTCTGAGATTTCCATCCCCAACTACAACATTTTCTGTCAAGATAGAACTGCCAAAGGGGGAGGAGTTGCAATCTACTGCAGAGATAGCCTGCAAAGTTCTGTCATACTTTCCAGGTCTATGCCCAAACAGTTCGAGCCTCTAATTTTAAAAATGAATCTCTCCAGAAATAAGTCTCTCACTGTTGTCGCCTGTTATAGACCCCCCTCAGCTCCCAGCTGTGCCCTGGACACCATATGTGAATTGATTTCCCCCCATATATCTTCAGAGTTCGTTCTGTGAGGTGACCTAAACTGGGATATGCGTAACACCCCGGCAGTCCTACAATCTAAGATAGATGCCCTTAATCTCACACAAATTATCAAGGAACCAACTAGGTACAACCCTAAAACCGTAAACATTGGCACCCTCATAGATATTATCCTGACCAACTTGCCCTCCAAATACACCTCTGCTGTTTTCAATCAGGATCTCAGTGATCACTGCCTCATTGCCTGCATCCGCTATGGGTCCGCGGTCAAACGACCACCCCTAATCACTGTCAAACGGTCCCTAAAACACTTCTGCGAGCAGGCCTTTCTAATCGACCTGGCCCGGGTATCCTGGAAGGATATTGACCTCATCCCGTCAGTAGATGCCTGGTCATTCTTTTAAAGTACTTTCCTCACCATCTTAAGTAAGCATGCCCCTTTCAAAAGATGTAGAACTAAGAACAGATATAGCCCTTGGTTCACTCCAGATCTGACTGCCCTCTGTCATTTTCTGTCTTTCTTTCTAAAGTCTTCGAAAGCCAAGTTAACAAACAGATCACTGACCATATCGAATCTCACCGTACCTTCTCTGCTGTGCAATCCGGTTTCCAAGCTGGTCACGGGTGCACCTCAGCCACGCTCAAGGTACTAAATGATATCATAACCGCCATCGATAAAAGACAGTACTGTGCAGCCGTCTTCATTGACCTGGCCAAGGCTTTCGACTCTGTCTATCACTGTATTCTTATCGGCAGACTCAACAGCCTTGGTTTCTCAAATGACTGCTTCGCCTGGTTCACAAACTACTTCTCAGATAGAGTTCAGTGTGTCAAATTGGAGGGCCTGTTGTCCGGACCTCTGGCAGTCTCTATGGGGGTAGCACAGGGTTCAATTCTCGGGCCGACTCTTTTCTCTGTATATATCAACAATGTCGCTCCTGCTGTGGGTGATTCCCTGATCCACCTCTACGCAGACTACACCATTCTGTAAACATCTGGCCCTTCTTTGGACACTGTGTTAACAAACCTCCAAACAAGCTTCAATGCCATACAACACTCCTTCCGTGGCCTCCAACTGCTCTTAAACACTAGTAAAACTAAATGCATGCTTTTCAACCAATCGCTGCCCGCACCCGCCCACCCGACTAGCATCACTACTCTGGACGGTTCTGACTTAGAATATGTGGACAACTACAAATACCTAGGTGTCTGGCTAGACTGTAAACTCTCCTTACAGACTCACATTAAACATCTTCAATCCAAAATTAAATCTAGAATCGGCTTCCTATTTTGCAACAAAGCCTCCTTCACACACGCCGCCAAAAATACCGTCGTAAAACTGACTATCCGATTGATTCTCGACTTCGGCGATGTTTTTTACAAATTAGCCTCCAACACTCTACTCAGCAATCTGGATGCAGTCTATTACAGTGCCATCCGTTTTGTCACCAAAGCCCCATATACCACCCACCACTGCGACCTGTATGCTCTCGTCGGCTGGCCCTCGCTACATATTCGTCGCCAGGCTCCAGGTCATCTATAAGTCTTTGCTAGGTAAAGCTCCGCCTTATCTCAGCTCACTGGTCACGATAACAACGCCCACCAGTAGCACGCACTCCAGCAGGTATATCTCACTGGTCATCCCCAAAGCTAACATCTCCTTTGGCTGCCTTTCCTTACAGTTCTCTGCTGCCTATAACTGGAACGAATTGCAAAAATCGCCGAAGTTGGAGACTTATATCTCCCTCCCTCACTAACTTTAAACATCAGCTATCTGAGCAGCTAACCGATCGCTGCAGCTGTACACAGCCCATCTCTAAATAGCCCATCCAATCTACCGACCTCATCCCCATATTGTTTTAATCAACTTTTTTGCTCTTTTGCACACCAGTATTTCTACTTGCGCATCATCATCTGCACATCTATCACTCCAGTGTTAATTTCCTAAATTGTAATTACTTCGCTACTATGGCCTATTTATTGCGTTACCTCCTCACGCCATTTGCACACACTGTATATAGACTTTTTTCTGTTGTGTTATTGACCGTACGTTTGTGTATTCCATGTGCAACACTGTGTTGTTGTTTGTGTTGCACTGCTTTGCTTTATCTTGGCCAAGTCGCAGTTGTAAACGAGAACTTGTTCTCAACTGGCCTACCTGGTTAAATAAAGTTGAAATAAAAAAATAAAAACGTTTTAAAAAGTTGCGTTGATAAAGGAATGGGGTGATGAAATAATTTTATGTCATGGACAAAGGAACTCAAAAGGGGTGATGATATTAATTATAAAAATGTCGATCTGAATATGCAAATAGTCAGGAATGATTCGCAAGGAATGTGGATCTTTTTGAATATGAAAGTGGCCCAAAAAAAGATTTGGCTCGTTAATCTATATGGTCCAAATCAGGATGATCCATACTTCTTTGTAAACATTTATACCAATTTATTGAACTTACAGTCAACAAATGATCAAATCATTGTGGTAGGAGACTATAACACAGTGTTAAGTACCTCAATGGACCGTAAAGGTAATCACTCTACAAACTATCATCACCATGCCCTTAAGGAAATCACAAATATTATGGACACATTAGAAATAGTGGATATTTGGTCACTAAAAACCCCAACCTAGTGAGATATATACATGGAGGAGACATAATCAAGCTAGTCGTCTTGACTACTTGTCTCTTTCTCTCTTGCATCAAAGGTTAAAAAAGTTGCAGAATGCGATCGGATCATCATCTAATTGGCAATCACATAACTCTTAGAAATTTTTCACGTGGACGGGGATATTGGAAATTTAATCAAAGTTTACTGGAGGACAACTTATTTTTAAATATGACAAAATAGTTTATAACTGAATTTTTCCAGTATAATATAGGTTCAGCAAATCCCCTTATTGTTTGGGATAATTTTAAAATGTACCTTCAGAGGTCATTCAATTCAATATTCATCAATAACAAAAAAGCAGTTTCTGGCTAAAGGGACAAGACTAACAAGGGAAATCCATGAACTAATAGTACAGGTAGATAGCAATAAAAACGATATTACAGAGATACAAAATAAGTTAGAGGAAAAACAAAAAGAACTTGAGGAAATTATTCAAGAACAATCTAATGTAATACATTACAAAAATAAAGCAAACTGGATGGAATATGGAGAAAACTGCACAAAATTATCCTGAATCTCCAATACAGGAACACTAACAAAAAGAATTTGCAGAAACTCGTTACTGACGACGGTGTCATCTATGATTCTCCGAATTATATTTTAAAAGAGGAAGCTAATTAATTTAGGCAGATGTTCTCTTTTCTGTCTCATCCTCTCCCACTGAATGAAGGTTACGGTAAGGAATTCTTTCTAAATAATAACAAATGTACAGAAAGATCATTGCGAAGGCCAAATTACAGAAGAATAACTTTTTGAGTCTATTACATCCTTTCAGTCTGGAAAAAACCCAGGGCTTGATGGCATACCGGTAGAGGTATAGTTGAAGTCGGAAGTTTACATACACCTTAGCCAAATATATTAAAACTCAGTTTTTCACTATTCCTGACATTTAATCAGAGTAAAAATTCCCTGTCTTAGGTCAGTTAGGATCACCACTTTTTTTTATGAATGTGAAATGTCAGAATAATAGTAGAGAGAATTATTTATTTCAGCTTTTTTTCTTTCATCACATTCCCAGTGGGTCAGAAGTTTACATACACTCAATTAGTATTTGGTAGTATTGCCTTTAAATTGTTTAACTTGGGTCAAATGTTTCTGGTAGCCTTCCACAAGCTTCCCACAGTTGTTGCGTGAATTTTGGCCCATTCCTCCTGACAGAGCTGGTCTAATTGAGTCAGGTTTGTAGGCCTCCTTGCTCGCACACGCTTTTTAAGTTCTGCCCACAAATGTTCTATGGGATTGAGATCAGGGCTTTGTGATGGCCACTCCAATACCTTGACTTTGTTGCCCTTAAGCCATTTTGCCACGACTTTGGAAGTATGCTTGGGGTCATTGTCCATTTGGAAGACTCATTTGCGACCAAGCTTCAACTTCCTGACTGATGTCTTGAGATGTTACTTCAATATATCCACATAATTTCCCTTCCTTATGATGCCATCTATTTTGTGAAGTGCACCAGTCCCTCCTGCAACAAAGCAGCCCCACAACATGATGCTGCCACCCCTCGTGCTTCACGGTTGGGATGGTGTTCTTCGGCTTGCAAGCCTCCCCCTTTTTCCTCCAAACATAACGATGGTCATTATGGCCAAACAGTTCTATTTTTGTTTCATCAGACCAGAGGACATTTCTCCAAAAAGTACAATCTTTGTCCCCATGTGCAGTTGCAAACCGTAGTCTGGCTTTTTTATGGCGGTTTTGGAGCAGTGTCTTCCTCCTTGCTGAGCGGGCTTTCAGGTTATGTCGATATAGGACTCGTTTTACTGTGGATATAGATACTTTTATACCGGTTTCCTCCAGCATCTTCACAAGGTCCTTTGCTGTTGTTCTGGGATTGATTTGCACTTTTCGCACCAAAGTACGTTCATCTCTAGGAGACAGAACGCGTCTCCTTCCTGACTTGTATGACGGCTGCGTGGTCTAATGGTGTTTATACTTGCATACTATTGCTTGTAGAGATGAACGTGGTACCTTCAGGCGTTTGGAAATTGCTCCCAAGAATGAACCAGACTTGTGGAGGTCTACAATTAGTTTTCTGACGTCTTGGCTGATTTCTTTTGATTTTCTGCAATGTCTCATTGAAGATCTAGATAACCTTTCCTGCAACCATGGAGAGGTAATCACCTGTCTATTTATGGAAAAAAATTGCCCTGATTAACTCCTTAGTCATATCTCAGTTTATTCACTTACTTATGGCACTGCCTACTCCTGATGATTTGTTTTTCAAATCATATGAGCAAAAAATATTTCGCTTTATCTGGGACGCTAAACCAGACAAAATAAAGCGTGCCTATCTATATAATGAATATGAATTGGGTGTGTTGAGATTATTAAATATAAAAGCACTAAACCTCTCTCTAAAAGCTTCACTTGTTCAAAAGTTTTACTTGAACCCTAAATGGTTCTCAAGTAGATTACTAAGAAAAGCTCATCCATTGTTTAAAAATTGCCTTTTTGCCTTTGTGAAGATTGCCATGTCTCATTTTTGATTCATTGAAAATGATACTTTTTTCAAAATATCTCTCTACAACTTCAATTTCATCCCCCTGAAAAGATAGAGCAAATATTACAACACATATTATGGCTGAACTCAAATGTGCTGGTTGATAAAATACATGTATTTATGGGAAAGATGTTTGAAAAGGGTGTTTTGTTCTTAAATGATATTGTAAATTGGAATGGTAGAGTTATGTCCTTCATGGAGTCATCAGAATTGTACGGGAAGGTCTGCTCAATCCAAGAGTACAACCAATTGATTACAGCATTACCCCAAAAATGGAGGAGGCAGGTGGCAGTGGAAGGAGGTAGGAAACTGGTCTGTCTGCCCAATATAAAGGATCAAAACTGGCTGAGAAATAAACATAGCATAAATAGGAAAGTATAACAGTTTCATTTGAGGACCAGGATGTTGACATCTGTGCCATACAATAGTTGGGAAGAGATTTTTGATATACCGATTCCATGGTACATGAGTTGATATATAAAACAACGCAAGATTCAAGACTTTGTGCTTTTCAGCTAAAATTATTATAATTTATAATTATAACCAACAAAATGTTGAATATTTGGGGCATAAAATCATCGAAGCTCTGCAGATTTTGTTGTGAGGATACAGAATCAATAGACCATTTATTTTGGTATTGCCCTCAGGTAGCCTGTTTCTGGTCTCAGGTTCAGGAATGGCTGAAAATGCATAGCATTGATCTAAAATTGACCCTAGAAATAGTACTGTTAGGAGATCTGGAGACCGGGTCAGTCAATTACTAATATACTAGTACTCTTAGTAAAAGTATTTATCTTCAACTCGCAATCTGTGGAAACTATTCGATTAGATAGATTAAAATTGTGTGTTAAACATCACAGCATGTGGAATTGGAGACAAGTGGGAGTGGAGTTGTTGTGTGGTAGATAGAATGACGGTCAAAGATAAAAGTAATTTAAAAAAAAGGCTACATAAAACATTAGAAAAAGTATGTTTGAATGACACTGAGGGGCAGTGTTTTTACAACTAATGCCGGTTTGCCTGAGGCTGATGCCGTGCAGGTGTTTGTACATATGCATATACACACACTCTCATTCAAATAAACACATACATATACACACACTCTCATTCAAATAAAAATAAACATATACAAGAACACACGCATACATGTAATAGTGCCAGATATGCACACAAACATATACAGTTGGCATTGCTGTTATGATTTCAGTTGTCCTTAATGTCCTTTGGTTTTTATTTATAAATATATTTTATTTAAAAAAAATAGAATAATTTTTTTATATATTTTTTATCATTGTTGTTTTCTGTTTTCTTCTGTCTTTCTCTTTTTTTCTCTTTCGTTCATTCTCTTGGTTGTTGGTGAATTGGAGAGGTTCTTGAGGATGGGGAATGGAATTAATTGTATTTTTTATTTTCATTTTTCTTATTGGGGGGGACTGTGGGAGGGGTCTCGAATGGTTGAGGGACAGCTATTGGGGAACTGTGGGGGGGATCTTGGAGGGTTCGGGTTCACATTTTTTGACCTGGTGGTAGATCTGTCAACGTGCCATTGAGCAGGGCATTGACCCTGGATGCTTCTATGTGTCGCTCTGATTGGGAATCTGTTGGATGACTGGTATGATGTAGTTGTTGAGCGGCTTCACTGCAAGTATATTGTATGTTTTGGATATTCAATAAAAAATAATAAAGTTGTATAAATAAGCACATTTAGCCGTGAAAACACATTTAGGTGAGAACTAAACCAAAACCAAGCAAAGTTTTTCCAATGAAATGTTGTGGGGTTTTTAGATGGTTGAAAGCATAGTGATAACATGCTGGGAATTCTACAAACTTTTGGCTGTCATTTTAAGTGGGTGAATATAGGTTGTAATCTCATTGCTCAATGTCTCAACCAAATTTTACCCAATTGTGCATGTTGAAATTACGTGGCGTGCCCAGGGGGTAATACTCTCATACAACAGCCCACACACAAACACACACCCACATATGCGCACACACCCACTCACATGCACAGACATGCAAGAGTGCATGCACACACACACACCACAAATGTTTTTTCCCTGAGCTGGCAGCAAGAGCACTCAGCAGCCTATAAACAGTTTGTTCACTGACTCCCTGATGACAAACACACAAAGGCTCCCTGGTGACAACAGGACTGCTGCACAAAACCAGGTCTAGACACCCACACCACAACAGACTGACTTTGCTTCCAGGAACTACAGAGGTGACATTTTCTGGTACCATAACAAAACACATAATACACAAAAATACGCAACAACAACATCTAATGGAGGTTTATGTCAACATGCTGCAGAGCTAGTCAGGAAACAATTAACTTAGTTTACATCAAGCAATGATTGGGTTAAGTTTTCTAGCCACAACAGAAATTCCCTTCATCCAAACACAGGTATGTACACTGACTGTGAACTCTGTGAAAGTTGAGCTCTCACTAGCCAATCACACGCCAGATGTACAACATGTTCTTTTACAGAGCGACCAAAATAATAGATTCCTGGAAGTTCTCTCGACATGTTGTTTTGGCAGGGGTGGGTTGAGGGAGAGAGATAAAGAGAGGGGGGGGTGGAGGGTAAAATGGTACCAAGCCAAATTTTCCAACACTGACATCTTTGAGACTTCACGCTCAATGGAAATGGATTTTGAAATGCCACATACAGATGTAGGATCTTAATTTGAGCCAGTTTGCTACAGCAGGAAAATATTCCTGCAGCAACAGGAAATGTCCATTATTATTTTATTATAATTATTTGAAAAAAATGGGGTTGATATATTTTTCGTTAGGGCAAATCAAGTCTGACATTTTAAAGTGTAAATTATAAACTTTTGAAGCCTATTTAAACCTTGAATACACTACAAGTTAGCATTTCCTGCTGTCCAGGAACATTTTCAGCAAAAAAGTTTGCTTAGCGGGCAACAGAGGTGCATTGTTTCATTTTGTAATCCATCCACTCATCTGTGGCGTATCAGTGATGTGCAACTCATTTCAATTCTGTTTTCCATACAGTTTTGTATTCTGCATTAAATCAGCATTGAAGTTGAGTTATTGGAGAAAGTGCCCAAACCCGTCTGGCACATATTTGAAACATGGACCAGAGGAGTGATCAAATTAAGATCCTACATCTGTAGACCAAATGTGTATTCAATAGTGAATTTAGCTTTAGCACTGAAACAGTATGATCTTAAAGAGACATAGACAATTGTTCCCTGTTGGTTTCATTAATTCAGTGTCTCTGGGCAAGCCTGTGGCACAATGAGTGTTCATTCAGTTCACCACTACATGTAAATCTGAGATCACCTCCATCATCATCATTTCACTTACATTTTTAGCAGACACTTTATCCATAGCAACATGCAGGAGTAATTAAGGTTATGTTTCTCGCTCAAGGGCACATTGACAGATTTTTTGGATTCGAACCAGAAACCTTTCGGTTACTAGCCCAACGTAGAGTGACAGCATATTCTGTTTTGTGCTGTTTGCTGTGTATCAGTCAGTGCATTGAACTTGGAGTCAACCTTTCTTCAGTTAATCAGTGTGTGTTAATCTGTACCTTTAGACAGTGCCATGGAGATCCATGTGCTTTGTCCCTCCACACCCTGCAGCAAGACAACCTTCCACCAGCAGAAGGAACAGAATGCGAGTTATGTCTTATTTGTCTGCAACTGAGACAAATCATCCCATTGTGTAATGAATCTGCTCCATGAGAAACATATCTGACCCACACACACTCCCACACACTCCCAGCGGGCAACAGAGGTGCATTGTTTCATTTTGTAATCCATCCACTCATCTGTGGCGTATCAGTGATGTGCAACTCATTTCAATTCTGTTTTCCATACAGTTTTGTATTCTGCATTAAATCAGCATTGAAGTTGAGTTATTGGAGAAAGTGCCCAAACCCGTCTGGCATATTTGAAACATGGACCAGAGGAGGCTGCTGGGAGGAGCTATAGGAGGACCGGCTCATTGCAATGGCTGGAATGGAATAAATGGAACGATATCAAACACATAAAACATATGGAAACCACTTTTCTGTTCCATTTATTCCATTCCAGCCATTACAATGAGCCCATCATCCTATAGCTCCTCCCACCAGCCTCCTCTGACCTGTCAGTGCAATGTTCTGAGAAAGTTGCTGTTATCATTGTTTTGTTCCTTAACAGGGGAGAGGGTATACATATTGAAAGGTTCAAAGGATTCCTAAATGACCCCCATCACCACAGCATAGTCTGATTTGATAGCATTTTGATGTGGCAATTTATATGGTTTTAGAGATATTTAGGAAAATGCCAAAACCCCTATCACACATCTGTTTTAGCTACCCAAGCAGGGATATTTTGATTGGCTTTTTTTTCTCATATAAATGTGACACTAAATGCAGATGTGAGTGCTATATCACCCTTCCTTTAATGTTATAAGGGCTTTGATGTCGGGAGGTGTAATGTGAGATGCTATGTGGCATGACTTGGTGGTTGTAATTTTCCTTCAGAGGGACTTCCAATACCAAGGGTCAGGCCAAGAATGTGGTATGTCTGTCCATTGACTCTTGTGTTGGAACCTGCATGTTTTTCTAACATGGCCAGAAGGAATCTTCAGAGTGCACAGGCACAAGACGCTACTCCTGGATGTTGTCTGTTGTTACTGTTGCTGTGACCTCTGGTTTATATCATTCCTCCTGCAGCTGTGTCCTGTTCGGCTGGGAAATAAAGACGGCACAGAACAGGGCGTGGATAGGGGGAAGTGTGTGAAGTGTGTGAAGTGTGTTCATTCATACATGACTGTGTATGTAAGTGTTTGTGTGTGTGTGCGTGCACGTGTGTGTGTGTGTGTGTGTGTGCATGTATGTGTACATCAGCAGAAACCCTAACTCTTATTACCCCTCTCCCCCCCTAAAGGTCTGTGAGGATGACATATGACCATAGTGACCACTCCAGTAAGTCCTCTGATGACAGATAATAACTGGTGTGCCAAGGCCAGACAGTAAGTGAGGTAGAGAATATAGAGAATACGGCAGCTAGACCATCTTTTTAAAAAACTATCCCACCGTCAACCACACCACACCTCACAGACACAAGGAGGAGGTGCCATGTTTGAGAAGGCCGGAAGGATTAGAGTGTGTGAATGTGTCACAGTGACTTTGTGAGGTGACATTTAGTGCGTGTGTGATAGTGCGTCTATAGGCTACAGATGAGAGGCTTGGTAAATAGCAGTTGAGGTGAGCTAGGCAACCAGGACTGGTGAGACCTGCTCATTGTCCTGGTCCCATGCAGTGTTTATGTGGGCCTAATGCTGTGTACTCAGTGGCTCAGGGCTGTGTTTACACAGAGTCATCAGCTCCTTCAGCCAGGAACACACAGGAGACAGGGAAGGAGAAACAGAGATATGAACAGGGAAAAGAAAGTCAGAGAGAGAGGGAGAGGGAGAGGGAGAGGGAGAGGGAGAGGGAGAGGGAGAGATGGCGTGTAAGACTGTGTAATGTGTGGGTTGTTTGTGGATCCATGTGTGTCGTGCTGGTGGCATTGGACCACGATGACAGCTCTCGGACAGACGAGTCCTCTGCTAAAGGCACTAATTACCAGTGGTGCTGCTGTCCTAATTATCAGGATCCATTGTTACATTCTCGATTTCTGAGGCTGGTAACACTAATAAACTTATGCTCTGCAGCAGAGGTAACTATGGGTCTTCCTTTCCTGTGTCGGTCCTCATGAGAGCCAGTTTCATCATAGCGCCCGAAATTTTCCGTATTGTCTGACCTTCTTGTCTTAAAGTAATGAAGGACTGTCGTTTCTCTTTGCTTATTTGAGCTGTTCTTGCCATAATTTGGACTTGGTCTTTTACCAAATAGGCCTAGCTTCTGCATACCACCCCTGCCTTGTCACAACACAACTGATTTGCCAAGGAGGTCTTAGTCGTGCAATTTCACATCTAACTAGTATGTTTGGTGCAGTTTTTCTCAAGTGGAAAAATGTACATGAAAAACGAATCGGCTCTCATTGTATGACAACAAACACTTAATTGTAGAATCCCATCCATAGTTCCCAGTCCTACTAGGAGTAGTACTTTTGACCAATCACCAACGAAGGGGCATAGACTTCTGCTACCGAACTTCGACCTGCCTAAAGAAAACATTTTTTTGTGCACGAACACCATAACAAACTTAAACGTAAAAAAAATGTTGTCTTAACATATGCGCAAACTGTTTCGACTGGGAAGGCCATTGGTTACTCCCATATATGCATATATAACAGTGCAGGCTCCCCAGAGGAGGTAGGGGAGAACCATCCTCCTCAGTGAATTTCATTAGAATTTTTTTTGTTTACATTTAAAAAGTTATCCAAATTACATAAAACTATAATAAATATAATCACATGTCACCAAATAATTGATTTAAACACACTATTTTGCAAAGAAGGTCTACAGTAGCCTCAACAGCACTCTGTAGGGTAGCACCATGGTATAACCGGAGGACAGCTAGCTGCCGTCTTCCTCAGGGTACATTGACTTCAATACAAAACCTGGGGCTCATGGTTCTCACTCCCTTCCATAGACTTACACAGTAATTATGACAAATTCCAGGGGATGTCCTCCAACCTATCAGAGTTCTTGTAGCATGAACTGACATGTTGTACACCCAATCAAAGGATCAGATAATTAATCTAGTACTGAAAGCATAATCTACAGCTAGCTAGCACTGCAGTGCATGAAATGTAGTGAGTAGTTGACTCAGAGAGAGAAAAACTAGTTTGCAATTTTGAACAAATCAATTTCTTCCAAAATGAAGGAAAAACAAGAAAGAAATAGAGAGAGAGAGGGAGAGATTGTCATTTTTGTTTTGCTTTCAGCTTCACTGACTTAACTAGCAAATGCAGCTACCTAGTTTAGCCTACTGAAATACCCTGCTCAAACAGAGGGATGCCATGTTAGCAAGCTGGCTATGACTATCCAACAGAACACTGGAACTCTTCCAAGTCAAGGTAAGCTTTTGGTTTTACTAATTTATTGCCACCGGGGCCTGCTGGTGTAACTGCTTACTGACTTACTGCGTTACTGCATGATTGTAGCAGGTTTACTAAAGTATTAGCTCTATTAGCTATGTTACTTTAGCTAATATGGTGACAACAATGTAGGCTGTGTGTAGCGGTTTCACTTGGAAAGTTTTTTTTCCGCCTGGTGTTGTGCATTGAAGTCCACAAGCGTAGGGAAGAGGTGAAAGGAGGAGAGTGCATAGATGCGAGAAGGAATACAATGTGGCTGCTATGAAAGTGAACTGTATTTACACGTGATCAGGGGAGTATTCATTCCCCTGATTCTGTTGAAAAACATTTCTTAAACGGAAGCAAACGGAACAAAACGGGGATAAACATACTTGAATTTGTCCAATAGAAACTTTCGTTTGCAACTCATTTTACAACCTATATCAGCTAGATGCAGGCAAGAGTGTGCAAGGCAGTATTGAATGTCACTGTCTGTCCATGTGTCACTGTCTGTCACCTCAAATGTGTCTCTCGAACTGTGTGCACCTACATTGGAAAATGTAATTCATAGGCTAGGTTGTAGCAACCACATGATGGGTATATGGAAAATCCGACTATCATGTAGTGGCCTAAACGTATCGCTGTTACATTGAACTGGATGAATGGAATATGAATGACAGTGATCCAATATGCTGTAATAGAAACAAGGCCATGCTTATGAAAAACCGCCACAATATATAAATTGGTTACTCCCCATGACACACACATGGGAGATGTTCGGCATAAAAAACGGTATGTGAATCAGAACATTATCTGTATCAAATGTAGCAATATTTTTAAACCAATTACTGTTACAATTGAACCACCGCATTTCCCATATAAAGGCCAAAGCTCATGCTGCTGTCTTGCCCAAATTAGCAGACTCAACACAGTAGATAGTTTTGGATAAAACTTTAGACTTTCCTCTGTAGATGGATTTTAGAAAAGGTTCACATTTGATATTTGAAGTTCAACTGTAGCTAATAATACGCACATATATGTGGATCTCTTTCCCACTGATTTTCTTAGGCTTGTGGCTACACATTAGATTTTTTTATTCTTACGAGTCCTCTCCTGTGGACTGGTTCTGTTGAAATGACACATGGTTGTTATAGTTTCACTGTAGCCTGGGCTACTGCACTGGGGAAACAAGTTTGAGCAGGCTGTCTTCAAGAGCCCTCAGACCTACTGTTCCCCTTCTCCACACCATTCAATTCTCAATAAAACCCCTCAGCAACTTATTTTCCATTTTATTCCATTGTATGTGTGTTATAATAAAACTCTTACCAGATGTTTGGTCTCAATTTTATTTATAATTTTACCTTTATTTAACTAGGCAAGTCAGTTAAGAACAAATTCTTATTTTCAATGAAGGCCTAGGAACAGTGGGTAAACTGCCTTGTTCAAGGGCAAAACGACAGATGTGTACCTTGTCAGCTCGAGGATTCGATCTTGCAACCTTCTGGTTACTAGTCCAACGCTCTAACCACTAGGCTACCTGCCGCCCCAATACCAATTTAAACTACCATTTATAAACTAGCAATATCATTATTATTGAAAACCAATTGTAGGCCTAATGTGAATGAAATTAGCTCAGACAGGTAAAGGGATATGTTGGTGAGTGTGACCTGTTCAGGTACTTGGATCTCTCACTCTCACATATATATATATGACACTAGTGGACATTGACTCTACTGTGGGTATAGATTCACCAGTAGGTATAGAGTGACCGTCAGGCAGTATCTTGATACCAATGACCCATGCCAATGGATGGTGTGTTGGATAGGGCTGAGGAAGGGAATAGGGAGAGCTCTGACACACTCAGCTGTGGCGTAGACAGACAGTGTCACCCTGAGAGACGACGGAGGAATACAGACCCCCCTCTCTGTGCCTCATGTTAAGGTTGGATCGACCCTCTCAGTTTTCTGCTATCAGTTATTGCTAGTCTGTGTTGCAGACCTGGGATAAATATAGTTTTAAAACCTCTTATGGCTGCAAGCCCGAGGTCGGTACACCTATGACAACATCCAGCTCAAAGTGCAGGGCGCGAAATTCAAAAAAATATTTTTTTTAAATATTTAACTTTCACACATTAACAAGTCCAAGACACCAAATGAAAGATACAGATCTTGTGAATAAAGCCACCATTTCAGATTTTTAAAATGTTTTACAGGGAAGACAAAATATGTAAATCTATTAGCTAACCACGTTAGCAAAAGACACCACTTTTCTAACTCCATCAGTTTCTTACTCCATCAGGTGCTATCACCAATTCGGCCAAATAAAGATATTGATAGCCACTAACCAAGAAAAAACCTCATCAGATGACAGTCTGATAACATATTTATTGTATAGGATAGGTTTTGTTAGAAAAATGTGCATATTTCAGGTATAAATCATAGTTTACAATTGCACCCACCATCACAACTCGACTAGAATAAATACAGAGAGCAACGAGAATTACCTAATTACTAATCATAAAACATTTCTTAAAAATACACAGCTCACAGCAATGGAAAGACACAGATCTTGTGAATTCAGACAATATTTCAGATGTTTTAAGTGTTTTACAGCGAAAACACAATAAATCGTTATATTAGCATACCACATGTGCAAACGTTACCCGAGCATTGATTCAAGCCAAAGAGAGCGATAACGTAATCATCGCCAAAATATATTAATTTTTTCACTAACCTTCTCAGAATTCTTCCGATGACACTCCTGTAACATCATATTACAACATACATATAGAGTTTGTTCGAAAATGTGCATATTTAGCCACAAAAAACCGTGGTTATACAATGACAATACTAGCAAAACTAGCCTGAAAATGTCGGGCGCCATCTTTAACAGTGATCTTGTCTCATGCATAACTATTCATAAACTTGACTAAAAAAATATAAGTTGGACAGCTATCGAAAGACAAATTAGTTCTTAATGCAATCGCTGAATTACATTTCTAAAATTATCCTTACTGTGCAATACAGGGTTCGCCAAGCGAAGCTATACCAAAGAAAATGGCGGAATATGCGTTTAAAAATTTTCGACAGAACAACGATTTATCATCTTAAATATTTCTTACTATGAGGTGATCTTCCATCAGAATCTTGGGCAATGTATCCTTTCTTGGGTCTAATCTTCTTTTGGTCGAAAGATGTCCTCTTGTCCGTCGAAATGCCCACTAACGTTCGACCGGGACCCCGAAATGTGCCCGGCGCTTCAAAGTGCAACACAAAGCAATGCCTCAAAATCGCACTAAACGGATATAAATTGCTATAAAACGGTTTAAATTAACTACCTTATGATGTTTTTAACACCTATAACGAGTAAAAACATGACCGGCGAAATATTACTGGCTAAACCCAAGCTTGGAAAGAGAGCAGGTCCGACGTACATCGTGCGTCAGGCGCAGCAGGAAAAGAACGGTACATCCGGTCTTTGGCCTTTTATACAGGCCCTGATTGCGCAATCGACTCCATTCAAATTGTCACCTCTTACTGACATCTAGAGGAAGGCGTAGGCAGTGTTTGTAGCATCATCGCATTCACAGGGACTTATGAACTGACCTGGGAGCAGGGGCCAAGATTTCTGAAATCTCACTCCATATCAGGAAAAGTGCTGTAGAATGAGTTATGTTCCACTCAGAGACATAATTCAAACGGCTATAGAAACTAGAGAGTGTTTTCTATCCAATAATAACAATAATATGCATATTGTACGAGCAAGAATTGAGTACGAGGCCGTTTGAAATGGGCACCTTAAACAGAGCTACTCAATACTGCCCCTGCAGCCATAAAAAGTTAACTATGCTATGTGGAAAGTAACTGTTTTTTCCATTGGATTGGCTGCTACTGTATCAACTAATGGCAGGGCTGTATCTGGAACTGCATGTAGAAGATAGAATGAATAGAGCACACACAATCGCTTATACCATTCCAATCTATCTGACAGTCATATCTACACAATACATTTCTATCTGAACATTTTGTGAATGTCCATTCTTCTGAATGTCCATTGCCCCATGTGTACATAATCAAGTCAAACCAATTAACCAATGATATTTTATAAAGATACGTATAAATAAGTTGTGACGCTCAACTACTGTATGACTCTTTCAACATGCCACTGAAAACGTTGACAGTTGCAATTCATTTTAGGATACCACAAAATACTGCAGACTAATTCAAAGCCATTTGCAAACATTGCAAACGGCAAGTTGGATGCTTAGCAAAAATAACTTTGAACCTCTTTGTACATCTGAGGGTGTGTTCTTGTTTCAAACACACACTATGCCATATACAATGGATAGTTTAGTCAGAATAAATAAAACTATAATTACTTTTGGAGCAACATTTTATTAGCATGTTGCTACATAATACTTCGGTAATTGCATTAATTACATAGCAATTAATAGTAACTACTGTATACAAAAGGAATAGTGACTGTTCCTTATTCCACTTATGTAATAACTCCATTATTATTCAAATATAAAGCAATGTCCAAAGTCCTATGTAACAACAATGTTGCTACTGTAATAATCAAAGTTACTGCACATATATAATAAGAACTTGATGTCAAGCGTTACTGTATTACAGTACCTTATATCTCACTCATTATAAAAAATATATTTGTTAGTCATTTTGAAGCTGCAGAAATGGTCTACTCTAATGTTGAGGTGTCACGATCTTGGAAATGAGTGGACCAAGGCGCAGCGTGAGTATAGTTCCACATAATTTATTTAAGTGAAACTAACAAAACAAAATAACAAAACTTACAAAGACCGTGAGGATGTAGTGCCCAAACACACTAACAAACAATATCCCACAAATGCAGGTGGGGAAAAAGCCTACCTAAATATGATCCCCAATTAGAGGCAACGATTACCAGCTGCCTCTAATTGGGAACCACCAACCTAGAAATCTATAAACTAGATAACCCCCCCAGTCACGTTCTGACCTAAACACCATAGAGAACCGATGGCTCTCTATGGTCAGGGCGTGACAGTACCCCCCCAAAGGTGCGGACTCCGGCCGCAAAACCTGAAACCAAATGGGGAGGGTAGGGGGGTGACTAGTGTCGGTGGCGGCTCCGGTGCGGATCTTTGCCCCCTCCCAGACCACGGGTCCGGCCATGGAGCCGGGTAGAACGCCGTGCCCGGACTGGGCATCGGCGCAGAGGAGGACCCCGGCCATGGAGCTGGGTTGGACGCCGCACCCGGACTGGGCACCGGCGCGGAGGAATACTCCGGCCATGGAGCTGAGTTTGCCGCCGTGCCTGGACTGGGCATCGGCGCAGAGGAAGGATCCGGCCTTGGAGCGGGACTGGACGCCATGCCCGGACTGGGCACCGGCGCAGAGGAAAGCTCCTGCCTTGGAGCGGGACTGGACGCCATGCCCGGACTGGGCACCGGCGCAGAGGAAAGCTCCTGCCATGGAGCGGGACTGGATGCCGTGCCTGGACTGGGCACCGGCGCAGAGGAACGCTCCGGCCTTGGAGCGGGACTGGACGCCGTGCCTGGACTGGACATCGGCGCAGAGGAAGGCAAACCGTCGCTGGAGGCTCTGGACCGCAGACCGTCGCTAGAGGCTCTGGACCGCCGACCGTCACTGGTGGTTCCGGACCGTTGATCGTCTCAGGAGGTTCCGGACTGTGGACCGTCGCCGGAGGTTCCGGACTGTGGAACGTCGCCGGAAGCTCTGGACTGGGAACTGTCGCGGGAAGCTCTGGACTGGGAACTGTCGCGGGAAGCTCTGGACTGGGAACTGTCGCCGGAAGCTCTGGACTGTGGAGGCGCACTGGAGGCCTGATACGTGGGGCTGGTACAGGTGGCACCGAGCTGGTGACACGCACCTCAGGGCGAGTGCGGGGAGGAGGCACAGGATGTACTGGTCTGTGGAGGCGCACTGGAGGCCTGATGCGTGGGACCGGTTGAGTACGGAGAGCTGACTCAGGTGGCTTTAAATCCATAACACGCTCCTTAGGGCAAATGTCGTGCATCCTCCACCAATTCAATAACTCTCTCATTTCTCTCTCCTCCACATTCTCCCTCAACTCACTGACAGTCTCTGGTTCACTCCTTGGCTCCGCCGACTGTTCCATGTGCCCCCCAATTTTTTTTATTGGGGTTTCTGTGGCCTTCCTCCCCGACTTCATCGCTGTCCCTCCTTCGCTGCTTCCGCCTGCTTCTATGGCAGGCTCTTGTCTCCTGCTATTACTTCGTCCCAAGTCCAGGATATTCTCTCCCTGATCTCCTCCAAAGACCAGGATGCCATCTCCTCCCGGGCACGCTGCTTGGTCCTTTGTTGGTGGGATCTTCTGTCACGATCGTTATAATGAGTGGACCAAGATGCAGCGTGGTATGGTTCCATCCTCTTTATTATGAAGTGAAACTCAAAGAAAACAATAAATGCAAAAACTAAACGTGACGCTGCTATAGTGCTCACAGGCAACTATACATAGTCAAGATCCCACAAAGCACAATGGGGAAATGGCTGCCTAAATATGATCCCCAATCAGAGACAATGATAAACAGCTGCCTCTGATTGGGAACCATACCAGGCCAACATAGATCATTAATCACCTAGATAACCCACCCTAGTCACTGTCACGCCCCAACCAACATAGAGAATAAACAGCTCTCTATGGTCAGGGCGTGACATACACATATTATTTGGTTTTCTGAGAGGTATTCAAAATACTTTCAAATAGTATTTGTTTTAGACCTGTACTTGAATATCAAAGAAAATGGTTGCCATTTAGTTGATACCCTATAAAAACTATAATTCAACGACAAGTGGGTATTTTCAAATAAACTACAAAATACCACTATTTTCTGCCCAGGTCTGCTGGTTTGTTTATGATTGAGCTGTATTTAACACTTAAAGAGTGACAATGATGACCTTTGCTGTGACCTTTGTCATCAACCTAGCCTATTTATTTACCACTATTCTAGTGAGGCAGTGCGCTGTAGACACCTAGTCTGATTTCCGAGCAATTAACATCCTACATCTGATCCATATATTAATTTACAGTAGATTTTGATTAAGGATATTCAGATCAATTGTTCCAGACGCCATGTCCAAGAAAACAAGACTTAAGTTCCCTAACTGGAGTTTGAACCAGCAAACTTGTGATCTACTCTGCTGTGGACAGTATTAGTCAACTAATCATACCTTTCTCATTTTTACCACAAGAAGTTAAGCTAGCTTGGAATGTCTGCTAAGTCACTGCCTCAATAGTGGTGTTCGCTTCACTCGCCAGAATGGAATGGCATCCCTCACATACGCTCAGAAAAAAGGTGCTATCTAGAACATGAAAAGGGTCTTTGGCTGTCCCCATAGGAGAACCCTTTGAATAACTTTCCACAGAGGGTTCTACATGGAACTCAAAAGGGTTCTACCTGTAACCAAAAAGAGTTCTACCTGGAACCACAAGGTGATCTCCTATGTGGACAGCTGAAGAACCCGTTTGGGACTCTTTTTTCTAAGAGTTTAGGCTAGTCTATGTGAGGTATCGGCTAGTCTATGTGAGGTATCGGCTAGTCTATGTGAGGTATCGGCTAGTCTATGTGAGGTATCGGCTAGTCTATGTGAGGTATCGGCTAGTGTATGGGAGGTATCGGCTAGTCTATGGGAGGTATCGGCTAGTCTATGGGAGGTATCGGCTAGTCTATGGGAGGTATCGTCTATGGGAGGTATCGGCTAGTCTATGGGAGGTATCGGCTAGTCGATGTGAGGTATCGGCTAGTCGATGTGAGGTATAGGTTAGTCTATGTGAGGTGTAGGCTAGTCTATGTGAGGTATAGGCTAGTATATAGCTAGAGCTTGCTGGTCAGGAACACCTCCTGGCCCTATCCATAATAATGGTATGGAGGTATGGACCTAAAAGAAAAAGTAGAGGAGTGGATCAGAAAACCAGTCAGTATCTGGAGTGATCACCATTTGCCTCATGCAGCATGACACATCTCCTTCACATAGAGTTGATCAGGCTGTTGATTGTGGCCTGTGGAATGTTGTCCCATTCCTCTTCAATGGCTGTGGGAAGTTGCTGGATATTGGCTGGAACTGGAACACCCTGTCGATCCAGAGGATTCCAAACATGCTCAATGGGTGACATGTCTGGTGAGTATGCAGGCCATGGAAGAACATTTTCAGCTTCCAGGAATTGTGTACAGACCCTTGCGACATGGGGCCGTGCATTATCATGCTGAAAAATGAGGTGATGGCAGCAGGTGAATGGCACGACAATGGGCCTCAGAATCTCGTCACGGTATCTCTGTGCATTCAAATTGCCATCATTAAAATGCAATTGTGTTTGTTGTCCTTAGCTTATGCCTGCCCATACCATAACCCCACCGCCACCATGGGGCACTCTGTTCACAACGTTGACATCAGCAAACAGCTGGCCCACATGACGCCATACATGCTGTCTGCCATCTGCCCAGTACAGTTGAAACGATGAAGAGCACACTTCTCCAGCATGCCAGTGGCCATTGAAGGTGAGCATTTTCCCAGTGAAGTCGGTTATGATGCCAAACTTCAGTCAGGTAAAGACCCTTTTTCGGTTGTGCACACCCACAGTTTCATCTGCTGTCCGGGTGGCTCATCTCAGACCATCCCGCAGGTTAAGAAGCCGGATGTGGAGGTCCTGGGCTGGCGTGGTTACATGTGGTCTGAGGTTGTGAGGCCGGTTAGACATGCTGCTAAATTCCCTAAAACAACGTTGGAGGCGGCTTAGGGTAGAGAAATGTACATTCAATCCTCTGGCAACAACTCTGGTGGACATTCCTGCAGGCAGCATGCCAATTGCACGCTCCCTCAAAACTTGAGACATCTGTGACATTGTGTTGTGTGACAAAATTGCACATTTTAGAGTGGCATTTTATTGTTCCCGGCACAAGGTGCACCTGTGTTATCATGCTGCTTAATCAGCATCTTGATATGCTACCCCTGTCAGGTGGATGGATTATCTTTGTAAAGGAGAAATGCTCACTAATAGGGATGTAAACAAATTTGTGCTTACAGTTTGAGAGAAATAAGATTTTTGTGCATATGGAACATTTCTGTGATCTTTTATTTCAGCTCATGAAACATGGGACCAACATGTTCCGTTTATATTTTTGCTTTGTCACGCCCTGACCTTAGTTCCTTTTTTATGTCTCTATTTTGGTTTGGTCAGGGCGTGAGTTGGGGTGGGCATTCTATGTTTTGTTCTATGTTGTCCTTTTCTATGTGTTTGGCCGGGTGTGGTTCTCAATCAGAGGCAGCTGTCTATCGTTGTCTCTGATTGAGAACCATACTTAGGTAGCCTGTTCCCACCTGTGTTTGTGGGTAGTTGTTTTCTGTTTTGTGTCTGCACCAGACAGAACTGTTTTGTTTTTGTTCTTCCTCAGTGTTATTTTGTTTAGGGTTCAGTTTGGATTAAATTATAATATGAACACTTACCTCACTGCGTTTTGGTCACCTTCTTCCCAGGACGATCGTTACAGAACTACCCACCACCAAAAGACCAAGCAGCGTGGTGGAATGGACTCCTGGACATGGGAGGAAATCTTGGACGGCAAGGGACCCTGGGCACAACCGGGAGAGTATCGCCGTCCTAAAGAGGAGCTGGAGGCAGCTAAAGCGGAGCGGAGATGCTACGAGGAGTTGGCTCAAGGAAACGTGCACGAGAGGCAGCCCCAGAATTTTCTTGGGGGGGGGGGCACACGGGGAGATTGGCGGAGTCAGGTAGGAGACCTGAGCCAACTCCCCGTGCTTACCGTGGTGAGAGAGTGACCGGGCAGGCACCGTGTTATGCGGTGAAGCGCACGGTGTCCCCAGTGCGCACTCATAGCCCGGTGCGCTACATCGCAGCTCCTCGCATCGGCCGGGCTAGAGTGGGCATCGAGCCAGGAGGGATGATGCCGGCTCAGCGCATCTGGCCTCCAGTGCGTATCCTCGGCCCGGGTTATACTGCACCAGCCCTACGCACGGTGTCCCCGGTTCGCCAGCACGGCCCAGTGCGGCCTGTTCCAACTCCCCGCACTTGCCGGGCTACAGCGGGTATCCAGCCAGGACGAGTTGTGCTAGCTCTGCGCTCGAGACCGTCAGTGCGCCTCCACGGCCCAGTGTGTCCGGTGCCTCGGCCAAGGAAGAGGCCTCCTGCATGTTTCCCCAGCCTGGTGAGTCCTGTGCCTGTGCTAAGCCCTAACCCTCCTGCATGTCTCCCCAGCCTGGTGAGTCCTGTGCCTGCTGCCAGAGCCAGGCCTCCTGTGTGTCTCTCCACTCCAGTGATGATCCATGGCACGAAGCCTCCAGTGATGATCCATGGCACGAAGCCTCCAGTGATGATCCATGGCAAGAAGCCTCCAGTGGTGATCCATGGCACGAAGCCTCCAGTGATGATCCATGGCAGGAAGCCTCCAGTGATGATCCATGGCAAGAAGCATCCAGTGATGATCCATGGCACGAAGCATCCAGTGATGATCCATGGCACGAAGCCTCCTGTGATGATCCATGGCACGAAGCCTCCAGTGATGATCCATGGCACGAAGCCTCCAGTGATGATCAATGGCAAGAAGCCTCCAGTGATGATCCATGGCACGAAGCCTCCAGTGATGATCCATGGCACGAAGCCTCCAGTGATGATCCATGGCACGAAGCCTCCTGTGATGATCCATGGCACGAAGCCTCCTGTGATGATCCATGGCACGAAGCCTCCAGTGATGATCCATGGCACGAAGCCTCCAGTGATGATCCATGGCAAGAAGCCTCCAGTGATGATCCATGGCACGAAGCCTCCAGTGATGATCCATGGCAAGAAGCCTCCAGTGATGATGATTAAATTATAATATGAGCACTTACCACGCTGCGTTTTGGTCACCTTCTTCCCAGGACGATCGTTACATGCTGAGTATAGCTCAAACAGATATCTTTCCCCTGGCTCTTATGAAAGGCTGGGCCAGCCAGGCCACTAACTACTATTACTATAAATGGAAAGAGGGAACCATAGTACTGTGACCCTGAGTGAGAGGAGTTATGCTGATGTTTGCTCCTCACCGTAATGATGAGGCTGTGTCCCAAATGGCACCCTATTCCCTTTATAGTTCTCTCATTTTCACCAGGGCTGACCAGAGGCCTATGGCCCCTGATCAAAAGTAGTGCACTACATAGGGAATAAGGTGTCATTTGGGGCCTTACCCAAGACTCCACAGGGTCCCGGGTCACCCACCTGATCCGCTGACACACCGGCCCGGAGAGGGAGACTAATGTCCAAGCACACAAACACGCTGATACACACACTACACACACATAGACACACAGACACATACTGCACACACTCACTCTACACCCACACCCATCCAATGTGCGCATGTTTACCTACAGCTGTTTATATCATTATTTGTGTGTAGTTAATGTATCAATTCCTGAGTGTGATGTGTTCGTCGATGTGTGTTAACACATCTCGGGGGTGATGACAGAATGTGAGATGTCTCACTTGAGTCTCGCTTCCATTTTATGCAAGAGAGGGTTAAGGGAATCTAGCAACCAGAGCCTCAGGAGCTCCAAGCATGGCCATTAGAAAGCACGAGAACAAGGGAAAGAGGGAGGAGAAGGGGAGGGAGTCATGTGTCCAGCCAGTTACATCAGATCTGAGCTTTTCAGTGACCCAGCCCACAGCTTGTTGATCCCTCTTCATCTCTATTCGATACTGTCAGGAGACCTTACTTAGAGACTTGGCTGTCACTCCTATCTTTACCTTCATCCTGTAAACAGACATAGACACACATAGACACACACAAACACACACATTCCTAGTGGTGCCACCACAACTGTACATAGGCTGTAGGTGGAGGGTGATAGAGGGAGTGGGAACTGATCGGGAACTAGATGAGCAGCATAGGGGAAAGAAGAGAGGATTAGAGAAATCTCACTACCATGACTCATTGATGCTGTCCAGACTATTATTAGTAGAGAGAAGAGGGGGACAACTTGCAGACTTGTTTACGTGCTGCTGTGCGTGTTGTTGCTCACCTTACTTTGCTACCTGACAACTTTACGGTTTTTACTTTTTAATTACCGTTTATATTTTTAGTTTTTCCCTCACTCAACTTTTTTTCATTCACTTTTTCACTCCGGACATGGTTCGTCAGGACCTCCAACAGCCGAAGCTAAGTAGTAACATTAACATGATGCCTTCTAATTGCAGTCGCTGTACTCATAATATACAGGAGAACGATCGCCTTACGGCAAGGATAGCTGTGCTGCAAGCCCAGCTTCAGACGCAATCGTTAGGCAAGGGTAATTTCAGTGTAGGAAAGGATGAAACAGCATCTGTGCCACCAGTAAGTACAGATAGCAGTATAAATCCCCTCGCACGGTCCCCGCAGCCGGACAACTGTCTCATGGCTTCTGGAGGGAAATGCTGTAGGAATGCTCAATCGGTGTCGCTCATTCAGCCGACAGAAACTTTCAACCGGTTCTCCCCATTAAGCAGCGAGTCGGAGTCAGAGGCCAAGCTTTCTCTGGTCTCTACTCCTCCCGTTATGGGGTCTGAGACGCCGAAGCCTCCCACCATTAGCTCTGACAAATTAAAAACCCTAGTCATTGGCGACTCCATTACCCGCAGTATTAGACTTAAAACGAATCATCCAGCAATCATACACTGTTTACCAGGGGGCAGGGCTCCCGACGTTAAGGCTAATTTGAAGATGGTGCTGTCTAAAGCTAAAACTGGTGAGTGTAGAGAGTATAGGGATATTGTTATCCACGTCGGCACCAACGATGTTAGGATGAAACAGTCAGAGGTCACCAAGCGCAACATAGCTTCAGCGTGTAAATCAGCTAGAAAGATATGTCGGCATCGAGTAATTGTCTCTGGCCCCCTCCCAGTTAGGGGGAGTGATGAGCTCTACAGTAGTCTCACAACTCAATCGCTGGTTGAAAACAGTTTTCTGCCCCTCCCAAAAGATAGAATTTGTAGATAATTGGCACTCTTTCTGGGACTCACCCACAAACAGGACCAAGCCTGGCCTGTTGAGGAGTGACGGACTCTATCCTAGCTGGAGGGGTGCTCTCATCTTATCTACGAACATAGACAGGGCTCTAACTCCCCTAGCTCCACAATGAAATAGGGTGCAGGCCAGGCAGCAGGCTGTTAGCCAGCCTGCCAGCTTAGTGGAGTCTGCCACTAGCACAGTCAGTGTAGTCAGCTCAGCTATCCCCATTGAGACCGTGTCTGTGCCTCGACCTAGGTTGGGCAAAACTAAACATGGCGGTGTTCACTTTAGCAATCTCACTAGAATAAAGACCATTCCTGCCATTATTGAAAGAGATCATGATACCTCACATCTCAAAATAGGGCTACTTAATGTTAGATCCCTCACTTCCAAGGCAGTTATAGTCAATGAGGCCTCACCTCCTGGTTATACTAGTGACCATATCCCCCGCGCATCCCGCAAAGGCGGAGGTGTTGCTAACATTTACAATAGCAAATTTAAATTTACAAAACAAAAAACTGACTTTTTCGTCTTTTGAGCTTCTAGTCATGAAATCTATGCAGCCTACTCAATCACTTTTTATACAGGCCTCCTGGGCCATATACAGCGTTCCTCACTGAGTTCCCTGAATTCCTATCAGACCTTGTAGTCATAGCAGATAATATTCAAATTTTTGGTGACTTTAATATTCACATGGAAGAGTCCACAGACCCACTCCAAAAGGCTTTCGGAGCCTTCATCGACTCAGTGGGTTTTGTCCAACATGTCTCCGGTCCTACTCACTGCCACAGTCATACTCTGGACCTAGTTTTGTCAAATGGAATAAATGTTGTGGATCTTAATGTTTTTCCTCATAATCCTGGACTATCGGACCACCATTTTCTTACGTTTGCAATCGCAACAAATAATCTGCTCAGAGCCCAACCAGGGAATATCAAAAGTCGTGCTATAAATTCTCAGACAACCCAAAGATTCCTTGATGCCCTTCCAGACTCCCTCTGCCTACCCAAGGATGTCAGTGGACAAAAATCAGTTAACCATCTAACTGAGGAACTCAATTTAACCTTGCATAATACCCTATATGCAGTTGCACCCCTAAAAACTAAAAACATTTGTCATGAGAAACTAGCTCCCTGGTATACAGAAAATCCCCGAGCTCTGAAGCAAGCTTCCAGAAAATTGGAACGGAAATGGCGCCACACCAAACTGGAAGTCTTTCGACTAGCTTGGAAAGACAGTACCGTGCAGTATCGAAGAGCCCTCACTGCTCGATCATCCTATTTTTCCAACTTAATTGAGGAAAATAAGAACAATCCGAAATGTATTTTTGATACTGTCGCAAAGCTAACTAAAAAGCAGCATTCCCCAAGAGAGGATGGCTTTCACTTCAGCAGTAATGAATTCATTAACTTATTTGAGGAAAAGATCATGATCTTTAGAAAGCAAATTACAGACTCCTCTTTAAATCTGCGTATTCCTCCAAAGCTCAGTTGTCCCGAGTCTGCACAACTCTGCCAGGACCTAGGATCAAGGGAGACACTCTTTGTGCTTTAGTACTACAGTGGGGCAAAAAAGTATTTAGTCAGCCACCAATTGTGCAAGTTCTCCCACTTAAAAAGATGAGAGAGGCCTGTAATTTTCATCATAGGTACACTTCAACTATGACAGACAAAATGAGAAAAAAAATTCCAGAAGATCACATTGTAGGAAGATTTTTAATGAATTTATTTGCAAATTATGGTGGAAAATAAGTATTTGGTCACCTACAAACAAGCAAGATTTCTGGCTCTCACAGACCTGCAACTTCTTCTTTAAGAGGCTCCTCTGTCCTCCACTCGTTACCTGTATTAATGGCACCTGTTTGAACTTGTTATCAGTATAAAAGACACCTGTCCACAACCTCAAACAGTCACACTCCAAACTTCACTATGGCCAAGACCAAAGAGCTGTCAAAGGACACCAGAAACAAAATTGTAGACCTGCACCAGGCTGGGAAGACTGAATCTGCAATAGGTAAGCAGCTTGGTTTGAAGAAATCAACTGTGGGAGCAATTGTTAGGAAATGGAAGACATACAAGACCACTGATAATCTCCCTCGATCTAGGGCTCCACGCAAGATCTCACCCCGTGGGGTCAAAATGATCACAAGAACGGTGAGCAAAAATCCCAGAACCACACGGGGGGACCTAGTGAATGACCTGCAGAGAGCTGGGACCAAAGTAACAAAGCCTACCATCAGTAACACACTACGCCGCCAGGGACTCAAATCCTGCAGTGCCAGACGTGTCCCCCTGCTTAAGCCAGTACATGTCCAGGCCCGCCTGAAGTTTGCTAGAGAGCATTTGGATGATCCAGAAGAAGATTGGGAGAATGTCATATGGTCAGATGAAACCAAAATATAACTTTTTGGTAAAAACTCAACTCGTCGTGTTTGGAGGACAAAGAATGCTGAGTTGCATCCAAAGAACACCATACCTACTGTGAAGCATGGGGGTGGAAACATCATGCTTTGGGGCTGTTTTTCTGCAAAGGGACCAGGACGACTGATCCGTGTAAAGGAAAGAATGAATGGGGCCATGTATCGTGAGATTTTGAGTGAAAACCTCCTTCCATCAGCAAGGGCATTGAAGATGAAACGTGGCTGGGTCTTTCAGCATGACAATGATCCCAAACACATCGCCCGGGCAACGAAGGAGTGGCTTCGTAAGAAGCATTTCAAGGTCCTGGAGTGGCCTAGCCAGTCTCCAGATCTCAACCCCATAGAAAATCTTTGGAGGGAGTTGAAAATCCGTGTTTCCCAGCAACAGCCCCAAAACATCACTGCTCTAGAGGAGATCTGCATGGAGGAATGGGCCAAAATACCAGCAACAGTGTGTGAAAACCTTGTGAAGACTTACAGAAAACGTTTGACCTCTGTCATTGCCAACAAAGGGTATATAACAAAGTATTGAGATAAACTTTTGTTATTGACCAAATACTTATTTTCCACCATAATTTGCAAATAAATTCATTAAAAATCCTACAATGTGATTTTCTGGAATTTTTTTTCTCATTTTGTCTGTCATAGTTGAAGTGTACCTATGATGAAAATTACAGGCCTCTCTCATCTTTTTAAGTGGGAGAACTTGCACAATTGGTGGCTGACTAAATACTTTTTTGCCCCACTGTATATCTCTTGACACAATGATGAAAATAATCATGGCCTCTAAACGTTCAAGCTGCATACTGGACCCTATTCCAACTCAACTACTGAAAGAGCTGCTTCCTGTGTTTGGCACTCCTATGTTGAACATAATAAATGGCTCTCTATCCACCGGATGTGTACCAAACTCACTAAAAGCGACAGAAATAAAGCCTCTCTTGAAAAAGCCAAACCTTGACCCAGAAAATATAAAAAACTAATCGGCCTAAATCGAATCTCACATTCCTCTCAAAAAAAATTTAAAAAGCTGTTGCGCAGCTACTTACTGCCTTCCCGAAGACAACAATGAATACGAAATGCTTCAGTCTTTTTTTTGACCCCATCATAGCACTGAGACTGCACTTGTGAAGGTGGTAAATTACCTTTTAATGACGCCAGACCGAGGCTCTGCATTTGTCCTCGTGCTCCTAGACCTTAGTGCTGCTTTTGATACCATCGATCACCACATTCTTTTGGAGAGATTGGAAACCCAAATTGGTCTACACGGACAAGTTCTGGCCTGGTTTAGATGTTATCTGTCGGAAAGATAGTTTGTTTCTGTGAATGGTTTGTCCTCTGACAAATCAACTGTAAATTTCGGTGCTCCTCAAGGTTCCGCTTTAGGACCACTATTGTTTTCACTATATATTTTACCTCTTGGGGATGTCATTCGAAAACATAATGTTAACTTTCACTCCAATGCGGATGACACACAGCTGTACATTTCAATGAAACATGGTAAAGCCCCAAAATTGCCCTCGCTAGAAGCCTATGTTTCAGACATAAGGAAGTGGATGGCTGCAAACTTTCTACTTTTTAACCTGGACAAAACAGAGATGCTTGTTCTAGGTCCCAAGAAACAAAGAGATCTTCTGTTGAATCTGACAATTAATCTTGATGGTTGTACAGCCGTCTCAAATAAAACTGTGAAGGACCTCGGCGTTACTCTGGACCCTGATCTCTCTTTTGACGAACATATCAAGACTGTTTCAAGGACAGCTTTTTTCTATTTACGTAACATTGCAAAAATCAGAAATTTTCTGTCCAAAAATGATGCAGAAAAATGTATCCATGCTATTGTTACTTCTAGGTTAGACTACTGCAATGCTCTACTTTCCGGCTACCCGGATAAAGCACTAAATAAACTTCAGTTAGTGCTAAATACGGCTGCTAGAATCCTGACTAGAACCCCCAAAAATTATCATATTACTCCAGTGCTAGCCTCCCTACACTGGCTTCCTGTTAAGGCAAGGGCTGCATTACATGGGCAAAGCATTACATGGGCTTGCTCCTACCTATCTTTCCGATTTGGTCCTGCCGTACATACCTACACGTATGTTACGGTCACAAGACGCAGGCCTCCTAATTGTCCCTAGAATTTCTAAGCAAACAGCTGGAGGCAGGGCTTTCTCCTACAGAGCTCCATTTTTATGGAATGGTCTGCCTACCCATGTGAGAGACGCAGACTTGGTCTCAACCTTTAAGTCTTTATTGAAGACTCATCTTTTCAATAGGTCCTATGATTGAGTGTAGTCTGGCCCAGGAGTGTGAAGGTGAACGGAAAAGGCACTCGAGCAACGGACCGCCCTTGCTGTCTCTTCCTGGCCGGTTCCCCTCTCTCCACTGGGATTCTCTGCCTCTAACCCTATTACAGGGGCTGAGTCACTGGATTACTGGTGTTCTTCCATGCCGTCCCTAGGAGGGGTGCGTCACTTGAGTGGGTTGAGTCACTGACGTGGTCTTCATGTTTGGTTTGGCGCCCCCGCTTTGGTTGTGCCGTGGCGGAGATCTTTGTGGGCTATACTCGGTCTTGTCTCAGGATGGTAAGTTGGTGGTTGAAGATATCCCTCTAGTGGTGTGGGGGCTGTGCTTTGGCAAAGTGGGTGGGGTTATATCCTGCCTGTTTTGCCCTGTCCGGGGGTGTCATCGGATGGGGCCGCAGTGTCTCCTGACCCCTCCTGTCTCAGCCTCCAGTATTTATGCTGCAGTAGTTTATGTGTTTCGGGGGGCTAGGGTCAGTCTGTTATATCTGAAGTATTTCTCCTGTCTTACCCGGTGTCCTATGTGAATTTAAGTAGGCTCTCTCTAATTCTCTCTTTCTCTCTTTCTTTCTCTCTCTCGGAGGACCTGAGCCCTAGGACCTTGCCTCAGGACTACCTGGCATGATGACTCCTTGCTGTCCCCAGTCCACCTGGCCGTGCTGCTGCTCCAGTTTCAACTGTTCTGCCTGCGGCTATGGAACCCTGACCTGTTCACTGTGATTACTATTATTTGACCATGCTGGTCATTTATGAACATTTGAACATCTTGGCCATGTTCTGTTATAATCTCCACCCGGCACAGCCAGAAGAGGACTGGCCACCCCTCATAGCCTGGTTCCTCTCTAGGTTTCTTCCTAGGTTTTTGCCTTTCTAGGGAGGTTTACCTAGCCACCGTGTTTCTATACCTGCATTGCTTGCTGTTTGGGATTTTAGGCTGGGTTTCTGTACAGCACTTTGATATATCAGCTGATGTAAGAAGGGCTATATAATTAAATTTGATTTGATTTGACATCGATACAGAGAGAGATGGAGGGGAAAGTTGGCTGGCCAGAAGAGGTTGTTGTTGGAGAGTGGTAACTGGAAAGGAGGAGAGGTTGTCACTGATGATGTTCAGAGGATGACATACAGAAACTAGAAGAATGATATTTACTCTTTCAGCAGTAAGGCTGTGCTCTCCTTTCCCACTCCCTCTCTCTCCCTCTGTGAAGGTAGTGCCATGGCTATATTTCAGCCACCCTCTCCAAGTCAGCATGTCCTCTCATTATCTAGCACTGCCTCTAATTTACCTCTCTTTCTCTCCTATTAAACACTCAAGCTGTTTTTAGCACTCCAACAGAAAGTTACAGTCCCCCCCTCCCTCCTTCCTTCCTTCCTTCCCTCCCTCCCTCCCTCCGGCTCTCAAGACTCTCAGGGTTTCAGGGTTGCTCCTTTCTATTCTCAGTAATAGTTCCTCAGTTCCTTTCCCCTGTGTCTGTAGAGGGCTGTTCCAGTTCTTGTGCTGTCTAGGTCCCTCCAGAGTGTACGTATAGGGATGTGGAGAGGCCCAGTGTGGAAGATGGCAGAGCGTTTTATCTCACTTTGTTGCAAAAGCTACTTGTTAGTTGAATACTTGACTCATCACCACCGTTATGGCATTGCACAGTTGCACTGTCTGAGCCAAACTCTGTAGTTTAACACTCATTGAGAAAGGTGTGCATGTGTTAAGAAGCTAAACCCTTCTCTCTCTCCTCTGTGGTTGGCATGCCCCCAGTCTGCTGTCCTCTTTTGTTCTCAGCCAGTCTGTGTTCTCTGAGAGAGTGACTGGGCCAAATGCCTGCTACTCCTTGGCAGCCAAACAACCTCTCCCTACACATCTATCTCTATTTTTCTATCTGTTCTCCTTTTGTTTGCTCCCTCTCTTAATCTGAGGGATTAAGCTGTGTTGGTGATGGTAGTGGTGGTGGTGGGCAAAGCCTAAGAGGTCACAGTTATGTAACCTGGCCATAATCCAACAGCCATTTAGAGTCAGACAGGCTAAAGCTATAGAGGGTATGCAGAGACGGAATAGTTTATTCAAATAGGCCTTGTGCTTGACTAGTTCTCAGCCTATATGGTCTGGTGGGGACTCAATGGTCACCCTTACATAACAGACATTGGTGGGCAGAGAAAGACAGACAGTCACACACACACAAACATACACAGAGAGAGATAGGGGAACGTGAGTGTGTTAGCCCAGGTCAAGGAGAAAGAGAGAGCCCAGATACACACACATACAAACACACCCAAACTGCTGCAGGAAATAGAAATGTGTTGATAGTGACAGGCACACAATATCGATCAGGTGTGGTCAAGGACGAGTGTTTACCCCTGTCTTACCCCTCTATCTCTATCTCACTCCTTCTCTAACACTCATTCTCTCTCCCTTGCTACTTCTCTCTCTCCCTCACTCCTTCTCCCTCGCTCCACACACACACACCTAACCCTAACCCTAACCCTAACAAGAGACCAGGGAATGCATATGGGATTGTACAGCTGTATGATCTTAATTTGAGTCAGTTTGCTATGTGGATTATAATGAATGGACATTTTTTTGTAGGAGTTGACATTTTTTAAGTGGAAATTACAAACTTTAGAAGCCTTTTTAAACCTTGAATACACTACAAGTTTGCATTTCCTGCTGTGCAGGAAAATTCTCAGCAACAAAAGAGTGATCGTATTAAGATCCTAAATCTGTAGATGATATTCTAATGTCAAACTGTGTGTGGGCAACTGTATGAGAGTTTCAGTGTCATCAAACTGCTTGTGTGTGCGTATGCATGTGTGCGTGCGTGCGTGCGTGCGTGTGCATGATGAGTGTGTGACGTATCCAGCGGAGGGAGTGTGTGTCAGACTCGTCCTGCGCCACAGGAGTCTCTGCAGTGTCCTACTCCACTGCTGACTCAGGCCATCGAACCACAGCTCTCTCCCTCACACACACTTCCTTATACGTCCTTATACAACTACTGCTCTGTCCTTACGGGCTGCAGCAAAACCAGCCCCATTCATCCTCCTATGTTGTAATGTTATTGATCTGAAGGCTGGGTCTGAGCCTGGGGCTGAGGGTGAGGGTAAGGCTAGGCATGGGGCTGAGCTTGGGACTGAGGCTGGGGCTGTGGGTTGGGAGGAGAGCCCTGTTATGTGGGCAGAAATTCTTCTCCATTCTATTCTGGCTCCCAGGTATTTCTAGAGACGAGTCCCTCACTCGGTGTGTCAATACAGATGTAGGATCTTCATTTAATGTTGCTGAGAATTTTCCTGCACAGCAAATTTGTAGTGTATTTTAGTTTTAAAAAGGCTTCTAAAGTTTGTAATTTTCACTTTGAAAAGGCAGACTTGATTTGCCCTAACAAAAACTCTATCATCCCCTTCAAAAATGTCTATTAATTATATATAGTCCACATAATAATTCACATTTACTGTTCCTGCAGGATTATTTTCCTGCTGTAGCAAATTGGCTCAAATGAAGATCCTACATCTGTATAGGGAAAAGCTTTTATTACACAGGCTTATCAAAGCATTATAAGGGGTCAGAGAATGTAAAGAACGTGAATGGGAACGATGGCCTAGAATACATGACCTTGGTATTTACACGATTGAGAACCCCCTGTTCTAGTGGCTCAGTTCAGGCTACCATTTCAATTTCTGGTTGTAAATTCAGATTGTATCATTTCACTGTGTGCGCATGCTATATCTGTTAAGGTCTGTTTCTAGAAATGGTGGTTATCGAGTTCTGAGGACATGTGTGTGTGTGTGTGTGTGGGGGGGGGGGGGCATGTGTGTACTACAGGGTGACTTTCTGTACCCTTTCTCTTTCTCTCTGTGTCTGTATTTTTCCACTGTGTGCTAGAGAAGCTGAGACATTGGCTGCGTGACTACGTCCTTCACTAGAGAAGCTTAGGTTAGCCATGCTCTGTGTCAGGTAGCAGCCTCATCCTTCACCCACTCTCTCACTCTCCTCCTCTCCCTCCCCCCCCCCGTTCCCTGCCCAGACACTGCAGCGCTCTGCTTGGAAATTTCCACACTGCAGCAGAGATAGTCAGAGAGGAGAAGGAGGGTGCTTGTGATGATGGAGAGAGTGTTGGAGAGAAAGAGAGCAGGGGAGGGAAGGGATGAGAAAATGTATGTGTGAAAGAAGTAAGTGATGAGGCTTGACTTAGTCACCACTTTGAGAGGAACATATTGACCTTTAGTGACGCAGAGCAATGATACGTTGAATGCTGATGGGGTTTGGTGTGTGTGTGTGTAAGGTGTAAGGTGTGTGTGTGTACAGGTGTAAGGGGAAACTAAAAAAAAACTCAACAAATAAAGAGATAATGGAGGAGAAAATGAAAGGAATAGTAATATAGAAGATGAGCAGCTGAATGTGTCACATGATACTATGAAGAGAAAAGGAGGGATGGAGAAGAGGAGAGAATGACTGCTGGATCTGAATGGATGACAGATGAGACATGAAGTCTGTGTGAGAATGAGAGAGAATCAGATGGATACAAGGAGGGAGAGGAAGCTGAGGGAGAAAAAGAGTGAATGTTTGATAGAGAACCGGGGAGGGATAGAAAGAGAGAAAGGGAGGAGCGTAGTTTTGGGGCTGCAGGCAGGGGGCTGTTTTCTCTCACTGAGCTCTGCAGAAACACGTGCACACCTCTTCCTGTGCACAGAGGGCCAGCGAAACACTGCAGTATCCCACTACCACTGCATGGGGCCACACCACACATCCCTGCACCCACTCACAAATCACCATCATGCATATTTACAAAGTGGTTCACTGACAAACACAGACACACATTCTTCAAAAACACCCATAAACACATACAAACACTGTGTAATGTGATTGAAATCTCATGTATCTGAGATCTCAGCAGGTGAGTATTTAAGCAGGTAGACTCACCTATAGACAGAACAACACTGACACATACAAACTACCACCCTCTGCATATGCCCACTGTGCACAACACGTGTCACTGACATTAGTAGACAGTAATACAAACACAATAAAGCAATATTACACCAAATCAATTACCGCTATAACAATCAACCACTCACACAAGTACCCTATCAGTGAGGGGTGGACACCAGCACACAGACTAAACTCATCACCAGTCACATTGACACACTCCGGACAAGAGGGACAGACATGCACATTGCAATGACATTCATCTGCAGGCCATACACAAGAGCAATTATACACGTGTGTATACAGCAATATACACACAGACATACACACAGTCACTCACACAACACACTGCATTTCTGATTGGCACACTACATTCCAGACACACACACACACTCTCTCTTTTGGAGGAGAGATTCTAACATGTGAATTGCAGACTTGTCTTGCTCAGGTTGTTAGGGCAGAAGTTGCTGAACGTTGTCTTGTTGACCTAGCCTTGGCCTGTAGCACACATTGCCACACACACCAGCACTTCAGTGCACTCTTCCATTCAGATTTGTCAAGTGCTGCGTAAAGGGCCAGCTAGCTATATTTAGTTGCACAGATATTTTTACCCTCCTGTTTACTCATATACTTGCATGCCTTCCATAAGGGGGTCTGCCGAGTCGGCAGGTCGGCTTTCCTGTCCGCCAAAGGTTTGCCTTGGCGATGACATTATTCAGAGCAGGGGAATGTCAGGATTGTGACATTGGTCTGAGGAACAATTTGGGAGGTCTGAGAAAAACTGACGAAAACTTCTTGAGAAGTCTCACAAATCCCTGACTTCCCCCTGCTTCCCCTCTCCTTCCATACCCTGGGAGGCATGGTGCTTCTGTAACGGTCGTCGTAATCCTCCTCCTCGGACGAGGAGGAGAGGCGAGAAGGATCAGACCAATACGCGGAGTGATTTGTGTCCATGATTATTTAATGAATCGAAACTGAACACGAACCAACAATAACATAAAACAACCGACAAACAGTCCCGTGTGGCACGAATGCAGACACGCGATACAGCCACCCACAAAACACACGTGAAACCCCGGCTGCCTTAGTATGATTCTCAATCAGGGACAAACGATCTACAGCTGCCTCTGATTGAGAATCATACCAGGCCGAACACAAAAACCCCAACATAGAAAAACACACATAGACCAACCCACCCAACTCACGCCCTGACCAACTAAATAAATACAAGAAAAAAGGAAAACAGGTCAGGAACGTGACATAACCCCCCCCTTAAGGTGCGAACTCCGGGCGCACCCGCATAAACTCTAGGGGAGGGTCTGGGTGGGCGTCTGTCCACGGTGGCGGCTCTGGCGCTGGTCGTGGTCCCCAACCCACCATAGTCAAACCCCGCTTCCGTGGTCTCCTCCCAATGGCCACCCTCCATGTCAAACCCACTCTACCAAAAGGCAGCACCGGACTGAGGGGCAGCACCGGACTGAGGGACAGCACCGGACTGAGGGACAGCACCGGACTGAGGGACAGCACCGGACTGAGGGACAGCACCGGACTGAGGGGCGGATCCTGGCTGGCTGGCTCTGACGGATCCTGGCTGGCTGGCTCTGGCGGATCCTGGCTGGCTGGCTCTGGCGGATCCTGGCTGGCTGGCTCTGGCGGATCCTGGCTGGCTGGCTCTGGCGGATCCTGGCTGGCTGGCTCTGGCGGATCCTGGCTGGACGGCTCTGGCGGATCCTGGCTGGACGGCTCTGGCGGATCCTGGCTGACTGGCTCTGGCAGGTCCTGGCTGACTGGCTCTGGCAGGTCCTGGCTGACTGGCTCTGGCAGGTCCTGGCTGACTGGCTCTGGCAGGTCCTGGCTGACTGGCTCTGGCAGGTCCTGGCTGGACGGCTCTGGCAGGTCCTGGCTGGACGGCTCTGGCAGGTCCTGGCTGGACGGCTCTGGCAGGTCCTGGCTGGACGGCTCTGGCAGGTCCTGGCTGGACGGCTCTGGCTGGTCCTGGCTGGACGGCTCTGAAAGCTCAGTACCGACGGACAGCGCTGGGCAGGCAGACAGTTCAGGCGCCGCTGGGCAGACGGCAGACTCTGGCCGGCTGAGACGCACTGTAGACCTGGTGCGTGGTATAGGCACTGGCTGCGCTGGAGAGGAGGAAGGCTGGTGCCATGTATGCCGGCCCGAGGAGACGCACTGGAGGCCAGATGCGTTGGGCCGGCTTCATGACATCCGGCTCGATGCCCAACTTAGCCCTACCAGTGCGGCGAGGTGGAATAGCCCGCACTGGGCTAAGCACGCGTACTGGGGACACCGTGCGCTTTACCGCATAACACGGTGTCTGACCAGTACGACGCCCTCTCACTCCACGGTAAGCACGGGGAGTTGGCTCAGGTATCCTACCCGGCTTTGCCACACTCCTCGTGTGCCCTCCCCCAAGAAATTTTTGGGTCTGACTCTCGGGCTCCCAACCGCGTCGCCGCGCTGCCTCCTCATACCAGCGCCTCTCTGCCTTCGCTGCCTCCAGCTCCGCCTTGGGACGGCGATATTCCCCTGGCTGAGCCCAGGGTCCTTTGCCGTCCAGGATCTCCTCCCAAGTCCAGGAGTCCTGGTTTTTTCCCCACTGCTGTCGCTGCCCGTTTGCACTCCGCTTGATCCTAGATTGGTGGGTGGTTCTGTAACGGTCGTCGTAATCCTCCTCCTCGGATGAGGAGGAGAGGCGAGAAGGATCAGACCAATACGCGGAGTGATTTGTGTCCATGATTATTTAATGAATCGAAACTGAACACAAAAACCCCAACATAGAAAAACACACATAGACCAACCCACCCAACTCACGCCCTGACCAACTAAATAAATACAAGAAAAAAGGAAAACAGGTCAGGAACGTGACAGCTTCACTTCTCACTCTACAACATGCAGGTCTGAACTCAGCTCTACTACCATGCAAAATCAACTGTGTGCTGCCTGCATGCTGTCATTAATGAAGTTGAGAGGGAGCTACACTGTATTGACTGCAGTGTCTGTCTGCTGTTAAACTTTCACTACAAATGCTCACCGCTTTATCAGTCAACTGAAGTCATTGATTGGCTAGAGAATTCACTCACTTTGTTTCCCAAATAAAATAAAGAAATATTATTGATGTTGTTTACTGGCTTCCCTGCATAGGACTCCTCTCTCTCACACACACATAAACACAAAGTTCAGCGCTAAATCGCAATAGCATGCTATGGTATACTTTGAGAAGTTTGAAGGAATGACTCATGACTGAACTAAAAGAGTGTTATTTTTGCTCAGATAACTTGGTCCATTGTTGAATTGTGGCAGGTGTAACGGCAGCCTTCCCTCTCTTCACGAGAAGAGAGGGTGTAACAGGGATCGGACCAAGACGCAGCGTAGTTGGTGCTCAACATATTTAATAATGATAAACAGTGAACACTTAACAATTACAAAATAACAAAATGTGGCAAACCGATACAGTCCTAGCTGGTGCAGAGAAAACACAGAGACAGGAAACAACCACCCACAAACCCCAACACAAAACAAGCCACCTATATATGATTCCCAATCAGAGACAACACAAAACACCTGCCTCTGATTGAGAACCATATTAGGCCAAACATAGAAACAGATAAACTAGACACACAACATAGAATGCCCAACCAGCTCACGTCCTGACCAACATTAAAACAAGCAAAACACACAAGAACTATGGTCAGAACGTGACAGTACCCCCCTCCTGAGGTGCGGACTCCGAACGCACCCCCTAAAACTCTAGGGGAGGGTCTGGGTGGGCATCTGTCCGCGGTGGCGGCTGCGGCGCTGGACGAGGACACCACTCCACCATTGTCTTTGTCCCCCTCCTTAGCGTCCTTTGAGTGGTGACCCTCGCCGCCGACCTTGGCCTAGGAACCCTCACAAAGGGTCCCATCAGACTGAGGAGACAGCTCCGAACCGAGAGGTAGCTCAGGACAGAGAGGTAGCTCAGGACTGAGTGGCGGCTCCGGACTGAGTGGCGGCTCCGGACTGAGTGGCGGCTCCGGACTGAGTGGCGGCTCATGACTGGAGGGCGGCTCATGACTGGAGGGCGGCTCATGACTGGAGGGCGGCTCATGACTGGAGGGCGGCTCATGACTGGAGGGCGGCTCATGACTGGCGGGCGGCTCCTGACTGGCGGGCGGCTCTGGCAGCTCCTGACTGGCTGGCGGCTCTGGCAGCTCCTGACTGGCTGGCGGCTCTGGCAGCTCCTGACTGGCTGGCGGCTCTGGCAGCTCCTGACTGGCTGGCGGCTCTGGCAGCTCCTGACTGGCTGGCGGCTCTGGCAGCTCCTGACTGGCTGGCAGCTCTGGCAGCTCCTGACTGGCTGGCGGCTCTGGCAGCTCCTGACTGACGGCTCTGATGGCTCGGGACAGACGGGCGGCTCAGATGACGCTGGGCAGACGGATGGCTCAGATGGCGCTGGGCAGACGGATGGCTCAGATGGCGCTGGGCAGACGGATGGCTCAGATGGCGCTGGGCAGACGGATGGCTCAGATGGCGCTGGGCAGGCAGGCAGCTCAGACGGCGCTGGGCAGGCAGGCAGCTCAGACCTGCTGAGGCGCACAGTAGGCCTGGTGCGTGTTGCCGGAACTGGTGGTACCGGTTTGTAGACACGCACCTCAAGGCTAGTGCGGGGAGCAGGAACAGGGCACACTGGACTCTCGAGGCGCACTATACACCTGGTGCGTGGTACCGGCACTGGTGGTACCGGGCTGAGGGCACGCACCTCAGGGCGAGTGCGGGGAGAAGGAACAGTGCGTACAGGGCTCTGGATACGCACAGTAAGCTTGGTGCGTGGTGCCGGAACTGGTGGTACCGGGCTGGAGACACGCACCACAGGGAGAGTGCGTGGAGGAGGAACAGAGTTCAGGAGACGCACAGGAAGCCTGGTGCGTGGTGTTGGCACCGATGGTACTGGGCTGAGGGCACGCACCTCAAGGCGAGTGCGGGGTGCTGGAACTGGAGGCCTGGTACGTGGCGCCGGCACCGGAGAGCTGGTGCATGGGGCTGCCACAGGAGAGCTGGTGCGCTGAGCTGGCACAGGACGTGCAGGGCTAGGAAGGCGCACAGGAGGCCTGGTGTGTGAGGCTGGCACAGTCTTCACCAGACGGCTAGCCCGCACCTCAGGACGAGTATGGAGAGCTGACTCAGGTGACATCAAATCCCTGACATGCTCCGTCGGGCGGATGTCGTGCCTCATGCACCAGACCAGCAAATCCCTCATTTCTCTCTCCTCCAATTTCCCCATTAGATCCTTCACAGTCTCTACATCGCTCACCTCCAATACCGCCCTCACCGGCTCTGGTTCCATCCTTGGCTCCTTACGGTAAGCAGGGGGAGTTGGCTCAAGTCTCCTACTTGACCCAGCTACACTCCCCTTTAGCCCCCCCCCAAGACATTTTTGGGGGAGCCTCTCGGGCTTCCAGCCGCTCTGCCTTGATAGCACCTCATAATGCCGCCTCTCTGCTTTTGCTGCCTCCAGCTCTGCTTTGAGGCGGCGACATTCCTCTGGCTCTGCCCAGGGTCCTTTTCCGTCCAGCTCATCCTCCCATGTCCACTCCTGAACTCGCTGCTGCTGCTGCTGCTGCCCGTTACTACGCTGCTTGGTCCGAGTTTGGTGGGTGGTTCTGTAACGGCAGCCTTCCCTCTCTTCACGAGAAGAGAGGGTGTAACAGGGATCGGACCAAGACGCAGCGTAGTTGGTGCTCAACATATTTAATAATGATAAACTGTGAACACTTAACAATTACAAAATAACAAAATGTGGCAAACCGATACAGTCCTAGCTGGTGCAGAGAAAACACAGAGACAGGAAACAACCACCCACAAACCCCAACACAAAACAAGCCACCTATATTTGATTCCCAATCAGAGACAACACAAAACACCTGCCTCTGATTGAGAACCATATTAGGCCAAACATAGAAACAGACAAACTAGACACACAACATAGAATGCCCACCCAGCTCACGTCCTGACCAACACTAAAACAAGCAAAACACACAAGAACTATGGTCAGAACGTGACAGCAGGGGAGTCACTGGAAGGTTATTTACATCTGAAACACAAAATCTAATGTACAAATGACCTCTGTGCACTTAACATCTGTATTTGAAAATAATGTCTATGAACATCAAATTGATGCAGATTTCTTCACCTCCAGTGTTCATTTTCAGACTCACAATTTGACAGTTACTCTGTGGATAATGCAGAGAAAGAGAGATAGTGAAACAATTCCACACAAGATTAAGAATAAATAAGGGGTTAATGTTCATGAACACATTTAAATGTAAATGGGAACTAGCTAGCTAAATATGACAAAATACTACTTCTATTGACTGGGGTCTGTCTATAGGCAGCTGAGGCTCCAGACCAGAAGGAGCATCAGGAGGAAAAAATATAAATACATTTAAATACATTTTCTATAAATTATCTAGCTAGCTAGCTAGCCAGTTCTATAAGAGACACCCAACTCTCAGTAAACATTAGCAAGCAAGCAACACATTGCTTGGCTAGCCAAGAACATTTAACAATAGTTTTGGCAATAAAATTATATCTAATACATACATAACATAAACTCAACTGAACTCTACTCAACTTTAATTTTCAAAACAATTCTTACCTTAAATTGTAACGACTACTCTGTCATTTGGAGGCAGGGTTGGGGTCGGCACTTGTGAACATTTACAATTGTGATTGACAGCTCTGCAAAAATATATTTTTATATATATTTTTTTATATATTTAAAAATATGTTCTACATTCAAGTGTCTTTTTCAAAATAAACACCTCATTTATTTTTATGTCATCAGGTCATCTGATGCAGCACTCCATCACTCTCCTTCTTGGTCAAATAGCCCTAACACAGCCTGGAGGTGTGTTGGGTCATTGTCCCGTTGAAAAACAAATGATAGTCCCACTAAGCATAAACCAGATGGGATGGCGTATCGCTGCAGAATGCTGTGGTAGCCATGCTGGTTAAGTGTTCCTTGAATTCTAAATAAATCAATGACAGTGTCACCAGAAAAGCACACCCACACCATCACACCTCCTCCTCCATGCTTCACGGTGGGAACCACACATGAGGAGATCATCCGTTCACCTACTCTGCGTTTCACAAAGACACGGTGTTTGGAACCAAAAATCTCAAATTTGGACTCATTCATTGCTCGTGTTTCTTGGCCCAAGCAAGTCTCTTCTTCTTATTGGTGTCCTTTAGTAGTGGTTTCTTTGCAGCAATTTGACCACAATGGCCTGATTCATGCAGTCTCCTCTGAACAGTTGATGTTGAGATCTGTCTGTTACTTGAACTCTGTGAAGCATTTATTTGGGCTGCAATTTCTGAGGCTGGTAACTCTAACAAACTCATCCTCTGCAGCTCAGGTAACTCTGGGTCTTCCTTTCCTGTGGTGGTCCTCATGAGAGCCAGTTTCATCATATCGCTTGACAATTTTTCAATTCAAATCTAATTTTATTGGTCACATACAACGTAGACCTTACAGTGAAATGCTTACTTACGAGCCCCTAACCAACAATCCAACAATGCAGTTTAAAACATCCAGATAAGAAGATGAAATAAAAGTAACAAGTAACGAAAGAGCAGATATAAAATAGCGAGAATATATACAGAGTCAATGTGCGGGGGCACTGGTTAGTTGAGGTAATATGTACATGTAGGTAGAGTTATTAAAGTAACTATTCATAGATGATAACAGAGAGTAGCAGTGGTGTAAAAGGGGGGGGGGGTTGCATTGCAAATAGTCTGGGTAACCATTTGATTAGGTGTTCAGGAGTCTTTTGGCTTGGAGTTAGAAGCTGTTTCGAAGCCTCTTGGACCTAGACTTAGAGCTCCGATACCGCTTGCCGTGCGGTAGCAGAGAGAATATTCAATGACCAAAGTGGCTGGAGTATTTAGCAATTTTTAGGGCCTTCTTCTGACACTGCCTGGTATAGAGGTCCTGGATGGCAGGACGCTTGGCACCAGTGATGTACTGGGCCATTCGCACTACCCTCTGTAGTGCCATGTGGTCGGAGGCTGAGCAGTTGCCATACCAGGCAGTGATGCAACCAGTCAGGATGCTCTCGATGGTGCAGCTCTAGAACCTTTTGAGGATCTGAGGGCCCATGCCAAATCTTTTCAGTCTCCTGAGGGGAAATAAGATTTGTTGTGCCCTCTTCACGACTGTCTTGGTGTGCTTGGACCATGTTAGTTTGTTGGTGATGTGGACACCAAGGAATTTGAAGCTCTCAACCTGCTCCACTGCAGCCCCATCAATGAGAATGGGGGCGTGCTCGGTCCTCTTTTTCCTGTAGTCCACAATAATCTCCTTTGTCTTGATCACGTTGAGGGAGAGGTTGTTGTCCTGGCACCACACGGCCAGGTCTCTGACCTCCTCCCTATAGGCTGTCTCGTCGTTGTCGGTTATCAGGCCTACCACTGTTGTGTCATCGGCAAACTTAATGATGGCGTTGGAGTCGTGCCTGGCCGTCCAGTCATGAGTGAACAGGGAGTACAGAAGGGGACTGAGCACGCACCCCTGAGGGGCCCCTGTGTTGAGGATCAGCATGGTGGATGTGTTGTTACCTACCCTTACCACCTGGGGGCAGCCTGTCAGGAAGTCCAGGACCCAGTTGCAGAGGGAGGTGTTTAGTCCCAGAGTCCTTAGCTTATTGATGGGCTTTGAGGGCACTATGGTGTTGAACACTGAGTTGTAGAATGAATAGCATTCTCACATAGGTGTTCCTTTTGTCTAGGTGGGAAATGGCAGTGTGGAGTGCAATAGAGATTGCATCATCTGTGGATCTGTTGGGGCGGAATGCAAATTGGAGTGGATCTAGGGTTTCTGGGATAATGGTGTTGATGTGAGCCATGACCAGCCTTTCGAAGCACTTCATGGCAATAGACGCGAGTGCTACGGGTCGGTAATCATTTAGGCAGGTTACCTTAGTGTTCTTGGGCACAGGCACTATGGTGGTCTGCTTAAAACTTGTTGGTATTACAGACTCGGGCAGGGAGAGGTTAAATATGTCAGTGAAGACACTTGCCAGTTGGTCAGAACATGCTCGCAGTACACGTCCTGGTAATCTGTCTGGCCCTGCGCCCTTGTGAATGTTGCCCTGTTTAAAGGTCTTACTCACATCGGCTGCGGAGAGCGTGAGCACACAGTCTTCCAGAACAGCTGGTGCTCTCATGCATGTTTCAGTGTTATTTGCCTCAAAGCGAGCATAGGAGTAGTTTAGCTTGTCTGGTAGGCTCGTGTCACTGGGCAGCTCTCAGCTGTGCTTCCCTTTGTAGTCTGTAATGGTTTGCAAGCCCTGCCACATCTGACGAGCATCAGAGCCGGTGTAGTACTATTCGATATTAGTCCTGTATTGACGATTTGCCTGTTTTATGGTTCGTCGGAGGGCATATCGGAATTTCTTATAAGCTCCCGTGTTAGAGTCTCGCTTCTTGAAAGCGACAGCTCTAGCCTTTAGCTCAGTGCAGATGTTGCCTGTAATTCATGGCTTCTGGTTTGGGTATGTACGTACAGTCACTGTTATGACGACGTCATCGATGCACATATTGATGAAGCCAATGACTGATGTGGTGTACTCCTCAATGCCATCGGAGGAATCCCGGAATATATTCCAGTCTTTGCTAGCAAAACAGTCCTGTAGCAGTTTTAGCATCTGCTTCATTTGACCACTTTTTTATTGATCTAGTCACTGGTGCTTCCTGCTTTAATTTTTGCTTGTAAGCAGGAATCAGGAGGATAGAATTATGGTCAGATTTGACAAATGGAGGGCAAGGTAGAGCTTTGTATGCTTCTCTGTGTGTAAAGGTGGTCCAGAGTTTATTTTCCTCTGGTTGCACATTTAACATGCTGATAGAAATTTGGTTAAATGGATTTAAGTTTCTCTGCATTAAAGTCCCCGGCTACTAAGAGCGCTGCCTCTGGGTGAGCATTTTCTTGTTTGCTTATGGCGGAATATAGCTCATTCAATGCTGTCTTAGTGCCAGCCTCTGACTGTGGTGGTATGTAAACAGCTACGAAAAATACAGATGAAAACTTTCTAGGTAGGTAGTGTGGTCTACAGTTTATCATGAGATACTCTACCTCAGGCGAGCAATAGCTCGAGCATTCTTTAGATATCGTGCACCAGCTGTTATTTACAAAAATACATAGTCCGCCGCCCCTTGTCTTACCAGACGCCGCTGTTCTATCCTGCCGGTGCAGCGTATAACCAGCCAGCTGTATGTTGATAGTTTTGCGACTGCACTTGAAGAAACTTTCAAGTTCTTGCTTATTTAAGCTGTTTTTGGCATAAAATGGACTTAGTCTTTTACCAAATAGGGCTACCTTCTGTATACCACCCATACCTTGTCACAAACCAACTGATTGGCTCAAACGCATTAAGAAGGAAAGAAATTCCCCTATTTAACTTTTAACAAGGCACACCTGTTAATTGAAATGCATTCCAGGTGACTACCTCTTGAAGCTGGTTTGTAGAATTCCAAGAATGTGCAAAGCTGTCATCAAGGCAAAGGGTGGCTACTTTGAAGAATCTCAAATATAAAATATATTTTGATTTGTTTAACCCTTTTTTGATTACTACAAGATTCCATGTGTGTTATTTCATAGTTTTGATGTCTTCACTATTATTCTACAATGTAGAAAATCGTAAAAAATAAAGGAAAACCCTTGAATGAGTAGGTGTGTCCAAACTTGACTGGTACTGTATATATTTTCTACTTATTTATATATTTGATAAATACATTTTCCCAATATATTTAAATATAATTCAATTTTTTTATATATACACTGCTCAAAAAAATAAAGGGAACACTTAAACAACACAATGTAACTCCAAGTCAATCACACTTCTGTGAAATCAAACTGTCCACTTAGGAAGCAACACTGATTGACAATAAATTTCACATGCTGTTGTGCAAATGGAATAGACAAAAGGTGGAAATTATAGGCAATTAGCAAGACACCCCCAAAAAAGGAGTGATTCTGCAGGTGGTGACCACAGACCACTTCTCAGTTCCTATGCTTCCTGGCTGATGTTTTGGTCACTTTTGAATGCTGGCGGTGCTCTCACTCTAGTGGTAGCATGAGACGGAGTCTACAACCCACACAAGTGGCTCAGGTAGTGCAGTTCATCCAGGATGGCACATCAATGCGAGCTGTGGCAAAAAGGTTTGCTGTGTCTGTCAGCGTAGTGTCCAGAGCATGGAGGCGCTACCAGGAGACAGGCCAGTACATCAGGAGACGTGGAGGAGGCCGTAGGAGGGCAACAACCCAGCAGCAGGACCGCTACCTCCGCCTTTGTGCAAGGAGGTGCACTGCCAGAGCCCTGCAAAATGACCTCCACCAGGCCACAAATGTGCATGTGTCAGCATATGGTCTCACAAGGGGTCTGAGGATCTCATCTCGGTACCTATTGGCAGTCAGGCTACCTCTGGCGAGCACATGGAGGGCTGTGCGGCCCCACAAAGAAATGCCACCCCACACCATGACTGACCCATCGCCAAAACCGGTCATGCTGGAGGATGTTGCAGGCAGCAGAACGTTCTCCACGGCGTCTCCAGACTCTGTCACATCTGTCACATGTGCTCATGTGCTCAGTGTGAACCTGCTTTCATCTGTGAAGAGCACAGAGCGCCAGTGGCGAATTTGCCAATCTTGGTGTTCTCTGGCAAATGCCAAACGTCCTGCACGGTGTTGGGCTGTAAGCACAACCCCCACCTGTGGACGTCGGGCCCTCATACCACCCTCATGGAGTCTGTTTCTGACCGTTTGAGCAGACACATGCACATTTGTGGCCTGCTGGAGGTCATTTTGCAGGGCGCTGGCAGTGCACCTCCTTGCACAAAGGCGGAGGTAGCGGTCCTGCTGCTGGGTTGTTGCCCTCCTACGGCCTCCTCCACGTCTCCTGATGTACTGGCCTGTCTCCTGGTAGCGCCTCCATGCTCTGGACACTACTCTGACAGACACAGCAAACCTTTTTGCCACAGCTCGCATTGATGTGCCATCCTGGATGAGCTGCACTACCTGAGCCACTTGTGTGGGTTGTAGACTCCGTCTCATGCTACCACTAGAGTGAAAGCACCGCCAGCATTCAAAAGTGACCAAAACATCAGCCAGGAAGCATAGGAACTGAGAAGTGGTCTGTGATCACCACCTGCAGAATCACTCCTTTTTTGGGGGTGTCTTGCTAATTGCCTATAATTTCCACCTTTTGTCTATTCCATTTGCACAACAGCATGTGAAATTTATTGTCAATCAGTGTTGCTTCCTAAGTGGACAGTTTGATTTCACAGAAGTGTGATTGACTTGGAGTTACATTGTGTTGTTTAAGTGTTCCCTTTATTTTTTTGAGCAGTGTATATATTATTTTTCAGTATGGGGTAGTTAGCTAGCTAGCTAACTCTCTAGCTAACATATTCATGCTTTGCCTATTCCTCTCTGATTTAGAAAATACTGTTGCACAAACAACATGCTGATCTAGGCCTACACTAGCACTGGTATCAGGCTGTAAGCTAGCGACATTTGCTCTGACTCTGATTGAATTTAGCTAGCTAGCTAGCTAACTATCCATTAGCATTAGCGGCTAACACAATGTTATTTTAGCCACACTTGCTAAGAAACTACAAACTAACATTAAGATAGCTACACAAACTAATAGTGTAGTTATAGAATGCTATGAAATAAGCATCGGTGTCATCAACATCTTGTTGCATCTGACCAGGCAGACTGTAGAGTGAACGACAAGTGAAGTACTCTTGTCTCCTTGGTCGAGCAACAGCATGCTCTCTTGAGTGACATGGGGCAGGGCCTGGTGTGGGAAGGGGCATGCAGGAGGACTGGGAGAGAGAGAGACTTGCAAGTAGCAAACGGAGTGTACTATAAAAACGTATCACATTTCACAATCCAAACATTGAAATAACGTTATAGAAGGTAAAGTACAAACCCAAACCGGTCCCTGCATCAATACTGGTATACAGTTAAATACGGTATACCGCCCAGCCCTATAAGTGAGGATCCAGTGAGTGTCCACTCTGGTATCCATATTGGCTGGACAGAGAGACAGAGTGCGACACTAAACTCAATGTTGTCCTATTTTGTGCTTTTCACACTCTGCATATGGATTTACTTTTGTGACGCAAAATTCCAATGCGGGTTGGAGTGAGTCTGAAACATTAGTGAAAGCTGATGCACTCTGGTTGACCCATAGTGGGACGGGATTGAGTTCAGGCCAGGGCTAGGGCAAGCTACACATGGGCCTGATCCGCCTGAGTCACCAAAGATGGAAAAATCACAATGCAGAGCCAAGGTCAATGGGGCAGACCAGAAAAGGGGCGTGTTTGAGTGGTAAGGCTAAAGCAACTGACTGTAGACGAAGGTTAAGGATGTGAAGTCAGGGAAGGTGCATCTGCGACAGCTGAAAGTCAGATACTAATTTGTTTTTCCATCAACAAGGCTCATATCAACATGGCAGTGTTGCCATTGTTTATAAAATATTTTCTTTATAATGTCTCCAACCCCATATCACACACTCACAAACATTGTACAACAATTAGTGAGAGAGAGCCTCAATCATCACATTCATTTGTATATATCATCCACTGTATACATGAATCACAGCAAAGTTGGTTCCTGTTTCAGTCATGTCTTTGGTCACGTTCGCGTGAGTCAAACAAATAAAGCCTAGTGATTGGTTGACAATAGTGCCTCCTACAATGCAGACGATGGCTGCAGGATGAAGTTGGTGAAGAGCAACTGCAGAAACTTGCAGGCGACTGCAGTCAAAACTTCATGACGTTAGATCACATGATTTTTGTAAAGTTAATGCAGTCACTTGTAGGTACAAGTCGGACAATTTTTATCCCCATAATGCAACACACTTTGAAAGGCGTTGGTCACCGACTTGTGCCTACAAGTAGTGTGTGCACTCGAACGCGCCCAAGGACTAGAGGTGAATAACATTACACATTGCTATCTGAGCAGGATTTGACTTACAGTATGTAGCAACCACAGTTGACCATAGCTGATATTTTCAATGATCCATCCTCTTATGTTCTGGCCAGGTCACGATAGCTACTGTTTCATGCCTGGAGAGTGGAAGATGGTAATAAGGCCTCTTGTGAGAAGCCCGGAGCGGTGTGTGTGTGACTGAGTGTGAGAGAATTAATTAGTGGAACAAGCCATGTAACAAGGATCCTATAGGGATGACATGTTAAAGAATTAGCTAACTGGTTTGGAGGTGTAGGGGAGTAAAATTAGTGTTATCACAATACCAGCATTTTGACTTCGATACCGATACCAGGTTTAGTATCACAATACTCAATATCATCACGATACTCGATAACAAAATAATACTAAAACGATACCACGGCAAAAAAAGAAGGCATATTAGCCTAAGATACAGTATGGCACTTGATCCAGACAGATAAATATAGCTCAATCATTCAATCGTTCAAGTTGTTGGGAATCATTACATTTGATTTTGTATGCATGAATTAATCACTTATTCAATCATACAATCAATTTGACGTTGTTTTACTACATAACAACATAATAGTAATCATGTATTTGAGTGATACATTTCTATTGATAAACTGGGTAAATCAAGATGTAGCCTAGGCCTATCCACAATACAGGTGAATGTATATTCAATAGTAGTGTGTGCATGCATTGAGTTACTGAGCTTGTTTTGTCTGATTTCATGAGCTTGCTACAGATTACAAACAATATCCCTTCCATTTGGGACTTGTTTTATTGTACTGATCAATAACATTTGCGTCAAAGTGGCTTAGTCTACAAACATGTGCGCTGTCTCTTTAACCAGTATTGATGTCATTCACACAGCAAGAAGGGGGAAGCCGTTGGTGCACAGTCAGTTCAAAGTACGACTGTATATTTTATAGGTGAAGGGGGATACTTAGTCAGTTGTACAACTTAGTCAGTTGTGGCAATCAGCTTTGAAATCAGTATATTTTGAGTTATGGTTTGCATATTATCACCAACAAAGTAATAGCGTTGTGAATTGAAATTAGCCCCAGCTGTCAGCTGGCAAGAAAAGTTAGCCTACAAAGATACTACCGGTATCTTCTTGCATTGTAAAGTGTTTAAGCCTGTATTAACGATTTCAACATTTCTACATGCTGTGTCGCATTATTAAAGTGTTTTGGGATAGGCGTCCCGCTAGTGGGACACAAGCCGAAAACATCCGGTGAAATTGGAGGGCGCGCAATTCAAATAAATAATCGTAATATTAAACATTCATGAACATACAAGTGTCTTATATCATTTAAAGCTTAACTTCTTGTTAATCTAACTGCGTTGTCAGATTTCAAAAAGGCTTTACGGCGAAAGCATACCATGCGATTGTCTGAGGACGTCGCCCCACATCAACATATTTTTCAACCAGCACAGGCTTCACAAAATCCCATAAAGCGATTAAATAAATCACTTACTTTTGAAGATCTTTTTGAAGATCCCAGCTACAACATGAATGGTCGTTTTGTTAGATAAAATCCTTCTTTATATCCCAAAAAGTCAGTTTAGTTGGTGCCATCGATTTCAGTAATCCACTCGTTCAACATGCAGACAAAGGAGTCCAAAAAGCTACCGCTAAACTTCGTCCAAACAAGACAAACTACGTTTCTATACAATCCTCAGGTACTCTAAAATGTAAATAAACTATAATATTTAATACGGAAAGTAGTATGTTCAATAGGAAAGAAAAATGTGTAAGCGCACGCCCTCTCCCTCGCGTGCTGAAAGACTGATATTGTTCAGGTGGTCTCCCAACCAAAACTCCAAATACTTGTTAGTTTTTTCAAAAAAGAAGCCTGAAACCTTTAATAAAGACTGTTGACATCTAGTGGAAGCCATAGGAATTGTAATCTGGGAGACGGATTTACATAGAAACAATAGTTTTCCATAATAAGAAGCTGGGACCTCCCCCCAAAATATTCTGGTTGGATGTTCTTCGGATTTTTGCCTGTCATATCAATTCTGTTATATTCTCAGACATTATTTTAACAGTTTTAGAAACTTCAAAGTGTTTTCTATCCAATGCTACCAATTATATGCATATCCTGGCTTCTGGGCCTGAGTAACAGGCAGTTTACTTTGGGCATGTCAGTCAGGCGGAAATTCAGGAAACTAGACCCTATCCCTAAGAAGAGATATATATATATATACACTGCTCAAAAAAATAAAGGGAACACTAAAATAACACATCCTAGATCTGAATGAATGAAATATTCTTATTAAATACTTTTTTCTTTACATAGTTGAATGTGCTGACAACAAAATCACACAAAAATTTTCAATGGAAATCAAATTTATCAACCCATGGAGGTCTGGATTTGGAGTCACACTCAAAATTAAAGTGGAAAACCACACTACAGGCTGATCCAACTTTGATGTAATGTCCTTAAAACAAGTCAAAATGAGGCTCAGTAGTGTGTGTGGCCTCCACGTGCCTGTATGACCTCCCTACAATGCCTGGGCATGCTCCTGATGAGGTGGCGGATGGTCTCCTGAGGGATCTCCTCCCAGACCTGGACTAAAGCATCCGCCAACTCCTGGACAGTCTGTGGTGCAACGTGGCGTTGGTGGATGGAGCGAGACATGATGTCCCAGATGTGCTCAATTGGATTCAGGTCTGGGGAACGGGCGGGCCAGTCCATAGCATCAATGCCTTCCTCTTGCAGGAACTGCTGACACACTCCAGCCACATGCGGTCTAGCATTATCTTGCATTAGGAGGAACCCAGGGCCAACCGCACCAGCATATGGTCTCACAAGGGGTCTGAGGATCTCATCTTGGTACCTAATGGCAGTCAGGCTACCTCTGGCGAGCACATGGAGGGCTGTGCGGCCCCCCAAAGAAATGCCACCCCACACCATGACTGACCCACCGCCAAACCGGTCATGCTGGAGGATGTTGCAGGCAGCAGAACGTTCTCCACGGCGTCTCCAGACTCTGTCACGTCTGTCACATGTGCTCAGTGTGAACCTGCTTTCATCTGTGAAGAGCACAGGGCGCCAGTGGCGAATTTGCCAATCTTGGTGTTCTCTGGCAAATGCCAAACGTCCTGCACGGTGTTGGGCTGTAAGCACAACCCCCACCTGTGGACGTCGGGCCCTCATACCACCCTCATGGAGTCTGTTTCTGACCGTTTGAGCAGACACATGCACATTTGTGGCCTGCTGGAGGTCATTTTGCAGGGCTCTGGCAGTGCTCCACCTGCTTCTCCTTGCACAAAGGCGGAGGTAGCGGTCCTGCTGCTGGGTTGTTGCCCTCCTACGGCCTCGTCCACGTCTCCTGATGTACTGGCCTGTCTCCTGGTAGCGCCTCCATGCTCTGGACTCTACGCTGACAGACACAGCAAACCTTCTTGCCACAGCTCGCATTGATGTGCCATCCTGGATGAGCTGCACTACCTGAGCCACTTGTGTGGGTTGTAGACTCCGTCTCATGCTACCACTAGAGTGAAAGCACCGCCAGCATTCAAAAGTGACCAAAACATCAGCCAGGAAGCATAGGAACTGAGAAGTGGTCTGTGGTCACCACCTGCAGAACCACTCCTTTATTGGGGGTGTCTTGCTAATTGCCTATAATTTCAACCTGTTGTCTATTCCATTTGCACAACAGCATGTGAAATCTATTGTCGATCAGTGTTGCTTCCTAAGTGGACAGTTTGATTTCACAGAAGTGTGATTGACTTGGAGTTACATTGTGTTGTTTAAGTGTTCCCTTTATTTTTTTGAGCAGTGTATATATATATATATATATATATATATATATATATATATATATATCATATATATATATATATATATATATATATATATATATATATATATATATATATATAAACTTCTGTGCAGCATGAGTGGGAAGCTAACATGATGCAGCCCAGACTCCCAGTGCAGCCTAGCAGTGAGTAAGTGGAGCAGGCAGGTTGCTCTATAATAAGGGGGACATCGGCTTGATCCTTGAGAAAATTCTATTATCAAACCGTTTTTCATGTTCTGGTTTCGAAAAAGTACAGAAGTTTCGGTATACCGTGTAACACTATGTAGCATAGTGAGAGTGAGGGGTGTATTTGTGTAGTATTCAGTACGGTTCATGGTTGAATGTCAGTAGTAGTTCGGTCCGTGTGTGTGAGGCGTGCTCAATGTCACCACCAGGCCCCAGGGACACGGCAACCCATGTGCTGCTCCACAAACTCTCTACCCGGAATGTCGAGTAAAGCAGCTTGAAAAGTTGTTGCCCAGCAGTCAAAACACACACACACAAACTCATGCATGCACAAACTCACTCCCTCATTCACATGCAAACACACCATCTCACACACTGCGCTGATACACTGATTTTTCCATTATGTCCAACTGTTTGCCTACTGCACAGCTTTGCTTCATACTCCCTTAGTCCTACTCTGTTAGTTCAGAATGTCCAATTTGTCACATTATTGGCTCAATAAGACTGCTCTAATACCCCCCACACACTTCTAAAGATTTTCCTTCAGTTAAACTTGTAATGAACACGATGGGAGACAGAGACCTGGTTTCAAGCGCAGGGCGCAGCAGGTGTTTATTGTAAGGACCACAGGACGAGGCAGGTAGCTGTGTCCAGGGGCAGGCAGAAGGTCATACACAGAGGTCCAAAAAGGCAACAGTACAAGCAGGGAAAAGGCTAGTAATGTTGTCCGGGAGATCAGGCAATAGGTCCATAATAGGAAATCCGATAGGCTAAAGTACAGGCAGGGAATAGGCGTCGTTAGTGAGGCAGGCAAAAACTATCACACATGGGAGTAGATTATGGGGAAAAACCAGGGCTCCGAAGAGAAGTGTGTCACAAAACAAACCTCACAACGATGGGGTGCAATGAACTGAACTAAATAGTGTGTAAATGACCGACAGGTGAGTGAACAGGTGATCAGAATTCAGGTGATTGGGATCTGGAGAGTGAGCTGCGTTCAGGGGATCTACGTGTTTGAGAGTGTGAGTTGGGAAGTGGGCTGGAAAGTGAGCTGCGTTCAGGGGATCTACGTGTTTGAGAGTGTGAGTTGGGAAGCAGACGTTACAAAACTGTTACCTCAGAGCTTTGCTTTAGACTCCTACTCTGTTACTTCAGAATGTCTCATTTGTCATACTAAACGGCTTAATAAGTCAAAACTAGGCTACTCTAATACGTAATACCCTCCCACACTGCTACATGCTTCTCACTGTGCTTCAATCCACCGAGGACTTGACTGTGAGAGTAGTATGTTTTTGTGGAAACAGTGTAGTGTGTTTTGGTGGCAATGCGAGCAGCTGTAGACTATATAGATGTGTGCATGTGTTGCTGCATGCTTTCTCTGGTTTAAGTTTAATCTATGTGAACCGACTAACTCACTCAATGTCATGGGGTTTAGTGGACGATTGGCTTCATTGGAATATTGCATAATTCAGGAAAACATACACATACACACTAATATGCGAGGGAACTCGAAGAACAGCTAAACACAACAGCATGCTCCATATGCTTCTCTCCAGCCAACTACAGGGAGGAGCTCTAGCATTGACTGTGGCTCTGACATATGTTTACTCCCTTTTCCTGGAGGCAGAACAGAAGAGTGTGTGTTTGTAAGAGGAAGAGAAAGTCAAAGAATGAATGTGGAATCGAAAGCACAGAATACAGAATCAGGACATTCTGTGCTCTTGACCTTTGCACCCAAACTGAAACTGACTTGCACTTTTCACCAGTGACAAAGTTGACATTTTTATGAGTAACATGCACAGGATACATATGGCATACACCATCCAACGAAATGATTACTTGCAGGTTCATTCTTGGCAATGCAACAACAATAATAAAACATAAGATTACGAACATAAAGTAAATGGCTCAGTAGAATAGAATAAACATTTTATTAAAGTATAATACAGAAAGGCACAATTTATAGTCCAATATTTACACGTATATTGAGGAAAGGGGGATTGGGGGGCAAGTGTTTCAATTGTGCAGATTTAGCAATAGTAAATAAGAGTCTGGTATGCAGCAGTGTGTAGCATGAAGTCCCCACAAGAATAGTAAACAAACTAAATTTGACCAACTGGGGACATTTTGTTGGTCCCCACAAGGTCAAATGCTACTTCTAGGGAGTGTAGAGTTAAGGTTAGAATTAGTATTAGAGTTAGAATTAGGGTTAGAGTTTGGAGCTAGGGTTAGTTTTAGGGTTAGGAGCTAGGGTTAGGGTTAGGTTTAGGGTTAGGGTTAAGGTTAGGTTTTTGGGATAGGGTTAAGGTTAGGGATAGGGTAAGGGTAGGGGTGTGGGTTAGGTTTAGTGTGTGTGTGTGTGTGTGTGTGTGTGTGTGTGTGTGTGTGTTTCTGTGTGTGTGTGTGTGTGTGTGTGTGTGTGTGTGTGTGTGTGTGTGTGTGTGTGTGTGTGTGTGTGTGTGTGTGTGTGTGTGTGTGTGTGTGTGTGTGTGTGTGTGTGTGTGTGTGTGTGCGCTATGGTGTGGAGAGCCAGTACAGGTGGTCCGTCAAGTTCAAGTGTTCAGCAGTATGATGGCTTGTAGATAGAAATTCTCTCTGAGCCTGTTGGTGTCAGACCTCATGCAAGGGAGTGAACAGCTCGTGGCTGGGGTGTGTGTGGTCTTTGATGATGCAGCGGGACTTCCTCAGGCACTGTTTCAAATAGATGTCCTGGATGGGTGGGAACATAGCCCCAGTGATGTACTGGGCCATCTTCACCACCCGCTGGAGGGCCTTGCGGTTGTGGATGGAGCAATTCCTGTACCAGGCTTGATGCAACCGGTCAGGACGCTCTCGATGGTGTAGCAGTAGCATTTGGAGAGGACCCAGGATGGCATGCCGGATTTTATCAGCCGCATCAGGAAGTAGAGGCGCTGTTGAGCCATCTTGACAAGAGTGGTGGTGTTTTTGGGCCTTGTCAAGTCGTCTGTGGACACCGAGGAACGTAAAACTGCTGACACACTCTACTGCAGTCCTCTTGATGTGGATCGGGGCGTGTTCCCTCCTTTGCTTCCTGAAGTCAATCAATTAATTTGTTTTGCTGATGTTGAGGGAGAGGTTGTTGTCCTCGCACCACAATGCCAGTTCACTTACCTCCTCCCTATAGGCTGACTCGTCGTTGTTAGTTATCAAGCGTACAACCGTGGGGTCGTCAGCAAACTTGATTATGGAGTTGGTGTCGTGCAAAGCCACGCAATCGTGGCTGAACAGGGAGTACAGCCGAGGGCTGAGGACACACCCCTGGGGGGCCCCTAAGGGAGTACCGCAGAGGGTTGAGGACACACCCCTGGGGAGCTCCTATGTTAAGAGTCAGTGTGGAGGAAGTGTTGTTGCCAATCCTCACAGCCTGTGGTCTGCCTGTCAGGAAGTCCAGGATCCAGATGCAAAGGGTAATGTCCAGACCCAGGGCTCTGAGCTTGGTGGCAAGCTTGGAGGGAACAATAGTGCTGAATGCTGATTTGTAGTCAATGAACAGCATTCTCACATATGGTGTTCCTCTTGTCCAGATGTGTTAGAGCCGTGTGAATAGCAATGAAAATGGCATGGATCTATTGGTGGGTCTATTGGAAGGCAAATTGGAGTGGGTCCAGTGTCTCTGTCATGCTAGCCTTGATGTGGGCCATGGCCAGCATCTCAAAGCATTTTTAATGATGACAGAGGTGATACACAACATGAGTATGTGGACACCTGCTCGTCGAACATCTCATTCCAAAATAATAGGTATTAATATGGAGTTGGTCCCCCTGTGCTTCTTTAACAGCCTCCACTCTTCTGGGAAGGCTTTCCACTAGATGTTGGAACATGGCTGCAGGAACTTGCTTCCATTCAGCCACAAGAGCATTAGTGAAGTCAGGCACTTAAAGTGGATTGGGAAAGTATTCAGACCCCTTGACTTTTTCCACATTTTGTTATATTACAGCCTTATTCTAAAATGGATTAAATAATTTTCCCCCTCATCCACCGACACACAATACCCTACAATGACAAAACAAAAAGATTTTTATACATTTTTGGACATTTATTAAAAATCTAAACTGGAAATATCACATTTACATAAGTATTCCAACCCTTTACTCGGTACTTTGTTGAATTACCTTTGGCAGTGATTACAGCCTTGACTCTTTTTGGGTAAGACACTACACGCTTGGCACACCTGTATTTAGTGAGTTTCTCCCATTCCTCTCTGCAGATCCTCTCAAGCTCTATCAGGTTGGATGGGGAGCGTCGTTGCACAGCTATCTTCAGGTCTCTTCAGAGATGTTCGATCAGGTTCAAGTCCGGGCTCTGGCTGGGCCATTCTAGGACATTCAGAGACTTGTCCCGAAACCACTCCAGTGTTGTCTTGGCTGTGTGCTTAGGGTCATTGTTCTGCTGGAAGGTGAACCCTTGCCCCAGTCTGAGGACCTGAGTGCTCTGAGGCAGGTTTTCATCAAGGATCTCTCTGTACTTTGCTCCGTTCCATCTTTCCCTCATTCCTTACTAGTCTCCCAGTTCCTGCTGCTCAAAAACATCCCCACAGCATGATGCTGCCACCACTATGCTTCACCATAGGGATGGTGCCAGGTTTCCTCCAGACATGATGCTTCTCATTCAGGCCAAAGAGTTCAATCTTGGTTTCATCAGACCAGAGAATCTTGTTTCTTATGGTCTGAGAGTCTTTAGATTTTGTTCCTTTTACGGAGGAGTGGCTTCCGTCTGGCCACATAAAGGCCTTATTGATGGAATGCTGCAGAGATGGTTGTCCTTCTGGAAGGTTCTCCAATCTCCACAGACCATCGGGTTCTTGGTCACCCCCTTGACCAAGGACCTTCTCCCCCGATTGTTCAGTTTGGCCCGGCGGCCAGCTCTAGGAAGAATCTTGGATGTTCCATTTAAGAATGATGGAGGCCACTGTATTCTTGGGGAGCTTCAATGCTGCAGAAATGTTTTGGTACCCTTCCCCAGATCTGTGCCTCGATACAATCCTGTCTCGGTGCTTTGCGGACAATTCCTTCGACCTCATGGCTTGGTTTTTGCTCTGACATGCACTGTCAACTGTGGGACCTTATATAGACAGGTGTGTTCCTTTCCAAATCATGTCCAATAAACTGAATTTACCACAGGTGGACTCCAATCAAGTTGTAGAAACATCTCAAGGATCATCATTTGCAAAATATCTAAAAACCTGTTCTCGCGTTTTAATTATGCGGTATTGTGTGTAGATTGATGAGGATTTTTTATTTATTTAATCCATTTTAGAATAAGGCTGTAACGTAACAAAATGTGGAACTATCAAGGGGTCTGAATACACTGTATGTTGGGTGATTAAGCCTCGCTCGCAGTCAGCGTTCTAATTCATCACAAAGGTGTTCGATGGGGTTGAGGTCAGGGCTCTTCGCAGGCCTGCCAAATTCTTCCACATCAATCTCAACAAACTGTTTCTGTATGGACCTCGCTTTGTGCACGAGGGCATTGTCATGCTGAAACAATAAAGGGCCTTCCCCAAACTGTTGCCACAAAGTTGGATGCACAGAATCGTCTAGAATGTCATTGCACGCTGTAGCATTAAGATTTAGCTTCACTGGAACTAAGGGGCCTAGCACGAATTATAGAAAAACAGCCCCAGTCCATTATTCCTCCTCCACCAAACTTTATACATTCGGGCAAGTAGTCTTCTCCTGGCATCCACCAAACCCAGATGTGTCCGTTGGACTGCTAGATGGTGAAGCGTGATTCATCACTCCAGAGAATGCGTTTCCACTGCTCCAGAGTCCAATGGCGACGAGCTTTACACCACTCCAGCTGACGCTTGGCATTGCGTATGGTGATCTTAGGCTTGTGTGAGGATGTTTGGCCATGGAAACTCATTTCATTAAGCTCCAGACGAACAGTTATTGTGCTGACGTTGCTTCCAGAGGCAGTTTGGAACTCGTTAGTGAGTGTTGCAACTGAGGACAGACGATTTTTACGCACTACGCGATTCAGCATTCGGCGGTCTCGTTTTGTGAGCTTGTATGGCCTACCACTTTGCGGCTGAGCCGTTGATGCTCCTAGACGTTTCACTTCACAATTACAGCACTTACAGTTGACAGGGGCAGCTCTAGCAGGGCAGAATATTTTTGGAAAGGTGGCATCCTATGACGGTGCCACATTGAAAGTCACTGAGCTCTTCAGTACAGGCCATTCTACTGCCAATGTTTGTCTATGGAGAGTGCATGGCTGTGTGCCCGATGTTATTCACCTGTCAGCAACGGGTATGGCTGGAATAGCCAAATCCACTAATTTGAAGGGGTATTGTGACGGAGAAGTCTGTCACTGGCCGCGGGCAGCGTTTGGTACACTAACACACACACATTCATCGTGCCTCCCTGCTCCGTTATCAGCTATGTTAACAATGTGGGTCGACACACAAGTTCATTTCTCTATCTTAGTACATACATTTCATACTTTATTTTTACCTCCCATCAGTAACAGTTTATGGTATAAAGAATATACAGACAAGCGTTCATGTTTAATTTAAGCAACGTTTATTGTACTTATCAATGTTATGGATGAGTGCGTTGTTTGTTTGGTTCTGTTCCTCTATCTCCATCTCTGTAGCTTCCGGGTATGCTGGGATAAGGACCAGAGCTACGGTAATCGGGCTGGCTTTGTAGTGCCTGTCCTGAATGGCTCGTTCATGTGAATGGGCATATTGGGAGACTCCATGTCAGTAGGGATATGAGATTTTGTAAATGTGTTATATTGGTATATTGTATCATGAGAAACGTGTTGCAATGTATATAATTCATTATGTTTAGCTGAGTGGAAAATGTAGGCTTTGATGACGGTAATTGCTTAATTAATTAGAGCTGTGTATGTTCTGCTGGGAGGGGCTTCCCCTACAAAAGGAGCCTCTCTTTCAGTTCAAGGGGGGGGGACCATTTTGAATTGAGCTGTTGATGGGGCAGCATCGACAGCATTTAAGCTGTCCCCATAATGTATACTTTGGATGGCAGTACTGTTGTTTTCCTTCCGGATTCACTATGTAAATAAACACCCACAGAAGTACTTTTGCGGCTCCGCCATCTTTTTATTTGATAGAGATTAGGTTTTTCAGTTTAGCCTTCTGGCCTACTCTACGTGACAGGTATCCACATACTTCTAACCATGTAGTGTAGTAATTTGGGCATGTCACCTTGGCTTTCTTGGGCACCACGATGATGGTGGTCTCCTTGAACCGTGGAAACTGCAGCTTGGGACAGGTTGAAGATGTTTGAGAAGACGCCCGCCAGCTGGTCAACGCACACTCTGACGACGCGCCCAGGGATGCCATCTGGGCCAGCGGCTTTGTGATTATTCACTCTTTTGAGAGTTTTCCTCACATCAGCCTTGGAGAACGACAGTATCTGGTCGTCTGGAGTAGCGAGAGCCTTCCTTGTTGGCTCGGTATTGTCTGCCTTGAAGCGAACATAGAATGTGTTAAGCTCATCTGGAAGGGAGGCTTCGTGGGCACCACACAGCTGGATTTGCCTTTGTAGTCTGTGATAGCCTGTAGTCCTTGCCACATGCGTCGCGAGTTGTCGAACATCGATTCAAGTTTGAGTTTTTTTGTATTTTTACGTCTGAATGGATTTGCAGAGCTTGTACCTGCTTGGCTTGTATGCGTCGCGTGCCACCGAGTTCTGCTGACATTGAATGCTGCAGTACGGGCTTTCAGTACGGGCTCTCATCTAGGGTTTTTGGTTGGGGTGTTTCCAGATTGTTATTGTGGGTACAGCATCATCAACACATTACTTAATGAAGCAACTGATGATGTATATTCTTCAATGTTGATAGATGAGTCCTGGGTGGATGACTTTTTAAACATATTCCAATCAGTATTCTCAAAACAGTCCTGTAGCATTGAGTGTGCCTCGTCTGTCCAGCACCTTACTATTCTCTATGTTGGTTGCTCCCTCTTGAGTTGCTTCTTGTACTGTAGGTGGGGAGTAGAAACAGAGAGACGTGTTCTGATTGGCCAAAGTGGGGGTGGGGAGAGGCTTTGTACATGTCATGGATGTTTGTGTACATCCTGCACGTTACCTCTGTTGGTGATACTTTGGAAGAACTTGTTTTAAATTTGCTTTGTTAAAATCTCCTGCGACAGTAAAGACTGCTTCCGCTTGAGAGGATTCTTGCTGGCTAATGTTCTTGTACAGTTTGCTGAGTTGCATTTCTTAGAATTAAATGTGAAAAGAAAGAGTTGTGCTGTGGGAAGACATTTTGTTGCATTCTTCTCATTACTGTTCATAAAACCCACAACAACAACCACACTATAAATAATTGTGTCCCTATCGCGGCCAGGCGGGGCACCGGCTCCAGCGGTGTCCGGTGCATCCCAACCCGAAGTCCACTGGGGCAGAGGGTCTGCCCCGTGATCCTCCGTCTCCCAGGGTAGGCGTGAGTATTCCTTCATCATCGTTTTCCGTCAAACTCTTCCTGGTTTCCATTTCACTGGTTGGCTGTCCCTCAGGTGTTGTCCCTTCTGCTTCACCTGGGCTCCTGTACACAAAGCCATCCTTGGCCTCCCGTGGCTCCAATGTCATGACCCCACCATCTCCTGGTCGAGGATGAAAATCACTGCATTGGCACCCGGATGTCGGAAGACCTGCTTTCCCTTATCTTGTGGTTCCAGTCTGTTGAGAGTGACCTCCAGCCCACCATTCCTTCCTCCCATAACATTGGCCCCGTGTACTGTCACGTCTACTCCCGCTCTCCTGCTCCGGTGATCGACGTCGCCAGTTTACTAACCACCTGTCCGGGCAACCATCATTACGCACACCTGTGCCCCATCATCATACACACCTGGACTTCATCACCACCTTGATTACTTCCCCTTTATTTAGCACTCTGTAGCCTCCCTCATCAGGCATTATTGGTTATGTTTTCATGTCCAGGCACTTCTCTTGTTTTGCATCGCTCCATGTTCATTGTTATTATTATTACTACGACTGCAGCTGCTTCCTGACTCCTGCGTCTCCATTACAATACTGTCATTTAGAAAGTAAATCGGTTGATTGACAGGGTACAAAAATGCACGTCACAACACCCCTAGCCACAAAGCTAATGTGTTGAGTGTTCTGTCCTTACTTGCAGAATGAAAGAGGAGAGAAAGACTGAGTGGTTCCGACTGGGCCCAGTGTGAGTGAGGGAACAGAAGGTCCAGGTCATTTACAACTAGGTCCACCAATGGGTCTGCATAGCAATGAGCGAGGAGAGACGCTTTGGATCCATCCCTGTTTGAAATATTCTGTCTGTCTGTCTGTCTGTCTGTCTGTCTGTCTGTCTGTCTGTCTGTCTGTCTGTCTGTCTGTCTGTCTGTCTGTCTGTCTGTCTGTCTGTCTGTCTGTCTGTCTGTGTTAATGTGAACTCTAAGTTTAGTACCTTACTATAATTCCATCTGTCTTTACCTGTTTGTGTAGAGAATGTGTCTGTTTTTTATTGTTCGCAACACTTCCTGTGCATCTGTGTGTCTGTCTGCATCTGTGTGTGTGAGAGGGCTAAGTAGTGGAGGTGTTGAGAGCTAGTTGGACTGTGTGTAGGCTGGGAGGCACGTCTGCGGCTCTCACCCCACACAGCTTCTACCCAGTCCAACTGTGTGATGTAAGTGCCTTAATGTGTTTGGACCCCAGGAAGAGTAGCTGCCAGCAGGAACTAATGGGGATCCATAATAAATACAAATACAGCTCTGGCCTCTACAGGATAACTCCCCCATCTCTACTGAGACAGACTGGAGGGTTCCACAAACAGTTGATCCTTCCTACTGAGATAGAACACAGCTGACATGTAGGGCTATAAGAAGATGAGAAGGAGATACAGTGGGGCAAAAAAGTATTTAGTCAGCCACCAATTGTGCAAGTTCTCCCACTTAAAAAGATGAGAGAGGCCTGTAATTTTCATCATAGGTACACTTCAACTATGACAGACAAAATGAGAAAAAAAAATCCAGAAAATCACATTGTAGGATTTTTTATGAATTTATTTGCAAATTATGGTGGAAAATAAGTATTTGGTCAATAACAAAAGTTTATCTCAATACTTTGTTATATACCCTTTGTTGGCAATGACAGAGGTCAAACGTTTTCTGTAAGTCTTCACAAGGTTTTCACACACTGTTGCTGGTATTTTGACCCATTCCTCCATGCAGATCTCCTCTAGAGCAGTGATATTTTGGGGCTGTTGCTGGGCAACACGGACTTTCAACTCCCTCCAAAGATTTTCTATGGTTTTGAGATCTGGAGACTGGCTAGGCCACTCCAGGACCTTGAAATGCTTCTTACGAAGCCACTCCTTCGTTGCCCGGGCGGTGTGTTTGGGATCATTGTCATGCTGAAAGACCCAGCCACGTTTCATCTTCAATGCCCTTGCTGATGGAAGGAGGTTTTCACTCAAAATCTCACGATACATGGCCCCATTCATTCTTTCCTTTACACGGATCAGTCGTCCTGGTCCCTTTGCAGAAAAACAGCCCCAAAGCATGATGTTTCCACCCCCATGCTTCACAGTAGGTATGGTGTTCTTTGGATGCAACTCAGCATTCTTTCTCCTCCAAACACGACGAGTTGAGTTTTTACCAAAAAGTTCTATTTTGGTTTCATCTGACCATATGACATTCTCCCAATCTTCTTCTGGATCATCCAAATGCTCTCTAGCAAACTTCAGACGGGCCTGGACATGTACTGGCTTAAGCAGGGGGACACGTCTGGCACTGCAGGATTTGAGTCCCTGGCGGCATAGTGTGTTACTGATGGTAGGCTTTGTTACTTTGGTCCCAGCTCTCTGCAGGTCATTCACTAGGTCCCCCCGTGTGGTTCTGGGATTTTTGCTCACCGTTCTTGTGATCATTTTGACCCCATGGGGTGAGATCTTGCGTGGAGCTCCAGATCGAGGGAGATTATCAGTGGTCTTGTATGTCTTCCATTTCCTAATAATTGCTCCCACAGTTGATTTCTTCAAACCAAGCTGCTTACCTATTGCAGATTCAGTCTTCCCAGCCTGGTGCAGGTCTACAATTTTGTTTCTGGTGTCCTTTGACAGCTCTTTGGTCTTGGCCATAGTGGAGTTTGGAGTGTGACTGTTTGAGGTTGTGGACAGGTGTCTTTTATACTGATAACAAGTTCAAACAGGTGCCATTAATACAGGTAACGAGTGGAGGACAGAGGAGCCTCTTAAAGAAGAAGTTACAGGTCTGTGAGAGCCAGAAATCTTGCTTGTTTGTAGGTGACCAAATACTTATATTCCACCATAATTTGCAAATAAATTCATTAAAAATCCTACAATGTGATTTTCTGGATTTTTTTTTCTCATTTTGTCTGTCATAGTTGAAGTGTACCTATGATGAAAATTACAGGCCTCTCTCATCTTTTTAAGTGGGAGAACTTGCACAATTGGTGGCTGACTAAATACTTTTTTGCCCCACTGTATATACTGTAGGCAACGGTAGGACAGAGATCAGGCAGATATACAGGAAACAGAAGTGATTTATTCTGACCTCCCCACTTTATAATTGGAAGAAGTGTAAACTAACATAGCCTATTAGCTAGAAAATGTAACTCCGAACTAGGGCTGTGACGATTATGGAATTCTGGGTAACAATTAATTGTCATACAAATGGACACAGTTATTGTCATAATTGTTATTTTTGTATTCTTTTTTTTTTAGCTTGTAATGCATCATAATGCATCTTTGAAAGACATACCTAATGATTTCAATTATGACATACAGTGCCTTGCAAAAGTATTCACCCCCTTGGCATTTTTCTTATTTTGTTGCATTACAACCTGTAATTAAATTGATTTTTATTTGGATTTCATGTAATGGACATACACAAAATAGTCCAAATTGGTGAAGTGAAATGAAAAAAATAACTTGTTTAATTAAAAAAAAATAATAATAATAATTTAAAAACGGAAAAGTGGTGCGTGCATATTTATCCATCCCCTTTGCTATGGAGGCCCTAAACAAGATCTGGTGAAACTAATTACCTTCAGAAGTCACATAATTGGCTAAATAAAGTCCACCTGTTTGCAATCTAAGTGTCACATGATCTCAGTATATATACACCTGTTCTGAAAGGTCCCAGAGTGTAATGGCTTTCGTCTGTAGAAGGAGAGGAGGACCAAAGCGCAGCGTGGTATGTATCCATATTTATTAGAATACTTCTTCAATACGAACAAAACAATAAACAAACGAAAACCAACGAAGCTACAGTCCTGAACTAGAGAACATAAAACACATGAACGCACGAACAGGAACAATCACCCACAAACAAACAGTGAAAACAGGCTACCTTAATATGGTTCCCAATCAGAGACAACGTAAAAGACCTGCCTCTGATTGAGAACCATATCAGGCCAATTGACAACCTAAACATAGAAACACATAACATAGACTACACCCACACAGCTCAAGTCCTGACCAACTAAACAAAGTCTAAACAAAGGAAATAAGGTCAGGAACGTGACACAGAGTCTGCAACACCACTAAGCAAGGGGCACCACCAGGCAAGCAGCACTATGAAGACCAAGGAGCTCTCCAAACAGGCCAGGGACAAAGTTGTGGGGAAGTACAGATCAGGGTTGAGTTATAAAAAATTATCAGAAACTTTGAACATCCCACGGAGCACCATTAAATCCATTATTAAAAAAATGGAAAGAATATGGCACCACAACAAACCTGCCAAGAGAGGGCCGCCCACCAATACTCACGGACCAAGCAAGGAGGGCATTAATCAGAGAGGCAACAAAGAGACCAAAGATAACCCTGAAGGAGCTGCAAAGCTCCACAGTGAAGATTGGAGTATCTGTCCATAGGACCACTTTAAGCCGTACACTCCAGAGCTGGGCTTTACGGAAGAGACCTTATATAGACAGGTGTGTTCCTTTCCAAATCATGTCCAATAAACTGAATTTACCACAGGTGGACTCCAATCAAGTTGTAGAAACATCTCAAGGATCATCATTTGCAAAATATCTAAAAACCTGTTCTCGCGTTTTAATTATGCGGTATTGTGTGTAGATTGATGAGGATTTTTTATTTATTTAATCCATTTTAGAATAAGGCTGTAACGTAACAAAATGTGGAACTATCAAGGGGTCTGAATACACTGTATGTTGGGTGATTAAGCCTCGCTCGCAGTCAGCGTTCTAATTCATCACAAAGGTGTTCGATGGGGTTGAGGTCAGGGCTCTTCGCAGGCCTGCCAAGTTCTTCCACATCAATCTCAACAAACTGTTTCTGTATGGACCTCGCTTTGTGCACGAGGGCATTGTCATGCTGAAACAATAAAGGGCCTTCCCCAAACTGTTGCCACAAAGTTGGATGCACAGAATCGTCTAGAATGTCATTGCACGCTGTAGCATTAAGATTTAGCTTCACTGGAACTAAGGGGCCTAGCACGAATTATAGAAAAACAGCCCCAGTCCATTATTCCTCCTCCACCAAACTTTATACATTCGGGCAAGTAGTCTTCTCCTGGCATCCACCAAACCCAGATGTGTCCGTTGGACTGCTAGATGGTGAAGCGTGATTCATCACTCCAGAGAATGCGTTTCCACTGCTCCAGAGTCCAATGGCGACGAGCTTTACACCACTCCAGCTGACGCTTGGCATTGCGTATGGTGATCTTAGGCTTGTGTGAGGATGTTTGGCCATGGAAACTCATTTCATTAAGCTCCAGACGAACAGCTATTGTGCTGACGTTGCTTCCAGAGGCAGTTTGGAACTCGTTAGTGAGTGTTGCAACTGAGGACAGACGATTTTTACGCACTACGCGATTCAGCATTCGGCGGTCTCGTTTTGTGAGCTTGTATGGCCTACCACTTTGCGGCTGAGCCGTTGATGCTCCTAGACGTTTCACTTCACAATTACAGCACTTACAGTTGACAGGGGCAGCTCTAGCAGGGCAGAATATTTTTGGAAAGGTGGCATCCTATGACGGTGCCACATTGAAAGTCACTGAGCTCTTCAGTACAGGCCATTCTACTGCCAATGTTTGTCTATGGAGAGTGCATGGCTGTGTGCCCGATGTTATTCACCTGTCAGCAACGGGTATGGCTGGAATAGCCAAATCCACTAATTTGAAGGGGTATTGTGACGGAGAAGTCTGTCACTGGCCGCGGGCAGCGTTTGGTACACTAACACACACACATTCATCGTGCCTCCCTGCTCCGTTATCAGCTATGTTAACAATGTGGGTCGACACACAAGTTCATTTCTCTATCTTAGTACATACATTTCATACTTTATTTTTACCTCCCATCAGTAACAGTTTATGGTATAAAGAATATACAGACAAGCGTTCATGTTTAATTTAAGCAACGTTTATTGTACTTATCAATGTTATGGATGAGTGCGTTGTTTGTTTGGTTCTGTTCCTCTATCTCCATCTCTGTAGCTTCCGGGTATGCTGGGATAAGGACCAGAGCTACGGTAATCGGGCTGGCTTTGTAGTGCCTGTCCTGAATGGCTCGTTCATGTGAATGGGCATATTGGGAGACTCCATGTCAGTAGGGATATGAGATTTTGTAAATGTGTTATATTGGTATATTGTATCATGAGAAACGTGTTGCAATGTATATAATTCATTATGTTTAGCTGAGTGGAAAATGTAGGCTTTGATGACGGTAATTGCTTAATTAATTAGAGCTGTGTATGTTCTGCTGGGAGGGGCTTCCCCTACAAAAGGAGCCTCTCTTTCAGTTCAAGGGGGGGGGACCATTTTGAATTGAGCTGTTGATGGGGCAGCATCGACAGCATTTAAGCTGTCCCCATAATGTATACTTTGGATGGCAGTACTGTTGTTTTCCTTCCGGATTCACTATGTAAATAAACACCCACAGAAGTACTTTTGCGGCTCCGCCATCTTTTTATTTGATAGAGATTAGGTTTTTCAGTTTAGCCTTCTGGCCTACTCTACGTGACAGGTATCCACATACTTCTAACCATGTAGTGTAGTAATTTGGGCATGTCACCTTGGCTTTCTTGGGCACCACGATGATGGTGGTCTCCTTGAACCGTGGAAACTGCAGCTTGGGACAGGTTGAAGATGTTTGAGAAGACGCCCGCCAGCTGGTCAACGCACACTCTGACGACGCGCCCAGGGATGCCATCTGGGCCAGCGGCTTTGTGATTATTCACTCTTTTGAGAGTTTTCCTCACATCAGCCTTGGAGAACGACAGTATCTGGTCGTCTGGAGTAGCGAGAGCCTTCCTTGTTGGCTCGGTATTGTCTGCCTTGAAGCGAACATAGAATGTGTTAAGCTCATCTGGAAGGGAGGCTTCGTGGGCACCACACAGCTGGATTTGCCTTTGTAGTCTGTGATAGCCTGTAGTCCTTGCCACATGCGTCGCGAGTTGTCGAACATCGATTCAAGTTTGAGTTTTTTTGTATTTTTACGTCTGAATGGATTTGCAGAGCTTGTACCTGCTTGGCTTGTATGCGTCGCGTGCCACCAAGTTCTGCTGACATTGAATGCTGCAGTACGGGCTTTCAGTACGGGCTCTCATCTAGGGTTTTTGGTTGGGGTGTTTCCAGATTGTTATTGTGGGTACAGCATCATCAACACATTACTTAATGAAGCAACTGATGATGTATATTCTTCAATGTTGATAGATGAGTCCTGGGTGGATGACTTTTTAAACATATTCCAATCAGTATTCTCAAAACAGTCCTGTAGCATTGAGTGTGCCTCGTCTGTCCAGCACCTTACTATTCTCTATGTTGGTTGCTCCCTCTTGAGTTGCTTCTTGTACTGTAGGTGGGGAGTAGAAACAGAGAGACGTGTTCTGATTGGCCAAAGTGGGGGTGGGGAGAGGCTTTGTACATGTCATGGATGTTTGTGTACATCCTGCACGTTACCTCTGTTGGTGATACTTTGGAAGAACTTGTTTTAAATTTGCTTTGTTAAAATCTCCTGCGACAGTAAAGACTGCTTCCGCTTGAGAGGATTCTTGCTGGCTAATGTTCTTGTACAGTTTGCTGAGTTGCATTTCTTAGAATTAAATGTGAAAAGAAAGAGTTGTGCTGTGGGAAGACATTTTGTTGCATTCTTCTCATTACTGTTCATAAAACCCACAACAACAACCACACTATAAATAATTGTGTCCCTATCGCGGCCAGGCGGGGCACCGGCTCCAGCGGTGTCCGGTGCATCCCAACCCGAAGTCCACTGGGGCAGAGGGTCTGCCCCGTGATCCTCCGTCTCCCAGGGTAGGCGTGAGTATTCCTTCATCATCGTTTTCCGTCAAACTCTTCCTGGTTTCCATTTCACTGGTTGGCTGTCCCTCAGGTGTTGTCCCTTCTGCTTCACCTGGGCTCCTGTACACAAAGCCATCCTTGGCCTCCCGTGGCTCCAATGTCATGACCCCACCATCTCCTGGTCGAGGATGAAAATCACTGCATTGGCACCCGGATGTCGGAAGACCTGCTTTCCCTTATCTTGTGGTTCCAGTCTGTTGAGAGTGACCTCCAGCCCACCATTCCTTCCTCCCATAACATTGGCCCCGTGTACTGTCACGTCTACTCCCGCTCTCCTGCTCCGGTGATCGACGTCGCCAGTTTACTAACCACCTGTCCGGGCAACCATCATTACGCACACCTGTGCCCCATCATCATACACACCTGGACTTCATCACCACCTTGATTACTTCCCCTTTATTTAGCACTCTGTAGCCTCCCTCATCAGGCATTATTGGTTATGTTTTCATGTCCAGGCACTTCTCTTGTTTTGCATCGCTCCATGTTCATTGTTATTATTATTACTACGACTGCAGCTGCTTCCTGACTCCTGCGTCTCCATTACAATACTGTCATTTAGAAAGTAAATCGGTTGATTGACAGGGTACAAAAATGCACGTCACAACACCCCTAGCCACAAAGCTAATGTGTTGAGTGTTCTGTCCTTACTTGCAGAATGAAAGAGGAGAGAAAGACTGAGTGGTTCCGACTGGGCCCAGTGTGAGTGAGGGAACAGAAGGTCCAGGTCATTTACAACTAGGTCCACCAATGGGTCTGCATAGCAATGAGCGAGGAGAGACGCTTTGGATCCATCCCTGTTTGAAATATTCTGTCTGTCTGTCTGTCTGTCTGTCTGTCTGTCTGTCTGTCTGTCTGTCTGTCTGTCTGTCTGTGTTAATGTGAACTCTAAGTTTAGTACCTTACTATAATTCCATCTGTCTTTACCTGTTTGTGTAGAGAATGTGTCTGTTTTTTATTGTTCGCAACACTTCCTGTGCATCTGTGTGTCTGTCTGCATCTGTGTGTGTGAGAGGGCTAAGTAGTGGAGGTGTTGAGAGCTAGTTGGACTGTGTGTAGGCTGGGAGGCACGTCTGCGGCTCTCACCCCACACAGCTTCTACCCAGTCCAACTGTGTGATGTAAGTGCCTTAATGTGTTTGGACCCCAGGAAGAGTAGCTGCCAGCAGGAACTAATGGGGATCCATAATAAATACAAATACAGCTCTGGCCTCTACAGGATAACTCCCCCATCTCTACTGAGACAGACTGGAGGGTTCCACAAACAGTTGATCCTTCCTACTGAGATAGAACACAGCTGACATGTAGGGCTATAAGAAGATGAGAAGGAGATACAGTGGGGCAAAAAAGTATTTAGTCAGCCACCAATTGTGCAAGTTCTCCCACTTAAAAAGATGAGAGAGGCCTGTAATTTTCATCATAGGTACACTTCAACTATGACAGACAAAATGAGAAAAAAAAATCCAGAAAATCACATTGTAGGATTTTTTATGAATTTATTTGCAAATTATGGTGGAAAATAAGTATTTGGTCAATAACAAAAGTTTATCTCAATACTTTGTTATATACCCTTTGTTGGCAATGACAGAGGTCAAACGTTTTCTGTAAGTCTTCACAAGGTTTTCACACACTGTTGCTGGTATTTTGACCCATTCCTCCATGCAGATCTCCTCTAGAGCAGTGATATTTTGGGGCTGTTGCTGGGCAACACGGACTTTCAACTCCCTCCAAAGATTTTCTATGGTTTTGAGATCTGGAGACTGGCTAGGCCACTCCAGGACCTTGAAATGCTTCTTACGAAGCCACTCCTTCGTTGCCCGGGCGGTGTGTTTGGGATCATTGTCATGCTGAAAGACCCAGCCACGTTTCATCTTCAATGCCCTTGCTGATGGAAGGAGGTTTTCACTCAAAATCTCACGATACATGGCCCCATTCATTCTTTCCTTTACACGGATCAGTCGTCCTGGTCCCTTTGCAGAAAAACAGCCCCAAAGCATGATGTTTCCACCCCCATGCTTCACAGTAGGTATGGTGTTCTTTGGATGCAACTCAGCATTCTTTCTCCTCCAAACACGACGAGTTGAGTTTTTACCAAAAAGTTCTATTTTGGTTTCATCTGACCATATGACATTCTCCCAATCTTCTTCTGGATCATCCAAATGCTCTCTAGCAAACTTCAGACGGGCCTGGACATGTACTGGCTTAAGCAGGGGGACACGTCTGGCACTGCAGGATTTGAGTCCCTGGCGGCATAGTGTGTTACTGATGGTAGGCTTTGTTACTTTGGTCCCAGCTCTCTGCAGGTCATTCACTAGGTCCCCCCGTGTGGTTCTGGGATTTTTGCTCACCGTTCTTGTGATCATTTTGACCCCATGGGGTGAGATCTTGCGTGGAGCTCCAGATCGAGGGAGATTATCAGTGGTCTTGTATGTCTTCCATTTCCTAATAATTGCTCCCACAGTTGATTTCTTCAAACCAAGCTGCTTACCTATTGCAGATTCAGTCTTCCCAGCCTGGTGCAGGTCTACAATTTTGTTTCTGGTGTCCTTTGACAGCTCTTTGGTCTTGGCCATAGTGGAGTTTGGAGTGTGACTGTTTGAGGTTGTGGACAGGTGTCTTTTATACTGATAACAAGTTCAAACAGGTGCCATTAATACAGGTAACGAGTGGAGGACAGAGGAGCCTCTTAAAGAAGAAGTTACAGGTCTGTGAGAGCCAGAAATCTTGCTTGTTTGTAGGTGACCAAATACTTATATTCCACCATAATTTGCAAATAAATTCATTAAAAATCCTACAATGTGATTTTCTGGATTTTTTTTTCTCATTTTGTCTGTCATAGTTGAAGTGTACCTATGATGAAAATTACAGGCCTCTCTCATCTTTTTAAGTGGGAGAACTTGCACAATTGGTGGCTGACTAAATACTTTTTTGCCCCACTGTATATACTGTAGGCAACGGTAGGACAGAGATCAGGCAGATATACAGGAAACAGAAGTGATTTATTCTGACCTCCCCACTTTATAATTGGAAGAAGTGTAAACTAACATAGCCTATTAGCTAGAAAATGTAACTCCGAACTAGGGCTGTGACGATTATGGAATTCTGGGTAACAATTAATTGTCATACAAATGGACACAGTTATTGTCATAATTGTTATTTTTGTATTCTTTTTTTTTTAGCTTGTAATGCATCATAATGCATCTTTGAAAGACATACCTAATGATTTCAATTATGACATACAGTGCCTTGCAAAAGTATTCACCCCCTTGGCATTTTTCTTATTTTGTTGCATTACAACCTGTAATTAAATTGATTTTTATTTGGATTTCATGTAATGGACATACACAAAATAGTCCAAATTGGTGAAGTGAAATGAAAAAAATAACTTGTTTAATTAAAAAAAAATAATAATAATAATTTAAAAACGGAAAAGTGGTGCGTGCATATTTATCCATCCCCTTTGCTATGGAGGCCCTAAACAAGATCTGGTGAAACTAATTACCTTCAGAAGTCACATAATTGGCTAAATAAAGTCCACCTGTTTGCAATCTAAGTGTCACATGATCTCAGTATATATACACCTGTTCTGAAAGGTCCCAGAGTGTAATGGCTTTCGTCTGTAGAAGGAGAGGAGGACCAAAGCGCAGCGTGGTATGTATCCATATTTATTAGAATACTTCTTCAATACGAACAAAACAATAAACAAACGAAAACCAACGAAGCTACAGTCCTGAACTAGAGAACATAAAACACATGAACGCACGAACAGGAACAATCACCCACAAACAAACAGTGAAAACAGGCTACCTTAATATGGTTCCCAATCAGAGACAACGTAAAAGACCTGCCTCTGATTGAGAACCATATCAGGCCAATTGACAACCTAAACATAGAAACACATAACATAGACTACACCCACACAGCTCAAGTCCTGACCAACTAAACAAAGTCTAAACAAAGGAAATAAGGTCAGGAACGTGACACAGAGTCTGCAACACCACTAAGCAAGGGGCACCACCAGGCAAGCAGCACTATGAAGACCAAGGAGCTCTCCAAACAGGCCAGGGACAAAGTTGTGGGGAAGTACAGATCAGGGTTGAGTTATAAAAAATTATCAGAAACTTTGAACATCCCACGGAGCACCATTAAATCCATTATTAAAAAAATGGAAAGAATATGGCACCACAACAAACCTGCCAAGAGAGGGCCGCCCACCAATACTCACGGACCAAGCAAGGAGGGCATTAATCAGAGAGGCAACAAAGAGACCAAAGATAACCCTGAAGGAGCTGCAAAGCTCCACAGTGAAGATTGGAGTATCTGTCCATAGGACCACTTTAAGCCGTACACTCCAGAGCTGGGCTTTACGGAAGAGACCTTATATAGACAGGTGTGTTCCTTTCCAAATCATGTCCAATAAACTGAATTTACCACAGGTGGACTCCAATCAAGTTGTAGAAACATCTCAAGGATCATCATTTGCAAAATATCTAAAAACCTGTTCTCGCGTTTTAATTATGCGGTATTGTGTGTAGATTGATGAGGATTTTTTATTTATTTAATCCATTTTAGAATAAGGCTGTAACGTAACAAAATGTGGAACTATCAAGGGGTCTGAATACACTGTATGTTGGGTGATTAAGCCTCGCTCGCAGTCAGCGTTCTAATTCATCACAAAGGTGTTCGATGGGGTTGAGGTCAGGGCTCTTCGCAGGCCTGCCAAGTTCTTCCACATCAATCTCAACAAACTGTTTCTGTATGGACCTCGCTTTGTGCACGAGGGCATTGTCATGCTGAAACAATAAAGGGCCTTCCCCAAACTGTTGCCACAAAGTTGGATGCACAGAATCGTCTAGAATGTCATTGCACGCTGTAGCATTAAGATTTAGCTTCACTGGAACTAAGGGGCCTAGCACGAATTATAGAAAAACAGCCCCAGTCCATTATTCCTCCTCCACCAAACTTTATACATTCGGGCAAGTAGTCTTCTCCTGGCATCCACCAAACCCAGATGTGTCCGTTGGACTGCTAGATGGTGAAGCGTGATTCATCACTCCAGAGAATGCGTTTCCACTGCTCCAGAGTCCAATGGCGACGAGCTTTACACCACTCCAGCTGACGCTTGGCATTGCGTATGGTGATCTTAGGCTTGTGTGAGGATGTTTGGCCATGGAAACTCATTTCATTAAGCTCCAGACGAACAGCTATTGTGCTGACGTTGCTTCCAGAGGCAGTTTGGAACTCGTTAGTGAGTGTTGCAACTGAGGACAGACGATTTTTACGCACTACGCGATTCAGCATTCGGCGGTCTCGTTTTGTGAGCTTGTATGGCCTACCACTTTGCGGCTGAGCCGTTGATGCTCCTAGACGTTTCACTTCACAATTACAGCACTTACAGTTGACAGGGGCAGCTCTAGCAGGGCAGAATATTTTTGGAAAGGTGGCATCCTATGACGGTGCCACATTGAAAGTCACTGAGCTCTTCAGTACAGGCCATTCTACTGCCAATGTTTGTCTATGGAGAGTGCATGGCTGTGTGCCCGATGTTATTCACCTGTCAGCAACGGGTATGGCTGGAATAGCCAAATCCACTAATTTGAAGGGGTATTGTGACGGAGAAGTCTGTCACTGGCCGCGGGCAGCGTTTGGTACACTAACACACACACATTCATCGTGCCTCCCTGCTCCGTTATCAGCTATGTTAACAATGTGGGTCGACACACAAGTTCATTTCTCTATCTTAGTACATACATTTCATACTTTATTTTTACCTCCCATCAGTAACAGTTTATGGTATAAAGAATATACAGACAAGCGTTCATGTTTAATTTAAGCAACGTTTATTGTACTTATCAATGTTATGGATGAGTGCGTTGTTTGTTTGGTTCTGTTCCTCTATCTCCATCTCTGTAGCTTCCGGGTATGCTGGGATAAGGACCAGAGCTACGGTAATCGGGCTGGCTTTGTAGTGCCTGTCCTGAATGGCTCGTTCATGTGAATGGGCATATTGGGAGACTCCATGTCAGTAGGGATATGAGATTTTGTAAATGTGTTATATTGGTATATTGTATCATGAGAAACGTGTTGCAATGTATATAATTCATTATGTTTAGCTGAGTGGAAAATGTAGGCTTTGATGACGGTAATTGCTTAATTAATTAGAGCTGTGTATGTTCTGCTGGGAGGGGCTTCCCCTACAAAAGGAGCCTCTCTTTCAGTTCAAGGGGGGGGGACCATTTTGAATTGAGCTGTTGATGGGGCAGCATCGACAGCATTTAAGCTGTCCCCATAATGTATACTTTGGATGGCAGTACTGTTGTTTTCCTTCCGGATTCACTATGTAAATAAACACCCACAGAAGTACTTTTGCGGCTCCGCCATCTTTTTATTTGATAGAGATTAGGTTTTTCAGTTTAGCCTTCTGGCCTACTCTACGTGACAGGTATCCACATACTTCTAACCATGTAGTGTAGTAATTTGGGCATGTCACCTTGGCTTTCTTGGGCACCACGATGATGGTGGTCTCCTTGAACCGTGGAAACTGCAGCTTGGGACAGGTTGAAGATGTTTGAGAAGACGCCCGCCAGCTGGTCAACGCACACTCTGACGACGCGCCCAGGGATGCCATCTGGGCCAGCGGCTTTGTGATTATTCACTCTTTTGAGAGTTTTCCTCACATCAGCCTTGGAGAACGACAGTATCTGGTCGTCTGGAGTAGCGAGAGCCTTCCTTGTTGGCTCGGTATTGTCTGCCTTGAAGCGAACATAGAATGTGTTAAGCTCATCTGGAAGGGAGGCTTCGTGGGCACCACACAGCTGGATTTGCCTTTGTAGTCTGTGATAGCCTGTAGTCCTTGCCACATGCGTCGCGAGTTGTCGAACATCGATTCAAGTTTGAGTTTTTTTGTATTTTTACGTCTGAATGGATTTGCAGAGCTTGTACCTGCTTGGCTTGTATGCGTCGCGTGCCACCAAGTTCTGCTGACATTGAATGCTGCAGTACGGGCTTTCAGTACGGGCTCTCATCTAGGGTTTTTGGTTGGGGTGTTTCCAGATTGTTATTGTGGGTACAGCATCATCAACACATTACTTAATGAAGCAACTGATGATGTATATTCTTCAATGTTGATAGATGAGTCCTGGGTGGATGACTTTTTAAACATATTCCAATCAGTATTCTCAAAACAGTCCTGTAGCATTGAGTGTGCCTCGTCTGTCCAGCACCTTACTATTCTCTATGTTGGTTGCTCCCTCTTGAGTTGCTTCTTGTACTGTAGGTGGGGAGTAGAAACAGAGAGACGTGTTCTGATTGGCCAAAGTGGGGGTGGGGAGAGGCTTTGTACATGTCATGGATGTTTGTGTACATCCTGCACGTTACCTCTGTTGGTGATACTTTGGAAGAACTTGTTTTAAATTTGCTTTGTTAAAATCTCCTGCGACAGTAAAGACTGCTTCCGCTTGAGAGGATTCTTGCTGGCTAATGTTCTTGTACAGTTTGCTGAGTTGCATTTCTTAGAATTAAATGTGAAAAGAAAGAGTTGTGCTGTGGGAAGACATTTTGTTGCATTCTTCTCATTACTGTTCATAAAACCCACAACAACAACCACACTATAAATAATTGTGTCCCTATCGCGGCCAGGCGGGGCACCGGCTCCAGCGGTGTCCGGTGCATCCCAACCCGAAGTCCACTGGGGCAGAGGGTCTGCCCCGTGATCCTCCGTCTCCCAGGGTAGGCGTGAGTATTCCTTCATCATCGTTTTCCGTCAAACTCTTCCTGGTTTCCATTTCACTGGTTGGCTGTCCCTCAGGTGTTGTCCCTTCTGCTTCACCTGGGCTCCTGTACACAAAGCCATCCTTGGCCTCCCGTGGCTCCAATGTCATGACCCCACCATCTCCTGGTCGAGGATGAAAATCACTGCATTGGCACCCGGATGTCGGAAGACCTGCTTTCCCTTATCTTGTGGTTCCAGTCTGTTGAGAGTGACCTCCAGCCCACCATTCCTTCCTCCCATAACATTGGCCCCGTGTACTGTCACGTCTACTCCCGCTCTCCTGCTCCGGTGATCGACGTCGCCAGTTTACTAACCACCTGTCCGGGCAACCATCATTACGCACACCTGTGCCCCATCATCATACACACCTGGACTTCATCACCACCTTGATTACTTCCCCTTTATTTAGCACTCTGTAGCCTCCCTCATCAGGCATTATTGGTTATGTTTTCATGTCCAGGCACTTCTCTTGTTTTGCATCGCTCCATGTTCATTGTTATTATTATTACTACGACTGCAGCTGCTTCCTGACTCCTGCGTCTCCATTACAATACTGTCATTTAGAAAGTAAATCGGTTGATTGACAGGGTACAAAAATGCACGTCACAACACCCCTAGCCACAAAGCTAATGTGTTGAGTGTTCTGTCCTTACTTGCAGAATGAAAGAGGAGAGAAAGACTGAGTGGTTCCGACTGGGCCCAGTGTGAGTGAGGGAACAGAAGGTCCAGGTCATTTACAACTAGGTCCACCAATGGGTCTGCATAGCAATGAGCGAGGAGAGACGCTTTGGATCCATCCCTGTTTGAAATATTCTGTCTGTGTCTGTCTGTCTGTCTGTCTGTCTGTCTGTCTGTCTGTCTGTCTGTCTGTCTGTCTGTCTGTCTGTCTGTCTGTCTGTCTGTCTGTCTGTCTGTCTGTCTGTGTTAATGTGAACTCTAAGTTTAGTACCTTACTATAATTCCATCTGTCTTTACCTGTTTGTGTAGAGAATGTGTCTGTTTTTTATTGTTCGCAACACTTCCTGTGCATCTGTGTGTCTGTCTGCATCTGTGTGTGTGAGAGGGCTAAGTAGTGGAGGTGTTGAGAGCTAGTTGGACTGTGTGTAGGCTGGGAGGCACGTCTGCGGCTCTCACCCCACACAGCTTCTACCCAGTCCAACTGTGTGATGTAAGTGCCTTAATGTGTTTGGACCCCAGGAAGAGTAGCTGCCAGCAGGAACTAATGGGGATCCATAATAAATACAAATACAGCTCTGGCCTCTACAGGATAACTCCCCCATCTCTACTGAGACAGACTGGAGGGTTCCACAAACAGTTGATCCTTCCTACTGAGATAGAACACAGCTGACATGTAGGGCTATAAGAAGATGAGAAGGAGATACAGTGGGGCAAAAAAGTATTTAGTCAGCCACCAATTGTGCAAGTTCTCCCACTTAAAAAGATGAGAGAGGCCTGTAATTTTCATCATAGGTACACTTCAACTATGACAGACAAAATGAGAAAAAAAAATCCAGAAAATCACATTGTAGGATTTTTTATGAATTTATTTGCAAATTATGGTGGAAAATAAGTATTTGGTCAATAACAAAAGTTTATCTCAATACTTTGTTATATACCCTTTGTTGGCAATGACAGAGGTCAAACGTTTTCTGTAAGTCTTCACAAGGTTCTCACACACTGTTGCTGGTATTTTGACCCATTCCTCCATGCAGATCTCCTCTAGAGCAGTGATATTTTGGGGCTGTTGCTGGGCAACACGGACTTTCAACTCCCTCCAAAGATTTTCTATGGTTTTGAGATCTGGAGACTGGCTAGGCCACTCCAGGACCTTGAAATGCTTCTTACGAAGCCACTCCTTCGTTGCCCGGGCGGTGTGTTTGGGATCATTGTCATGCTGAAAGACCCAGCCACGTTTCATCTTCAATGCCCTTGCTGATGGAAGGAGGTTTTCACTCAAAATCTCACGATACATGGCCCCATTCATTCTTTCCTTTACACGGATCAGTCGTCCTGGTCCCTTTGCAGAAAAACAGCCCCAAAGCATGATGTTTCCACCCCCATGCTTCACAGTAGGTATGGTGTTCTTTGGATGCAACTCAGCATTCTTTCTCCTCCAAACACGACGAGTTGAGTTTTTACCAAAAAGTTCTATTTTGGTTTCATCTGACCATATGACATTCTCCCAATCTTCTTCTGGATCATCCAAATGCTCTCTAGCAAACTTCAGACGGGCCTGGACATGTACTGGCTTAAGCAGGGGGACACGTCTGGCACTGCAGGATTTGAGTCCCTGGCGGCATAGTGTGTTACTGATGGTAGGCTTTGTTACTTTGGTCCCAGCTCTCTGCAGGTCATTCACTAGGTCCCCCCGTGTGGTTCTGGGATTTTTGCTCACCGTTCTTGTGATCATTTTGACCCCACGGGGTGAGATCTTGCGTGGAGCTCCAGATCGAGGGAGATTATCAGTGGTCTTGTATGTCTTCCATTTCCTAATAATTGCTCCCACAGTTGATTTCTTCAAACCAAGCTGCTTACCTATTGCAGATTCAGTCTTCCCAGCCTGGTGCAGGTCTACAATTTTGTTTCTGGTGTCCTTTGACAGCTCTTTGGTCTTGGCCATAGTGGAGTTTGGAGTGTGACTGTTTGAGGTTGTGGACAGGTGTCTTTTATACTGATAACAAGTTCAAACAGGTGCCATTAATACAGGTAACGAGTGGAGGACAGAGGAGCCTCTTAAAGAAGAAGTTACAGGTCTGTGAGAGCCAGAAATCTTGCTTGTTTGTAGGTGACCAAATACTTATTTTCCACCATAATTTGCAAATAAATTCATTAAAAATCCTACAATGTGATTTTCTGGATTTTTTTTTCTCATTTTGTCTGTCATAGTTGAAGTGTACCTATGATGAAAATTACAGGCCTCTCTCATCTTTTTAAGTGGGAGAACTTGCACAATTGGTGGCTGACTAAATACTTTTTTGCCCCACTGTATATACTGTAGGCAACGGTAGGACAGAGATCAGGCAGATATACAGGAAACAGAAGTGATTTATTCTGACCTCCCCACTTTATAATTGGAAGAAGTGTAAACTAACATAGCCTATTAGCTAGAAAATGTAACTCCGAACTAGGGCTGTGACGATTATGGAATTCTGGGTAACAATTAATTGTCATACAAATGGACACAGTTATTGTCATAATTGTTATTTTTGTATTCTTTTTTTTTTAGCTTGTAATGCATCATAATGCATCTTTGAAAGACATACCTAATGATTTCAATTATGACATACAGTGCCTTGCAAAAGTATTCACCCCCTTGGCATTTTTCTTATTTTGTTGCATTACAACCTGTAATTAAATTGATTTTTATTTGGATTTCATGTAATGGACATACACAAAATAGTCCAAATTGGTGAAGTGAAATGAAAAAAATAACTTGTTTAATTAAAAAAAAAAAAAAAAAAAAATTTAAAAACGGAAAAGTGGTGCGTGCATATTTATCCATCCCCTTTGCTATGGAGGCCCTAAACAAGATCTGGTGAAACTAATTACCTTCAGAAGTCACATAATTGGCTAAATAAAGTCCACCTGTTTGCAATCTAAGTGTCACATGATCTCAGTATATATACACCTGTTCTGAAAGGTCCCAGAGTGTAATGGCTTTCGTCTGTAGAAGGAGAGGAGGACCAAAGCGCAGCGTGGTATGTATCCATATTTATTAGAATACTTCTTCAATACGAACAAAACAATAAACAAACGAAAACCAACGAAGCTACAGTCCTGAACTAGAGAACATAAAACACATGAACGCACGAACAGGAACAATCACCCACAAACAAACAGTGAAAACAGGCTACCTTAATATGGTTCCCAATCAGAGACAACGTAAAAGACCTGCCTCTGATTGAGAACCATATCAGGCCAATTGACAACCTAAACATAGAAACACATAACATAGACTACACCCACACAGCTCAAGTCCTGACCAACTAAACAAAGTCTAAACAAAGGAAATAAGGTCAGGAACGTGACACAGAGTCTGCAACACCACTAAGCAAGGGGCACCACCAGGCAAGCAGCACTATGAAGACCAAGGAGCTCTCCAAACAGGCCAGGGACAAAGTTGTGGGGAAGTACAGATCAGGGTTGAGTTATAAAAAATTATCAGAAACTTTGAACATCCCACGGAGCACCATTAAATCCATTATTAAAAAAATGGAAAGAATATGGCACCACAACAAACCTGCCAAGAGAGGGCCGCCCACCAATACTCACGGACCAAGCAAGGAGGGCATTAATCAGAGAGGCAACAAAGAGACCAAAGATAACCCTGAAGGAGCTGCAAAGCTCCACAGTGAAGATTGGAGTATCTGTCCATAGGACCACTTTAAGCCGTACACTCCAGAGCTGGGCTTTACGGAAGAGTGGCCAGAAAAAAAGCCATTGCTTAAAGAAAAAAAATAAGCAAACATGTTTGGTGTTCGCCAAAAGGCATGTGGGAGACTCCCCAAACATATGGAAGAAGGTACTCTGGTCAGATGAGCACAAACCCAACACCTCTCATCACCCCTGTTTTTCATCAGCAGGGACTGGGAAACTGGTCAGAATTGAAGGAATGATGGATGGCACTAAATACAGGGACCTTTTTGAGGGAAACCTGTTTCAGTCTTCCAGAGATTTGAGACTGGGATGGAGGTTCACCTTCCAGCAGGACAATGTCCCTAAGCTTACTGCTAAAGCAACACTCGAGTGGTTTAAGTGGAAACATTTCAATGTCTTGGAATGGCCTAGTCAAAGCCCAGACGTCAATCCAATTGAGAATCTGTGGTATGACTTAAAGATTGCTGTACACCAGAGGAACCCATCCAACTTGAAGGAGCTGGAGCGGTTTTGCCTTTAAGAAGGGGCAAAAATCCCAGTGGGTAGATGTGCCAAGCTTATAGACACATACCCCAAGAGACTTGCAGCTGTAATTGCTGCAAAAGAATGCTCTACAAAATATTGACTTTGGGGGGAGGGTGAATAGTTATGCACGCTCAAGTTCTTATTTTTGTCTTCTTTCTTGTTTGTTTCACAATAAAAAATATTTTGCATCTTCAAAGTAGGCATGTTGTGTAAATCAAATGATAACTAAAATCTATTTTAATTCCAGTTTATAAGGCAACAAAATAGGAAAAATGCCAAGGGGGTGAATACTTTCACCCACTGTAATGAATACAATTATGACCTACCGAATGAATACAACTTTGTCATACCTAATGAATACAACTATGACATACCTAATGAATACAACTATGACATACCTAATGAATACAACACAGCTTCGGTGAAACCCCTGTCTCAAAAATGAATGGTTTTGACCACTTAGAACTTTTAGAAATGAAGCTTCTGCTCCCAACCGTGCCTTTCTGCTCATAAAATGATTATCAACTTGACCTACTTCATGTAAAAATGAAAAACTGCTATTGGGTGAACTATATCTACTTGAATATAAAGTTGAATCCCCTCCTTCTCCTAAAATGAATGTTTTAAGACGATTATGACGATTATTATACAATAATTGTGCCAGCCCTACTTCAAACACATGTTCGCTAGTAGTAGCTGTTTAGCTGGTTTAACAAAGGTTAGCCATGTGTTGGAAAAAATGTATTTCCAAGTCAAGAAAGCTTGCCAGCAGCCAGCTTCACTTGTCATGACTGGTACTTGCGGGTGCTATGTCAGATACTCCAGTGAGTTTAATTAGCTCAATATTAGGGGTTGAGAAATAAAGTTCACATCAAATAAGATATTCCCCACTTTTCTACTTTTCTACTTTTCTACTGTCCACTTTTTATTTTTGTATGTATATATTTTGCGGACCCCCTGCAGTACCTCTTGGATACAGGGCTATGGATAGAGGGTCCTATGGAGGGTAGTGGTGTTGGAGATTAATTAGTGTTGGAAGGAACATCCCCTTTTACCCCCTTTAAGGATGATGTATGGTCAGCCCCTCCCAGACAGACGGCCCCCCTTTTTTCTCTCTCTGCCCACCTGTAACTGAGAGCTTTGTGAATACGTCATTACCTTTGACCCATTAGGATATGGATGGAGAAGCCTGGCCAACTGGGATGTGTGGCAGGTAGGTGGGGCACGGGACTCAAGGTGTGCATTTGTGTAACTGTGTTGGTGCGAAGGGTGGGGTGTGAGTGTGTTTGTGTGTGTGGGGTGAGGTGTGTGTATATGTTGTACTGTATGGATGGGGTCCAAATTTGAATCTGAGTCCGAACCCATCCACTCCTTGTAAAGCTGGGTTCCTGATTGTGTAACCTTGTGTAAAACACACACACACACCCTGATCACCGCCTCCCTGCCCCACATCCCAGCTGGGGTGTCCGTCAATAAGGATGCAGGTTGGATTGTGATCATCACGTGTAGTTTAGGGGGGGCTTAGGTGGACTTGGCAAGGCATAGGTGAGTGAAAGTGTCTGGGGAGTTAAAAGGATGCAATACTGAGGGACCAAATTGCAACCTATTCCCTTTATAAAGGGCTCTGGACAGATGTTATGCACTAGGCTATATAGGGAATAGGGTGTCATTTGGGACGGAGACCGAGTCAGATTATCAGTATATTGTCAGCATTGTCAGGGAGATTGATGTCCTCAAAACAATAGCTGTAATAGCAGTGTTACTATATCCTGCTCCTGTAACAACAGATCGTACTTTTCTACATTCCACATTTACACCTTATAACTCTTACACATCATTTTCCCATTGAGGTGTAAGAGGACAGAACTAAGACAGCAATCCACTGGGCTCAGAAATTGGGGCAAAATAGTCCCAAAACACATACAAATACCACTACTACAATATAAACACGTGAGTGTTTGTGAGTCACATATACAAATACCACTACTACAAGATAAACACGTGAGTGTTTGTGAGTCACACATACACACACACTCTCAATGGCAAACACTTACATTGTATTCAGAAAGTATTCAGACCGCTTGACTTTTTCCACATTTTGTTATGTTACAGCCTCATTTTAAGTATAAAAACATGTTTTTCCTCATCAATCTACACACAATACCCCATAATGACAAAGCAAAAACAGGTTTTTAGAAATGTTTGCAAAAGTATAAAAAAAAAATTTTGTTGAAAAAACCTTATTTACATAAGTATTCAGACCCTTTGCTATGAGACTCGAAATTGCGCTCAGGTGCATCCTGTTTCCATTGATAATCCTTGAGATGTTTCTACAACTTGATTGGTGTCCACTTGTGGTAAATTCAATTGACTGGACATGATATGGATAGTCACACACACTTGTCTATATAACATCCCACCGTTGACAGTGCATGTCAGAGCAAAAACCAAGCAATGAGGTTAAAGGAATTGTCTGTAGAGCTCAGAGACAGGATCGTGTTGAGGCACAGATCTGGGGAAGGGTACTGAAAAATGTCTGCAGCATTCAAGGTCCCCAAGAACACAGTGGCCTCCATCATTCTTAAATGGAAGAAGTTTGGAACCACCAAAAGCTGGCCGCCGGGTATAACTGAATAATCGGCGGAGAAGGGTCTTTGTCAGGGAGGTGACCAAGAACCCGATGGTCACTCTGACAGAGCTCCAGAGTTCCTCTGTGGAGATTGGAGAACCTTCCAGAAGGACATCCATCTCTGCAGCACTCCACCAATCAGGCCTTTATGGTAGAGTGATCAGGATCGAGGGAAAGATGAACGGCACAAAGTACAGAGAGATCTTTGAAGGACGAAGGTTCACCTTCCAACAGGACAACAACCATAAGCACACAGCCAAGACAACATAGTCCTTGAGTGGCCCAGTCAGAGCCCGGACTTGAACCCGATCTAACATCTCTAGAGAAACCTGAAAATAGCTGTGCAGTGACGCTACTCATCCAACCTGACAGAGCTTGAGAGGATCTGCAGAGAAGAATGTGAGAAACTCGCCAAATACAGGCGTGTCAAGCTTGTAGCTTCATACCCAAGAAGACTCGAGGCTGTAATCACTGCCAAATGTGCTTCAACAAAGTACTGAGTAAAGGGTCTGAATACTTATGTAAATGTGATATTTCCGTTTTTTTTTTATATAAATGTAAAAAAAAAAATTGATTTGACATTATGGGTTATCGTTTGTAGATTGATGAGGGGAAAAACAATTTAATCAATTTTAGAATAAGGCTGTAACGTAACAAAATGTAGAAAAAGTAAAGGGTTCTGAATTCTTTCCGAATGCACTGTATGTATTGTGTTGTATTGTATATTTGACTTATGTGACATTCCTTTCACGTTTATATGAATACATCCTCCCATACGCACTCCCATGCAGGCCCAGAGAATCACACACAGAAACTCTACTTAAAATGGGTCAGGTCAGGGCTCAGGCTGACCAGTTAGCCTAGTGGTGGTTGTGGTGATGGTGGGGGTAAGGCTGATCTGAAAGAGCTGGAGCTGTGTGCATGCTCGTGTGTGTAGGCACACTAAGGGTCTGGGTGTTCCTAACATCTGTTTTCTTGCTAAGGCATGGGTTATGTTTGCCAACTGTGTGTCAGTAGATGTAGTTGTACATTCTTTGTCTGCTCTCACCTTTCACTCCCATGCATGTACTGCATATATGGCCAATGTTAATGTATGCATTATACAGCCTCTTAGAGACAGGAGAGGTGTTCTATTGGTTGCATAGCAAATGTGTCAATTATTTTGGGAGGGCACTTGGCCAGCTCTATTAAGTCACCTGCCTGTGTGTGTGTCTGTGTGTGTGCGTGGGCGTGCGTGTGTGTGTGTAAATGGTTGTATTTTTAAGTCTCTTGCTGCCTGTAACACAGAGGAAGTGCTGAGTTTATTGGGCTGGCCCTCGTTCTCCTCTGACCCTTAGGCATAGTGTATGTCTATGTATGTGTTTCCTACCATGTATAGACTACGGCACAACCCACATTCTCCCCCGGCCTCTCAGGACAAAAACAAGTCTTTATCAGCCGTCATAATAAAAGGTACCATAGTAAACCCTGAGGAGAGAACAACAACAGAGGAGTAGGTTTAGGTCGCTCTGCACGTAGGAGTAGTCTGCTCCAGTGTTTTCTGTAAACAGGCTTTCAGGCCCATGCCTTTGTTTGGACACAAACCTGCATGAGGAAAGCCTACCAGGTAACCATGAGGTCAATGTCTCATCATCCCTCATAACTATGACAACACTGGGGCCCCACAAGAGTGCGTCCTCAGTCCCCCCTTGTACTCCCTGTATACCTACGACTGTGTGGCCTCACACAGATCCAACTCCATCAAGTTCGCTGACGACGCGACAGTAGTAGGCCTGATTACCAACAACAGCGAGACCTGATTACCAACAACAGCGAGATCAGGCACTCTGATGGTGTGGTGCCGGGTAAACAACCTCTCCCTCAACGTCAGCAAAACAAAGAAGCTGTTTATAGATTTCAGGAGGAACCAGGCTGGGCACACCCCCATCCTCATCAACGGGGTCGCCGTGGAGAAGGTGAAAAACGTTAAGTTCCTCGGCGTACACATCTCAGAGGAGCTGAAATGGTCAAACCACAGAGACACCGTGGTGAAAAAGGCACGACAGTGAGGCCTGTCCCCGAGGGCCCTCGCAGTGTTCTACAGGAGCACCATCAAGAGCATACTGTTGGGCTACATCACAACCTGGTATGGCAACTCCACCGCCTCTGACCATAAAGCAATACAGAGGGTGGTACACTCAGCCGAACGCACCATTTGGGGCTCACTGCCTGTCCTTCAGGACACCTACAACACCAGGTGTCGCAGGAAGGCCAAGAAGATCATCACGGACCTCAGTCACCCAAACCATGGCCTGTTCTCCCCGCTTCCATCACTCAGATGCAGGCAGTGCAGGAGAATCATGGCTAAAACTATCCAATAGCTTCTACCCCCAGACCATTAGGCTGCTGAATATCCACCACTGCTCAGCTATCTGCTCCCCCCCCCCGGACTGTGATTGTGTTTGTGCTTGTATGTGACCTGTACTCCTATTGTATTATTACACATGATACGTGTATAGACTATAGACTACGGCACAACCCAAATTCTCCCCCGGCCACTCAGGACAAAAACAAGTCTTTATCAGCCGTCATAATAAAGGTACCATAGTAAACCCTGAGGAGAGAACAACAACAGAGGAGTAGGTTTAGGTCGCTCTGCACGTAGGAGTAGTCTGCTCCAGTGTTTTCTGTAAGCAGGCTTTCAGGCCCATGCCTTTGTTTGGACACAAGCCTGCATGAGGAAAGCCTACAAGGTAACCATTTGGTGAGGTCAATGTCTCATCATCCCTCTTAAGTATGACATGAAGATAGCTACCAGTCGCATGATTGGGTTTGGTTAGTCTCCATGTATGCATGTTTTGCATTGTTGAATGTGGAACAGCCATGTGCTGATACCTCTTTTTGTATTATTTCTCGTGGTACGTGTGTTATGACTGTTATTGTTAGTTAGTGATGGCATTCACCAGTGATGGGAATCTGTCTAAAGAAACCCTATATGAGGACAACAACAACATAGTCTTAATATGAGCTCTACTTTCCATCACAGAGAAGGAGCGAGGGAGAGAGGGAGGGGTAAGATGGGGGTAAACACAGTCGTCCTTGACCACACCTGATCGATATTGTGTGCCTGTCACCATCAACATGTTTCTATTTATTCTATTTACTGCAGCAGTCTGGGTGTGTTTGTATGTGTGTGTGTGTATCTGGGCTCTCTCTTTCTCCTTGACCTGGGCTCACACACAATCACGTTCCCCTATTTGTGTGTGTGTGTGTGTGTGTGTGTGTGTGTGTGTGTGTGTGTGTGTGTGTGTGTGTGTGTGTGTGTGTGTGTGTGTGTGTGTGTGTGTGTGTGTGTGTGTGTGTGTGTGTGTGTGTGTGTGTGTGTGTGTGTGTGTGTGTGTGTGTGTGTGTGGTAGAAGAGTGGACCCCCTGAGTGAGGGGAAAGTAGGGCATCAGGGTCATACAAGAAGAGTAACTGCGGATGTCATGGCATTTGATAGATCAACCATCAATCATACACCTGACCTCTACTACCTCTCACACTCCTCTTGTCTCATACTACACCCATACACCCCTACATACACCAACACACATACTAAAGAACAGGAATGACTGTAGGCCATGAGCACACACACACACACACACACACACACACACACACACACACACACACACACACACACACACACACACACACACACACACACACACACACACACACAGACTGTCACACCTTAACATACTGTACACACCAGTGGAGGCTGCTGAGGGGAGGATAGTGCATAATAATGGCTGCAGTGGAGTCAATGGAATGATATTAAACGTGGTTTCCATGCGGTTGATACCATAACAATCCATTGACTCCATTCCAGCCATTACTATAAACTATCCTACCCTCAGCAGCCTCCACTGGTACACACAGATGGACACATACACTTTGCCTTACCCACAGAAACCCCGCTCCAGCCAGGAATGTGATTCAAAGTCAGAAATTACTCTACAGAGCTAGTTTGGTAACCATGTTCAGCTCAGTCAAACCAGATTGCCTTGAAGTTTAACTGTTTGTGCTTGTATCTATTGTACGTACATGTGTCATACATAGTGAATGACGTTTGTTTGGCCCAGTTTTTCCATGCTGCAGACAGTCGAGAGAAGTAGAAACACAGACCGATGTGCATGGGGGAGAGGGAGAGAAAGTGGGAGAGAGAGCGGGAGAGAGAGAGACAGTGATTAGTAGAGCATGCTCATAAGCTCAGTGCTAGGGTTGAAGATTTTCCCAGTATTTTACAAATGTTCAACCTGGTATTTCACGCCCAAACCAGAAGTGTAATTCTAAAGCATATAAATACAGTATGTCTGGATTTGATTAGAGCTTTGATCGGCATGAAAATTCCAGCCTGATGCTACCTGAGGATGATGAGCCATACATTAAAGACATTTTATGAGCCCAAGCCCCCCCCCAAACACATTTTTGTGCAGTTATCCAATACATAGCCTTTGATACTGTATATACAATACCAGTCAAAAGTTTGGACACCCCTACTCATTCAAGGGTTTTTCTTTATTTGTACTATTTTCTACATTGTAGAATAATAGTGAAGACATCAAAACATTGAAATAACACATATGGAATCATGTAGTAACCAAAAAAGTGTGAAACAAATCAAAATATATTTTATATTTGTCACGACTTCCGCCGAAGTTGGTGCCTCTCCTTGTTCGTTCGGCGGTCGACGTCACCGGCTTTCTAGTCTCCACCTATCTACATTTCTTTTTCCTTTTGTTTGGTCTTGATTGTACACACCTGGTTTCTATTACGTTATAATTTATTCCCTATTTAACCCTCTGGTTCCATCATGGTTTTGTGCATGTTTATTGTTGTCAAGTTGGCTCGTTTATGTGCTCTGGTTTTTGTTCTCCTTGATGGAAGATTGTTTATTGAGTAAAGTTACGATATTTACTCATCTCTGTGTCCTGCGCCTGACTCCACCTTACCCACATCACCTAGACGATTGACAATATTTGAGATTCTTCAAAGTAGCCAACCTTTGCCTTGATGACAGCTTTGCACATTCTTGGCATTCTCTCAACCAGCTTCATGAGGTAGTCACCTGGAATGCATTTCAATTAACAGGTGTGCCTTGTTAAAAGTTCATTTGTGGAATATCTTTCCTTCTTAATGCGTTTGAGCCAATCAGTTGTATTGTGACAAGGTAGGAGTGGTATACAGAAGATAGCCCTATTTGGTAAAAGACTAAGACCATATTATGACAAGAACAGCTCGAATAAGCAAAGAGAAACGACAGTCCATCATCACTTTAAGACATGAAGGTCAGTCAATGCGGAAACATTTCAAGAACTTTGAAAGTTTCTTCAAGTGCAGTCGCAAAACCATCAAGCGCAATGAGGAAACTGGCTCTCATGAGGACCGCCACAGGAAAGGGACCCAGAGTTACCTCTGCTGCAGGGGATAAGTTCATTAAAGTTAACTGCACCTCAGATTGCAGCCCAAATAAATGCTTCACAGAGTTCAAGTAACAGACACATATCAACATCAACTGTTCAGAGGAGACTGCGTGAATCAATGTAGAAAATAGTAAAAATAAAGAAAAACCCTTGAATGAGTAGGTGTGTACAAACTTTTGACTGGTACTGTAGGCTACTGCAGATATACGCAAAACAAAAGCCCATATACACTGAGTATACAAAACATTTGGAATACCTGCTCTTCCGTGACATAGACAGACCAGGTGAATCCAGGTGAAAGCTATGATCCCTAATTGATGTCACTTGGTAAATACACTCCAACCAGTGTAGATGGAGGAGACAGGTTAAAGAAGGAATTTTTAAGCCTTATGACAATCGAGACATGGATTGTGTATGTGTGCCATGCAGGGTGAATGGGCAAGACAAAAGATTTAAGTGCCTTTGAACCAAGTATGGTAGTAAGTGCCAGGCGCACCGGTTGAATTTATTACCTGAAAAAGGTAGGCTAGGACATTTGCAGCATATACGCTACATATACAAAAGTATGTGGACACCCCTTCAACTTTGTGGATTCGGCTATTTCAGCCACACCCGTTGCTGACAGGTGTATAAAATCTAGCACACCGCCATGCAATCTCCATAGACAAACATTGGCATGGAATGGCCTTACTGAAGAGCTCAGTGACTTTTAAAGTTTTAGTTTATTTAGTTTAGTTTATTAATTCGACCATTTAAAAAAAACAAGCACACGTAAAACTTAAAAGCCATACATGCACATGAATAAAATCATAGAGGATAACACACAATAAAGTCTGGGACTTATTTCCATTGTCACCGTCATAGGATGCCACCTTTCCAACAAGTCACTTCATCAAATTTCTGCCCTGCTAGAGCTGCCCCGGCCAACTATAAGTGCTGTTATTGTGAAGTGGAAACGTCTAGGAGCAACAATGGCTCAGCCGCAAAGTGGTAGTCCACACAAGCTCACAGAACGGGACCGCCGAGTGCTGAAGGGCATAAAAACTCCTGTGCAACACTCACTACCGAGTTCCAAACCGCCTCTGGAAGCAATGTCAGCACAACAACTGTTTGTCGAGAGCTTCTTGAAATGGGTTTCCATTGCTGAGCAACCTCACACAAGCCTAAGATCACCATGCGCAATGCGAAGCGTCGGCTGGAGTGGCGTAAAGCTCGGCGCCACTGGACTCTGGAGCAGTGGAAACGCGCTCTCTGGAGTGATTAATCACACTTCACCATCTGGCAGTCTGATGGACTAATCTGGTTTTGGCGGATGCCAGAAGAACGCTACCTGCCCGAATGCATAGTGCCAACTGTAAAGTTTGGTGGAGGAGGAATAATGATCTGGGGCTGTTTCTCATGGTTTGGGCTAGGCCCCTTAGTTCCAGTGAAGGGAAATCTTAATGTTACAGTATACAATTACATTCTAGACGATTCTGTGCTTCTAAATTTGTGGCAACAGTTTGGGGTAGGCCCTGTCCTGTTTCAGCATGACAATGCCCCCGTGCACAAAGTGAGGTCCATACAGAAATGGTTTGTCGAGATCGGTGTGGAAGAACTTGACTGCGCAGAGCCCTGACCTCAACCCCATCGAACACCTTTGTGATGAATTAGAATTCTAAATGGATTAAATAAATAAAAAATCCTCATCAATATACACAAAATACCGCATAATGAAAAAGCGAGAACAGGTTTTAGATATTTTTGCAAATGTATTAAATGTATTAAAAATGCACAGAGCCCTGACCTCAACCCCATCGAACACCTTTGGGATGGATTGGAAAGCTGACTGCAAGCCAGGCCTAATCGCCCAACATCAGTGCCCGACCTCAATAATGCTCTTGTGACTGAATGGAAGTAAGTCCCTGCAGTAATGTTCCAACATCTAGTGGAAAACCTTTCCAGAAAAATTAAGGCTGTTATAGCAGCAAAGGGGGGACCAACTCCATATTAATGCCCATGATTTTGGAATGAGATGTTCGACGTGCAGATGTCCACATACTTTTGGTCATATAGTGTATATATCAATCTTGAACAGGATTATCTATTTTGGATGCAATTTGAATGGAATTGATGGAGAGTGAAAGACTGCGAAAGAGTGCTCGCATGCACATTGATTTAAAGCAACGATATTCGAGTGATAGGCTGTTTTAAAAACTCTGCAGCTGCAAAAAATAAAACATCTTTACAAGTAAAAAATAAGGTGACCCCTGAAAGCCAGATGGACATGTGTAAATTAGACAAGCATTCAGTCTTCATATTACAGTAGCATAGGCTATGCTGCAGCAAATGTAGGCCTAACTGACACAATAAAAAAAAGTTACCATGATGAGATGATACATGCATTGTGAACTGCGCTCCATACTAAGATGCAATGTCTGTCCCCACCCTGAGCGTTGATGATTGGTCGTGCAGATAGCGGAGTGAAGGCCGTGAATTCAATTAAATTCAAAAGGGCTTTATTCATATGGGAAACATATGTTTACATTGCCAAAACAAGTGAAATGAACAATAAACAAAAGTGAGAAGAAATAAAAACAACATAAAAAATGTACAGTAAACACTGATAAAGGTTTCAAAAGGATAAAGACATTTCAAATGTTTAAATGTTATATTATCAGCTATGTACAGTGTTTATAACAATGTGCAAATAGTTGTAGGTTAAATAGTAGGGGAAGATAATTAAACAGATAAATGGTTGTATTTACCATGTTGTTTGTGCTCCATTGGTTGCCCTGTTTTGATGGCAACGGGTCACAAATCTTGCTGCAATGATTGCACATTGTGATATTTCGCCTAACAGATATGGGAGTTTATCAATGTTTGATTCGTTTTCAAATTCTTTGTGAGTCTATGTGATCTGTGGGATATATGTGTCTCTAATATGGTCATACCTTTGGCAGGAGAAATGGAAGTGCAGCTCAGCTTCCACCTAATTTTGTGGGCAGTGGGCACATAGCCTTTCTTCTTTCGAGAGCCAGGTCTGCCTATGATGGGCTTTGTCAATAGCAAAGCTATGCTCCCTAACTTTGTACATAGTCAAGGATTTTCTTAATTTTGGGCCTGTCACAACAGTGTTTAGGTATTCTGCTACTGTGTATTCTCTGTTAAGGGCTAGATAGCATTCCAGTTTGCTCTGGTGTTTGGTTGATTCCTTTCAGTTATCTTTTTGTTTTCTCATAATTTGGTTGGGTCTGATTGTGTTGCTGTCCTGGGGTTCTGCGGGGTCTGTTTATGTTTGTGAACAGAGCCCTAGTACCAGCTGGCTGAAAGGACTCTTCTCTAGGTTCATCTCTCTGTAGGTGAGGGTTTTGTGGTGGAATGTGTGGGGATTGCTTCCTTTTAGGTGGTTATAAAATTGAACAGCTCTTTTCTCGATTTTGATATTTTAAGGGTATAGTCTCAATTGGGGGCTTGTCCCATTTTGTGAATTCTTGGTTGGTGAGTGGACCCCAGACCTCACAACCATAGAGAGCAATGGGTTCTGCAACTAACTGAAATATTTTTTTGCTAGATCCTAATTGGGATGTCGAGTTTTATGTGCCTTTTGATGGCATAGAAAGCCCTGTCTCTTAGTGTTCATAGCCTTGTGGAAGTTACCTGTGGTGTTGATGTTTAGGCCGTGATAGATATATTTAGTTGTGTGCTCTAGGGTAACGGTGTCTAGATAGAATTTGTATTTGTTGTCTTGGCAACTGGAGCTTTTTAGAACACCATTATCTTTGTCTTACTAAGATTTACCGTCAGGGCCAAAGTCAGACAGAATCTGTGCAGAAGATCTAGGTGCTACTGAACGTCCTTAGCTCTCTCTCTCTCTCTAGTTCCAGCCCTCCTTTGGGTCCATCCCCCTCCCTGTAAAATGTGCTATTGGAGATGTATGTCATGTGCGATATACCATGATCAGCAGCTGGATATAACGGTAGTGGTGAAGAAAAACAATGCTGTTGAAATGGCAGTGGCACCAGTTTTCTCATAGATGCCTGATTGTTGGTATTTTTCTGGCTACCCTTCTGTGCCTACAGAACAGAAGTTTGAGTCTGTTAGACCATTGCTCTGTGCCCAGCGAATGGTTGAGGAGGTTAGAGCCTGTCTGACCCAGTAATGTGTTTCATAACTGGGCTAAAGGCCTTGCCTGCAGTGTAGCGCGGCCGGGTCCATTGTCCCTGGGCACAGGCCCGTGTGATGGGGGAGTAACCCGGGCCAACCTCACATAACAGTGACTCATCCATCAGCCCTGCCTGCCTGGTGACTAGGCCAGAAACTCACCTATTCATTCATGCACATACACACACACACACACACACACACACACACACACACACACACACACACACACACACACATAATCAAACAGACACACACCAAAACACAAGCGCTTATGCACACTCACACACATACCAGTACACTAACATACAGTCCAGTGCACTTGATGTTTGGTTAAGTTGGGTGTTTTTCCCCTGGTCCATTTCCCTGCTGGTCCCTCTTCCAGAAAGCTGGATTAGAGTGAGACCGATGTCTCCGATGTAATGTAGGTCCTGGAATCAGAGGCACCGGGAGCCTGCACACACACACACACACACACACATATTCACACAAACACATATTCACTCACAACTCCTAAACCTTCACCCTTTGCCCCCCTTGGTAGGGAGTCCCTCACGGGTCAGGGCCAGACAGGAGGGGTTGTCCTGGGCTAGAATACACCATGTAATCCCAATTTGCCCCCACTCTTAGCTCTCCTTCTCTCTACATTAGAACTAGGACCTGGTCATGGCTAGCGCTGTAGGATCCATTATTCCCAACCCTAATCCCAGTTGGGAAATTGAACATTGGGGATTAGCGTGTGTATGTGTGATTAGTCCCTGCCTGCTCCTCCATGCTAACCTCCCATCCCACCATGTCCTGTAATTTCTCATCCCAGCTAGCCTCATAGCAGATTGGGCCAACAGTCAACACGTAACCCATTTAGACATAAATTGTCATTTACGTAACTCTCTATTTGTCTCTGTCCGGGAATATCACCCTATTTACATCTGTACGGGACATGTGTTTGTGTGTATCTGGAGGTGTATTTATGAAGGTCTATAAAGCTGCTTGTGACCTGATTGTTTATCTATCAAAAATGTTGTTGTTCTTCTTGGAAGGCTTTGTGAAGTTGCTTAATAGAATTGTTAATGCAGCTCTCTGTTAGCCTCTCTCTCTATGACACTTTGGTAATGCCTGCTATTTGTGCCTGCTGCACCATTTGTTTGGCGTTTTGTCTCTGTGTACTGTTCGTCTGTAAAATGGGTGTAGTTCTGCCGAGGCGCGGAGGAGCAGCGCGCCCTCACTTTTTTCAATCTGAGAATTGAGTTCGACAGTATGAGTCATAATACCCATTAAACCTAGCGGTAAAACCCGGAAATGGTTTCAATTGTTTTTTCACAATTCATTTTTCCGTCAGGATTTTAGAACTACTTCATATAAGGTCTGTGTTTCGTGTAGGCTTACCCTGGAGTAATGTATTGATAACCGCACAAATCTCCCAGACAAGATAACTTTTATAAATATATTCGCCTGTAATCATCACCCCAAAATGAAACGCTAATTAGCCGCTAATGTGTCTATTATACAGAACTACACATCCTGTCACAAGCTTTGACGTCATCCATCAAAGCACATTTCTCCATGCAAATTTATCGACAAGTAGCAAGTAACTTTTTAGTTTCTTGTGTAAATAATTGTTATTTTTCATGTGTATTCTTGTTTAGCATTTTTTAAATTAAATAGCTAATTACTTTAGCGTTTATACTTGTTTTTAAATTACCCTGGCCTTTGTAGCTAACCTTCTGTTGATCAGAAGAAAGGATGGTTCTGTGCTATGTACCGGATTGTAACCACTATTCTGATAAGCACACGTGTATTTGATAGTTTTCCAACCTCTGTAAACGAGAGGCATCGCTGGGGATGTGTGATAAGGTAAGCCCTGTTTGCTAGCTGCTAACAAGCTATTTTAGTTAGGTCAAAGATCTGTGGTTACCTAGATGCTTTTGAAAATTAGCTAAATAATCAGCTCCAGTAGTTACGTATAAAACACACGTTACCTTCCTTACAAGTAACAAAGAAAATCAGCACAGGCTAGCACAATGATTGTCGTCCCCTTTTATTATTAATTAGTGTGAACTAGCCAGCTAGTTAATTTTTGCTCACGGTTGGTGTAGTCATACTTTTTCACATGGTGACATGCTAGCTAACTTTAGCCCACCAGCGTAGAGATATAGCTAGTTAGGTAAAAATCGACTGGTGGGCTAGTTAGGCACCTTGGCTGGCTAGTTAACTATATTAGCTAATGTTAGCTAGCTAACGTTGCACCTTATCTCATCATGGTGTAGTTGGACTTTCCTGGCTGACGGTGACATACTAGCGAATATGCCTAACATTGGCGATTAACGCTAACGTTAAATATCCCTGCCCTGTTGGACTAACTAGCAAAGTTAGCTAAATATCCGTGCCCTGGTGGGCTAGCATGTGGCCATATGGAAAAATGACTACACGAACGGGAGTTAACGTTAAGTAGCTGTCTAGTTAGCTCACAAAGGACTTGTGGGATCAATGTTTTCCCATACAAAATACAAACGGTTTTGTTCCACGGCTGTATATGTTGTACATCCCTAATCACATAACCTGTGAAGTCAGTTAAACAGTACCAGTCAAAGGTTTGGACACACCTACTCATTCAAGGGTTTTTCATAATTAAAAAAAATATTTTCTACATTGTAGAATAATAGTGAAGACACAGAATAATGTAGTAACCAAAAAAGTGTTAAAACAATTTTTAAATTCTTCAAATAGCCACCCTTTGCATTGATTACAGCTTTGCACACTCTTGGAATTCTCTTAACCAGATTCACCTGGAATGCTTTTCCAACAGTCTTGAAGGAGTTCCCTCATATGCTGAGCACTTGTTGGCTACTTTTCCTTCACTCTGCGGTCCAACTCATCCCAAACCATCTCAATTGGGTTGAGGTCGGGTGATTGTGGAGGCCAGGTCATCTGATGCAGCAATTCATCACTCTCCTTCTTGGTCAAATAGTCCTTACACAGTCTGGAGGTGTGTCCTGTTGAAAAACAAATGATAGTCCTACTAAGTGCAAACAGATGGGATGGCGTATCTCTGCAGAATGCTGTGGTAGCCATATTGGTTGTGTGTCTTGAATTCTAAATAAATCACAGACAGTGTCACCAGCAAAGCACCCCCAAACATCACACCTCCATGCTTCACGGTGGGAACCACACATGCGGAGATCAACCGTTCACCTACTCTGCGTCTCAGGCACAGTGGTTGGAACCAAAAATCTCAAATTTGGACTCATCAGATCAAAGGGCAGATTTTCACCGGTCTAATGTCCATTGTTTGTGTTTCTTGGCACAAGCAAGTCTCTTCTTCTTATTGGTGTCCTTTATTAGTGGTTTCTTTGCAGCAATTCAACCATGAAGGCTTGATTCACGCAGTCTCCTCTGAACAGTTGATGTTGAGATGTGTCTGTTACTTGAACTCTGAAGCATTTACTGGGGCTGCAATTTCTGAGGCTGGTAACTAATGAATTTATTCTCTGCAGCAGAGGTGACTCTTGGTCTTCCTTTCCTGTGGCGGTCCTCATGAGAGCCAGTTTCATCATAACGCTTTATGGTTTTTTGTGACTGCACTTGAAGTAACTTTCAAAGTTCTTGAAATTTTCCAGGTTGTCTGATAATTTCTTAGAGTAATGATGGACTGTTGTTTGTCTTTGCTTATTTGAGCTGTTCTTGCCATAATTTGGACTTGGTCTGAATTACTGAACAAAAATATAAATGTAACATGTAAAGTGTTGGTCCCATGTTTTCACGAGTTGAAATAAATTATCCCAGAAATGTTCCACCCCACATAAAGCTTATTTCTCTAAAATGATGTGCCAATTTTGTTTACATCCCTGTTAGTGAGCATTTCTTCTTTGTCAAGATAATCCATCCACCTGACAGGTTTGGCATATCAAGAAGCCGATTAAACAGCATGATCATTACACAGGTGCACCTTGTGCTGGGGACAATAAAAGGCCACTCTAAAATGTGCAGTTTTGTCACTCAACACAATGCCGCAGATGTCTCAAGTTTAGGGAGCGTGCAATTAGCATGCTGACTGCAGGAATGTCCAACAGAGCTGTTGCCAGAGAATTTAATGTTAATTTCTCTACCATAAGCTGCCTCCAACATCGTTTTAGAGAATTTGGGGAATCCATTTTATGCATATTCTATAATGATAGGCTACTCAATTGGCTACATCCGTCGGTACAAACTTTGAGGAAATTGTCATAAAGAACTCAGTTAAAACTACACCACTGGTCTGTAATGGTGTTTGGTGAGAGGGGGAACCATTCTTTTTGTTTTATATTCAGACTAGCACTCCTACAAGCCCAATTTAGGCCAAGACAACAACGCAGAGCCCTTCTCCTCACCATCAGTTCATATCTGTTTCTTTTTCCCTGCTCTGTATCAGCTGATAAGAATAACACGCCAAACAGGATAACAGAAAGGGAAAATGTTTTGACTTTCCCTCTGTGTTCCTCTATCCCCCAGATTCAAATTATCTTCTGATTTGGCATCAGAATGCAAAGTAGAATTTAGCAGAAGCAGTTACTAATTCAGCAGATATTAACATAAATGTATTTATCCCCCTCTAAATATCACAGGAAGCTGCTGATGGGCAAAAGGCTCATAATAATGACCGGAACAGAGCAAATGTAATGGCATCAAACACCTGGAAACCATGTATTTGATGCCATTCAACTAATTCTGCTCCAGTCATTAACACGTGCCTGTTCTCTGCAATTAAGGTGCCACCAACTTCCTGTGCTACTGTAGATACTGTAGATATTTTGTCTCTGTCTGTTCTCTATGCTTGCTTTTCTCCCCTCCCCCACTTTCGCTTGTCTCTCGTTCCTCTTTGTTTGCTTGTTCCTGTTCCTTCCTCAGTGCTTAGTTCCCGCCCAACAACAGCTGCTGGGCTCTGATAGGCTGAAGCGGGGTAGGAGGAGGCGCTGAGGAAAATGTTTTGATCATTTTCTTGCTCTGAGTTCAGTACAGACGTCAGTTTAGTATCATCGACAGACAGAGAGAGTCAGGAACAACCCACGCTCGCTCTCACACACAACCTACAGCCCCGGAGCTGTCTAAAACAACAATTTAGTAGCACTGTGTACACAGGGAGATTACCTTAACCCAAGCCTGGACTATACTACTCTGCTTTTGGACCAGGAAAGAACAGGGAACTAAAGGATTTTTCTCTTTTCTTCTCCTTCCTGCTATGCCCTTTGTTTTCCCCACTGTGGTCTCTGCTGTCCTAGCAGGCGTCCACTAGCGCCCCCCAGTGAAACAGAGCGGTACAGCCAGAGCATAGGGAGCCCGGGCAGCCTCATCGTGGGCCCCTCCAGTTTAGCTGTCCGATGCGGAGTGAGGATGAGTCCTGCTCTAGAAGCCCTCATGCAGGCAGACGGGACACCCCCCTATCCTGGGAAAGGGGTGATGCTTGAGCCTTTTGTGCACCAGGTGGGGGGCCACTCCTGCGTGCTACGTTTCGGCGACCAGACCATCTGCAAGCCCCTCATCCCCCGAGAACATCAGTTCTACAAGAGCCTGCCCCCCGAGATGAGGAAGTTCACCCCACAGTACAGAGGTAAGCTTATTCCCTTACCCCACCCTAAACCCACAATATAACACTGTCATTGGAATAACATCCATTATGCTGTGTGTTTGTGCGGTGTGTTTGTGCGCTATTGCTACTGCCCAGTATTAATCTCCCCATATTCCTCCTTCAACCTGGTATCAGATCATTTTGTGTTATTCTGTATGAAATCTGAGATACTCCATTTAGTATGATGTGTTACGTTTCGTGTATTAATTTGTGGATGTCCATCACCCATTTCCTATGATATGTTACGAATTTGTAAAATGTACTATAATGTTAAGAATTATCAAAACATACATTTAGAAAATCCGTAACATAGTGTATTACATGTTACGAATTTGTAAGACGTACTATATGTTGAGAATTTGGAAACGTTTGATACGTTACAAATTCTGGCCAGATGGCTAACATTAGCTAGCTGGCTAACATTAGCTAGTAGGTAGGTTAAGTTTAGGATTTAGGTTAAAGGGATAGGGGAAGGGTTAGCTAAAAGTGTTGGCGAAGGATTAGCTAACATGCTTTTTTTTTAGCTACTTGCAAAGCAAAGGATTAGCTAACATGCTAAGTAGTTGCAAAGTAGCTAAAAAGTAGTAAGTAGTTGAACAGTTGCTAATTAGCTCAAATGCTAAAGTTAGCATTGATGAGATTTAACCTCTCAAACCATTGGGTTAATTTTGCCTTAAATAACCATCTGTCTTATGTAACTAGACCAAATGTAACATATCATACTAATTTGAGTGTCCCAGATTTACATTTACTATGTTAAGTTTAGTCTATGAGACCAGGCTGCCTTCTGTCTCTTTCTCTACCTCCACCCCTCCATCTCTCAAATGTATTCTCCCTGGTCCTCTACTGATATGGTTGGCTGGTGTGTTTTTGTATTATTGGCTGCATTTAGGATTACAGCAGGTCACTGGAGATGGCAGTACCACGGCACAAAGGGATTTGTTTTATGTTGGCGTGTAAGTGAGGGTGGGGGACAGACAGTATGTGACTCCATGATGCGTCAGGGCTATGCAGTAGTGAGAGGTTGTTCTGCGAACGGCTATTTTTGAATTGATCTTTTTGGTGAACCCGAATCGCATCAGTGAAAGAGCTGTTCATTTGTCTCCCTGATTTGCATAAAAATTATAATTGAACCTTTATTTAACTAGGCAAGTCAGTTAAGAACAAATTCTTATTTACAATGACTGCCTGCCCCAGCCAGATCCTAACCTCGGACGACGGGGTTAGGTGATACAGCCTGGAATCGAACCAGGGCCTGTAGTGACGCCTCTAGCACGAGATGCAGTGCCTTAGACCACTGCACCACTCGGGAGCCTACTACTACTGCCCTTTTGACTTCAAAACAAGTTTTTCTGCAGATAACTTACAAAATAATTCTCTAAAGAGGGTGAATCGTCACTGCAGAAACAATACATAATGGGGAGAGAGCGTCAATCTGGTCCACTGGTCCACAAAAATGGTAACCTACCTTTTGGGCTTTACAATGGAGATTAGCATTTTTTTCAGTGGTTCTAGTTCAATTTTGAAGCATTTTGAACTAGGTGCCGTCAGAATCAAATGAGACGTCTCTTTTACGTGAACGGAGCCAAATGAGCCGGCTCACTGAAAAGACTCGGAATGCACATCACTACTCTGCAGTGTCAGGTAATGTAATGGTGGAGACTGGAGAGGGGTATGGCAGGATCTTTATCACCTGGCGGCTAGGTGTGACCCCTTTATCAAAGGACAGGGCATTTTGCATTAGACAAAGCGGGAGAGATGACTGTCATGGAAATAAATACACACACACACACACACACACACCTTGGGTGGAATATCACATTCTGTTTAGTTTTTTATTTATCATGAAGATACACTCGTTGCCTCCTGACACTTGCATGCACAGATAGGCATAAACACACACACACACACATACACTTTCTATAGCATCACTCCTACTCCGGTTATGTGACAGAGTTGAGGCGCTAGTATGGTATCTGACTCTGCAGCAATGTATTGTGGGACTATAAAAAGACCAGTGGGATTTGGAGAGGAAGATGTAGAAAGAAGAGCGCAGACATCTGATGACACTGAGAAATATTCCACATCAAACACACATGTTCACTTCTGCTCAAAACACTCTTTCACACACACACACCCATTCTCACACTCATACAAACTCATTTATGCTGCCCATATACAGTCACTTTCACATACTCACAAAGTACATTAGTCACAGGTACTCACACACTCATCCTCACATGCCCGATGACAGTACAGCTCTGACAGTTGGAACAGGCCTGGACAGTAGAGGGTTAACTGTTGCAGGGTAGTGTCATCACTGTGCATGACATCACTCAGGGCAGGCGCTGCAGAGGAGAGATAAGCGCTGGGTTCCATTGTCCTTCATGTCACTAGCCAACCCCCCCTAGTATCATCTCATACACATAGGCCCTAATGAAGGATCTGTCTTTATGCTTCAGAGAACCTTTTCTCCAGTGTCAACCAAGGATGTTTTGTTGTGTAAATATTACGGAAAGGCTGGGATTTTCTTGTTTTGTGCTGTCATATTTTCATGTTTATATCCAATGGGATGATGTGTATTCATCTCACTCCCCCTCCCTATCTCGCTCCATCTTCCAATCCCTCCATCCCTCTCTCTGGTTTGTGTCAGCTCCTGCAGTTGTGATGTTTTACTCTTCCTGTCTTGAAACCACCAGTCTGCAGTGAGAGCTGCAGTACACATGGGGGTTTATTGGGTAGAGCAGGGTTTCCCAAACTCTGTTTTGTGCCAATCCCCCCCCCCCCCCCTGGGTATACATTTTGGTATTTGCCCTAGCACTGCACAGCTGATTCAAATAGCCAATTCATCATCAAGCTTTGATTATTTTAATCAGCTGTGTAATACTAGGGCAAAATCCAACACATGCACTCAGGGGTGGCCCCAGGATCAAGTTTGGGAAACCCTGGGATAGAGGTAGGGGGTGCGTTCATGTTTGGGGAACACATAAATTATCCCTGGACTAAGAAACAGTGTGTATACAGTTTTCTATGAAAGTGTTCCGGAGACCACCACCCTCCTCCACCCTCCTCTGCCCCCCCCCACTCTGTCCATCCCTTCCCTTTTTCATTTGTTAGTGTGTTTGGATTATTGCCTACAATTGAACTATATGAAAAGGCAAGTCAGACCTGAAAGGACTCGTCCGAGTGGCAGTGTACGCAAAGTGCCTCACTTGATGGAACTTTTGTATCTTTATGAAATAATAGAATATCACACTGTTGGGTGAACGTCTTCATTTCTGGTGTGTTGTCATGGTTGTATTTGAGTTTATACAGTGTATCTTTGCTGTGCTTTCTATTGGGTTGAAATGTTGTAGTACTGTATGCGTATCAGTTGATTTGTGTTTCTGGGTGGGTTTGGTAGTTGCTTAATAAAGTTTGGACTGAGTGTCATACATTCGAGCCTCCTGTGGTGTTTGTGTATCTCTTTGCTTCTTGGGTTCATTCTCACATTTTTATTACGTTTTTTTTATTTAACATATACATTTGAAGTTCTTAGAAAGACACTGTTTTTGTTGTCACTCATTGATCTCTTTGCTGCGTCCTTGCCCCCCCCCCCCCCCTGCTCTCTCTCTCTCTCTCTCTGCTCCCTCCATAGGAATGCCTGTGTTTGTTTGCATCTCTCTTTACAGTGTGTATTTGGCTGGAGGCAGGACCTAGTGGGTAAGAGCTGCCTATGACAACCCAATTACGGGGAGGTCTTGGCTTCAGCATAGCATTATAAAATAAGAATTCCAATGCCGGGTACTAACCACCTTCCTATCCTTCTCTCTCCCCCTTCCCTCCATCTCTCCCTCTATCAGGTGTGGTGTCAGTCAGCTTTGAGGAAGATGAAGAGGGCAACCTATGCCTCATTGCCTACCCCCTCCACAATGAACCAGAGAACCTGGAAAACAAGGACCCCTCATCCGACTGCGAGCCCAAGAGCAAGATGATCAAATGGGGTAACAAGAAGACATCGTCCCTACTGCTGGAGAACGACAACTACAGCAAAGACTGGGCCAGACAGAGCACTAAAGAGAACAAGAGCAAAAGGTGAGCTCATACACTTACATCCATACACATACTATATATCCAAACACCAACATGCAGCAAAGATGTAAAGTGAGGGGTAGATATCTAACCTCTTTTCTCGCTCTGTGTGTAGTTATAATGGTGCGGAGGCGCAGCAGCAGGCTGAGGTTCTCTGCTACAGTCTGGATCAGAAGCAAATTAAACACAACCCCTGGAGTCTGAAATGCCACCAGCAGCACCTCCAGAGGATGAAAGAGAACTCCAAACACCGCAACCAATACAAATTCATCCTGTTGGAGAACCTGACATGGCGTCACGCGGTGCCGTGCGTGCTGGACCTGAAGATGGGCACGCGGCAGCATGGTGACGATGCGTCAGAGGAGAAGAAGGCCAATCAGATTCGCAAATGTCAACAGAGCACCTCTGCCTCCATCGGTGTCCGCCTTTGTGGCATGCAGGTGTACCAGTCAGACTCAGGCCAGCTGATGTTCATGAACAAGTACCATGGGCGTAAGCTGAGCCTGCCGGGCTTCAAGGAGGCCCTGTTCCAGTTCTTCCACGATGGACAGCGTCTGCGGCGCGAGCTGCTTTCCCCGGTGCTGTGGAAGCTCAGGGAGATGCAGGAAACCCTGGAGTCCTGCGAGTCTTACCGCTTCTACTCCTCCTCCCTCCTCATCATCTATGATGGGGAGCCCCCCCGCACCTGTGCCCCCACCCGACCTCGCCACCGCGGAGGAGAGGAGGGTGACGATGACGAGCCCTCAGATGAGGAAGAGGAGGAAGAGAAAGAAGGTGCATTTGGGTTCCCCCGTGGATCGGCAGCTGGCAGCAGTGCTGGTGGGAGCAGTAACGGCAGCAGTAAGGGAAGCGCTGGTCGCTCATCCCGCGGTGGAGGAGGGGAGGCCAGCAGCCCGGCGGTGGATGTGAGGATGATAGATTTTGCCCACACAACGTGCCGCCATTACGGGGAGGACAGTGTGGTGCATGAGGGTCAGGACAGCGGCTACATCTTCGGCCTGCAGAACCTCATCACTATCATCTCCCAGCTGGAGGAGCACAGCGCCGACTGAGCCTGAGCCTCCACTCTGGAAAACTAATCTAACCTGGGAATAACAGCACTGAGCTGTAGCCCTGGTCTGCCCTCCTCTGCCACTAGCCTGGTCCTAATGGCCACGACACAGCCGGGGGTCTGACCCCCCCCCCCCCCCCCACCTACTGTAGTGGAGAAACAGGGAGCTTCCGGGTTGGTGCTGGGGTCGGTCCCGCACCCCCCGAACCAACATGGGACAGGACTGCTTGTGCACTCGTTTGCAACTTGTCTCTGTGACTGTTCTTCCTCTCTTTCTTCATCTGTTTATTTTCTATGTAGTGGGAGTGATAGTGTCTGAGACTCTGGTATATTAACAGGCTCAGGGACTCATGTAGCATCCTGTCCTCCTTTCCTCCTCTCTGCTCCTCTGTTAGACTGTTTTCTTTACTGTATGGTCTCTCTGAGAGAGGGACCAAAAGCTGAAGTGTAGTTCTGGAGGTTGTACTAGATGCTTTTAGACTGTATGGTGATGTGAAGTGTTTGTGGATGGCGTTTGGACTGCTGTTCCCCCAACAGCGCAGCACACATGAGTGGGGGTTGCTTCTGTACAGACTGAACGCGGCTAGGCCGGTCGCTCGGGCAGCTGGCAACTCCTCACTCTCCTATAGCCGATTTTTGTATTTCTTCTGGTGTTTCTGCAGACCCAAGCAACAAACAGACTTTTGTTATACTTTTGGCTGTCTGGATTTACAAAAATAACGTCGCATGGAAGGAGAATAAGATTTGGGTGAAGAAGAATGGATTTCTACCTTTTGTCAACAATACCCCCCTCTTACTGTTTAGTCTCTAAATCAAAGACATTTAAAGTGGGGGTTTATAAGGGAATAACATCATTACTTTGTCATTTTCTTTGTTTTTGTCTGATTTGCTCCTCTTCATTCCTGAAATGGTGACTGAACACAATATATTGATAAGGACAATAAATACAAAGACTATAGACTTTATTTTGTTTGTCATATTTCTTAAAAATTTAAACAAAATGGAGCAATGATGACAACATTCCATATTACTGTTCTGATAATGACTAGTGAATATTGTTTTTTGCAAGATACCTCTCTTGTAGACCTGTGTGTCACTAGTATGTTGGAAGAAAAATAAAGACATTTCTTGTGGTAAAAGCACTTTTCTGTCTGTCATTGAGTGCATAGTACTTCTAGGAAAGAGATGGGTGGGGGCACAGGGTGGTGGAAAATAAGGGGGGTCAGTGGCAATGTTCCCTCTAATTTTCAGGTCTGCAGGTTGCAAACTTGGAACGTTGTGAAAATTCTGTGCAACTTCCAGCAGGCGTTTACTGTGAACACTGAGGCTGTACCCACCTTAAGTTAGTTTTAACAGTGGCCAAGTAGGCTACTGTGGCTATTTGAGCTTGACATTAACCTGTTTATCCACTTCTGGTGACTGAAAATATTTTTGTGTTTTGATTAAAGAAACTACTTTACTAAATAAAATGCATTATTATTCCCTTTCCATTATTACAGAGAATCAAACAAATTATGATACCCTCTGCCTATTGGCTACTTAGGCTTGAATAAACTGTCTCAAAATACAACACTGCCCCTTTGACAACAAGAAAAATCTTTACCTGACTTGCTTTTCAATGATGGCTAGAAATACAAATGTTTTGTGCTCTTGTAGGAAGCAATCACTCCCCGATTGCTGACTACAAATTATCTATAGCTGGGCTAATCTCACCAACTAGCAAAGGATATGAACAAAATGTGCACAAGTGGCTACATGAAGCTCTTGCTTTGATCTCTGAGCAAGCGCATCTACTCACAACCAATGTTCCCTCAACGGTGCACAGTAGCCCTGAGACTGCCACGCAGCTCCATGGGACTACCTGGCAAGCGCAGAGGAAATATCAGCCCACAGAGAGAACAAGATTGAACTTCACTCAACTTTCTACAGTTTTCCCTGTTAACACTATCAACGTTTCCCTTTACTGTGGCAATTGTGATCGAATCAACGTAATACTCGCCACTTTCAATGCAACATACCATAGGCAGAACACATCGGAGTAGGATTCTATTGCATTGACACAACTCAGCCATACTCTGCAGAGACCGGCATAACCAATCAGAGCTGCAGTAGGCCTTTATGCAAACAGACCATTGCCATTATAAGCCTGCGTTGAGACAATGACTTATCAATGCTTTAGCATTATGCTCACCCTGCCCTAACATAAATAACATGAGAATATATACTTCTGCTAAGAACCACATTCCTGTAAAGATTAGAGAGGATCTCATGTTAAATACTGTTGAAGTAATATGGCTACAGGTTCATCTGCCTCACCTAAAGCACATTCTGGTGGGAAGCTGCTATAGACCACCAAGTGCTTAAAGTCACTATCTGGATAGTGTGTGAAATGCTTGATAATGTATGTGATATCAACAGGGAGGTATATTTTCTGGGGGATTAAAAAATTGACTGGCTTTCATCAAGCTGCCCACTCAAGAAAAAGCTTCAAACATTGACCAGTGCCTACAACCTGGTTCAGATGATCAGTCAACCTACCAGGGAAGTTACAAACAGCACAGGAATAAAATCATCAACATGGATTGATCACATCTTTACTAATGCTGCAGAAATGTTCTTGAAAGCACTATCCAGATCCATTTGATGTAATGATCACAACATAGTAGTCACATCTAGGAAAAAACTAAGTTCCAAAGGCTGGGCCTAAAATATTGTATAAGAGGTCATACAATAAGTTTTGTAGTGATTCCTATGTTGTTGATGTAAAGAATATTTGTTGGTCCGTGGTGTGTAAGGAGGAGCAAACAGATGTTGTACTTGACACATTTATGAAATTGCTTATCTCAGTCAATAAGCATGCACCCATTAAGAACACGACTGTAAAAATGGTTAAATCCTCGTGGATTAATGAGGAATTGAAAAATTGTATGGTTGAGAGAGATGAGGCAAAAGGAATGGCAAACAAGTCTGCTGCGCAACCGATTGGCAAATGTACGGCAAATTGAGAAATCATGTAACTAAACTGAGTTAAAAGAAGAAGAAACTACACTATGGGACAAAGATAAATGACATAAAGAATGACAATAAAAAGCTATGGAGAAACTTCAGTTACATTTTGGGAAAAAAGGCAAACTCAGCTCCATCATTCATTGAATCAGATGGAGTACGGGCTGAGTATCAGGGAAAACTCTAGAAAGTTGAGTGAAATTCAATCTGGTGCTTCTCTCCATGGGTTGATATTCTGCTCTCTGCAGAATATCGGGGAGCAGCGCAGCAGCACAGTTTAGAGGGAACACTGGTTGGTGGGATGAAAGACGGTAAGTTAAAGTGAAAGGGCTGTTAAATTGATCCCTGAAATACTGTTGTCACCATGGCACACCACATCTCCAGTAAGTCAGTTTAAATAAGCCAACCTGTGGGAAAATGTGTCGCTTCTATACAGGTGTGGATGATGGAGTCACCTCATAGTAATCTGATAGTGAATGTCCCTTTACCTATCAATGCACTAGTCTTGGGGTCTAAGAGTGCCCACAGGGAAAATAAGAACGACACGTTACATGCATCACACTCTTTAAGAGTTTATCCTATTACGCAGTTTATGTGTTTTGGTTTGTCCATTTTCTGCCCGGCTGAGACGTCTGTGACTCCCACGAGTGTTCTAGCACGTTTATGATCTCGCATTAGGGCCCACCCAAGCTCGATTATTCTCACCAATCCTGGAAAACAAGAGTGGAAAACATTTGGCATTGTGTATAGCAGTTGGCTGGTACAACCAGGGAGTGGTGTGATGTTGGCTGATGCAAGTAGTTGCCATGGGAATCTCCTTAAGAAACGTCTTGGGCTTACATGTTCTCTCTGACCCTAGTATTGGGAGCCGTTATTTCCGAGTGGCACAGAACCTTTATTCCATATCCAAATCCGCTTTCCGGGATTGGAAAATACTGAGCTGGGTAGGGTAAAACCACAGAAGGCTTGATGATGTGGAAAGTATGTGAGGAATGCTGCTTCACATTACAGGCATGGCTCAGCCTGCTGCTTGCTCATAGAAACAAGAGGGATGGGTGGGGTCACCACTGAAAGGCCTGTGAAACAAGATAGATTCCCACTGCACAAACTGGTTGAATCAACATAGTTTGTCAATGTATTGTGATGTGGAATTCAGTAGCGGGGCATGCGTAAAATCACTGGTGAAGCCAACCCCCCCACCCCCAAAAAAGCCATATTACAACCTATGTGTTGTGATAATTGCGTTGTTTGCTCTATAACCTGTCAATTCATATGCCTTGCGACTGTGATATATAGGCCTAGAGACCGAGACAATAAGAAGACATAGAGGCAGAATAAATTCAACTACATCTTTGTTTATTACAAAACCAGATAGCAGCCTCTGTCCAGTGAAGTCCACAAAGCATATTGCATGTACAGCAACAGACAGTTACATCACCTATAGCATGGTCAAGCTTAATGGTTACGACATTTTCGAACCACTAAACAACTATTGATTTAGAACCAGAGAGCGTTACCACAAGTCGCAAAGAAAACAGGAGCTGCCTCCAATATTCCAGCACCATTTCAACTTCAACATTTCAACATCATCAAATCACCTCTGCGTTGTCTAATATAGTGACAACTAAAATATACCGAAAACAATTTAGTCCAATCAACGTAAGCTAAATATGTTGTGGCTGTCCCTGGTTCTGATTTCTGTGTTTGTGTGTGTGTGTGCATCCATGTTCGTGCAAGTTGAAAAACATGTTGACTCACCCTACTTGTAGAGAAACGCCATTGTCATCCTCTCTTTCATGTTGACGAAACAGTCTATCAGTCTGTCATACAGTACACGCTTTCATTTTTTGTTGTCCTAGGCTACCGGGCTAAAATGCTTGCTCCCTAGTCTAACTTTCATTTATGGGCAACGTTAGCTAGTTAACATTACATTTCTACATCTAGCTACATATTGAAGTCCCATCCTCTCAGGCCAGGGGCACAATGTGTGAATGTATGATTGGATCAGAATCGCCGTTATAATAATTGGCCAGTACGGAGAATTAAGTAAAACCACAAGTCCATTTCCCTATCTCCATCCATGGCTAATTTAGAAAAGGGCCACTTTTAGCTAGCTAGCCACCGGAGGAATCTATGTGGAAAATACATTGGATTTGAAAAAAGGCACATTTTTTGAGGGTGACATTTCAACCCCAGGATTATGTCATCATGCTAACCAAATGCCATCGTGAGAATGATGGTTGAGTGTTCTTCACTTAAAAACTAAATATTTTCACAGTTGCTATCAAAGTCATTCCAAAGGGTAGGTTTAGCAGAGCAAATTAAATGTGACCATACTTTATCAATCATACAGTATATCATCAATCTATTTAGGCCTATATAGTATTTTGCAATTCATCAACAGCTATTGTTTCAATTCAACACAGAATTCAACAACAAATGGACGTAATAATAGGCCTAGGGTTCACGCTACATTAAAATAATGGATCTGTTGGATTCATTTCTCCATTTCAACCAAAATCTAAGTTAAACTTCATTCAAAGTGCATTTAAAGATTGATTTGATTTAGTCCTATTCTTTGGCTTAGATCTTGGGTTGAGATGGAGATGTGAATACAACATATAAATTATTAATTTGTAGACAAACTGGAATTAAAGCCAAACTAAGTCAGTGGCACAGATGGAACCTTCCATCCTTCAAATGTTGATATTTGGTTGTATTGACAACCAAACACAATTCAATATCACTTTGAAATACAATAAATAGCCTATTAACTTGTTGACAAGTTAACAAATTATATGTTGGATTCACGTCACCAACTCAACCAAAAATAAATGTAAAGAATGGGATTAAGCCAGAGGCTCAGATGGAACCATCCAAGCAGTAGATACATCTCCTTTAAATGGTTTCATTGTCAAACTAACACATTTCAATATTACTTTTGTAATACAGTAAATAGCCTAAAGTTAAGGATATCTTACAAACTAATGTAAAATTCAACCTTAAAATTAGTAACACATCCATGGCCACATTTTGAGGTTACTGTAACTATAAATGTCTTCTTATGTAATCATATAAAACATGCATGTTCAAGATAGCATGCATAGGTCATCGCAGGTCTGTGGAGATAATAATCAGTGCAGAATCTCAAACGGCATTGATCACTTACACCATGTACTTTAAATGTAATCTCAGCTGCAATCCAGGTCATTAGATGGAGCACAGTTATAACACATTCATCTGTTGTACAAATAAACAAAATATGTGACATTGTATTCCCATTTGAACTTTGCTGTGATTTTAAATGGTTGAAAGCACAGTGATAGACATTTGGGTGACAACTAAACCAAAAGTCAGACATTGTTTTTCCATTGGAATTTGGTTGTGCTTTTAGATGGTTGAAAGCATAGTGATAACACATTGGAAATTCAACCAATTTTTGGCTGTCTTTTTGATGTGGTGAATACTGTATAGGTTGTAATCTTGATCAACGTCTCAACCAATTATTACACAATTATCTACGTTGAAATTACATGGTGTGCTCAGGGGGTTTATACAAAGACTAGGTGGGTGGCAACAGATACATATTATTAGCAATGGATAAATAGGATAAGGTTAGTTGAATGTGTGAGATATTTGAAAGGAGGGAAGTAACAGTATATATAGATAGGCTTAGAGGTCTTTATTAGTAGTGGAGCTGAAAACTGAGCAGTGACAGCTTGCAAAGGTGGTTCAGAAACACCAGATATTCTTTGTACTTGACTGAGAGGCTGATGCTGGGCTCAATAGGAGGTCTTTAGAGGGAGAGATAGTGGAGGTAGAAAAGTTGAATGATAGAGGCTGAGAGAGAGATGGCAGATTTCATCCACCATCAAGGGGCAGATCGAGGTCCATGTTGAATATCTAGTGAATGTGCACACATAGAGACTCAGAGAGAGAATGTTGAGGTTTAGATGGGCCGATGACGTTTGTGAAATCTGATTTGCGGGTGTGATGTTTACTGGGCTGATGGAGGCCTAGGCTGTGGAGAGCGACTCGATGATGCCCCATGGAGGGCACACGGCGCCTGGGGGAAAGTCATGTGATTCCTGCCCACCCCCACCCCCACGTCCACCACAGTCCGGTCTCAACCGGTTTGAGCTGAGCGACTTACGCACTCATGGCCTGCAGTCAGATGACCTACATACAGTACATAGACTATGTGTGTGCACCATCCATTGATTCATCCATGAACCACTGATGCTAGGTCCTTTATGGTACTGTATTATTTGACCCTGCTGGTCATCTATGAATGTTTGAACATCATGAAGAACAATCTGGCCTTAATGGCCATGTACTCTTATACTCTCCATCCGGCACAGCCAGAAGAGGACTGGCCACGCCTCTGAGCCTGGTTCCTCTCTAGGTTTCCTCCTACTGTAGGTTCCTGCCTTTCTAGGTTTTTTTTTGCTAGCCACCGTTCTTCTACATCTGCATTGCTTGCTGTTTGGGGTTTTAGGCAGGGTTTCTGTATAAGCACTTTGTGACATCTGCTGATGTAAAAAGGGCGTTATAAATACATTTGATTGATTTATTGTACCAAGCCGTGCACTCATATCTGCTAACAGTACGACTCAAAGTCAAGGATTGGAAGGGGGAAGCCACAGAATGAGTCAGAAACTCATCCATTATTGTACCGCAGATTTCCTGCAGGACACTCGCCATGTAAGGTGTTAATCAAATTGTCAGCCCTGTCATAACTTAGAGTAATGAAGCCACATTGCATTCAAGGACAGTTTCAATAACAATCCATCTTGCTGTAGGCCCGAAAACTGATGTCAGCTAGAACTGACGAGTCAATGCCTCAACAAGAAACAAATCTGCTTACTGTAAACACCTTACATTCATCTTCAATACCAAGCATCAAACTAACAACTCATCACCCTACCATACATTGTGATAGATATTGGACCAAAACCAACATCAGTTATAAACCAATATAAAATCATCAGAAAGGCACGGATCACATACCCTCCCTCTCTATGGAAATTGTGTAATTCATTATCGTTATCAAGGTCCACATCAAACTTGACCCTCGTTAATCACTTATCAGTCATCCAGGCTTGCAGTTCAAAGCCCTGCAATGCTCTGCCTCGTTGTACCTCAAGCAGTAATTTAGTAAATCTAATTCTTTGGCCATCCCAGCTACTGATTAAAGTGCTCTGTAAGTATAGGCCCTTTCACAAACCTCTCCAGAAACTCTCTTTGGCTTTCTCTCTCATACTGACTGGGATTTTGGTGTGTGCTTTTGTGCTATGTGTGGGGGCGGAGGGATATGGGTGTATAAGTGCGGTGACTGTGTGGGGCATTTGACTCAGCCCACTCTGCAACTGTGATCTGAGGACACTGTGTTTAATCAAGAGAGCATATGGAGAGAGTAATTAGCGATGGACAGGGAGGGATTAAAAGTATAATGAATATGAATATATACTGAACAAAAATTTAAACGCAAGTGTTGGTCCCATGATTCATGAGCTGAAATACGCACAAAAAGCTTTTTTCTTTCAAATCTTGTGCACATTTTTTTTTACATCCCTGTTGGTGAGCATTTATCCTTTGCCAAGATAATCTTAATGTTCATTTCTCTATCATAAGCCGTCTTCAATGTTGTTTTAGAGAATTTGGCAGTACATCCAACTGGCCTCACAACCGCAGACCACGTGTAACCACGCCAGCCCAGGACCGCCACATCCGGCTTCTTCACCTGCGGTATCATCTGAGACCAGCCACCCGGACAGCTGATGAAACTGAGGAGTATTTCTGTCTGTAATAAAGCCCTTTTGTGGGGGAAAAACTAATTCTGATTGGCTGGGCCTGGCTTCCCTGTGGGTGGGCCTCCCAAGTGGGTGGGCCTATGCCCTCCCAGGCCCACCCATGGCTGCGCCCCTGCCCTATAAGCTCACTAAGCAAGTTGCATAGGACCCGCAAATTACGCACCCGCCTCCCCCTCGTGTCAAAGCGGGTGTCAATGTTTACAACTTCGATGAGAGGATGAAGCGGAACTATCCTTCTGGTCACGAAAAGAGAAAAAAAACACCATGAGAGTGAATTGTGGGAACAGAAATCAGGTAAACTTGTGTTCTCTCGCCTCCAAGTTTGATGTCAGCAAATAACAGTAACGTTAAGTTGATGTGCTAGCTTGCAGTGCATCTCTCTCTAGTCTGTCTGTCTTGCTAACCTAGCTGGGCAGTGCATCTCTTGGTCTGTCTGTGTCTTGCTTGTCTGCCAGTCACTTCCTGGGCTGTGTTCTGTGACTTTGTGCCTGACAAAAGTGAGAGTGAAATACAATGGTGTTTATAAACTGCAGCTTGGAAAAGATAACCGTGTAGCGTGTGAACATGCGTTCAGATGCGCGTGCACGAAATGAAACTCGCGCTTTCCAGCAGCAACCTCTGTGGGGACCAGTCCAGACAATATATGGGCGTGATGGCACTCCTCATAGGTGCACATAATTTTAAAACAAGACAATGATTATCTAGTCTCTCAGTTAAGGTTTAGTTACAACTCTGTACTAATGCAAGATGGAAAGCAATGGATTGACACTGACTATTGATTTATATATTGAATTAATTGGCATACTGGGCAATATGGATGTGGATCATCAATATGGATGATTTTTCAGTAAATAATAACCATCAAGTATTCAGCCAAGCCATAGTATAAATAGTATTTTATATTTGAAAATGTATAAAAGGAAATCTGGGGGAGCCAGTTTGAATGGGCCTGATGCAGCTGATAAAATTAATAATAGTATTGTTATCTATAATTTACAGTTTGTCAGTAGAGGGGATGCTGGATCATCAGTCAGTACAAGCACAGACTCAGTTGATCCACATCCATCCTCAGCCAGTACTAACACAGACCCAGTACAGCCGGCTTCAGCCAGTACTAACACAGACCCAGTACAGCCGTCTTCAGCAAATACTAACACAGACCCAGTACAGCCGGCTTCAGCCAGTACTAACACAGACCCAGTACAGCCCGCTTCAGCAAATACTAACACAGACCCAGTACAGCCGGCTTCAGCCAGTACTAACACAGACCCAGTACAGCCGGCTTCAGCAAATACTAACACAGACCCAGTACTGGCAGCTTCAGCAAGTACTAACACAGACCCAGTACAGCTGGCTTCAGCAAATACTAACACAGACCCAGTACAGCCGTCTTCAGCAAGTACTAGCACAGACCCAGGTAAAGTACAGGCAGCCTCAGCCAGTAATAGCACAACCAGAGGTGTTCAGCCTGCATCAGATACAATAAGCTCAGACCCAAATAGAACAGTTGCTGCTCCACCAAATGCCCCAGCAGATTGGCCCCCAGTCTTAACAGACTTTATGAGGACTGAGTTAGCGCAGAGGTTCATTCAAACCAGGACTGGATTTTTCTTACCCTAAAGACAAGTCTAGAAGACGTTTACATTCAGGCGTATTACAGAGACAGCTGCCAAATGGGGAAAAGATTACCAGAAACTGGCTTTCATACTCAATCAAAAATGTTGCTGTAAGCTCTTTTCTACAAAAGACTACAAAATAATAAAGAAAGGCGTAAATGACTGGTCAAATATTAATGCCATTCTGAAACACCATGAGGGTAGTCCTGAACATACAAACAATATGATTAAGTGGAGAGAACTTGATCTGTGCCTAAGTCGGGGACAGACTTTTGACCAGATACAAATGATAATTTTGCAGGCTGAAAGAAGAGATGGCGGGATGTCCTTACACGTTTAATAAGTATCACCTGGTCTCTGGCTGAAAGAAACCTAGCATTCAGGGGTTCATCAGACAAATTCTTCCAACCAGATAATGGAAACTTCCTAAAAGAGGTTGAATTACTGGCAAAATTTGACCCCGTTACGTTAAATCATCTCAGCAAAATTAAAGATGGAGATACACATGCTCATTACCTTGGGAAGCGCACACTGAATGAGCTGATACAGATTGTGAGAGACAAGATTCTGGAAGGAATAGTGACTCAAGTAAGAGACTCAAAGTACTTCTCCATTATTTTGGACTGTACACCTGACATTAGTCACCAGGAGCAAATGTCCATTATTCTGAGAAGCGTGGCTTTAAAGGGAAAGTCAGAGATCAAGGAGCACCTCAGTTTTGTGAATGTTGAGATTACAACAGGCTTGAATCTGTCCACTGTCATCTTAGATAAGCTGAACAAGCTGAAGATTTCATTTGACAATTGCAGAGGGCAAGCTTATGATAATGGGGCCAACATGAAGGGCAAGCACCAAGGAGTACAAGCCAGACTGCTCAAAAAAAATCCCAGAGCCGTGTTCGTCCCATGTGGAGCACATACTCTAAACCTTGTCATTGCAGTTGCTGCCAAATCTTCAAAAGATGCAGTTGGGTTTTTTGGGCATTTGCAAAAGCTCTTCACCTTCTTTTCAGCTGGCACACAAAGATGGAGTGTTTTGAAGAAACATGTGAACATAATTGTGAAGTCATGGAGTGACACAAGATGGGAGAGTAGGTTCCAAAGTGTTCATGCAATCAGGTATCAGGCTTCTGAGGATCAGGAGGCATTACTGGAAGCCATGCACATACAGAGGAAGTTGGGTCCTACCGCTTCTTGATTTGCTGTATCGTATGGTGTGAGATACTGACAATGACAAACAAGGTGAACAAGCTCCTCCAATCCGCCTCAATGCAGTTGGATATCGCAGTTAATTTAATCTAAAATGCAACGGTCTCCCTCATTATATGGGAAACTGGATTCTCTGAGGCCCAGACAACAGCCAAAAGCATTTGTGAAGAAATTAATGTGGAGGCTGTTCTGAAAGAGAGGTACCTGAGAAACAGCAAGAAGCATTTCAGCTACGAGGCTCCTGATGAACCAGTGACTGATGCACTGAAAAATCTTGAAGTCAACTACTTCAACATTGTGGTCGACTCTGCTGTTACATCCATGGATGAGAGATTTGAAACACTCAACCAGGTGAAAACCAAATACAGAGTGCTGTTGAACATCAGCACTGCCTCTCAGATGTCCAGTGAATCGTTAACCTCTACTTAATCACCCTCCCGGATCCGGGATCCTCCTCATCAGAAACGCTGACTAGCATAGCCTAGCCTAGCGCCACAGGGATATCATATAATATAATTTCATGAAATCACAAGTCCAATACAGCAAATGAAAGATAAACATCTTGTGAATCCAGCCAACATTTCCGATTTTTAAAATGTTTACAGCAAAAACACAATATATATTTATGTTAGCTCACCACAATAGCCAAACACACAACGCCATTTTTTCACCGCAAACATAGCTTTCACAAAACCCACAAATAGAGATAAAATTAATCACTAACCTTTGAACAACTTCATCAGATGACAGTCTTATGACATCATGTTATACAATACATTTATGTTTTGTTCGAAAATGTGCATATTTATAGGTATAAATCGTAGTTTTACATTGCAGCCATTGTCACAAATAGCACCAAAACAGCCAGAATAATTACAGAGAGCAACGTGAAATATATAAATACTCATCATAAAACTTTTATGAAAAATACATGTTGTACAGCAAATGAAAGATAAACATCTTGTGAATCCAGCCAATATTTCCGATTTTTTAAGTGTTTTACAGCGAAAACACAATATATATTTATGTTAGCTCACCACAATAGCCAAACACACAACGCCATTTTTTCACCGTAAAAATAGCTTTCACAAAACCCACAAATAGAGATAAAATTAATCACTAACCTTTGAACAACTTCATCAGATGACAGTCTTATGACATCATGTTATACAATACATTTATGTTTTGTTCAAAAATGTGCATATTTATAGGTATAAATTGTAGTTTTACATTGCAGCCATTGTCACAAATAGCACCAAAACAGCCAGAATAATTACAGAGAGCAACGTGAAATATATAAATACTCATCATAAAACTTTTATGAAAAATACATGTTGTACAGCAAATGAAAGATAAACATCTTGTGAATCCAGCCAATATTTCCGATGTTTTAAGTGTTTTACAGCGAAAACACAATATATATTTATGTTAGCTCACCACAATAGCCAAACACACAACGCCATTTTTTCACCGCAAAAATAGCTTTCACAAAACCCACAAATAGAGATAAAATTAATCACTAACCTTTGAACAACTTCATCAGATGACAGTCTTATGACATCATGTTATACAATACATTTATGTTTTGTTTGAAAATGTGCATATTTATAGCTACAAATCTGGGTTTTACAACGCAGCCATCGTCACAAATAAAACCAAAATGTCCGGAGAAATTTTAGACAGCGACGTAATCTAACAGAAAAACTCATCATAAACTTTGCTGAAAAATACATGTTGTACAGCAAATGAAAGATACACTGGTTCTTAATGCAACCGCTGTGTTAGATTAAAAAAAATAACTTTAGTACAAAGCACAGCATTCAATAATCTGAGACAGCGCTCAGCCATTCTCCGCCATGTTGGAGTCCAAAGAGTCCACAAAAATACGAAATAACATCATAAATATTCCTTTACCTTTGATGAACTTTCATCAAAATGCAGTGCCAGGAATCCTAGTTCGACAATAAATCGTTGTTTGGTTTTAGAATGTCCATTACGTCTGTCGAATTAGCAACTTTGGCTAGCATGGTGGAGCTCACGTTTCCACGAAGATTTTACGCATGAATGAAAAATTCAAAAAGTCAAAATAAAAGTCGAATAAACTGGTCAAACTCAGTTGAGAATCCATCTTTAGGATGTTTTTAAGAAATACATCCAATAACGTCCCAGACGGAGCATTTCCTCGTGTCTACCAAACGAATTGCAACCAACCATATGACAAATCCTCGTGCATCACCAAGTACTACCGATATGGCTGACCTCTCACTCCAACGCGTCCCATCCGGTCCCAGAAAAGGCTAGAGACTTCATTCAACGTTCTACTGCCTGTTGACATCTAGTGGAAGGCGTATGAAGTGCATACAGATCCATAAATACAAGGCAATTGAATAGGCAAGGCCTTACACAGAGACCCATTTTCAGAATTTTCACTTCCTGTTTGGAAGTTTGCTGCCAAATGAGTTCTGTTTTACTCACAGATATAATTCAAACAGTTTTAGAAACTTCAAAGTGTTTTCTATCCAATAGTAATAATAATATGCATATCATATGATCTAGAACAGAGTACGAGGCCGTTTAATTTGGGCACTATTTTTTCCCAAAGTGAAAACAGCGCCCCCTATGAAGAAGAAGTTTTAAAGGCTCACTGCATGGAAGTTGAAAACACTCTAACCTTCAGAGATGACTGTGACATCAGTGGAATGGATCTGGCACACGAGATTCAGAATTTACCTGATCTGCCAACAGATAAGATGACTGCATTTGAGCTGCTTTCCTTTCTCTGTGAGAAAAACCTGGAGGAACTCTATCCTAACCTTTGGATAGCCCTAAGAATTGCAGTCATCCTACCAGTAACAGTAGCATCGGCAGAGAGGAGCTTTTCAAAATTAAAGCTCATCAAAAGCTACCTGAGGTCTTCCATGTCACAGGAACGTTTGAGTGGTCTGGCAATCATGACCATAAATCATGATGTGGGGAAACACATGTCCTATGATGACATCATTGATGATTTTGCCTCAAGAAAGTGCAGAAGAGGAATATTTTGATGGTAAGATTTTAATTTAAACATTAAAATGTTAGTAACTTAGTAACATGTAAGATTGTATCGAAGGAGTGCATTATTATTATTTTTTTTTTCACTTTTATTTAACCAGGTAGGCAAGTTGAGAACAAGTTCTCATTTACAATTGCAACCTGGCCAAGATAAAGCAAAGCAGTTCGACACATACAACAACACAGAGTTACACATGGAGTAAAACAAACATACAGTCAATAATACAGTAGAAAAAAATAAATATATACAATGTGAGCAAATGAGGTGAGATAAGGGAAGGCAAAAAAAGGCCATGGTGGCAAAGTAAATACAATATAGCAAGTAAAACACTGGAATGGTAGATTTGCAGTGGAAGAATGTGCAAAGTAAAGATAGAAATAATGGGGTGCAAAGGAGCAAAATAAATAAATAAATACAGTAGGGTGAGAGGTAGGTGTTTGGGCTAAATTATAGATGGGCTATGTACAGGTGCAGTAATCTGTGAGCTGCTCTGACAGCTGGTGCTTAAAGCTAGTGAGGGAGATAAGTGTTTCCAGTTTCAGAGATTTTTGTAGTTCATTCCAGTCATTGGCAGCAGAGAACTGGAAGGAGAGGCGACCAAAGGAAGAATTGGTTTTGGGGGTGACCAGAGAGATATACCTGCTGGAGCGCGTGCTACAGGTGGGTGCTGCTATGGTGACCAGCGAGCTGAGATAAGGGGGGACTTTACCTAGCAGGGTCTTGTAGATGACCTGGAGCCAGTGGGTTTGGCGACGAGTATGTAGCGAGGGCCAGCCAACGAGAGTGTACATGTCGCAGTGGTGCGTAGTATATGGGGCTTTGGTGACAAAACGGATGGCACTGTAATAGGCTGCATCCAATTTATTGAGTAGGGTATTGGAGGCTATTTTGTAAATGACATCGCCGAAGTCGAGGATTGGTAGGATGGTCAGTTTTACAAGGGTATGTTTGGCAGCATGAGTGAAGGATGCTTTGTTGCGAAATAGGAAGCCAATTCTAGATTTAACTTTGGATTGGAGATGTTTGATGTGAGTCTGGAAGGAGAGTTTACAGTCTAACCAGACACCTAGGTATTTGTAGTTGTCCACATATTCTAAGTCAGAACCGTCCAGAGTAGTGATGTTGGAGGGGCGGGCATGTGCAGGCAGCGATCGGTTGAAGAGCATGCATTTAGTTTTACTTGTATTTAAGAGCAATTGGAGGCCACGGAAGGAGAGTTGTATGGCATTGAAGCTCGTCTGGAGGGTTGTTAACACAGTGTCCAAAGAAGGGCCAGAAGTATACAGAATGGTGTCGTCTGCGTAGAGGTGGATCAGAGACTCACCAGCAGCAAGAGCGACATCCTTGATGTATACAGAGAAGAGAGTCGGTCCAAGAATTGAACCCTGTGGCACGCCCATAGAGACTGCCAGAGGCCCGGACTACAGGCCCTCCGATTTGACACACTGAACTCTATCAGAGAAGTAGTTGGTGAACCAGGCGAGGCAATCATTTGAGAAACCAAGGCTATCGAGTCTGCCGATGAGGCTGTGGTGACTGACAGAGTCGAAAGTCTTGGCCAGGTCAATGAATACGGCTACACAGTATTGTTTCTTATCGATGGCGGTTAGGATATCGTTTAGGACCTTGAGCGTGGCTGAGGTGCACCCATGACCAGTTCTGAAACCAGATTGCATAGCGGAGAAGGTATGGTGGTATTCGAAATGGTCGGTAATCTGTTTATTGACTTGGCTTTCAAAGACCTTTTGAAAGGCAGGGTAGGATAGATATAGGTCTGTAGCCGTTTGGGTCAAGAGTGTCCCCCCCCCCCCCCTTTGAAGAGGGGGATGACTGCAGCTGCTTTCCAATCTTTGGGAATCTCAGACGACACGAAAGAGAGGTTGAACAGGCTAGTAATAGGGGTTGCAACAATTTCGGCAGATAATTTTAGAAAGAAAGGGTCCAGATTGTCTAGCCCGGCTGATTTGTAGGGGTCCAGATTTTGCAGCTCTTTCAGAACATCAGCTGACTGGATTTGGGAGAAGGAGAACTGGGGAAGGCTTGGGAGAGTTGCTGTGGGGGGTGCAGTGCTGTTGACCGGGGTAGGGGTAGCCAGGTGGAAAGCATGGCCAGACGTAGAAAAATGCTTATTGAAATTCTCAATTATATCAATCAATCAATCAATCAAGTTTATTTTATATAGCCCTTCGTACATCAGCTAATATCTCGAAGTGCTGTACAGAAACCCAGCCTAAAACCCCAAACAGCAAGCAATGCAGGTGTAGAAGCACGGTGGCTAGGAAAAACTCCCTAGAAAGGCCAAAACCTAGGAAGAAACCTAGAGAGGAACCAGGCTATGAGGGGTGGCCAGTCCTCTTCTGGCTGTGCCGGGTGGAGATTATAACAGAACTATGCCAAGATGTTCAAAATGTTCATAAGTGACAAGCATGGTCAAATAATAATCATGAATAATTTTCAGTTGGCTTTTCATAGCCGATCATTAAGAGTTGAAAACAGCAGGTCTGGGACAGGTGGCGGTTCCATAACCGCAGGCAGAACAGTTGAAACTGGAATAGCAGCAAGGCCGGGTGGACTGGGGACAGCAAGGAGTCAACATGCCCGGTAGTCCTGACGTATGGTCCTAGGGCTCAGGTCCTCCGAGAGAGAGAAAGAAAGAGAGAAGGAGAAAATTAGAGAGAGCCAAGATTTTCAAAATGTTCATAAATGACAAGCATGGTCAAATAATAATCAGGAATAAATGTCAGTTGGCTTTTCATAGCCGATCATTAAGAGTTGAAAACAGCAGGTCTGGGACAGGTAGGGGTTCCGTAACCGCAGGCAGAACAGTTGAAACTGGAATAGCAGCAAGGCCAGGCGGACTGGGGACAGCAAGGAGTCATCATGCCCGGTAGTCCTGACGTATGGTCCTAGGGCTCAGGTCCTCCGAGAGAGAGAAAGAAAGAGAGAAGGAGAGAATTAGAGAGAGCCAAGATTTTCAAAATGTTCATAAATGACAAGCATGGTCAAATAATAATCAGGAATAAATGTCAGTTGGCTTTTCATAGCCGATCATTAAGAGTTGAAAACAGCAGGTCTGGGACAGGTAGGGGTTCCGTAACCGCAGGCAGAACAGTTGAAACTGGAATAGCAGCAAGGCCAGGCGGACTGGGGACAGCAAGGAGTCATCATGCCCGGTAGTCCTGACGTATGGTCCTAGGGCTCAGGTCCTCCGAGAGAGAGAAAGAAAGAGAGAAGGAGAGAATTAGAGAGAGCCAAGATTTTCAAAATGTTCATAAATGACAAGCATGGTCAAATAATAATCAGGAATAAAAGTCAGTTGGCTTTTCATAGCCGATCATTAAGAGTTGAAAGCAGCAGGTCTGGGACAGGTAGGGGTTCCATAACCGCAGGCAGAGCAGTTGAAACTGGAACAGCAGCAAGGCCAGGTGGACTGGGGACAGCAAGGAGTCATCATGCCCGGTTTGCCGTGACGTATGGTCCTAGGGCTCAGGTTCTCAGAGAGAGAGAAAGAAAGAGAGAACGAGAGAATTAGAGAGAGCATACTTAAATTCACACAGGACACTGGATAAGACAGGAGAAGTACTCCAGGTATAACCAACTGACCCTAGCCCCCCGACACATAAACTACTGCAGCATAAATACTGGAGGCTGAGACAGGAGCGGTCAGGAGACACTGTGGCCCCATCCGAAGATACCCCCGGACAGGGACAAACAGGAAGGATATAACCCCACCCACTTTGCCAAAGCACAGCCCCCGCACCACTAGAGGGATATCTTCAACCACCAACTTACAATCCTGAGACAAGGCCGAGTATAGCCCACAAAGATCTCCACCACAGCACAAACCAAGGGGGGGCGCCAACCCAGACAGGAAGATCACGTCAGTAACTCAACCCACTCAAGTGACGCACCCCTCCTAGGGACGGCATGAAAGAGCACCAGTAAGCCAGTGACTCAGCCCCTGTAATAGGGTTAGAGGCAGAGAATCCCAGTGGAGAGAGGGGAACCGGCCAGGCAGAGACAGCAAGGGCGGTTCGTTGCTCCAGAGCCTTTCCGTTCACCTTCACACTCCTGGGCCAGACTACACGCAATCATATGACCTACTGAAGAGATAAGTCTTCAGTAAAGACTTAAAGGTTGAGACCGAGTCAGCGTCTCTCACATGGGTAGGCAGACCGTTCCATAAAAATGGAGATCTATAGGAGAAAGCCCTGCCTCCCGCTGTTTGCTTAGAAATTCTAGGGACAATTAGGAGGCCTGCGTCTTGTGACCGTAGCGTACGTATAGGTATGTACGGCAGGACCAACTCGGAAAGATAGGTAGGAGCAAGCCCATGTAACGCTTTATAGGTTAACAGTAAAACCTTGAAATCAGCCCTTGCCTTAACAGGAAGCCAGTGTAGGGAAGCTAGCACTGGAGTAATATGATCAAATTTCTTGGTTCTAGTCAGGATTGTCAGGTGTTAAGCTAGTCAGGTGTTAAGCATGTTCCAGTTTAGGTCGCCTAGCAGCACGAGCTCTGAAGATAGATGGGGGACAATCAGTTCACATATGGTGTCCAGAGCACAGCTGGGGGCAGAGGGTGGTCTATAGCAGGCGGCAATGGTGAGAGACTTGTTTTTAGAGAGGTGGATTTTTAAAAGTAGAAGTTCAAATTGCTTGGGTACAGACCTGGATAGTAGGACAGAACTCTGCAGGCTATCTTTGCAGTAGATTGCAACACCGCCCCCTTTGGCCGTTCTATCTTGTCTGAAAATGTTGTAGTTAGGAATGGAGATTTCAGAATTTTTGGTGGTCTTCCTAAGCCAGGATTCAGACACGGCTAGAACATCCGGGTTGGCAGTGTGTGCTAAAGCAGTGAATAAAGCAAACTTAGGGAGGAGGCTTCTAATGTTAACATGCATGAACCCAAGGCTATTACGGTTACAGAAGTCATCAAAAGAAAGCGCCTGGGGAATAGGAGTGGAGCTAGGCACTGCAGGGCCTGGATTCACCTCTACATCACCAGAGGAACAGAGGAGGAGTAGGATAAGGGTACGGCTAAAAGCTATGAGAATTGGTCGTCTAGAACGTCAGGAAGAGAGTAAAAGGACGTTTTTGGGGGCGATAAAATAGCTTCAAGGTATAATGTACAGACAAAATTATGGTAGGATGTGAATACAGTGGAGGTAAACCTAGGTATTGAGTGATGATGAGAGAGATATTGTCTCTAGAAACATCATTGAAACCAGGTGATGTCATTGCATGTGTGGGTGGTGGAACTGAAAGTTTGGATAAGGTATAATGAGCAGGGCTAGAGGCTCTACAGTAAAATAAGCCAATAAACACTAACCAGAACAGCAATGGACAAGGCATATTGACATTAAGGAGAGGCATGCTTAGTCGAGTGATCATAAGGGTCCAGTGAGTAGTGAGGTTGATTGGGGTAACGGCGATTCAGACAGCTAGCTGAGCCATCGGTAGCAAGCTAGCATAGGATGGAAGTCTGATTTTAGCCACCTTGTGCGTTTCCAACGGTAGATTAGTGGGGTTCCGTGTGGGAGAGGGGATCAATCCAATTGGCAAAATAGATATATTTATAGTGACCCAAGAAAAATTGTCCAATAGATAGACCTATTCAGATAGCAGCCGATAAGACAGCTAACGATTAGCGGGCCGCAGATGGGCGTTCAGGTAACGTCGCGACGGAGGGGCCAGTTGGATAACTCCCTCGGGCAGATAACGTCGGTAGTCCAGTCGTGAAGGCCCGGTGGGGCTCCGCATCGGCAGTAAAACGGGTCCGGATAGGGGATTGTAGCCCAGGAGTGGCTGATGGAACTCTTCAGCTGGCTAGCTCTGGAATAATTGATGTTTGCTCCTGGATCGACGTAAGCCAATAGTCACACGGAAAGCAGCTAGCTAGCTGCGAGATCCAGGTGTAAATGTCCAGAGCTTGCGGTTGAAATCCGGGGATATGGAGAGAAAAATAGGTCCGGTATGTTCCGGTATGTTCTGGTTCGATGTACAAAACTGGCGATAGCTTTTCGAGCTAAAGGATAGCTGATGACCACAAACCGTGGTTAGCTGAATACTAACGTTAGCCAGTAAACTGACTAGCTTCTGGCTAGCTTCTGGTTAGCTTCTGGCTAGCTTCTGGTTAGCTTCTGGTTAGCTTCTGGCTATTTTCTGGCTAGCTTCTGGTTAGCTTCTGGCTAGCTTCTGGCTAGCTTCTATTGTGGATTTCAGATTTGAGGTAAATAATACTTTAAAAAAATAATTGGTGAGGCGGGATGCAGGAGAGTTTTGAAGTTGAGTTTTTGGAAAAGAAAATATATAAAAGATATGCGAAGAAAGATGTAAATATATATATACACGGGACACGACGAGGACAAAGGACGTCTGACTGTTATGCCATCTTGGGACATGTTAAGGACATTTGTGTAAATGACTGTTTAACTAACTATGTGACATACTTTCTCCATTTCTTCCAGACAGTCCAGATAGACTGGTGGCCCTGCTGATGCTGAAAATGCCCAGGCTGTAGAGAGAACCAAAGTTAATCACACAGCTGTTTTATTTGACTATTTTGAGACATACAGTTGATGTCGGAAGTTTAAATACACCTTAGCCAAATACATTTAAACTCAGTTTTCACAATTCCTGACATTAAATCCATGTCAAAATTCCTTGTTTTAGGCCAGTTAGGATCACCACTTTATTTTAAGAATGTCAAATGTCAGAATAATAGTAGAGAGAATGATTTAATTCAGTATTTATTTATTTCATCACATTCCCAGTGGGTCAGAAGTTTACATACAGTCAATTAGTATTTGGTAGTTTTGCCTTTAAATTGTTTAATTTGGGTCAAATGTTTCGGGTAGCCTTCCACAAGCTTCCCACAATAAGTTGGGTGAATTTTGGCCCGTTCCTCCTGACAGAGCTGGTATAACTGAGTCAGGTTTGTAGGCCTCCTTGCTCACACACACTTTTTCAGTTCTGCCCACACATTTTCTATTGGTTTGAGGTCAGGGCTTTGTGATGGCCACTCCAATACCTTGACTTTGTTGTCCTTAAGCCATTTTGCCACAACTTTGGAAGTATGCTTGGGGTCATTATCCATTTGGAAGACCCATTTGCGACCAAGCTTTAACTTTCTGACTGATGTCTTGAGATGTTGCTTCAATATATTCACATAATTCTCCTCCCTCATGATGCCATCTATTTTGTGAAGTGCACCAGTCCCTCCTGCAGCAAGCACCCCCACAACATGATGCTGCCACCCCCGTGCTTCATGGTTGGGATGTTATTCTTCGGCTTGCAAGCCTCCCCCTTTTTCCTCCAAACATAACGACGGTCATTATGGCCAAACAGTTCTATTTTTGTTTCATCAGACCAGAGGACATTTCTCCAAAAAGTACGATCTTTGTCCCCATGTGCAGTTGCAAACCGTAGTCTGGCTTTTTTATTGCAGTTTTGGAGCAGTGGCTTCTTCCTTGCTGAGCGGCCTTTCAGGTTATGAAATATAGGACTCGTTTTACTGTGGATATAGATATTTTTGTATCTGTTTCCTCCAGCATCTTCACAAGGTCCTTTGCTGTTGTTCTGGGATTGATTTGCACTTTTCACACCAAAGTATGTTAATCTCTAAGAGACAGTACCTTCAAGCGTTTGGAAATTGATCCCAAGGATGAACCAGACTTGTGAAGGTCTTGTCAGGTGTGTGCGTACTGGTAGCGAAGCCAGGTGCAGGAGAGCAGAGATTTGTGAACAGGTGCACACTTTATTGAGGCAAAAGTGCAAAACTCGCAAAACAGTCACAAGAATTATATTTAACAATAAACATCTTCGTGAAATACCACGGAAAAAACAAACCAGTCTGGCGCGTCAACAACAAACGCGTATCACAAACAATCTTACACAAGACATGGGGAACAGAGGAATAAATACATGTAGATTGATTGGGGAATGAAAACCAAGTGTGCAGGGAACAAGACAAAACAAATGGATACATGAAGAATGAAGCGGCGATGGCTAGAAAGCCGGTGACGTCGACCGCCGAACGCCGCCCGAACAAGGAGAGGGGCCGACTTCGGCAGAAGTCGTGACAGGTCTACAATTTTTTTACTGAGGTCTTGGCTGATTTCTTTGGATTTTCCCATGATGTCAAGCAAAGAGGCACTGCGTTTGAAGGTAGGCCTTGAAATACATCCACAGGTACACCTCCAATTGACTCAAATGATGTCAGTTAGCCTATCAGAAGCTTCTAATGACATCATGACATCATTATCTGGCATTTTTCAAGCTGTTTAAAGGCACAGTCAACTTAGTGTATGTAAACTTCTGACCCACTGGAATTGTGATTAAGTGAAATAATCTTTCTGTAAACAATTGTTGAAAAAATTACTTGTGTCATGCACAAAGTAGATGTCCTAACCGACTTGCCAAAACTATAGTTTGTTAACAAGAAATGTGTGGAGTGGTTGAAAAACGAGTTTTAATGACTCCAACCTAATTGTATGTAAACTTCCGACTTCAATTGTACAGCTGCGGCCATAGCCTATAGGCTTGTGTTTACATTGTATAGCCAAAGCTAATCACACAGCTGTATAGGTTTTATTTTAATATTTAAGACTTATAACTGCAGCCATAGCCTATAGGCTTATGTTTACATTGTATAGACAAAGCTATTTGTATAATATTGTGAGGACTGCACTAATTACCAGGCAGCAGAGCCAAAGCTCAGTGTTATATTTTATTATTTTATAAATGTTATATTTTCTACAAATTCTTATTTATGTTAATGTTATATTGACTTATCTTAAGATTCTATAGAAAATATTCTATTCAATAAATATTGTTTGTTAATACCTCATTCTGTTCTGTATATTCTTAGACCAACAGATGGAGCAAGCTGTTTTAAAGGAGGGAGGATTGTAGTGGGAGCACTGGGGTGTCAGGTGTGACTGTGTGACAATAGCAAATGGTTTACATGGCTCACAGGTCAAGTAGGAGGATCCCTTAGCATAATTTTGCTTAGGGCCCCAGGGAGGTCAGGACCGGCTCTGCTGCCGAGTCATTTGAAGTCCATAGATTAGGGCCTAGCGAATTTATTTAAATTGACTGATTTCCTTATATGAACTGTAATGCAGTAAAACCATTAAAATTGTTGCATGTTGCACTTATATTTTTGTTCAGTAAATCAGCACCAGAGATGAAAATCTGTTTCTCGCATATCTAAAAAATATATTTAATAAATCTGCGATCCCTGCTTGTCACATGAGCTCTGGTTTTGATGACTGACTGACATGCTGTGTATTGGACCTTTTTAATCCTGTAACATTTTAAAGTGCATGCGTGTCTGTGTCCGTCTGTCTGTCTGTCTGTCTGTCTGTCTGTCTGTCTGTCTGTCTGTCTGTCTGTCTGTCTGTCTGTCTGTCTGTCTGTCTGTCTGTCTGTCTGTCTGTCTGTCTGTCTGTCTGTCTGTCTGTCTGTCTGTCTGTCTGTCTGTCTGTCTGTCTGTCTGTCTGTCTGTCTGTCTGTCTGTCTGTCTGTCTGTCTGTCTGTCTGTTTGTTTGTCTTTGGGTGTGTGTGTGTGCCTCACCTTCCCACATTTTGGGAATTATCAGGTTGCCGTGGTAACTGAATGAGTTCTGTAACAACAGCACCAGTATTTGTGACAGTGTTGCGGCCCTAAGGCATAGAGGGGTTGGTGTGTTCCAGAGAACCAAATATTTTAGCATTTTCAGGAAAGAGATGAGACTTCACTTCAGACGCAGCAGAACTTAAAAGCCCCTGTCCACAAATCTGATCTTGATCTCATGCCATCCTCCTTCTCTTGCGTATTATAGTCACGCCTGCTCCCACTCTTCCCCCCTGGCGCTCGAGGGTGCCAGGCTGCCCTGCATCACATACTCCTGCCATAATCAATTACGCACACCTGCATTCCCTCGTCACTTGCATCAGTGATATTGGACTCACCTGGACTAACTCAATCACATGTGTATTACCTCCCCTATATTTGTCAGTTCCCCAGCTCTGTTCCCCGCTGCTGCATTAATTGTAATTTGTCTGTGTTACCCGTGTGCTGACGCTGTTCCTGTCTCGTTCTATGTCCGTTCCCTATTAAATGTTTGACTCCCCGTACTTGCTTCTCCTCTCCAGCGTCATCCCGTGACAATTATTTTCTCATAGCTTTTCTAGACAGATGATAGTATTGCCCTTGATCATACTACAAGAGTAGTATGATCAACACTTGGCCTGACAGTTGGTCTGACCCCGGTAAGCTGCCTCTTGGTCTAACTACTGTATAATAGTCTCCAGTTTGGCTAGAAACGTCGACTTGTCACAATCTCACCTGCAGTCCACCAGGTTTTAAGAGCTTTATCAGGCTCTACTGAGAATGATAATTGCATTAGTCCTTTCATGGTTGGCTACTGATAACATTAATAATGATGCTTATTAAGACCTGGCACCAAGCGATATGGGGGATTTGGCTAAAGCTGCTAGTGTAAGTCTCAGTATTTAACATGGTACATGATTTAACCTCCTGCTCCTTGCTTTAAATGATTAACCACAACTAACCTTTATATTTCAACAGACTAGGAAGGCCTCAGTCATTTAGTATTGGTTGATAAGTAGCTAATGAAATACACAATGGGACATGGTCTGTTGAGTGCCGGAGACTTGGGTTTATTGTAGGTGAAGGGATCCAAGGTTCCGGAGATTTTTGTCTGGGCTGATGTCATTCACCTCAGGCCGCCCTTTATCGTCTAGACTTGTACCATCAGCATTGTACTTTGTTTGTGTGCTTGTGTTCACAGAAGTATGAATGTGTGAGAAAGAGGAGCGCCCGCTTTAATAAACCAAGGCCGTGCTGTGCTTGTCGTAAACTGTGAACGTTTTAGACGAGCTGTTGGAACAGGACATTCAGCAGAGTGACCTTAAACACTGGCAAGACATGACTCACAGAGTACAAAGGCCATGCACATGTGAAACAAATCACATCACATTGAAAGCACCATGTACAGCACAGGTCTGCCTACATCAGGGTTGTTGATGTAATCAGTGTGAACCATAGAGGTACCTACAGCTGAGAGACAACCAAAAGTGTTGTGTTGGAGAGTGTAAGACGTGAGCACTGTGCTGTATCTGAACAGGTACTTAATTTACCTTAGAATGATATCACAGCCTGTTAAACAAACCACTTCGATCAAGGCTTTAATAATACCGCTACACAACCTCCGGTAGTGGGTCCAATGGGCCCTGGAGATCAGCTGAGATCTGGCCGTCTATTGATCACTGTGTGAATGTGGGCTACATGACACCTGTTCTGGAGCTGTACACACTGCCCTCTGCCCCTATTGCCCATGGCCCACATCAATATTAGGTCTTATGACTTTGCCCCTTTGCTGCAGTCATAGATTTAGAATGGAATAGCTGATCTGATAGGTGTTATATATTCAAAACCTTATACATATTGTTATTTTATACACTGTGTTTTGAGTTTCATCACACCTGACCATTAAAACCCATGATACAACATCAGTATAATAGTAAGGTTAGTAAGAGGACACTCCAATCATTGACAGACAATACCAGAGATCAGGGCTGAATTGGTAAACTACATGACCAAAGGTTTGTGGACACCTGCTCGTCGAACATCTCATTCCAAAATCATGGGTATTAATATTGAGTTGGTCCCCCCTTCGCTGCTATAACAGCCTCCACTCTTTTTGGAAGGTGTTCCAACTAGATGTTGGATAATTTCTGCGGGGACTTGCTTCCATTCAGTCACAAGAGCATTAGTGAGGTCGGGCACTGATGTTAGGCGATTAGGCCTTGCTTGCAGTCGGCGTTCCAATTCACCCCAAAGGTGTTCGATGGGGTTGAGGTCAGGGCTCTGTGCAGGCCGGTCAAATTCTTCCACACCGATCTCGACAAACCATTTCTGTATGGACCTTGCTCTGTGCACGGAGGCATTGTCATGATGAAACAGGAAAGGGCCTTCCCCAAACTGTTGCCAGTTGGAAGCACAGAATTGTTCGAAGCACAGAATCGTCTAGAATGTACGCTGTAGCAATAAGAAAATAAATAGAATGGGGTTTGCAAGCTTTATCTTCTGATGGGGTTTTAAGCTTCTGAGTCTAGCGGGTCACATTGAGATTGACTTTCAATTTAAAGGTAGACTCATCGAGATGAAATTTCCATTAGCAGCACCGCAGATATTGGGCGCGTTTGAGTGGTAAGGCTAAAGCTGGTGCATCTGTAACAGCCGAAAGTCAGACAATAATGTATTTTTTTAATAGCAAGGCTCAGATCAACATGGCAGTTTTGCCATTGTTAATAAAAGGTATTCTTTATGATGTCGAAATAAACATGTATCTAACCCCCATATCACGCACTCACAAATTGAAAGCATAATATAATATGATGTATGTACACATTGTACAATCAATCAGTGATTGATTGGTTGACAATAGAGTCGCCCACAATGCAGGCAATGGCTGCAGAATGAAGTCAGTGAGGACGGGACGTTAAACGGGTGTCCTGACTCTCTGTGGTCACTAAAGATCCCATGGCACTTATCGTAAGAGTAGGAGTATTAACCCCGGTGTCCTGGATAAATTCCCAATCTGGCCCTCATAGCATCATGGTCACCTAATCATCCCCAGCTTCCAATTGGTTCATTCATCCCCCCTCCTCTCGCCTGTAACTATTCCCTAGGTCGGTTGCTTTACGCTGCTGTTACTCTGTTTATTATCTATGCATAGTCACATTAACTATACCTACATGTACATATTACCTCAATTAGCCTGACTAACCGATGCACCCGCACCGACTCTGTACCGGTACCACCTGTATATAGCCTCGCTGCTATTTTCACAGTTTTTTAAATTTCTTTACATATCTATTGTTTACCTAATACCTATTTTTTAATTAAAAATTGCGCTGTTGGTTAGGGCTTGTAAGTAAGCATTTCCCTGTAAGGTCTACACCTGTTGTATTCGGCACACTTGACAAATCAACTTTGATTTGATTTGAAATGAGAATGTGTTCTCAATCAACTTACCTGGTAAAATACAAATTAAATAAAAGGAGCAACTGTGGAAACTTGCAGTCAAAACTTGATGACCTTTGATCACATCATTTTGTAAAGTTCATGCAGTCATGTATTCCCAGAGTGCAACACACTTTGAGACTTGACAAAAGTGATCTGCTCGAACACGTCCATTCAGAAGAGCACGATGCAAGACTTTGCTCTCAGACAGAGTGCACGGTTGTGCTTCACGCTGCTACAACATGGTAGCTAGGGGACTAAAACAGTGGAGAAATGTAGCTTTGCGCTTCAATGCTCCTGGTTGTTGCAGACATTTACTCACTACTACTGTTTACTTCGTGCATCTAAGTCATCTCCCTGAGTCTATCTTTAACCCCCTACCAGGAATTCTAATAGCATAATACAAAAATCCATCCCATCAAAATCCATCTGTTTTTTATTATTATTGGATGCGTCTCAATCCACCTCATCCTCTGATGTAGCCCTTCATGGTGAAAGGTAGCAGAGCTACAGGATGCTTGTCAGACCATGAGACATCCTGAAAATCGGTCTTCTCACGGAAACCTATGTAGCGCCAGAACGATTTGGCCAGCAAAATAGTACTAAACTTAAATTAAATAAAAACTAGGAAAGTGGATCTGAAAACTAATTGAAACTAAACAGAATTTCTAATAATAATCTTCAAATGAATATTAAGACACAAAACTATAATAACCTTAAACAATACCTCTATAACAACTATAACACACTGGATCCACTATAAACACACCATCACACTTTATATTATTGTCCTTTTTTGTTTCTCAGTTTCTTCCTCTCTTTCTCATATACACACATTTTTACATCAGTCTTTCTAAAGTTTACATAATTCACACTAAAAAAACACTACATGTACAGCACTGGCCTTACATAACCACAGACTGATTTCACAAACAGGCCAAACAAGAGCTTTGTCATTACTGTACAGCTCAGGCTCTGGCAAATGTAATCTCACCTCTATTCACAAAACACAGGAAGCCCTTCTTATTCATTCACTGAATGTGTAACTAGGGCTGTTATGGTGACCGTATTAAGGTGACGAGTCATGGTGGCAGTCAAATTCGACATGACCGTTTAGTCACAGTAATTAGGATTCTCCAAGCTCTGATGCTGCTGATAGTCATTAGTAGCCTACCAAACTTGCTAACTGCCTGGTACCCTCCACTCTATTGTCGCTCTAATCACTCTGACATCAATGCAAATGTAATCAAAAATCTAATCAAACACTTCATGACAGCCCATGATCTGATGTTGCGCAACATTTCTATAGACTCTGCAATTGCATGAGAAAACAGAGTGGTGGCCTCTATTAAAAAGAGGAGGATCCCATCAGCTTTCTATTGACTAGGCCTACTATATTTATTTCTCAACTTTCCTAATATTAAGCACATTGCTTCACTTTAAAACTATAGCCTACCTGGCTGGCATGAAAATTAACCATGGAAAAGCATCCTCCATTCGCTATTTAAGTGCATAGATGACATGTGTTTTTTTCCGCTGCCCCTGTTTCGAGACAGGTGCATGATAATTGTTCATTTTAAATCAAAACAAATTTCACACAAATAGTATTTAGTATATGTAAAGACAAGATTAAATCAAGAATAGTGTGATTAGCTTGTGAATGATGCCCAGTTTAATGCAAACAGCGCATGCTTTTTTTGCGACTTTTTTGCGACTTTCAAATCAAAGTCGCACACCTCATGTAGCCTAGCTTATAGGCCTATATGTTTTGATAACTTACTTACTTACTTTATTGTCCCCATGGGGAAATTTTGTTGCAGTGTCATGTACACATTTAAAGTGGCGTTAAATACAAAACAAGATTGACAATACAACTTTCAATAACAGTCACGCACCAATAAAAAAAAAATTATAGTAAGAAATAAGAAATTTAAAAAATAAAACATTTAAAACATTTAAAACATTTAAAACAAAGACTAGCCTGCTGGCCTTAAAGGTCAATGGGAACATTTGCCCAAGCTATTTAAGAGGGATATCACACCTGGCACAAATGATTGTCTCGTTCTATTTTTCCTGCTGAGGGGTGCCCTATACCTGCGCCCAGAGGGGAGTAATTCAAAGTCCAGGTACAGGGGGTGACTTGGGTCTAAAATGATTTTGTGAGCCTTACGGAGGGCCCTGACCTTAAAGATCTCATCCAGGCCTGTCTGTTTGACTCCAAGTACCTTACTTGCTGTGGTAATAATCCTTCTCAGCATGTTTCTCTGACTGACAGTGGCATTGCCAAACCAACAAACAATACAAAAAGTTAAAATACTCTCAATAAAGGATTTGTAAAACAGAGTCAATATAGTACAGTCTATATTAAAAGAACCCAACTTTTTTAGAAAGTACAGTCTCTGTTGGCTCTTTTTGTAGATCTGGTCTGTACATTTACTCCACTGAAGCTTACTGTCCAAAAAGACACCCAGATATTTATATTCCTCTACAATTTCTATATTCTGGCCTCTGATAGATGTTGCAGAGGTAGGTGTTGTACGCTTCCTGAAGTCTATGCACATCTCTTTGGTCTTGTTAGTATTGAGGACCAAGTGTGATTCCTCACACCACTCTACAAAGTCATCTAGGACCGGGCCATGATGTTCCTCGTCATCATGCAACAGGCTGATCAAGGCAGTGTCATCAGCGAACTTAACGAGGTGTCTGTCAGTATGGGAACTAGTACAACTATTAGTGTACAAGATGTACAGAAGTGGGGACAAAACACATCCCTGAGGAGAGCCTGTGTTGGTATTGCGTATATCCGACACATGGGGACCTATTTTGACTCGCTGTGAGCGTTGGCTCAGGAAGTCCAACAGCCACAAAACCAGCCCCCCATCTAAGGAAAAGTCCCGAATGAGTCTCTGTGCCAGAATGTAGGGCTGGATTGTGTTGAAGGCAGAAGAAAAGTCAACAAACAGAACCCTGACATGGGATTTGGCACCTTCTAGATGTCTATAGACCATGTTAAGGAGGGTAAGAATGGCATCATCAACTCCTCTGCTGGTCTGATAGGCAAACTGAAATGGGTCGAGGAGCTTCTGGGTGACACTGAGAATATGACTTTTCACAATTTTCTCAAGGCATTTCATAACTAAGGATGTCAAAGCGACAGGGCGATAGTCATTCAGCACAGAGGGATTCGATACTTTAGGAATTGGTATAATTATTGATTTTTTCCACAATACTGGAACGTGTTGCTGGTTGAGTGAGGATTGGAAAATGTCTGTAAAAACACCAGCCAGTTGTTCAGCACAGTGCTTTAACACATGCCCACTTATTTTGTCTGGGCCTGGGCTTTTGTATGTGTTACATCCCCTGAACAACTTTAGAACATCAGACTGTTGAACAACAACTCTCTCAAACATTTGTAATGATGCTTCCATTTGTTTTACCTCCGACACGAAGTTGTCTGATTCAAATCTTGAGAAGAAAACATTCAGTTCATTAGCCATGTTCTGGCCCTCATATCCCCCAAGGTCAGCACTGGTTTTTCCCCTGCCTATATGGGGGGCGCTAGCCATGGATTTAATCCCTTGCCAGGCCACCCTTGCGTTTCCTGAGGAGAGGGTCCTCTCCACCCTTTGCTTGTATGCCTCCTTGTCCACCAGTATCTGTCTTTTTATCTCACGTTGTACATCTCTTAAAGCCTGTCTATCACCCCCAGCATAAACTGCCTTCTTCCTGTCAAGTAGTGATTTTAGATGTTTTGATACCCAAGGCTTGTTGTTAGGGAAGATTTTACAGGTCTTAGTAGGCACAACTGACTCAACACAGAAGTTTACATAGTCTGAAATAACCTCTGTGAGTTCATCCAGATCAGAGCTGCTGTCCTCAAATACCTCCCACATTGTACAGTCAAAACACCCCTGGAGACAAGTGATACTGTTGTCATTCCAGATCTGGACAGTTTTAACTGTGGGTTTCTCCCTCTCCAGGAGGCGACAGTAAGTTGGCCTGAGGTAGACCACATTGTGGTCTGATGTCCCCAGAGGAGGTCTGGTGGTGGCAGAGAACGCCTTTGGTATTGTCCCATAGCACAAATCAAGAGTCCTATTTTTCCTAGTGTGACATTTCACATACTGATGGTATGTGCGCAAGACTTTGCGCAAGGTACAGTTGTTAAAATCCCCTAAAATAAATTTGGGTGCGTCGGGGGAGATGGATTCCAGTTTCTGTGACAGATTATAAATAATCTCTGATGCCTTTGTTATATTAGCTTTTGGTTGAATGTACACAACGGTAACAAACAATTGGGGGAACTCACGGGGCAGATAGTAAGGTCGCAGTGACACAGAAAGCAGTTCAATGTCGGGGGTACAGAGTCGCTCTCTTACCAGGATCGATTTACACCACTGGTCCCTGACAAGCAGGCAGACGCCCCCGCCGTGAAGTTTCCCTGTGACTGTCAGATAGCGGTCCGCTCTGACCAGGGTGAAGCCGGCCGGCTCCACTTCTCTGTCCGGGACTCTGTCATCCAGCCAAGTCTCAGTAATTGCCAGCAAACAGGCCTCCCGATATTCGTGTTGGAAGCGCAGATTCGCTGACAACTCATCCGCTTTCCCCCTCAGTGACTGGGCATTAATCAGCAAGGTGGTGGGTAAGGGAAGTTTGTTCTTAATTTTTTTAAGTCGTTGTCTGATTCCCCCGCGTTTTCCACGTTTGCATTTGGGTTTGTAATCCACTCGCAGACAATCAGGTATTAGATGGGCCATTGGGATATCCATCGCGTTCGTATTTGAGTTGCATTGTAGTAAAAACTCCCTGCTGTATTGGATTCCGCTGCCAGCAGCGTTTTCATTATTTAGTCCGTTCGTAGCGGGTATGTACACGATCAACAAGATCAGTCCAACACCCCACCACTGGAAATCCATGGTTGGCAGAATGTTTGTAAACTAAGTGTACAAATTAAAAACATAAAATAACGCCACTAAGTGTACAAATTAAAAACATAAGATAACGCCACACCAAACGTCACACACACTGCAGGTCGCAACAGAGCCGCGCCCCTGATAAGGTTTGTATCACAACTAAAGTAGCCAAATAACTTCTTAAAATGAAGCACATTAATCCTTTTTACAACGGGTGTAGAGCCTAACTGGCATACATAAGCAGTGCGGGAGTTTCAAGTTTGCGGAAGATAATTTTCACCATAAAAATGCACCTTTATAATAAAAGCATTACATGCATAATCACATTTGTGGTCACTTTTGAGAATGGTGTTTTCCTGCTAATGGAACATACATGCTTATAGACTACTGCCGTGCGTGCATTGCTGCGCTTATAATATGAAGAAATAGCCTAAATAGTTTAGCAACATTTTAGCTAAATGTTCTCATCTGTTGCATCAGACTCATTGCTTAAAACAGTTTTTTGATGCTAGTGGTTCTATTCATTTGGGATCCATCGCATCCCACAACTGTCCCAGACTATGTTTGGAATATTTATCGCACAGAATAGGAGTAGATCAACTTTTGTACTATGGGGGATAATAGATTGACATAGGCTAGTGCTTTTGCTGTTCGTTAGGCCTCCTCATCTTGTTGGATAATGAAAAGTAAATGTGGACAGTTCTTCCAATATCTTCAATATGCACCTCGGAATTGGAAAAGGATGCGCGCAGTTGCATCACCATTGTGTCTGTCTTCACTTGTAGCCTGTGAGAAAGACCCGATCACGTGACTGAGAGCCATGTGAGTGAGAGGTGCTTCCACATGCAGCCAAGAGAAGGGAATTATAATTATTATATTCAAAGGCACAACTGGCCGCAAAAGGCATGGATTTTTTTAGGGGGAATTATGGCCACACAAAGGGAATGCAGCCGGGAAATTAGAGGCATTATCAAGTGCTTGTCAAATTGTGAATGAGAGACTGATGAAGTGTGTACAGCCTGCTCAGAAAAACAAAGCAAAGCTCAACCTTTTTCAAATCATCATTAGAGTCGCATCATGCAGCCTTCGAATGTATTAAAAATCTAAACATATAGGCCAGCATTTGTATCACAACTAAAGTTACATAAATAACTTTACATTTAGCATAAAGGAGTACCTGTTTCTTTGTTAACTGCTCAACACAGAATAGCTGCATCGTTTGGAGAAAATATCCTTTCTATTTTATTCAGCTATGTTCAATTGTATTCATACTATGAAATAAAACAAAATAATGCCATGTAATTCTAAGCAAATCTTGAATGCTAAATGAAAAAGTGTAGCCCACAGCCATATGGCAGAGTATGCTATTCTGTTCTTCTGAAATAGACTACTTTTTCTTCATATCATGTTTCTTTAGACCTGTCTAAAATAAATAATGGTTTATTGTGATGGTGTAGGTTGTATTAAAATGTAGATGTAAAATGTTCCAAAGGTCTGTATCAGTGGCTTGTAGGCAATGCGTGGAAGCCAGGAGATGCTAAATGTGTTTATGCTAACTAACGGTCAATTACCTTGAGACCGGCAATTATTTGCTTGACAATCACCGGCTGACAAAATTTCATGACCGCCACAGCCCTACACTCCTACGTTTAACCTCCATATCTAATTAGATAAATGGCAATCAAGGGCAGCTATGCTGATTGGGGCTTTAATAAACATATTCAATGCCAAAAAAGGTATAAAATGTCTTAATACAAAGTGAATGATAGGACAGGGCTCAAAATCATCAGATGAGTATAATATTACAAATATGTTACAAATATATTACAAACATGTTATTTAAAGTCACTATCTGTGACTTTAAATAACACAGAAAGGACAAGAGGGGTTGGGGAGCTGTCTTTTACAGCTCTGCATGAATAGTCTTGAATAATCTGGATTAAACCTTTGGACTGGACAGCAGTACTGAAGCACTGTGCTTACTGCAGTTGGGTTATGGCGTTCCTCCATCTGTAACACCACAGCCTGTCAATCAATGGTAGAGAGATACTGGGTTTGATTCTCATTAGGTTTAACCTGAGCCATAATTCTACAGATCAGAACACAGGCCCTGAGCCCCGAGCCTTTCTGAGAAATGAAGAAGAAATGGCTCTACAGTAATTGTAGATAAAAAGATGTGGTGTTATACTGTGCTGGACAATTGAGCTAAAGGGTCATTAAAAAATATGATAGTTTTACATAGCTCTATATGATGTGTATAGATGCGGTACACAATGTGTATAGATTATAATTAACCATTTAATGGTCATGAACATTCAAAATCATGTTTTTCATGGAATTGGATGATATTTGAAGGAAACCAGAACAAAGTATGATGACCAAAATATAGAAAATGACTGTTGCTTCAACACTGGTAAAGTTTGATCATAAAGTTACTGGTCCCCTCCCACATGTCAAATCAAATCAACTTGTATTTGTAACATGCGCCGAATACAACAGTGAAATGCTTACTTACAAGCCCTTAACCGAAAATGCAGTTTTAAGAAAATAGAGTTAAGAAAATATTTACTAAATAAACTAAAGTAACACAATAAAATAACAATAAGGAGGCTATATACAGGGGGTACCGGTACAGAATCACTGTGCGGGGGTACAGGTTAGTCGAGGTAATCTGTACATGTAGGTAGGGGTAAAGTGACTATGCATAGATAATAAACAGCAAGTAGCAGCAGTATAAAAACAAAGCGGGCAGGGGGGAGGCTTGGCCCAATGATGTACTGGGCTGTACGCACTACCTTCTGTAGCGCCTTATGTTGCCGAGCAGTTGCCATACCAGGCGGTGATGCAACTAGGCAGGATGCTCTCGATGGTGCAGCCGTATAACCTTTTGAGGATCTGGGGTCCCATGCCAAATCGTTTCAGTCTCCTGAGGGGGAAAAGGCGTTGTCGTGCCCTCTTCACAACTTTCTTGGTGTGTTTGGACCATGATAGTTTGTTGGTGATGTGGACATCAAGGAACTTTAAACTCTCAACCCGCTCCACTAAAGTCCCTTGTCGTGGCAATTTCCTGTATTACCAAATGAGGAGAGTTACAAACCACACACCAGTCAGAGTTATACTTAAACTTCATCTTTAATAATATGAGCTTTACAATAGCCCTTTGACTCTCAGATCAATTCAGTGTCTATAATGAATTCCGAGAGTCCCTACAGAAGAATGCAAAGATCTTTTATAGCCAAGATACACCCCTCTCAACTTACATGACGAACCACAGATCTTAGGAACAGTTCACAAAGAAAGACTTTTACTTGAGAGAGGAGTATCCCATAGCCAGATAGCATTTGCTATAAATTATCGTTCAGTTTGGTCTCTAAGATGAGGTTCTAATCTCGTTCCTCGTACTTCATAGTACAAAAACATTACCTCATCCAAGGCATAACTCAATTGTCAACTCTAGATACTCCCGTCTCAAGTAAACCCCCTCTTGACCCCACTCCTGGACAAGCTCACTGAGGGGAGTGACTTGCGCACAGACATTGTGGAGCCAAGTAATTGGTTCCCCCTTAATCACGCCATCCCTTCACATGGTTTAACAGATACATTCACATATGAAGACAATGTTCCATCCTGTCCTCTTCCTTTTCTGATATTCTGCATAGCACCAGGGACATGTGAAAGACAAGCCTGACCTCTCCCCTCTCTGGGCCCCAAGTGACTGAGCCCCAGCTTAGAAAAAAGTGCAACTGCCAACACTATAGTCCAAAAGGATACATTCTAATGACAAGTATCTCACATAAGCATATTATGTAAATATAACATCTTATTTATCTATGTTACCCAACTAGTTCTGATTCATCCGCCACACCCTCCTTTTCTTGTAGTCCACAATCATCATCATCTTGTTCATGTTGAGGGAGATGTTGTTGTCCTGGCACCACACTGCCAGGTCTCTGACCTCCTCTCTATAGTCTCATTGTTGTCTGTGATCAGGCCTACCACCGTTGTGTCGTTAGCAAACTTAATGATGGTGCTGGTGTCGTGCTTGGCCACACAGTCGTGGCTGAACAGGGAGTAGAGGAGGGGACTAAGCACGCACCCTTGAGGGGCCCCCATGTTGAGGATTAGCGTGGCAGATGAGTTGTTGCCTACCCTTACCACCTGGGGGCGGCCCGTCAGGAAGTCCAGGATCTATTTGCAGAGGGAGGTGTTAAGTCCCAGGGTCCTTAGCTCAGTGATGAGCTTTGTGGGCACTATGGTGTTGAACACTGAGCTGTAGTCAATGAACAGCATTCTCACATAGGTGTTCCTTTTGTCCAGGTGGGAAAGGGCAGTGTGGAGTGCTAGCGTCGGTTCGTGGTGGTAAATAGATGGCTACGAGAAATATAGATGAAAACTTGGTAGATAGTGTGGTCTACAGGTTATCATGAGGTACTCTACCTCAGGCAAGCAATACTTCGAAACTACCTTAATATTAGACATCGCGCACCAGCTGTTATTGACAAAATAGACTTACACACCCACCCTCATCTTACCAGGCGTAGCTGTTCTGTCCTGCCGGTGCATGGAAAACTGTATATTGTCCGTTGTCATTCAACCACGACTTGGTGAAACATAGTCTCGAGTGGAGCGTATCCAGTTTATTCGGGGATTTGGGCCTTGTATGGGAGCAACATTATATCCTTTGCGTCCGTCTCATTAAGCAATGAACTGGAATCAGTAGTACTATATGTGGGTGTTATTTATAGACATATTGTCCAGTCAGGCAGAGTAGAGAAGTCCAACATGACTGACAGAGTAGAAAGTCCCTCTCACCACCATTCTGCTACTGTATAAACAATACAGCAATGGAGAACTCTCACTCTACTATCTTAATGTCTTCAGTTTGCCTTCACTCATCCACTCACTCACAATCATTAAAGGTCCTGAACAGTCATGAGTGGGCGGGGAGCTTATATTCATGAGCTCGCCTTGACTGACAGCTCTTTGAAACAGCTATGTCAAGCAACTTGGATGCAGTGAGCAATGTTGCAGTAAAATCCTCTCAATCAAATTTGGTCATACACAAAGCAACTCAAACCATGTTGAAATTGCATCAATGACATCACTCTTTTTATACATCTCCCATTTGGCATGTCTATTGTGATGCAGTTGACAACTGTGTCTGAGTTTTGAATGACCCTTTTCTTCCATGCTGGCTGAAGACCAAGCTAGCCAGTAACTAGCTAACACGAGACACAGATTAAAGGGGAAACATACTGTATAACTATCTTTGCCATAGATGGGGTAAACGTTTAATTATTCTGTATTTGCTGACACCCTACAGTAAAATGTTGGCACCAGTAGAGTGTGTTGGTTACAAGGCGATACTTATTTAAATTAGGTAAGAGAATATCATGTTACCATTGGTGAATTAAAATTGGAGATAAGGTGTTGTCACCTTGTCCCCTTAATAATCAATCCAAGTAGTGTTTGACTCCATCAATGGCGCCGGAGGGGATGGCTGCCGTTTTATAGGCTCCTAACCAATTGTGCTATTTTGTGTGTTTTTTCGCATTGTTTATAACTTATTTTGTACATAATGTCGATGCTACCGCCTCTTATGACCGAAAATAGCTTCTGGATATCAGAACAGCGAATACTCACTTCGAACTGGACAACGTTCTTTCTTTAAGGGTACCTCCTGTCTGCGTCATGGCCTACTACAGGTCAGAGAACAGCAGCTCAGCTACTTGTGTGTAAGTGAAAGAGTGTTTGAGGGTGGATATTTAATCAAGAATTTTCCTTCAAGTTACACAACACTTGAGATTGTGAGTGGCAATGAGCACTCTGTTTCTGAAACCTAATTGGGACCAGCATTTAACAAACAATAGCACTGTCCCCTATAACCAGTAGTAATTCAATGTGGATAATCATGTTCATCTGCTTTCTAAATATAACCATGATTTGGCAAAGACTATTACCAAGGGGAACATCCCTAATTTATTACTGTTATATACAAAGAACAGCAGTGATAGGATGGTTTTATACAAGACACAACACTGATTACATTTAGTTATAGACTCTCTGATCGGCCAGAACAGGATGAAAACACAGACAACCGCCCATCCCTTTCCATCCCCTGTGACTATGACGTGATATCAACCTAGCTTAGTCCAATCCCCACCTTTCTGACAAATATTGTCCCTCCTATCTCGCTCCCAATAACTTCAAACAAACCCACAGAGTTAAACACACACTGCAGTCAGTCAGAAGAACAATGTTTTTCATTAGTAGTAATGGTAGCGGGAAAGAGAAAGGGACAGACAGAAAGTAGGGGGAGGGATTGTTGATCAATAAGATGTTTACATGATCCCAGGGGCATGAGGTCAGCTTGTCAGGGACACAATGTTCCTCTGTCTGACTGACCATTGCTGCTGAGGATTATGGGACAGATTAAGCCCACTGAAGTGAATCACTCTGGCCTTGACCTCTGTGGTATGATTGGCAACTGGGCCGACGGTGGTCTGACTGACAGACAGCTGATCATATATGGGACACATCTCATCTCTGCGGGTCACCAGGAAGATCATGGGGGCTGTTTACTTGACGTAGACTAAATATACAAAATTTGTGGAATCGGCTATTTCAGCAACACCCGTTGCTGACAGGTGTATAAAATTGAGCACACAGCAATCTCCATAGACAAACATTGACAGTAGAATGGCCTTACTGAAGAGCTCCGTGACTTTAAACGTGGCACCTACATAGGATGTCACCTTTCCAACAAGTCAGTTCGTCAAATGTCTGCCCTGCTAGAGCTGCCCCGATTAACTGTAAGTGCTGTCATTGTGAAGTGGAAACGTCTAGGAGCAACAATGGCTCAGCCGCGAAGTGGTAGGGCACACAAGCTCAAAGAATGGGACCGCCGAGTGCTGAAGCGCATAAAAACCATCTGTCCTCGGTTGCAACACTCACTACCGAGTTCCAAACTGCCTCTAGACGCAACGTCAGCACAAGAACTGCTCGTCGGGAGCTTCATTAAATGGGTTTCCATGGCCGAGCAGCCGCACACAAGCCTAAGATCACCATGCTCAATGCGAAGCGTCGGCTGAAGTGGTGTAAAGCTGTGGAATAGCGTTCTCTGGAGTGATGAATCCCGCTTCACCATCTGGCAGTCCGATGGACGAATCTGGGTTTGGCGGATGCCAGGAGAACGCTACCTGCCCGAATGCATAGTGCAAACTGTAAAGTTTGGTGGAGGAGGAATAATGGTCTGGGGCTGTTTTTCATGGTTCAGGCTAGGCCCCTTAGTTCCAGTGAAGGGAAATGTTAATGCTACAGCAATGACATTCTTCCAACTTTGTGGCAACAGTTTGGAGAAGGCCTTTTCCTGTTTCAGCATGACAATGGCCCGTGTGCAAAGTGAGGTCCATACAGAAATTGTTTGTCGAGATCGGTGTGGAAGAACTGGACTGGCCTGCACAGAGCCCTGACCTCAACCCCATCGAACACCTTTGGGATTAATTGGAACGCCGACTGCGAGCCAGGTCTAATCCAACATCAGTGCTCGACCTCACTAATGCTCTTGTGGTTGAATGGAAGCAAGTCCACGCAGCAATGTTCCAACATCTAGTGGAAAACCTTCCCAGAAGAGTGGAGGCTGTTATAGAAGCAAAGGGTGGACCAACTCCATATCAATGCCCATGGGATGTATGCCAAGCATACTTTTGGTCATGTAGTGTATGTTCCCCTGAAACCTCCCATTGGTAAAACAGACAGCAGGGTCCAAAGGCAGAGGCTAACCAAACATAGAGCAGCAAACCCTACTCAGTACACACAATACACTACAGCAACCTATCATTCTTGTTATACTGTACAGTACACTGTCAATCAGAGAAGTCTCTGTCTGTCAGTCTGCATGCAAAAGTAGTAACCCAAGCCAAGAATAGAACAGAGATAATCTGTTACGAGTTAGATAGATCTTATAATACAGAAAAGAGAACAATGTTTGACCCAGCAACAGGGGATATTATATGACCTAATAATAGAAAAGAACACTGCTTGATTGGGCTAATGAGTTCAACATATATAATAGAATTCTGATAATAACAGGCTAGGGTGACAATCATAATCAATCTGGTATTATTACTGTCAGACAAAAGAGCAGTCAGAGAGAGGACGGAGAGAAAATGAAAATTATCAAAGGGAGAAAGACAGGGAGAATAGAGAGTTAGAGACCATCAGAGTAAGAGAGAGGTAGGGAGAGAAAATGAAAATGATCAAAGGGAGAAAGACAGGGAGAAGAGAGCATTAGAGACCATCAGAGTAAGAGAGAGGTAGGGAGAGAAAAGGAGAAGAGAGAAAAAGACCAGTCGAAGAAAGAAAGTGAGTCCTTTGAGTAAGGTCATCTCCTGGGCTGTTTGATTGTTTCATTGTTCCTGGTGTGTTCCAGTTAGCCATCAGACAGATGGGGGAGGAAGAGGAAGAGGAGGAGGTGTCTCTATTAGATGAGAGAAACATGGTAGTCATGAGAATGTGAATTGTGAGCTTGCTATTGGTCTATTTGAAGTAATTGGTTATGTTTGGGTTAATTGATTGCAGGTGTGATTGTGACCTGCGTCTCCACCTGTTATCTTAAAATGGCTGCATTTCCTGGAGCCAGGGAAAGGGCCTAGATGGTTAGCTAGCTTGGTTGGTGACAAACTATGAGGCCTGGAGAGGGAAGTCAGGAAGCGAAATGGTAGCGAGTACTTAGGACGAAATTGAGAAAAAGTTGATGAAGCAACAGCTGTGCTGGAATGCGAAAAATATGGGTGCTACTTCGAGAACACAAACTCTTGCATCTTTCACAGCAAAGAGCGAGGGAGTCAGGGGGATGACTGGAGGAGCAATGGCGGAAGTATTGTGTGATTCTTTTAGCGTGAGTACAGTTGGTGAGAATGAGTGGACGATGGTGAAGAAGAGTAGAGGGAAAAGGGCTATAGTTGGAAATGAACAGCAGTTTATGGTTAGTGTGATTCAGAAGCAAGTATGTTTTTTGGGGGGACCTGTTTGCAGTCTCGAAGATGGTGAAGGACGAATTGGGTAAAATGGAATCGGTTCGAGTGACCAGGAGCAGTATGATGCTGATTTTGTGTGTGTCAACAGCGCAAAAGGAGAAGGCTCTGTGGCTTAATAAGATGTCAATGTATGATGTGGAAAGCTATGACTTTCAGAGTAGGGCACCGGTTAAAGGTGTCATCTCTGGTGTTTCGCTGGACATAGAGGCTGTGTGGATTAGGGATAATATTCCAGGAGTGGTAGACGCACGTTGATTGAATCGAGTGATAGAAGGAAGGAAGGAGCAACGCCTATCGGTGTTACTGTCGTTCGGTGAAGTGGTTATCCCAACCTATGTCAATCTTGGGTATGTGAGAAATACAGTGAGACCATATGTACAGAAGCCGTTGCAGTGTTACAATTGTGAAAAGTTTGGACACGTGGCAAGCATTTGTCGAAGGAATAAATATGTAGTAGTTGAAGAGTCAGATGAAGCATGTTGTTGTAATTGTGATGGGAATCACGTTCCCGGAGTGCCCTGTACGGATGGAGGTTGCAGAAGCTAGGATCAGGACCATCTAGTGAGTATAGAGGAGATGGTAGTGGATGTCCCACAGTCTGCAGTGAATGCCATGCATGAGAAGAATCCCGACATACTAATAGTGAAGAAGGTGGACTTTTGTGTTCATAGCACAAGTGATAAATTGCACTAGTCATTGTGAAGGCGGCAAATAGATTTCTGGCTCTCCAGGACTTTACAGCCAAAATGTTACAGGGAGTACTGAATGAAGAGGTTCCCCACTCCCAAGTTCCTGAGCCTGTGTAGGGATCTGAATAGTACAGTTTTTGTTTGAAATTCAGGGTAGTGGTGTGAATTTGGTTTGTGTATGATTTGTTCATCCAAAACATTTTTTATTTTTGGGGTATTTTTTACTACCCCGTACAGTAGGAGGTAGCAATACACCTTATGAGTGTAGTCTGCCAATAAACCTCAGAGAAGGGAAAGGACAGGGACAGAACTGCTGCTGTCTCCAAGTCCTTGCAAGGCTGCACCAGCCATAGAACGTGTTCCTCTGCTCAGACGTTGCTGGCGTCTTACAACGCCTAGATAAGTATTTTACGTATCAGATAACCACATCATGTTATAGCAATCTGGTGCCTGACCACAGTCGATGATGTGGCACGCAACCATTGGTTTATGCATGCAATGTCTGAGCAAGGGAGCATGACCATAGTCTGCAAATCTACATTTCCAGTTTGCTGTTGACAATCCTTTTTCACTCCATGTGTATTTGAAAGTGCTAAATGTAAGTATTCTTTCTGAGGACAACTTGTTTGGTGGCTGTGTTGGACTTGGAGACAGCCAGCAAAGGTATTGCTTGTGTTTTAATTTGTATTTGTACAATGACCTTATTTATTGCAAGAGCAGTCTTTGCTTATTTATCTCTACTTGAAGTATTGTGTGTGAAGTTTGCCGTGTCTATTTTGGAGATTAGCTGTGCCTTTTGAGATGCGTTGATTATTTAAGAACAGAACATTGCATGTAAACATTGACTTGAGATTCACTGTAAATTACCTTTGAGATCTTTTCCAAGCCCACCCACTACAGACATGTTGTGCTATTTTTAACCTTAGATCATTGTTATAAAAGTGATATTTCTACAATCCTGTGTGTGTGTATTCCATACTGGTACCCAGTTGGTTTCTATTGACCCTGCTCTATCCTAGAGCCTGTGGTTGTTATAGGAGGATAAAACAGCAGAGTAGAACAGGGAGGTGTGACTCACTGCTCAGTCCCGTGGTGGTCTTGTGATCTCTACTCCCACTAGTCACACACACACACAGACACAGAGAGAGAGAGACTTCTACCGGTGCAGAAACACAACGTGGTGTGGTATACTGCGTGTGTGCGTGCGTCTGTGTGACTGCATCTGTGTATGAAGTGAAATATACCCCATACTCTCATTATCTAACCTTCACTGCACCTGTCCCTACCACACAACCCCCTAATGCCTTGCCTTGAGAGAATCTCAATTGCATATTCCTCTCTCCTCGCCTCCTTCTCAAAACCCATTGGAAGAGAAGGTAGCCTTCTGATCCAGTGGGTTTTGAGAAGGAGAGAGGGCATGAGGAGTATGCAATTGAGATTCTCCACTTGACTTCCTCATACTGTCCTCATTAACCCCCACTTTCACTTCCTGGTTTAAGCGGTGGCTGTCTGAGAACAAACACAACAAGAACAAGCCAAACAAACTCTCAATCAGCCCAGTCAGGAAAACAAGAAGGAAGATAAAGAACATCAGTACAGATAAAACATGGTAGTAAAACCAACATTTTTATTGTAGTCCAATGTTTCATTCTGTAGAACGATGATCTATTCCAATAATTCCTTCAGGTGTTGAAAACAAAATGTTATTACACTAAAGGCCTACCATACTGTACTGTAGCACACCATGAATGACTGAAAGGGTGTGAAATGCATGAAAGAGGTAATGTATAGTGGATCGTAACACAGGCGTGTGCTCTATAACCTAGTTTGGATGGAGGACAGACTAGCTGATCTGTGGAGAAACAGAATGAAAGAATCACCTGCGTCAGCAGCAAGGTGCTGGAATGTCCCCTATAGACAGACGATAGACAGACGAAGAAAGGCAAGGAGGATGAAAATGGATGTGTGGTGTGTGTGACAAAAATATCCTGTCACGTTTGAATATCACAAGTAATTCCAGGAAACCATCACACAACTGTTTGTGTCATTTGGTGATTGTGCCTATTTTACATTTACATACACATTTCAACATTTCACACATTTCTATTTCACAACTGTTTGTGCTTCCTGATCCACAATATTACATTACAGCAGGGGTATTCAACTGGGGGTCTGCATTTCTTTCCCTAAGATAAATAATAGCATTTATTTGTTAATTTTTTTATGAATAAATCAAATCAAATTGTATTTGTCACATGCGCCGAATACAACAGGTGTTGACCTTACAGTGAAATGCTTACTTACAAGCCCTTAACCAACAATGCAGTTAAGAAAAATAAGTGTTAAAGTATTTACTGTAAAAAATAAATAAAATAAAGACGAAAAATAACAAATAATTAACGAGCAACAATAAAATAACAGTAGCAAGGCTACAGTGGGGCAAAAAAGTATTTAGTCAGCCACCAATTGTGCAAGTTCTCCCACTTAAAAAGATGAGAGAGGCCTGTAATTTTCATCATAGGTACACTTCAACTATGACAAACAAAATGAGAAAAAAAAATCCAGAAAATCACATTGTAGGATTTTTAATGAATTTATTTGCAAATTATGGTGGAAAAAAAGTATTTGGTCAATAACAAAAGTTTATCTCAATACTTTGTTATATACCCTTTGTTGGCAATTACAGAGGTCAAACTTTTTCTGAAAGTCTTCACAAGGTTTTCACACACTGTTGCTGGTATTTTGGCCCATTCCTCCATGCAGATCTCCTCTAGAGCAGTGATGTTTTGGGGCTGTTGCTGGGAAACACGGACTTTCAACTCCCTCCAAAGATTTTCTATGGGGTTGAGATCTGGAGACTGGCTAGGCCACTCCAGGACCTTGAAATACTTCTTACGAAGCCACTCCTTCGTTGCCCGGGCGGTGTGTTTGGGATCATTGTCATGCTGAAAGACCCAGCCACGTTTCATCTTCAATGCCCTTGCTGATGGAAGGAGGTTTTCACTCAAAATCTCATGATACATGGCCCCATTCATTCTTTCCTTTACATGGATCAGTCGTCCATGGTCCCTTTGCAGAAAAACAGCCCCAAAGCATGATGTTTCCACCCCCATGCTTCACAGTAGGTATGGTGTTCTTTGGATGCAACTCAGCATTCTTTGTCCTCCAAACACGACGAGTTGAGTTTTTACCAAAAAAGTTATATTTTGGTTTCATCTGACCATATGACATTCTCCCAATCTTCTTCTGGATCATCCAAATGCTCTCTAGCAAACTTCAGACGGGCCTGGACATGTACTGGCTTAAGCAGGGGGACACGTCTGGCACTGCAGGATTTGAGTCCCTGGTGGCGTAGTGTGTTACTGATGGTAGGCTTTGTTACTTTGGTCCCAGCTCTCTGCAGGTCATTCACTAGGTCCCCCTGTGTGGTTCTGGGATTTTTGCTCACCGTTGTTGTGATCATTTTGACCCCACGGGGTGAGATCTTGCGTGGAGCCCCAGATCGAGGGAGATTATCAGTGGTCTTGTATGTCTTCCATTTCCTAATAATTGCTACCACAGTTGATTTCTTCAAACCAAGCTGCTTACCTATTGCAGATTCAGTCTTCCCAGCCTGGTGCAGGTCTACAATTTTGTTTCTGGTGTCCTTTGACAGCTCTTTGGTCTTGGCCATAGTGAAGTTTGGAGTGTGACTGTTTGAGGTTGTGGACAGGTGTCTTTTATGCTGATAACAAGTTCAAACAGGTGCCATTAATACAGGTAACGAGTGGAGGACAGAGGAGCCTCTTAAAGAAGAAGATACAGGTCTGTGAGAGCCAGAAATCTTGCTTGTTTGTAGGTGACCAAATACTTATTTTCCACCATAATTTGCAAATAAATTCATTAAAAATCCTACAATGTGATTTTCTGGAATTTTTTTTCTCATTTTGTCTGTCATAGTTGAAGTGTACCTATGATAAATTACAGGCCTTTCATCTTTTTAAGTGGGAGAACTTGCACAATTTGTGGCTGACTAAATACTTTTTTGCCCCACTGTATATACACGGGGTACCAGTACAGAGTCAATATGCAGGGGCACAGGTTAGTCGAGGTAATATGTACATTTAGGAAGAGGTAAAGTGACTATGCATGGATAATAGCAGCTGTGTAAAAATGCGGGTGTGGGGGCGAGACAATGAAAATAGTCTGGGTAGCCATTTGATTAGCAACAACAGAATAAAGACATTTTTAATAACATACCTAGAGGAGAATTTCTAATGATGTCAACTTTATAATGACTAATATTAAGCAAATTACACTCTTTGGAGCCAATTACACTCTTCAACCTATTCTATAATTATAAAAACATATATTTATAATAATAAATTATAATAATTATATATATTTTTTATTCAGATTTTTCAGAGGGTGCTGCAGTACCCTTACTTCGCGCAACTATGCAGACAGGGGCAATATTGCCAATATCAGTAATATAACGGTTAGCCCAAAATCATATACACATAATTCATTAAGTATTTCAAACACTGAACCTGAATCTGCCAGAAGGTCTATGCACTGATAAGAATATGTTAGATGTACTGCTGTAATTATGAGGATGTGCTGTGTCCTGTTGGTGACTTTGATGACATTATGCGAGGCTCTCAGACAAGCAAACCCACAGCTGAATGTTGCCAGACAAAACAAGTTTGCCTAAGTACAATAGAATGAACAGAAAAGTAAAATTTTTGTCCCATGATGGGCTCTTCACTGAAATAGTGATTCACTTGTATTTCTTTGCAGGAAGTCATCCATTTATTATTTAACGCCAATGACGTGTCCATGTTTTTATGTCTCTATATAATAATAATATCCATCAAAGACATCACATTTTTCATTGAGACAGTGAGATTTCATTGAGATTATGAAAAAATTGACCTACACTGTACTGTAGGCTACTCTATGTAAACTGGAAACCACATATCCTGAGGCTGCATTTATTGTAGCTGGGGATTTTAACAAGGCTAATCTGAAAACAAGGCTCCCTAAATTTTATCAGCATATCGAATGCGCGACCCGGGCTGACAAAACCCTGGATCATTGTTATTCTAACTTCCGCGACGCATATAAAGCCCTCCCCCGCCCTCCTTTCGGAAAATCAACTCCATTATGCTGCTCCCAGCCTATAGACAGAAACTAAAACAGGAAGCGCCCGTGCTCAGGTCTGTTCAACGCTGGTCCGAACAATCGGATTCCACGCTTCAAGATTGCTTCGATCATGTGGACTGGGATATGTTCTGCATAGCGTCAGACAATAACATTGATGAATACGCTGATTCGGTGAGCGAGTTTATTAGCAAGTGCATCGGTGATGTTGTACCGACAGCGTCTATTAAAACATTCCCCAACCAGAAACCGTGAATTGATGGCAGCATTCGCACAAAACTGAAACCACTGATTTTAATCAGGGCAAGGTGACCGGAAACATGACCGAATACAAACAGTGTAGCTATTCCCTCCACAAGGCAATCAAACAATCTTAGCGTCAGTATAGAGACAAAGTAGAGCCGCAATTCAACGGCTCAGACAGGAGAGGTATGTGGCAGGGTCTACAGTCAATCACGGACTACAAAAGGAAAATCAGCCCCGTCGCGGACCACAATGTCTTGCTCCCAGACAAACTAAACAACTTCTTTGCTCGCTTTGAGGACAACACAGTGCTGACACGGCCCGCTACCAAAACCTGCGGGCTCTCCTTCACTGCAGCCAACGTGAGTAAAACATTTAAAAGGGTTAACCCTCGCAAGGCTGCCGGCCCAGACGGCATCCCCAGCTGCGTCCTCAGAGCATGCGCAGACCAGCTGACTGGTGTGTTTACGGACATATTCAATCAATCCTTATCCCAGTTTGCTGTTCCCACATGCTTCAAGAGGGCCACCATTATTCCTGTTCCAAAGAAAGTGAAGGTAACTGAGCTAAATGACTATCGTCCCGTAGCACTCACTTCCGTCATCATGAAGTGCTTTGAGAGACTAGTCAAGGACCATATCACCTCCACCCTACCTGACACCCTAGACCCACTCCAATTTGCTTACCGCCCCAATAGGTCCACAGACGACGCAATCGCAATTACACTGCACACTGCCCTAACCCATCTGGACAAGAGGAATATCTATGTAAGAATGCTGTTCATCGACTACAGCTCAGCATTTAACACCATAGTACCCTCCAAACTCGTCATTAAGCTTGAGACCCTGGGTCTCGACCCCGCCCTGTGCAACTGGGTCCTGGACTTCCTGACGGGCCGCACCCAGGTGGTGAGGGTAACAACATCTCCACCCCGCTGATCCTCAACACTGGGGCCCCACAAGGGTGCGTTCTCAGCCCTCTCCTGTACTCCCTGTTCACTCATGACTGCATGGCCATGCACGCCTCCAACTCAATCATCAAGTTTGCAGATGACACTACAGTGGTAGGCTTGGTTACCAACAACGACGAGACGGCCTACAGGGAGGTGAAGGCCCTCGGAGTGTGGTGTCAGGAAAATAACCTCACACTCAATGTCAACCAAACAAAGGAGATGATTGTGGACTAGAGGAAAAGGAGTACCAAGCACACCCAAATTCTCATAGACGGGGCTGTAGTAGAGCAGATTGAGAGCTTCAAGTTCCTTGGTGTCCACATCACCAACAAACTAGAATGGTCAAAACACACCAAGACAGTCGTGAAAAACCTCAACAAAACCTATTCCCCCCCAGGAGACTGAAAATATTTGGCATGGGTCCTCAGATCCTCAAAAGGTTCCACAGCTGCAACATCGAGAGCATCCTGACTGGTTGCATCACTGCCTGGTACGGCAATTGCTCAGCCTCCGCCTGCAAGGCACTACAGAGGGTAGTGCGTATGGCCCAATACATCACTTGGGCTAAGCTTCCTGCCATCCAGGATCTCTACACCAGATGTTGTCAGAGGAAGGCCCTAAAATTGTCAAAGACCCCAGCCACCCTAGTCATAGACTGTTCTCTCTGCTACCGCATGGCAAGCGGTACCGGAGCGCCAAGTCTAGGACCAAAAGGCTTCTCAACAGCTTTTACCCCCAAGCCATAAGACTCCTGAACAGGTAATCAAATGACTACCTGGACTATTTGTATTGTGTCCCGCCAACCCCCTATTTTACGTTGCTACTACTCTCTGTGATCTATGTGTAGTCACTTTAACTATACCTACAGTTGAAGTCGGAAGTTTATATACAATTTAGCCAAATACATTTAAACTCAGTTTTTCACAATTCCTGACATTTAATCTGAGTAAAAATTCCCTGTTTTAGGTCAGTTAGGATCACCACTTTATTTTAAGAATGTGAAATATCAGAATAATAGTAGAGAGAATGATTTATTTCAGCTTTTATTTCTTTCATCACATTCCCAGTGGGTCAGAAGTTTACATACACTCAATTAGTATTTGGTAGCATTGCCTTTACATTTTGGGTAGCCTTCCACAAGCTTCCCTGTCACGTTCGTCAGATGAATCGGACCAAGGCGCAGCGTGGTATGTGTACATTCTTCAATATATTAAGAATGAACACTGAACAAACTAACCAAAATAACAAAACGACACGTGAAGCTATACAAAAGAGTGCTGACAGTCAACTACACATAGACAAGAACCCACAAACACCAAAGGGAAACCTAAATATGATCCCCAATCAGAGACAACGATAAACAGCTGCCTCTGATTGGGAACCATATCAGGCCACCATAAACATACAAATACCTAGACCTACAAAACCCTAGACATTACAAAACCCCTAGACAATACAAAACCCCTAGACAATACAAAAACTAGCGTATCCACCCTAGTCACACCCTGACCTAACCAAAATATAAAGACCCCGGAGACCCCGGACTGGGGACCGTCGCTGGAGGCCCAGGACTGGGGATCTTCGCTGGAGGTTCCGGACTGTGAAACGTCGCCGGAAGCTCCGGACTGGGTACTGTCGCCGGAAGCTCCGGACTGGGTACTGTCGCCGGAAGCTCCGGACTGGGAACTGTCGCCGGAAGCTCTGGACTGTGGAAGCGCACTGGAAGCCTGATGCGTGGTGCCGGAACTGGTGGTACCGGGCTGAGGACATGCACCTCAGGACGAGTGGGGGGAAGAGGCACAGGCCGTACTGGACTGTGGAAGCGCACTGGAGGCCTGATGCGTGGTGCCGGCATTGGTGGTACCGGGCTGGGGACACGCACCTCAGGGCGAGTGCGGAGAAGAGGCACAGGACGTACTAGACTGTGGAGGCGCACTGGAGATCTGGAGCGTAGAGATGGCACAATGCGTCCTGGCTGGATGCTCACTTGAGCAGACGCACCGGAGACACAGTACGCAGAGCCGACGCAGGATATCCTGGTCCAAGGAGGTGTACTGGAGACCAGGAATGCTGAACCGACACCATCCGTCCTGGCTGGATGCCCATTCTAGCCCGGCAAATGCGAGGAGCTGGAATAGAGCGCACCGAGCAATGAATGCGAACTGGAGACACCGTGCACATCTCTGCATAACACCAGTTACGCTCCCCACTGTAAGCACGAGGAGTTGGATCAGGTCTCCACGGTAAGCACGAGGAGTTGGCTCAGGTCTCCAACCTGACTCAGCCAATCTCTTCGTGTGCCCTCTCCCCCAATTATTTTTAACTGGGGCTGCCTCTCGGGCTTCCGTGCTAACCGTGTCCCCTCATATCTTCGCCGTTCCTCCTGCGCTATCTCCACCTGCTTCCATGGTAGGCGATCCTCTCCTGACAATATTTCCTCCCACGTACAGGATCCTTTACCGTCCAAAATCTCTTCCCAAGTCCATGATGTCTGCTCCTTCTGAACATGCTGCTTGGTCCTTTTATGGTGGGTTCTTCTGTCATGTTCGTCGTATGAATCGGACCAAGGCGCAGCGTGGTATGTGTTCATTCTTTAATAAATTAGAATGTACGCATACCACGCTGCGCCTTGGTCCGATTCTTACGACGAACGTGACATTCCCACAATAAGTTGGGTGAATTTTGGCCCATTCCTCCTGACAGAGAGGATGTAACTGAGACAGGTTTGTAGGCCTCCTTGCTCGCACATGCTTTTCAGTTCTGCTAACAAATTGTCTATAGGATTGAGGTCAGGGCTTTGTGATGGCCACTCCAATACCTTGACTTTGTTGTCCTTAAGCCATTTTGCCACAACTTTGGAAGTATGCTTGGGGTCATTGTCCATTTGGAAGACCCATTTGCGACCAAGCTTTAGCTTCCTGACTGATGTCTTGAGATGTTGCTTCAATATATCCACATAATTTTCTATCCTCGTGATGCCATCTATTTTGTGAAGTGCACCAGTTCCTCCTGCAGCAAAGCACCCCACAACATGATGCTGCCACCCTTGTGCTTCACGTTTGGCATGGTGATCTTCGGCTTGCAAACTCCCCCTTATCCCTCCAAAAATAACAATGGTCATTATGGCCAAACAGTTCTATTTTTGTTTCATCAGACCAGAGGATATTTCACCAAAAAGTACGATCTTTGTCCCCATGTGCAGTTGCAAACCGTAGTCTGGCTTTTTTATGGAAGTTTTGGAGCAGTGGCTTCTTCCTTGCTGAGCGGCCTTTCAGGTTGTCGATATAGGACTTGTTTTACTCTGGGTATAGATAGTTTTGTACCTGTTTCCTCCAGCATCTTCACAAGGTTCTTTGCTGCTGTTCTGGGATTGATTTGTACTTTTGCACCAAAGTACGTTCATCTCTAGGAGACAGAATGCGTGTCCTCCCTGAGTGGTATGACGGCTGCATGGTCCCATGGTGTTTATACTTGTGTGCTATTGTTTGTACAGATGAACGTGGTACCGTCTGGCGTTTGGAAATTGCTCCCAAGGATGAACCAGACTTGTGAAGGTCTACAATTTTTTTACTGAGGTCTTGGCTGATTTCTTTTGATTTTCCCATGATGTCAAGCAAAGACGCACTGAGTTTGAAGGTAGGCCTTGAAATACATCCACAGGTACACCTCCAAAAGTCTCAAATGATGTCAATTAGCCTATCAGAAGCTTCTAAAGCCATGACATCATTATCTGGAATTTTCCAAAGACACAGTCAACTTAGTGTATGTAAACTTCTGACCCACTGGAATTGTGATACAGTGATTTATAAGTGAAATAATCTGTCTGTAAACAATTGTTGGAAAAATGACTTGTGTCATGCACAAAGTATATGTCCTAACCGACTTGTCAAAACTATAGTTTGTTAACAAGACATTTGTGGAGTGGTTGATAAACGAGTTTTAATGACTCCAACCTAAGTGTATGTAAACTGCCGACTTCAACTGTACATGTACATATTACCTCAATTAGCTCGGCTAACCGGTCCCCCCGCACATGACTCTGTACCAGTACCACCTGTATATAGCCTCGCTACTGTTATTTTCACTGTTTTACAGGTTTTTTTTGGGGGGGGGGGTTTCTTTACTTACATATTGTTTACCTAATACCTTAATACCTATTCTTTTCCTTACATTGCACTGTTGGTTAGTGCTTGTAAGTAAGCATTTAACTGTAAGGTCTACACCTGTTGTATTCGGCGCACGTGACAAATTAACTTTGATTTGATTAAGAATAATGGTGGAAAATGAAAGCAGAGTGAGCTGTATGTTGGCTCGAATACAGGAGAAATTATGAATCTGTTAAAGATGATTTTGTGATGGAGTGACATTTTTGGAAAAAGTGGATAGTTGTCTTTTGGCTGATCCATGTGTGGTTTCAGGGTGGGTGAAAACAGAGTTGGGTGCTGTGGAATCGGTGAAGGTAACCAGAAATGGTCTTGTGATAATTGTTTGTGTTTCTGCTGGTCAGAGGGAGCAGGCGCTCCACGTCAAGCGAATGGGAACAAGTGATGTAAATTGTTTTGATCTCAAGAAAAGGGCACCATTGAAAGGAGTGATTACTGGGGTAGCGGTGAATGTGAAAGTTGAACAACTGAAGGGTATTTGTGATGCTCGTCGTTTGGTGCGATGCAGACAGGGTGGCGTGAATGGTGAAACAGAAAAGTCGTTGTCTGTTATTGAGTTTTTTGCCGAATACATTACGTTGTTACAGGTGTCAAGCTTATGGGTATGTGGCAGCTCTGTGTAGGAGGGAGGTTCCTAGGTGTGAGAAGTGTGCAGAAGGGCATGAGACAAAGGAATGTGTAGCATTGGGGAAAGAAGCTGTATGTGTTAATTGTAGTGGTGCCCATGTGGCTGGGGATCAGAAATGTCCGGTGCGAGAGAAGCAGGTTGAGGTTTCCAGGGTTAGAGTAGTGCAGAAGGTGTTGTGTTCTGAGGTTGTGAAGAAAGTAGAGGAAGATGGGTCAAGGTGGAGGGATCCTGAGAGGAGTGGTGTGAGTAGTAGATCTGTACCAGTACAGAGGAATAGGCAGGCCAACAAGTGATATGTTTCAGTAAGATTTGATTTTTTTGTTGTTGCATTTATAGCCATGGTTATCAACTGTACTGTAGGGATGGAATGTAAGTCGCAGAAAATTGAGGTTGTGGTGGCAGCTGCAGAGAAGTATTTAGGTGTACGAGACTTGACGTCAGAAGAGTTACAGAGTGTGTTGAGTGATGGTGTCCTATCGTTTCAGGCTGTAGGCCTGAGGTAGGACTTGATAGATTTAAATAGTGGAGTATGGCGGTGGGTGTTTAATGAGTGTAAGGTTAGATGTTAGGGTATTTGTTGATTTATTTTGTATTATTATTTTTTAAGCAAAGTATAAGGGAGTTATACTCCAGTCTAGTACGTGGCGGTAATGAAACATTTATTGGATGCCGTTAACCATTGAAAAAAAGGTTAGTTCCGGTCTACTTAACTGGGTGTGACACCAATGCAATAGTAGCTGGGTCTGGTATTATTTAGTTCATTGAACCAGGGAAAAAAACGATTGTGTGTCTCGCTTCCTCTTCCGTCTTTGTTGGAGCGCTTGTGTCAATTTTTTTTTATAACTAAACCAAGATAGACAACTGCTTGTCGTTTCTAATAGGAACAAATGAGTCATAGTGGGCAGAACAAGCAAGGATGGGGCAGAGCCAAGCACGCATTACCGATATCCATTTGCGCGTTCTAGCATATAGCGGCATATTTCCCGTTAGGGAACGCCTACTCTGAAGTGCGCGTGTGCAATAACTCAATTAGCTTTTGCACTCCTAAACAGCGCGATTTCTACTCTTGCAAGGGGTAATGTCTAGAAAATTTAGCCCACCCTGTTCATGACCGATTTTGCGAACAGAAAACCGCATTAAGATCAAATGTTTAATCGATGAGAAAATGTGCAGAATGTTAGCCAAAATCCCCCTCGTTACCTCTTCTTCCACTGCGCGCCAGTAGGCTTCCTCTCGCTACCATATTTGGTAGTGAGTGGAAACGCCAACCGGATGCTTCACATTTATACATCCAGTGAAATATCTGTTTCATTGTTCTATCTTGGCTTGTGGAGTGTTGACGTGTCTCTAAAGCGCTTTCTTTCTCAGCTGTAGAGCAATTCGCCGGTAGTCAGAACGAAAACTGGAGAGACCTATTGACACATAAGGACCACACACTCAAAGATCGTAACGCTTGGGAAATCATCATGGGCAGTGAGTATCCCCCAGACTAAAGTAGCTAGCTAAAGTGAAGGACTATTTCACATAATCGGGGAACTTTTGACGAATCCGATGCAGGCTGTCATTTTTCAATGATTGGATCTAAGGCCATTTTCATTGTAGCTAGAGCTAACTGTTAGCTAGCTGGATGACAAGTGGTCTTTGTTTCACGCATATTTTTAACTCCTGTCTTCAACAGCATTGTCTGCAAGAAAATGGCAAGTTTTGTCAGTTGTCAAGAAACGGAAGTTTAAAAGAGCTAGCTAGTTAGCCAGCTAACGCGTTAGCTATCAGTGTCACTTGCTAACTAACGTTAGCTAGCTAGTTTGATAATGTTAGCTGTACAGATGTTAACTACTTTTTATTATGTCCAGTCAGCTAACGTTACATTGATAACTATATCACATCAATCAGTGTTACATGGTAATTGATATCTCGGAGCATGATAACTACTGCATGCTAGTTAACATGTAACGTTAGCTAGTATAGCTAACGTTAGCTATATTGGATGCAGACGGACACATCCAGATTAGTGATGACGACGCTTAGCTAACAGCCGGTGTTTGACACAGGTTTAAATATCTCGTATCATAAGCCGTACTTGTTTACTGAAACACATTCGCTGGTATGCTAAATGTTTTACATTGGATTAACAATTGTGTATAGAAAGATCTGTTTTCATAGTGAATTCGTTTAGTTTATAGCCAAAGATCCAATCCGCTATGCATGTACCGCTATGCCACGTCCCCCTATAAATTGTTAGGTCATTCACTGGCCTTTATGTTTATTATGGCGAGTCTATTGAATAACATCCCTCCTTTTGTCTGTTTTCAGTCAAATTCCTGGAGGTAATAAAGCCGTTCTGTGCAGTATTACCTGAAATCCAGAAACCTGAAAGAAAGGTACAGTATTTACTTTATGAAGACAAGTATGTTTTACTTTCAACTGTATAAACCTCGGTTGTTCCTTCTGTCATTGTTGCTTCCATGTCTCACTGTAATTGCTGTTTTCAACAGATCCAGTTCAGAGAGAAGGTACTATGGACAGCCATCACGCTCTTCATTTTCCTTGTGTGCTGCCAGGTAAATATCTGCTGTATTGTTCACACACTCTCTCTTTTCTAGCATTTTAATTGAGTAGAATAAAAAGTCACACCTGAATCTCTGTCACCTATCCTCCAGATTCCCCTTTTTGGCATCATGTCCTCAGACTCTGCAGACCCCTTCTACTGGATGAGAGTCATTCTGGCCTCCAACAGAGGTGGGTTGTCACTTTTGCAATGTAGATACAACAAGTGAATAAATTAATGTCTCTGTGAATTGATACCACAATCAAGGGACATGGCAATGAATGAGTCAATTAGTTAGTTACTGAGTGTGTGAATTGATAGTGTTGAGTGAATGATGAATTGATCGATAGGAGTGAAATTTTATCTCTGACTTGAGTGGGTAATTGGTATTATTTCTGATTGAATGGCTGAACAACTCTATGGCTCTGCTCTCCTGTTAACGTTCTCTGGGTCTCTCCTGTCCATCCAGGTACCCTGATGGAGCTGGGTATCTCTCCCATAGTCACCTCCGGCCTAATCATGCAGCTCCTGGCCGGGGCTAAGATCATTGAGGTTGGAGACACCCCCAAAGACAGGGCCCTCTTCAACGGAGCACAGAAATGTAGACCACAAGCCCCACTTCTTGTTCCTAGTTTGACCTAATTCTGTCAAGTTTAAGCATTACTGTGAATGAGGCCATATAATTTCTAACCCATTGCTATCTCCTACAGTGTTTGGTATGATCATCACCATTGGTCAGGCCATCGTGTATGTGATGACTGGAATGTACGGAGACCCCTCCGATATGGGCGCTGGGATCTGTCTGCTCATCATCATCCAGGTGAGCCCTCCTCTCCACCCCTCTGTCATATTCTTATCCCCCCTCAGATTCAGGACTTGGTCCAATACTCCTTTCTTGCTACATCTTCAGAGGTTATCACTATTAATCTGTAAGTGATTATATAATTTAAAGCGAGGTTCACATCCTAATTTTTAACCAATCCAACCTTCTCCGATTACTTCAATGAATGTATGAAGAAAATGTCTATTTAAAGGAAGTCAAACAGGGCTCCAGTGTGAGTGGTTTGTCTCGGTCTCTAACCCACCTGTCTACCCCTCCAGCTGTTTGTGGCAGGTCTAATCGTGCTGCTGCTGGATGAGCTGCTGCAGAAGGGCTATGGTCTGGGCTCTGGTATCTCCCTGTTCATTGCCACCAACATCTGTGAGACAATTGTCTGGAAGGCCTTCAGCCCCACCACTGTCAACACTGGCAGAGGTAAGACACCAGAGCAGACAGCTGTGGGAGAAGGACAGCAGGTCTCATGGGCTAAACTGAGGCATTGAAACTGATGTGCCCTGTCTGGGTGTACATTTAGGACAGACTTACTAATTTCCACTATCAGAGATAATACCTGGTTATATGCAAGTGGTAATTTCACATAAGACCAACTATGGCTCCTATAGATCGACTTGGCCTTGAGAAGAACCCCAGGGGTCAAGGTTAGTTTAGGTGGTCTCTAGATGTGAGGCTGATGTTTTAGTCTCTTGTGTTTAGGTACAGAGTTTGAGGGAGCCATCATTGCCCTCTTCCACCTGCTGGCCACGCGAACAGACAAAGTGCGCGCCCTGAGAGAGGCCTTCTACCGCCAGAACCTGCCAAATCTTTTGAACCTCCTCGCCACCGTTTTCGTCTTTGGTGTAGTCATATACTTCCAGGTCAGTAACTGTCTTTCTTCCTTTAAACCTGTTTAAGGAGTTGAAGACATTTGTTATTGTCAGAAAACAACACAATGCATAAAAAAATGTGTTTACCTTTTTATTAATGACCATTTAGACACTATATATTTATGATATGGGTATGTTCTACTCTCTCTTCCTCCCGTCTCTCTACAGGGCTTCAGGGTGGACCTGCCCATCAAGTCTGCCCGTTACCGTGGCCAGTACAACACTTATCCCATCAAGCTCTTCTACACCTCCAACATTCCCATCATCCTCCAGTCTGCCCTCGTGTCCAACCTGTACGTCATCTCTCAGATGCTTTCCACTCGCTTCAGTGGCAACTTCCTGGTTAACCTGCTGGGCACCTGGTCTGTAAGTACACACCATTTTAAACCATTTCTCTGAACTACCATGTCCGAACTCTAAACTCAAGGTTTGTCACATTAACATCCGCACAGTACCCTGAACTTAAGTCACTGTTACTAGCCCGCTACAATCCTGTATTCATCCCTGCACCTTAGAGACTGCTGCCCTATGTACATAGTCATTGAACACTGGTCACTTTAATAATGTTTAAATACTGTTTTACCCACTTCATGTGTGTATACACTGTATTTTATAGTCAAGACTCATCGTATATAACTACTCCTGTACACACCTTTCTATCTATATAATGTCTATACACACCATCATATACATACAGTATATATTTATATTCCGGACACTGACATTGCTCATTCTAATATTTCTTAATTCCTTCTTTTTATTTTGGGGATGTGCGTGTATTGTTAGGTATTACTGCACTGTTGGAGCTAGGAACATACACCTGTGATAACATCTGCAAAATGTGTACACGGCCAATCAAATCTGATTTGAACATATCCAGCAACACAGAATGTATAAGCTGACCAGACTTGTGTGTTTGTAGGACACATCGTCAGGCGGTCCAGCTCGTGCCTACCCAGTGGGTGGGCTCTGTTACTACTTCTCTCCCCCGGAGTCGTTTGGCTCGGTTCTAGACGACCCCATCCACGCTACCATCTACATCTGCTTCATGCTGGGCTCCTGTGCCTTTTTCTCCAAGACCTGGATCGAGGTGTCTGGCTCTTCTGCCAAAGATGTAAGTCCTTCTATCACATGTGCTGTACATTTGTTAGACTATGTAATCATAAATTCATAATTTTGATGTAGGACTCTCCTAAAATGTCTACGGCATTTGAGGATAGCATGTTTCAGAGGACCTGTACATGTGTTATGTAATGTAATCCATGAGTGTGTGTTTGCTCTCCCAGGTGGCTAAGCAGCTAAAGGAGCAGCAGATGGTGATGAGGGGACACAGAGAGACCTCCATGGTTCATGAACTCAACAGGTAAACTATCTTAGTCAAAACTCTAACCTTTTAGCCATAACAATCCATGTCTTAATTTAACAGGGTTTAATATTACACTTTTCCAAACATGCTTTCTTCAGGTAATGATTGGTGCACTACTACTTGAGTTTGCCTTCTGTATCAAGCTGAAATCTTGCCTCTGTGCTTTCCAGGTACATCCCCACAGCGGCGGCCTTTGGTGGTCTCTGTATCGGCGGTCTATCTGTCATGGCGGACTTCCTGGGTGCTATTGGCTCTGGCACGGGTATCCTGCTGGCCGTCACCATCATTTACCAGTACTTTGAGATCTTTGTCAAGGAGCAGAGTGAAATGGGCAGCATGGGAGCCCTGCTCTTCTAGTCAGACACCTGGCTGCAACACCTGTGACGAAGCAACCCTCTTAATGCACATGGACATGCCCCAGATCAGACCAAGTCCTACCAAATGCTTATTATTCACATTATTTTATGTCCATTTACATTTTTTTTGATCTGCACAATGAATCTGTTCTCTCCTGTGTCATTTTCCAGATGCTTTCTGGCATCTCCCCTGACATGGCCTACAGGAGGTTCAGCCCAAACAGAATGGTGTGTGTGTAGTGAAGTGGTGGGACTGACTACATCCTGACATTCACAACACTCTGATAAACCGCTCTGTAACAGTTTGCCTGAGACTGGTTAGCCTCCTCAGGGTCATCTGAAGTGTTTCATATCTATTAAAATGGTCTGATCCACAAGCGTTTATGCGGGGGTGTTGTCCCTTTTCAGACTGCGACAACGGCTCTGTAGTATACAAGCATGTATACTGCACTGGGATGAGGGAAGTCCCTCTTACTGGATTGACTTCATACAACCCAACACAGTATACATAGGAACGCTTTGGATTTCTGCTTAAATTCCATCACCTCAATTACCTGGAGGATATAGGCATGAGTGTAGAGTGTACCTTCACAACTGGGCTCTTTGGTATGTTTTTTTGAATGGCCATCAGATTTTGACCTGATGGCCACTCATTTCACTGATTGAGTAGCAAGGGAAGGTTTGGTCAAGACTCTCTGAATATAACCATGTTTGTCCACCAGACATGTGACTGTTTAAAGCCGCGCTCCAGTAATACTGTAGGATCAGAAAGTGGAGCGTAGGGCTCTTAGAATGTGGTGCAGCTTTGTCAAGTGTTTACTTTTTATGAAAGTGTGCATTGGAAGAGTTATCAAGTGAACCACTCATAGGTCCTCTGAAACTGGGCTGAAGGGAGGTGGTGTACGTTTAGGGAGATGTAATCGTACTTATATGCCACATTCATACCTTTTTGCCCATTTTGTTGGGTGATTTTTTTTATTTTATTGTCTGCATTGAGCATGACTGTATTAAACACTTTCACACCGTGAATTTTGGTTTTCTGTATATACCAAGCATTGAATTCATCTACAGTGTAAAATAACAGGGGGGGTTTTATATGTAAAAATGCTGTTCTGAACAAATGTATTCTGGGAAGAAAAAAAATAATTCTCAATAAAAACTCATTTTGGGGAAAGTTTTTTTTTTCTTTGAGTGAAGACTAGAGATTTTCTTCTCTGTTGAAAGTTTCATAGTTTCTAGCCAATCTGTACCTTTCAGCTCACGTTGTTGGCCTCCCTGGCCTAATGTGCATTTTGTCACGAGTCCTATTTAATAAGCACTGGGGGGGGGAAGGGGCATTCCCTCCCTTTGTCATAATGTCTGTGCTCATGTGGGTGTGGTCACTGACTGGTTAAGACTTCATATGAAAAATACTTCTCATTTAGAAGGCTAACATCACATTACATCTTCTGACAAATTATTTCATATTTAATCTAATCATATAAGTCCACAACATCTAGATGTGAATCTGATCAATGGGAAATATACACACTCAGATGTTATGTTGTTCTGCTGTCCTTAGTTACATCACAAATTAGTAATGAATTTGACATGATTGTTTAAGTACCCATGGACCCTTCCAACTGTTTGGATTACAGAAATATTATTCAACTTTTTGATGTTACGTACTGCAACGTCTCTCTCTGGTAACAAAGGGCTTTAACTTCCATTTCTGAAAGAGTGGGAGAGAGAGTTTTCCTGCAGGTATTTACTACCGCCATAAAACTGTGGAGGGAGAGAGCGAGAGAAGGGGGGAGGATCTGGAGCCTATGATCCTCACCTAAAAGGGCAAGTCATGACAATAGCCATCACTAGCTGGCTTCCAACCGGTTACTCAACCCTGCACCTTAGAGGCTGCTGCCCTATGTACATGGACATGGAATCACTAGTCACTTTAATAATGTTTACGTACTGTTTTATTCATTTCATTTTTACCTTTATTTAACTAGGCAAGTCAGTTAGGAACAAATTATTATTTACAATGACGGCCTACCCCAGCCAAACCCAGACGACGCTGGGCCAATTGTGCACCGCCCTATGGGAATCCCAATCATGGCTGGATGTGATGCAGCTTGGAATAAAACCAGGGACTGTAGTGACACCTCTTGCACTGAGATGCAGTGCCTTAGACTGTTGCGCCACTAGGGAGCCCTAAAATTTCATATGTATATACTGTATTCTACTGTATTTTAGTCACTGGCACTCCGACATTGCCCGTCCCAATATTTATATATTTCTTAATTCCATTCTTTTACTATTAGATGTGTGTATTGTTGTGAATTACAATACAGCAATACCATCTGCTAAATATGTATATGTGACCAAATAAAATTTGATTTGATGCTCTGTTCTCCATATTGGGATGCAGCTACCCCCTTCTCTATCAGTGTGACAGTTCACTACGAATTACATCAGGAACTAAGAGGGGCAGATAAAAGGGGTCCTTCATTCTTATGTCCTGCCGTCAAAGATTTTTATAACTAAGCCAAGATAGACCACAGCCTGTCGTTTCCAATGGAAGCAAATGAATCATAGTGGAGCAAGCAAGGAGGTGGGCAGACAAGAGCAGGCAGAGCCAAGCATGAGCTAACAAGATGCTTTTGGCGCATTCTAGCATATATTTGCATATTTCCGTTAGGGAACGCCTACTCAATGAAGTGCACATCTGCACTAATTCAATTCGCCCTTGCACTCCTAAATAACTGGCAAAGGGTAAAGTCTACAAAACTTAGTCCACTCTGTTAGTAACAGATTCTAGTTTTGGAAACAGAAATGTATTGATATCAAAAGTTTAATCGATGAGAAAAGGAGAAGAATGTCGGCCAAAATCCATCTTGTTCCTCACATTCACGAGGTTGGAGTAATAACATGTTCAACTACATAAGACATTGGCTCGAATCTAGGTTGTGCCTTTAGATTTCGAGAAAATGAACAACTAAGGAAGAATTTTTCACTTCTCTCATTGACTTCTCAAACCCGGCCTGGTCTGCTTGGGTTCCCGGAAGTCTCGCGATCTTGCGCCTCTGGGTTGAGAAACTCTGTGCTGACGTCATCAGATGCACCAATACAAAAACGGTGTACTGTAACCCTTTTCTTAACCTTAACCTAACTCTCCTAACCTGCTGGAAAAATGATCCTAACCTGCTATGAAAAAGTCACTCCAGGTCGTAGCTGTACTCCCTCTAGTCAGAACAATATGAAAGCGCTAGAAACCAGTGGAGGCTGCCGAGGGGAGGACGGCTCATAATAATGGCTGGAACGGAGCAAATGGAATGGCAATTCACCATGTGTTTAATGTATTTCATACCATTCCACTGATTCCGCTCCAGCCATTGCCACGAGCCTGTTCTCCCCAATTAAGTTGCCCACAAACCTTGTGTGTTAGCTACTTAGTTGTGAAACTTATCTCCAGGAAACTCGGAACCACATTGACACCTTGAACAGCAGAGATAGATACCACATCGAAGAAATGTCCTGGTCAAGGAGGAAGGTAGCCTAACGTTTACTTTACGTATAGCCCAAAGCGCAGCAGATGACGATATTGAGTTTATCTTACCGTCCAAATTACTTGTATGCAGCCGGCAAAACAGTCATATCCCCTGTGGACCGGTTGGAAACCTAAAACATTCTCCATTCAGGCTGCAAAGGCTTCGATTTCCTCAACTTTATTTAATGGCAAAAATATACATACTTTCTTTATGAAACACCATTTACACCACCATGCTAGAATATTGTTTTTGACCAAGGACGCATCCACCAAATCCACCTCCATAAAATCACTCAGCCTATCTATAAATATACAATCACTGTAAAAGCATACCCTATATTGTCTACTTAATCTACTTACATGAAATAGTGTATATAGTTAGTGTGTGTAATGTAGAAAAAGTATTGTTGTCCATCAATAATGAGAAACCACCTGGTATTGACAACTTAGATGGAACGCTACTGAGGATGGTAGCGGACTATATTGCCACTCCTATTTTTTATCTATTTTATTTGAGTCTGGAGAAAAATGTTTGTCCTCAGACCTGGAGGGAAGCCAAAGTCATTCCACTATCCAAGAATGGTAAAACACTCTTTACTGGTTTTAACAACCAACCAATCAGCTTGCTGCCAACTCTTAGCAAACTTTGTAAAAAATAGTGTTTGACCAGATAAATATTTCTCTGTAAACAAATTAACAACAGACTTTCAGCATGCTTATAGAGAGGGGAACTCAACATGTACTGCATCGACACAAATGACTGATTATTGGTTCAAATAAATAAGAAGGTTATGGGCGCTGTACTGTTAGATTTCAGTGCAGCCTTTATATTATTGATCATAACCTGTTTTTGAAAAAACTTGTGTTATGGCTTTTCAACCTCTGTCAAATTGTGGATTTAAAGCTATCTATCTAATAGAACACAGAAGGTTTTCTTTAATGGAAGCTTCTCTAATGATAAACATGTCGCATAGCAGCTCTATTGGCCCTCTACTCATTTTTATTTTTACCAATGACCTGCCACTGGCATTAAACAAAGCCTGTGTATCTATGTATGCTAATGATTCATCCCTATACGTGTCAGCAACCACAGCTAGTGAAATCACTGCAACCCTAAACAGAGTTGTAGTCAGTTTTAGAATGGGTGGCTAGTAATAAACTAGTCCTAAACATATCTAAAACTAAGAACATTACATTTGGTACAAAGTTCTAGACCTCAGCTGAATCTGGTAATGAATAATGTGGCTGTTGAGTGAGACTAAATTACTTGGTGTCGCCTTGGATTGTAAACTGTCATGGTCAAAACAGGGCAGCAGCTACTCTTCCTGGGGTCCAAACACACCAAAGCACCCACTTTACATATAAAATAAAAGATAAATCAGTTGAACTATGTTTCTACTGAATGAGCTAAAGATAAAACAGTTCATCACATAACATCCCTACACCACCACATATCCACAACACAAAAGTTTCAATACCACCATACAACAATACCCCAATTTGTGCATATTGATTCAATGGTTGTGAAGATGGGAGTTGTAGCGTTGTAGCGATGAGACAAGATAGTAATTACTAACAATTGGATACCACGAAATTGGGGAGAAAAAGGGGGTAAAAGTATTTTTTTTTAAAGATTTTAAAAAGATTTAAAAAAAAGCAGAGCATCTTTTTATGACGGACAGACCTCTGTCCGTCATAAAAAGATGCTCTGCTTTTTTTTTCTCTTAAAAAAATAATAATTTTACCCCCTTTTTCTCCCCAATTTCGTGGTATCCAATTGTTAGTAATTACTATCTTGTCTCATGGCTACAACTCCCGTACGGGCTCGGGAGAGACGAAGGTCGAAAGCCATGCGTCCTCCGAAACACAACCCAACCAAGCCGTACTGCTTCTTAACACAGCGCGCATCCAACCCGCACTGCGCCCGGCCCACCACGGGAGTCGCTGGTGCGCGATGGGACAAGGATATCCCTACCGGCCAAACCCTCCCTAACCTGGACGACGCTAGGCCAATTGTGCTTCGCCCCACGGACCTCCCGGTCGCGGCCGGCTGCGACAGAGCCTGGGCGCAAACCCAGAATCTCTGGTGGCACAGCTAGCGCTGCGATGCAGTACCCTAGACCACTGCGCCACCCGGGAGGCCCTATGCTCTGCTTTTTTGACACCACACTCCACAAATCAAGTCATGCAGGGTCTAGTTTTATCTTATCTTGATTATTGACCAGTCATATGGTCAGGTGCTGCAAAGAAAGACCTAGAAAAATTACAGCTGGCCCAGAACAGAGTGGTACATCTTTCTCTTCACTGTTATCAGAGGGCTAATATCAATACTATGCATGCCAGTCTCTCTTGGCTAAAAGTAGAGGAGCAACTGACTGCATCACTTCTTGTTTTTATAAGAAACATTCATGTGTTGAAAATGCCAAATTGATTGCATAGTCAATTTACACACAGCACTGACACCCACACTTACCCAACCAGACATGCCACCAGGTGTCTTTTCACAGTCCCCAAATCCAGAACAAATTCAAGAAAACTTAGACTATTATATAGAGCCATGATTGCATGGAACTCCATCTCAGATTGCTCAAGTGAACAGCAAACCTGGTTTAAAAAAAACAAAACAGATAAAGCAACACCTCACCGCACAACGCCTCTCCCCTATTTGACTTAGGTATTTTGTGTGTATGTACTGATATCTAGGCTGTGTAGGGGAGAATATAATATCTATATAATGCTATGTTTTAAATGTATGTAGTTCTGTCCTTGAGCTATTCTTGTCTCTTAATGTTCTGTATTATTTCATGTTTTGTGTGGATCCCAGGAAGAGTAGCTGCTGCGATCACAATAGCTAATGGGGATCCTAATAAAACACCAAATACCAAATGTAACAACATAGTGTGGTCAAAGACTTATTAACTTAGTTGTAGTCACAATCTGGTTACCTATAAGTACAAACATCATTATGTTTTGGGGTTATTACATATTTATTAACTTATTTCCAGATATCTTCTAAACTATCCACAATTTACTATTTCTCAACATCATATGTAGGATCTACTCGGTGCTATCTCAGTAGCTAGCTCAAGCTGACTAATGTCAGCCACACCTCATGCTCTTCACAGACATTGTGCTGTGTTATCTAGTGGGAACCCTTTAGCATGGTAGGCTCTGGTGCCTTCTTGACATGGGCTCAAAATGAAAGAGAAATTCATACCTGCTTCTCTAATTGTGTAGTACCTCGTCTGTTCTCCTTTTAGTTTTATAAACTTTTCGCCATGTACTCTGTGAAGTAGGCTTCGGGAGTTTTGTAACTTTTTCCACCTTGGCTTAGTGCTAGAGCACTAGCTGACTGACATCTGGAATCTATCTATTTAGGATTTCTTTTCCAGGATTTCCCTGACTCTATCGGCCCGTTGAAGCACCGCCTCTCCCTCGCTTTGGTTGCTAACTCAGCCTGCACTCTTTTAAAAGTTTTAACATCAGATGGGCCCCAGCCATCAATCTGTAAGTCTCTGCTCTCTCTTTGTTTATGTTTTAGTTGTGTATCATTAATTGGGTTCTAGCTGGTCTCCAGTAGTTGGGCTCTAGCTTGACAACAATAACCATGGTGGTTGGCTAGGCTGGTTAAGCTAATAGCTAGGTGGCTAAATAGCCAACGTTAGCTTGCTGGCTAGCTTGCTGGCTAAGATAACCGCATAAAGCTAACATTCTTCGATAACTGGTTAGATAGCGTTCTGTTTTTCCAAAACGTTGGTTTATTTTAATGTAGCTGCAAACTAAGTGTTGATATCACTGAATGAGTCAGCCAGTTGCTAACGTAACAGTAGCAGTCTGGTAGGGCTAACATTAGCAAGCTAGTAGGGCTAACGTTAGGAGGCTGGCAATCTTGCAAGTTGATTTGTACGTTTTCGTGCGAAGACAGATTCTCGGGATGTCTCATGGTCTGACAAATACTGCTGTAGCTCGGCCACCTTCCACTGCAGATGCGGAAGGCTGACATATGCTGATGCAGTGGATTGAGACACAGACCATACAAAAAACATGATATCTATAGCTTAACTGACAGATTTTGATGGGGATTTCTTTATTCTGTTATTTAGATTGAATCACGGGTGGACTCTTAAGGTGTGTTTGTGTGGGGGTAACATGGGCCTTGCCAAAGGTTCTGAGATGCGCATGTGAGTGTGTTTTTCTTTTGTGTAACTGAGTTACATGTTTTAGCTGAGAGGTCAGAGGTCAGTGCTCGTTTGCATCCTAAATGGAACCCTATTCCTTAAGTAGTGTACTACTTTTTATTAAGGCCCATAAGGCTGGCTCTAGTCATAAGTCATGCACTACTTAGGGAATAGGGTGCCTTTTGGGATACATCCCCAGTGTTTGTCGACTGAAGCGTGTGCAACATCATGTTCACTAGAAAATAAATTATTACCACACCACCTTCTCTGGCTCTGCCCTGCTATTGGTGGGGTGAGGAGGGGAAAGAGGCCAGATAGCCAATGGGAGTGGCGAGAGGAGGGTGACCCTTATCTCAACCTTATACAGGTAGCTGTCCCACAGACTACAGACCCTTTACTCTGATAAACAGTGGTCAGCAGTGAGCTACAGAGCTGCGTGCCCATTTTCCTGCGTTCCCAGACATTGTGTGTCTCTCTGGGTTTGTCTCTCCTCTGATCCTGCTTAAATCGCCCATAGTGTGACAGGACACAGTGGACAGGATGTCAAACCTGAAGGAGTTGTGTAGCGGCCTGCCTCTGGACCCCATGCCATCCAATCGGGGCCGGGACCCCAGTGTGCCACATGCACCCGTCAGGATGCCCAACCTCACTCCAGAGGAGGAGAGGGTGAGTCCACAGACGTACTGTCACATCTCTGAATGCAGAACGTGTCAACGAGCATTGACGTCATACTCAGGGATTTATCTGCAGATTTAGTATTGCAATACTGAAGTATTTTTGCTTTTAAGGCCTCTCTGTATATCTATGAGTGAAACCATGATGCTTTTAATGTGGTATGTTAGTAGTAAACTAGACCAAAGATGCATATCTTCACAAGATGATTATACATCTACACTAAGTATACCAAACCCGACCCCCTTTTGCCCTCAGAACAGCCTCAATTTGTCGGGGCATGGACTCTATATGGCCTATTTTGATTCCAATACGTTGCACAGTTGTGTCCTTTGGGTGGTGGACCATTCTTGATACACACGGGAAACTATTGAGAGTGAAAAACCTAGCAGCATTGCAGTTCTTGACACAAACCAGTGCGCCTGGCACCTACTACTATACCCAGTTCAAAGGCACTTAAATCTTTTGTCTTGCCCATTGACACTCTGAATGGCACACAATCACAATTAAATCAAATAAAATAAAATGTTATTGGTCACATACACATGGTTAGCAGATGTTATTGCGAGTGTAACAAAATGCGTATGCTTCTAGATCCGACGGTGCAGCAGTATCTAACAGGTAATATCTAACAATTCCACAACAAAACCTAATATCTAACAAATTCCACAACAAAACATAATACACACAATCTAATAAAGGAATGGGATGAGGATATATAAATATAAAATATGTGGATGAGCAGTGACAGAGCGGCTAAGATGCAATAGATAGTAAATAATAGATAGTGAAGGATGCAGTATACAGTATAAACTGTACATATGAAATGAGTAATGCAAGATATGTAAACATCCTTAAAGTGTCATTATTAAAGTGACTAGTGCTCCATTTATTAAAGTGGCCAATGATATCAAGTCTGTAGGTAGGCAGCCGCCTCTCTGTGCTAGTGGTGGCTGTTTAACAATCTGATAGCCTTGAGATAGCATCTGTTATTCAATCTCTCTGTCCCAACTTTGATCACCTGTACTGACCTCGCCTTCTGGATGGAAGCGGGGTGAACAGGCAGTGGCTTGGGTGGTTATTGTCCTTGATGATATTTTTTGCCTTCCTGTGACATCGGGTGTTGTAGGTGTCCTGGAGGGCAGGTAGTTTACCCCCGATGATCTGTTGTGCAGACCGCACCGCCCTCTGGAGAGGCCTACAGTTGTGTTTAATAGTCACAGTGGGTATAACATCTCCAATACATTTCCTTGTAAACTCGCTCACCGAGTCAGCGTATACGTCAATGTTATTGTCTTAGGCTACCCGGAACATATCCCAGGCCACGTAATCGAAGCAATCTTGAAGCGTGGATTCTGATTGGTCAGACCAGTGTTGGATAGACCTAAGCACGGGCGCTTCCTGTTTTAGTTTATGTCTATAGGAGGGAAGCAACAAGATGGAGTCATGGTCAGATTTGCCAAAAGGAGGGCGGGGGAGGGCCTTGTATGCATCGCGGAAGTTAGAGTAGCAGTGGTCAAGTGTGTTACTCACTCGTGTACTGCAATCGATATGCTGATATAATTTAGGTAGCCTTGTTCTCAGATTAGCTTTGTTAAAATCCCCAGCTACAATAAATGCAGCCTCAGGATATATGGTTTTCAGTTTGCCTTTAGTCCAGTGAAGTTCCTTGATGGCCGTCTTGGTATCCACTTGCGGGGGGATATACACGGCTGTGACGATAACCGAGGAGAGTTCTCTTGGGAGATAATACGGTCGGCATTTGATTGTGGGGAATTCTAGGTCAGGTGAACAAAAGGACTTGAGTTCTTGTATGTTGTTACGATTATATCATGAAACACTCCCGCCCTTCTTCTTACCAGAGAGATGTTTGTTCCTTTCGGCGCAATGCACTGAAAATCCCGTTGGCTGTACGAACTCCGACAGCATGTCCCCAGCTAGCCATGTCTCCGTGAAACAGAGTATGTTACAATCCCGGATATCTCTTTGGAAAGCAACTCTTGCCCTAATTTCATCGACTTTGTTAACCTCTCTTGGGTACGTGAGACGTTAGCGTCCCACCTCTTCAACAGCCAGTGAAACTGCTGGGCGCCAAATTCAAATACAGAAATACTCATAATAAAAATTCAGAAAACAAAACATATTTTATATACGTTTAAAGATTAACTTCTTGTGAATCCAACCACGTCAGATTTTAAAAATGCTTTACGGCGAAAGCATACCTTACGATTATTTGAGAACATAGCCCAGCAGACAAATCATTACAAACAGTAACCAGCCAAGTAGAAGAGTTACACAAGTCAGAAATAGAAATACAATTAATCCCTTACCTTTGATGATCTTCATATGGTTGCACACTGCAGACATTCATTTACTCAATAAATGTTCCTTTTGTTCGATAAAGTCTCTTTATATCCAAAAACCTCAGTTTTGTTCGCACGTTTTCTTCATCCACAGGCTGAAACGCAGTCAAATCAGGCAGACAAAAAATCCAAATTGTATCCGTAAAGTTCATAGAAACATGTCAAACGATGTTTATATTCAATCCTCAGGTTGTTTTTAGCCTAAATAATCGATAATATTTCAACCGGACAATAACGTCGTCAATATAAAAGGTAAACAAGAAAGGCACTCTCTCGGTCGTGCGCATGAAAAACCTCTGTGACACTTTAGGGTCCACTCATTCAGACTGCTCTTACTTCCTAATTTTTCAGAATGTAAGCCTGAAACAATTTCTAAAGACTGTTGACATCTAGTGGAAGGCATAGGAACTGCAATTTGAGTCCTAAGTCAATAGATACTGTAATGGCATTGAATAGAAAACTACAACAACAAAAAAACTACTTCCCGAATTGATTTTTCTCAGGCTTTTGCCTGCCAAATCAGTTCTGTTATACTCACAGACACTATTTTAACAGTTTTGGAAACTTTAGAGTGTTTTCTATCCAAATCTACCAGTTATATGCATATCATATCTTCTGGGCCCGAGAAGCAGGTAGTTTAATTTGGGCATGCTTTTCATCCAAAATTCCGAATGCTGCCCCCTACCCTAGAGAAGTGAACTAAGGACTGGATATTAGAGAGTAATATACTTGGAAGCGGTGGGTGGTGTGCGCGCATCCGAAGATTCACTAGAAGACCGCTCCAGCACCCTCTCCTCCGATGGCATTGTTTTGGGTCGGCCTCTGGAATCAGTTCAAATGCCCTAGGAGGTGCAGACAAAGGTTCTGCTTTGGGAAAGTCGTATTCCTGGTCGTAGTGCTGTTTGTGCTGGTAAGTTGACGTCTCTCTGATATACAATAGTTCTTCCCAGCTGTATGCAATAACAGTTCATGTTTTCTGGGCTAACAATGTAAGAAATAATACATAAAAAAACTAAATACTGCACAGTTTCCTAAGGACTTGAAGCGAAGCTGCCATCTCTATCAGCGCCATCTTACAATCCATGTCACAATTGTCTCAAGGCTTAAAAATCTTTATCTTCTTTAACCTTTCTCCTTCCCTTCATCTACACTGATTGAAGTTGATTTATTAACAAGTGACATCAATAAGGGATCATAGCTTTTACCTGGATTCACCTGGTCAGTCTATGTCATGGAAATAGCAGGTGTTCTTAATGTTTTGTATAAATGTGGGGATATACTAGTGTATATCCCCACATTTTTGTTGTAGTTTGCTTTTTGCCGCTATAAAAAGGTATTTGCTTGTCTTACCTGATCCAGACAGAGGTAGAGTGATTGTGAATGTAATAAAGATAGGAATTGGCAGTTAATGTGTAAAATCATACCCAATGTTTTATTACTCGTTGAGAGTGAATCTTTAAAGCTGAAGGGGTTGAGATTCAAGCTTGTGGAATGTTGTATCCACATACTGTTGGAGAAACTTGAGGACACAGAACACAACAACGCACAGTGCATGTGAATTATTTTATTCAATCTATTGGGATCAATAAAGCACGGTTCACATACTCAGCACAGTGGAATGTTTTGGCTTAAGGGTAGGAGACAGCGTTGGTTCATCCCCTCAGAACCTTCTATCAGCTTCGCTAATGTTTGGGAGCAAAGGGCACTGTCAATGATTAAGAGAGATAAGAGTGAGTGCTTTCATGGATAGAGAGTGGGAGTGAAACACAAATGACCAGAAAGTTAGGGGGAAAAGGATGCAAAAGAAGAAGAGGGCCACCCCATTCTGAACTCTGATCTCACCTCCTCATCTACTCCCCCTCTCTAGCTGGCCCTGAGGAATGTCCTGCGCTACTTTCCCCCCTCCCACCACAACATCCTGGCTGCTGAATTCGCCCAGGAGCTCAGGCAGTATGGACACATCTACATGTACCGCTTCTGCCCCCTCATACATATGAGGTACGTACAGTATAATCACCTAACACCACCTCTCATCTCCCCATCTGTAGTATTCCTCTTTATCTGTTGATGCCGTGATATGGTCTACCACACCCTGATCAGTCCTTGTGTGTGTGTGTGTGTGTGTGTGTGTGTGTGTGTGTGTGTGTGTGTGTGTGTGTGTGTGTGTGTGTGTGTGTGTGTGTGTGTGTGTGTGTGTGTGTGTGTGTGTGTGTGTGTGTGTGTGTGTGTGTGTGTGTGTGTGTGTGTGCATGTACTGCACGGGCGTGCGTGTGTCCTCAGGGCCTACCCTATAGATCAGTACCCCTGTCGTACACGCCAAGCTGCCTCCATCATGCTCATGATCATGAACAACCTGGACCATGCAGTTGCCCAGGTAACCACCACTCTCACATACTGTACACAACAGCTCACTTTATTTAATTTAACTAAAACAATGTATTAATCCACCTAAGTCACGCTATCTATGGCTGCTTTATCATCTTCCCATGCTCTGCTCTCCAGTTTCCCCAGGAGCTGGTTACCTATGGGGGAAATGGACAGGTGTTCAGTAACTGGGCCCAGGTAAGCACAGAACATGCAATTATGATGGCATTATGTAGATATCTGTGTATGGTAATGTGTATGTAATTTTATTTGTACGACGTGGAGACCGAATTTAATTAATCGCTCTATATCTTTGCGTATGTGTGTTTGTGTGTAGTTCCGCCTGGTGATGTACTACCTGAGTGAGATGACAGAGGAGCAGACTCTGGTCATGTACAGTGGTCATCCAGCGGGGCTGTTCCCCAGCCTGCCCTCCTCCCCCCGCGCTATCATTACCAACGGCATGGTAACCACACATCCCTCCCTCAGCCTCTCCTCACTATACTCTTGGAAAAAAAGGGTTCCAAAAGGCTTCTTCAGCTGTCCCCATAGTAGAACCCTTTTTGGTTCCAGGTAAAACCCTCTGTGGAAAGGATTCTACATAGAACCAAAAATGGTTCTACCTTGAACCAAAATGGTTATATCTAGAACCAAAAAGGGTTCTTCAAAGGGTTCTGCTATGGGGACATCCGAAGAACCCTTTTAGATTCTAGATAGCACCTTTTTTCTAAGACTGTGCTCTACAGCATTTCAGTTAGATACTGATTTGGCGTTACCATTTAGGTTTTCCCAGTTTGATCTCCCTCCTTCTCTCTGCCATCATCCTCCCATCCTCTCTCTCGCTCCCTCTCAGGTCATTCCAAACTACTCCTCCAGAGAGCAGTATGAGAAGATGTTTGCTTTGGGTGTATCAATGTAAGTAACAAATATAACCCAGTTCGTTTTTTTTACCCATTCATAGTTTTTTTAACCCCCCAAAGATGTGTTTTTTGTTTGTTTTCCTAGGTATGGTCAGATGACTGCTGGTAGCTACTGCTACATTGGGCCTCAGGGGATTGTCCATGGCACCATGGTAAGTTCTCACAGTCAACAGTAGAGGGCACTATCCCCTTTGAAACTCACATTGAAGTTGTCTTAACATTGTGTCTGTCTCTCTTTCCTCTCCTTCCCGTCTCTCTCTCTCCCTCCTTCTTTAGCTGACAGTGTTGAATGCAGGGCGGAGGTATCTGGGGTCTGATGACCTGAGGGGGCGGGTGTTGGTGACATCGGGGCTGGGGGGAATGAGCGGGGCACAAGCCAAGGCTGCTGTCATCGCTGGCTGTGTGGGGGTCATTGCCGAGGTCAGTGTGTTTACTTTGTTATTGGCCAATAACACCCTCCCTGCTGTTAATCTACCTATGTGATGGTAGCGATGTCTGTTTAGTTTTTGTGTGATGGAGAGAGTTGGGGTGTGTGTTAATGTGATATGTGATTGTGTTTTGCATGGATCCTGTTTAGGTAGATGAGGTGCCCCTGAGGAAGAGACATGAGCAAGGCTGGTTAATGGAGGTAACCAGTGACATAGAACACTGCATCCAACGCATTAGGTAATAGAAGATAAAGACACACACCACACACACACACACACACACACACACACACACACACACACACACACACACACACACACACACACACACACACACACACGTCATGACTTTAGCACCTGTGTGTTTACGTTATGTGATTTATCAGATCGTCCCTCTGATTTTGTATTCTACAGAGAAGCCAAGAGATCCAAGACTCCCCTCAGCTTGGGTTACCATGGCAACGTTGTGGACTTATGGTAAGTATGGGATGTCAACCAAGGGCTGGACTTAAGTAATACCATGTCTATATGGGGCACCTACACCTCAGTCACTATTAGTATAAATACCTTTGGGATCCCTTGTTTCCTTCTCTGCCAGGGAGCGTCTGTTGACGGAGTATGAGAGGACAGGAGAGCTGCTGGTGGACCTGGGCTCAGACCAGACCTCCCTCCACAACCCCTTCAGTGGAGGGTACTACCCAGCTCAGCTCAGCCTCCACCAGGCCAAACAGCTCATGGCCACAGACCCAGCACGCTTCAAAACCATGGTCCATGAGAGGTCAGACCTTGATGCTGTACCTTACCTTTTTTGTAGGCAGTTGGTGTAACGTCTGGAGAGTGATGGTTGTGGAGTCAGACGCAGAGAGCAGAAGGTAGAACGGGAAAAACGCTTTAATGTCCTTTCGTAAAGTAACTAGTCACAAACATGGGTGAAGCCCAAAACACAGGTGCAACAATCGGGTGAAATACATGGCCCAACTTGCCTGACGAGGATTCAGTCTCCTAGCTGATCGGATATACTCCAGGTTACGGTGGTCAGTCCAGATGAGGAAAGGGTGCTTAGCACCCTCAAGCCAGTGTCTCCACACCTTCAGGGCCTTAACCATGGCCAACAGCTCCCTATCCCCCACATCATAATTCCGCTCCGCTGGCCCGAGCTTCTTTGAAAAAAAAGCACAGGGGCGGAGCTTCGGTGGCGTACCCGAGAGCTGTGAGAGCACCGCTCCAACCCTAGCCTCGGATGCGTCCACCTCTACGATGAATGCCAAAGAAGGGTCCGGATGCGCCAACACTGGCGCGTCGGTGAACAGAGCCTTTAAACGACGGAAAGCTCCGTCCGCCTTTGCTGACCACTGCAAACGCACCGGCCCCCCCTTCAGCAGTGAGGTAATAGGAGCCGCTACTTGGCCAAAGCCCCGGATAAACCTCCGGTAGTAATTGGCAAACCCTAAACTCCGCTGCACCTCCTTAACCGTGGTCGGAGTCGGCCAATTACGCACGGCCTTGACGCGGTCACCCTCCATTACCACCCCCGAGGTGGAAATGCGATAACCCAGGAAGGAAACGGCTCATTTGGAAAACTCACATTTCTCCGCCTTCACGTACAGGTCATGCTCCAGCAATCGCCCAAGAACCTTGCGTACCAGAGACACATGCGCGGTGCGTGTAGCGGAGTAAATCAAGATGTCGTCAATATACACCACTACACCCTGTCCGTGCAGGTCTCTGAGAATCTCATCAACAAAGGATTGAAAGATGGCTGGAGCATTCTTTAACCCGTACGGCATGACGAGGTACTCATAATGGCCAGATGTGGTACTAAACGCGGTTTTCCACTCATCTCCCTCCCGAATACGCACCAGATTATACGCGCTCCTGAGGTCCAGTTTCGTGAAGAATCGCGCCCCGTGAAATGATTCCACCGCCGTAGCGATGAGAGGTAGTGGGTAACTGAAACCCACAGTGATAGAATTTAGACCTCGATAATCAATACACGGACGCAAACCACCATCCTTTTTCTTCACGAAAAAGAAACTCGAGGAGACAGGTGACATGGAGGGCCAAATGTACCCCTGTCCCAGGGCTTCCGTGACATATGTCTCCATAGGAAACGTCTCCTCCTGGGACAAAGGATACACGTGACTCCTGGGGAGTGCAGCGTTTACCTGGAGGTTTATCACGCAATCCCCCTGTCGATGAGGTGGTAAAAGGGTCGCCTTCTTTTTACTTAAGGCGATAGCCAAATCGGCATACTCAGCAGGAATGCGCACGGTGGAAACCTGGTCTGGACTCTCCACCGTTGTCGCACCGATGGAAACTCCTAAACACCTGCCTGAACACTCATCAGACCACCCCTGGAGAGCTCCCTGTTTCCACAAAATCCTAGGATTGTGTATAGCCAGCCAGGGAATCCCCAGCACCACCGGAAACGCAGGTGAATCGATAAGGAACAGACTAATCCGCTCCTTATGATTCCCCTGCGTAATCATCTCCAGAGGAATCGTGGCCTCCCTGACCAGCCCTGACCCTAATGGTCGACTATCTAAGGAGTGCACAGGGAAGGGGGGTTCTACCTTAACTAACGGAATCCTCAACCTCTGAGCGAGTCCGCGATCTATAAAACTCCCCGCTGCGCCTGAATCGACTAGCGCCTTATGCTGGAGAGAGGGGAAAAACTTCAGAAAACAAATTAACAAAAACATGTGACCAACAGGAAGCTCTGGGAGAGTGTGGTGCTGACTCACCTGGGGTGACCCCCTCGACTCCCAGATGGACTCCTCCAGCACCGACCGGAAGTGTGCCCTCTCCGGCCACAATGGGTACAGGAGGAGCCTCCTCCTCCGGTCTCCCTAGATGCAGCCCCCCCTAGCTCCATCGGGATGGGAGCGGGAGGGCCAGGAGGTGGAACTGACAGGACCCTTTCAGAACGTCCGCGAGCAGAAGCAGATGGTCTAGCCGGATGGACATGTCGATCAGCTCATCCAAGCTGAGCGTAGTGTCCCGACAAGCCAGCTCCCTGCGGACGTCCTCTCTTAGGCTACACCTGTAATGGTCTATCGGGGCCCTGTCGTTCCACCCCGCTCCAGCGGCTAAGGTCCGGAATTCCAGCGCGAAGTCCTGCGCGCTCCTCATCTCCTGCCGGAGATGGAACAACCTCTCACCCGCCGCTCGGCCCTCCGGAGGATGATCAAACACGGCCCGGAAACGGCGGGTGAACTCCGGGTTGTGGCCCTTCGCTGAGTCGGGCCCGTTCCAGACGGCATTGGCCCCCTCCAGGGCTCTACCCGTCAGGCAGGAGACGAGGACACTCACGCTCTCCTCGTCCGAGGGAGCCGGCCGAACGGTGGCCAGGTAGAGCTCTAGTTGTAACAGGAATCCCTGGCACCCCGCCGCCGCTCCATCGTACTCCCTCGGAGGCGTGATACGCAGAGCGCTGGCACCGGATCCCGCTGGAGGAGATGGTAGAGTTGCTGGTGGGAGGGTAGGTGGGGTAGTAGGGAGACCACTCCTCTCCCAACGATCCATCCTCTCCATCATTTGATCCATCCTATGCTATGGAGGATGGACGTATGATGAAGGACTCTCTCCTCCATCGTGGGGAGAGGGGTGGTCGCTGCTCCTGCTGACTCCATATCGGGGTGCAGGCTTCTGTAACGTCTGAGTGATGGGTGTGGAGTTAGACGCAGAGAGCAGAAGGTAGAACGGGAAAAACGCTTTAATGTCCTTTCGTAAAGTAACTAGTCACAAACATGGGTGAAGCCCAAAACACAGGTGCAACAAACCCAAAACCATAGTTACAAAAATACCGGACAGCGAAAACCCAAAAGAACACAAACACCACATACGTCAAAATAACAACAAGCCCGCACAAACACCAGCGGGCTAAACGAACTTAAATAACACCCATCCCAAAACCCCAACAAAGAACAGGTGAAGACAATTAGACAAAACAAACGAAAAGGAAAAAGGGATCGGTGGCAGCTAGTAGACCGGCGACGACGACCGCCGAGCGCCACCCGAACAGGAAGGGGAGCCACCTTCGGTGGTATTCGTGACAGTTGGTCTAATTCAGGCGTCTGCTCCAATTCTGGTCCTGCAGAGCTACTGGGTGTGCTATCTATGGTTCCATCCCAGTCACACATCAAACAACTGATTCAGAAAATCAACTATTCATCAAGAATTACCATGATTGAGTTGGAGACCCCTGATCTGTTTGTGGTTAAGGTTGAGGGGGTTGTTCTCTAACTTGTGGTGGTCTTCCCATCCTCTCCCCCAGCCTTTGTAGACAGGTAGCTGCCATCAACAAGCTGTCTGAGGCAGGGATGTTCTTCTGGGACTATGGCAACGCCTTCCTCCTGGAGGCCCAGAGAGCAGGTGAGTCCTACAGTTAAACCACCACCACCACCATACTGATTCACTGACACAGGGTCGGATATTATATCACCCCCCTAATGGTTAATATTAGCATTGGGAGTAAGGTAATGTGATCCAAGATCTGTGGTTAATGCTAAGGGGTAACTTTAAGGTCCCGATACACATGCTGAAGAATAGACTGAACACAGCATCTCTAGTGATGTCCACAATCCTCTCCAGTTTGATAACATCTAGGTTTGTGTTCATTTCTTTCTTTCTTCAGGAGCGGAGGTAGAGAAGGAGGGAGGCGGAGCGACAGAGTTCCGCTATCCATCCTACGTCCAACACATCATGGGGTGAGTGACAGGGTGAGTTTTCTGGTCAGGTCACATGATCAGGTCAAACTCTTGGCCCTAACCCTTGACCACTCTGCAGTGACATCTTCTCCCTGGGCTTCGGACCATTCCGCTGGGTCTGCACCTCCGGTGACCCCCGTGACCTGACACTGACTGATGACATCGCCGCCACTGTCCTGGAGGAGATCAGCGCCAATGTGACTGAGCGTGTGCGACAGCAGTACAACGACAACATCCGCTGGATCCGTGAGGCCGGAAAACACAGCATGGTATTAATTAATAGGACACATATAAGACACAATGTTAATCATTAATATCCTGATACTAGATAAATAAGAAATGTATTATACAACTGCCAATGCCATTTCTGAATGTTCTCTGTGTGTAGGTGGTGGGCTCCCAAGCCAGAATCCTCTACTCAGACCAGAAAGGCCGTGTGTGTATTGCCTTGGCCATCAATCAAGCTATTGCTGATAGGAGAGTTTCGGCAAGTCTTACTTACCCATCTCTATGTTATGGTTGTTTATATGTTCATATAAATTTAAATGTTTTGGTTGGTGTCCAGTCAGTGGGTAGGTAAATCTATGGTGATAGAGAGTGTGTGTGTGTGTGTGTGTGTGTGTGTGTGTGTGTGTGTGTGTGTGTGTGTGTGTGTGTGTGTGTGTGTGTGTGTGTGTGTGTGTGTGTGTGTGTGTGTGTGTGTGTGTGTGTGTGTGTGTGTGTGTGTGTCTGAGAGAGACAGTGGGAGAGTGTGTGTGTTCACCACTTAGCCTACCTTCTCCTCCAGGTCCCGGAGACCAGCAGTAAGCTAGCAGTAGGCAAACAGACACAGTGACACTGTGTGTGTTTTCTGTCCAGGCTCCTGTGGTCATCAGTAGAGACCACCATGACGTCAGTGGAACAGACAGTCCCTTCAGAGAGACCTCCAATGTGTACGACGGCTCTGCCTTCTGTGCAGGTACACTAGAGCGCACATCATTTAGATAGACATTATTTTGTCATGATCATCATTATATTAGTCAGTGTGTTAGTCTAGATGGCTAGAAATCATCCACTTTGACTGAACTCGGGTATGTGTAAGTGTGAAAGTGTGACTTTGTCACTGTGTCCCTGTCTTGCCCCCTGACAGACATGGCGGTCCAGAACTTTGTAGGCGATGCATTCAGAGGAGCCACCTGGGTGTCCCTGCACAACGGTGGAGGGGTCGGCTGGTAAGATCTGAGTTTCACCTTTCAAACTGGGGATAGGAAGGAAGAAAGAAGGATAGGATAGCACACAAAAATCTATGAGACCAAAATCTATATATATTTTATATATATATACTTTATTTAACCAGGTAAGCTAGTTGAGAACAAGTTCTCATTTACAACTGCGACCTGGCCAAGATAAAGCAAAGCAGTGCGACAGAAACAACAACACAGAGTTACATGGAATAAACAAGAGTACAGTCAATAACACAATAGAAAGAAAATAAAGTCTATATATAGAGTGTGCAAATGGCATGAGGAGGTATGGCAATAAATAGGTCATAGTAGCAAAGTAATTACAATTTAGCAGATTAACATTGGAGTGATAGATAAGCAGATGATGATGAGCAGATGATGGTGTGTAAGTAGTGATATTGGTGTGCAAAAGAGCAGCAAAGTAAATAAAAACAATATGGGGATGAGGTAGGTAGATTGGGTGGGCTATTTACAGATGGACTATGTACAGCTGCAGCGATCGGTTAGCTGCTCAGATAGCTGATGTTTAAAGTTAGTGAGGGAAATGTAAGTCTCCAGCTTCAGCGATTTTTGCAATTCGTTCCAGTCACTGGCAGCAGAGAACTGGAAGGAAAGGCGGCCAAATGAGGTGTTAGCTTTGGGGATGACCAGTGAGATATACCTGCTGGAGCGCGTGCTACAGGTGGGTGTTGTTATCGAGCTGAGATAAGGCGGAGCTTTACCTAGGATAGACTTGTAGATGACCTGGAGCCAGTGGGTCTGGTGACGAATATGTAGCGAGGGCCAGCCGACTAGAGCATACAGGTCGCAGTGGTGGGTGGTATAAGGTGCTTTGGTAACAAAACGGATGGCACTGTGATAGACTGCATCCAATTTGCTGAGTAAAGTATTGGAAGCTATTTTGTAGATGACATTGCCGAAGTCGAGGATCGGTAGGATAGTCAGTTTTACTAGGGTAAGTTTGGCGGCGTGAGTGAAGGAGGCTTTGTTGCGAAATAGAAAGCCGATTCTAGATTTGATTTTGGATTGGAGATGTTTGATATGAGTCTGGAAGGAGAGTTTACAGTCTAGCCAGACACCTAGGTATTTGTAGTTGTCCACGTATTCTAGGTCAGAACCGTCCAGAGTAGTGATGCTAGTCGGGCGGGCGGGTGCGGGCAGCGAACGGTTGAAAAGCATGCATTTGGTTTTGCTAGCGTTTAAGAGCAGTTGGAGGCCATAGAAGGAGTGTTGTATGGTATTGAAGCTCGTTTGGAGGTTAGTTAACACAGTGTCCAAAGAAGGGCCAGATGTATACAGAATGGTGTCGTCTGCGTAGAGGTGGATCAGGGAATCACCCGCAGCAAGAGCGACATTGTTGATATATACAGAGAAAAGAGTCGGCCCGAGAATTAAACCCTGTAGAGACTGCCAGAGGTCCGGACAACAGGCCCTCCGATTTTACACACTGAACTCTATCTGCGAAGTAGTTGGTGAACCAGGCGAGGCAGTCATTTGAGAAACCAAGGCTATTGAGTCTGCCAATAAGAATACGGTGATTGACAGAGTCGAAAGCCTTGGCCAGGTCAATGAAGATGTCTGCACAGTACTGTCTTTTATCAATGGCGGTTATGATATCGTTTAGTACCTTGAGCGTGGCTGAGGTGCACCCGTGACCAGCTCGGAAACCGGATTGCACAGCGGAGAAGGTACGGTGGGATTCGAAATGGTCAGTGATCTGTTTATTAACTTCGCTTTCAAAGACTTTAGAAAGGCAGTGCAGGATGGATATAGGTCTGTAACAGTTTGGGTCTAGAATGTCACCCCCTTTGAAGAGAGCGATGACCGCGGCAGCTTTCCAATCTTTAGGGATCTCGGACGAAATGAAAGAGAGGTTGAACAGACTGGTAATAGGGGTTGCAACAATGGCGGCGGATCATTTTAGAAAGAGAGGGTCCAGATTGTCTAGCCCAGCTGATTTGTACGGGTCCAAGTTTTGCAGCTCTTTCAGAACATCTGCGATCTGTATTTGGGTGAAGGAGAAGCTGGGGAGGCTCGGGCAAATAGCTGCGAGGGGTGCGGAGCTCTTGGCCGGGGTTGGGGTAGCCAGGAGGAAAGCACGGCCAGCCGTAGAGAAATGCTTATTGAAATTTTCGATTATCATGGATTTGTCGGTGGTGACCATGTCGCCTAGCCTCAGTGCAGTGGGCAGCTGGGAGGAGGTGCTCTTGTTCTCCATGGACTTTACAGTGTCCCAAAACTTTTTGCAGTTAGAGCTACAGGATGGAATTTTCTGTTTGAAAAAGCTAGCCTTTGCTTTCCTGACCAAAACCTATAAGACAATTACTAACTAGGAAACATTGTGCCCCTGACAACCAAAATGTTGGGGTCTTTCTCATGGATGGACAATCTTTCAATGTCGTTGTTTCTCCCCGAAGGTCAAATACAGTTACCTAATCTGAATATGGAACCACAGTTTAGAGCCCCGGTCATGTTCCCTCCTCCGCTCAGTCAGACTGTGTTGTCTGTCTCTTGTCTCTCTCCAGGGGTGAGGTGATGAACGGAGGGTTTGGTCTGCTCCTGGACGGGACAGAGGAGGCAGCGAAGAGAGCCAGTCTGATGCTCAACTGGGACGTCTCTAACGGGGTGAGAGAGGGGTGATAATGGGGACTGGAGGGGGAAGCTGTCTTGGATATCTATTCATAAATACTGTTCTTAGAATTATTATGACAGAATAGGTTGAAAGGGTGCATGTAATATAAATCGCATTGTGTCACAGATCCTATTAATAAAGGATTTATGTTTTATACTTGAGTGACATAAAACTCCCTGGCACCTAATCCCTGCAGGTGGCTCGTCGGTGCTGGTCGGGGAACTCCAACGCCTATGAGACCATCCAGCGTACCATGGAGGAGCAGAAGCAGCTTCGAGTCACTATGCCCTACCCTGTGCAGGACGAAGATGTGTTAGACAGGGCTCTGAAGGGCTAGATCAGCACACTGCTCACAACAAAGCTAGCTAGTCACAGGGAGTAGCATGATCAAGGACGCAAAACAGAATATTCATTGTGTCAATCCACACCACCATTCACAATACTAGATTGTCCTGAATTAAGAGAAGAACCAAGATGATCACTTGATCATGGATATCATACAGTTGAAGTCGGAAGTTTACATACACTTAGGTTGGATTCATTAAAACTTGTTTTTCAACCACTCCACAAATTTCTTGTTAACAAACTATAGTTTTGGCAAGTCGGTTAGGACATCTACTTTGTGCATGACACAAGTAACTTTTCAACAATTGTTTACAGACAGAATATTTCACTTATAATTCACTGAATCACAATTCCAGTTGGTCAGAAGTATACATACACTAAGTTGACTGTGCCTTTAAACAGCTTTGACAATTCCTGAAAATTATGTCATGGCTTTAGAAGCTTCTGATAGGCTAATTGACATAATTTGAGTCAATTGGCAGTGTACCTGTGGATGTATTTCAAGGCCTACCTTCAAACTCAGTGCCTCTTTGCTTGACATCAAGGGAAAAATCAAAAGAAATCAGCCAAGACCTCAGAAAGAAAATTGTAGACCTCCACAAGTCTAGTTCATAGTTGGGAGCATTTTCCAAATGCCTGAAGGTACCACGTTCACCTGTACAAACAATAGTACGCAAGTATAAACACTCTGGGACCACTCAACCGCTCAGGAAGGAGACACGTTCTGTCTCCTAGAGATGAACATACTTTGGTGCAAAAAGTGCAAATCAATCCCAGAACAACAGCAAAGGACCTTGTGAAGATGCTGGAGGAAACAGGTACAAAAGTATCTATATCCACAGTAAAACGAGTCCTATATCGACAGAACTTGAAGGCCGCTCAGCAAGGAAGAAGCCACTGCTCCAAAACCGCCATAAAAAAGCCAGACTACGGTTTGCAACTGCACATGGGGACAAAGATCGTACTTTTTGGAGAAATGTCCTCTGGTCTGATGAAACAAAAATAGAACTGTTTGGCCATAATGACCGTCGTTATGTTTGGTGGAAAAAGGGGGAGGCTTGCAAGCCGAAGAACACCATCCCAAGGGGTGGCAGCATCATGTTGCGGGGGTGCTTTGTTTCAGGAGGGACTGGTGCACTTCACAAAATAGAGGACATCATGAGGAAAGAAAAGTATGTGGATATATTGTAGCAACATCTCAAGACATCAGTCAGGAAGTTAAAGCTTGGTCGCAAATGGGTCTTCCAAATGGACAATGACCCCAAGCGTACTTCCAAAGTTGTGGCAAAATGGCTTAAGGACAACAAAGTCAAGGTATTGGAGTGGCCATCACAAAGCCCCGACCTCAATCCTATAGAAGATTTGTGGGCAGAACTGAAAAAGCGTGTGTGAGCAAGGAGGCCTACAAACCTGACTCAGTTACGCCAGCTCTGTCAGGAGGAATGGGCCAAAATTCACCCAGCTTATTGTGGGAAGCTTGTGGAAGGCTACCCAAAACGTTTGACCCAAGTTAAACAATTTAAAGGCAATGCTACCAAATACTAATTGAGTGTATGTAAACTTCTGATCCACTGGGAATGTGATGAAAGAAATGAAAGCCGAAATAAATCCTTCTCTCTACAATTATTTTGACATTTCACATTCTTAAAATAAAGTGGTGATCCTAACTGACTTCTAGACTAACTTCAAACTTTTACATGGATTAAATGTCAGGACTGATGAAAAACTGAGTTTAAATGTATTTGGCTAAGGTGTATGTAAACTTCCGACTTCAACTGTATATATATATAAGTCTTATTGCCAATCATCAATTGAAAACAATGAGTTAACATGGTGTTCTTTGATGTACAGTGCATATGGAAAGTAATTCAGACCCCTTGACTTTTTCCACATTTTGTTACATTACAGCTTTATTCTAAAATGGACTAAATTGTTTTGTTTTTCTCATCAATCGACACAATACACCATAATGGCAAAGCAAACAGTTTTTAAAAAATGTTTGCAAATGTATTAAAAATAAAAATCTGAAATCTCACATTTACGTAAGTATTCAGACCCTTTACTCAGTACTTTGTTGAAGCAACTTTGGCAGCGATTGAAGCCTTGAGTCTTCTTGGGTATGATGCTACAAGCTTTGCACACCTGTATTTGGGGAGTTTCTCCCATTCTTCTCTGCATATCCTCTCAAGCTCTGTCAGGTTGGATGGGGAGCATTGCTGCACAGCGATTTTCAGGTCTCTCCAGTGATGTTAGATCGGGTTCAAATCCGGGCTCTGCTGGGCCACTCAAGGATATTGAGAGACTTGTCCCGAAGCCACACCTGCGTTGTCTTGGCTGTGTACTTAGGGTCGTTGTCCTGTTGGAAGGTGAACCTTCACCCCAGTCTGAGGTCCTGAGCGCTTTGGAGCAAGTTTTCATCAAGGATCTCTCTGTACTTTGCTCCGTTCATCTTTCCCTCAATCCTAACTAGTCTCCCAGTCCCTGCTGCTGAAAAACATCCCCACAGCATGATGCTGTCACCACCATGCTTCACAGTAGGGATGGTGTCAGGTTTCTTCCCGATGTCACGCTTGGCATTCAGGGCAAATAGTTCAATCTTGGTTTCATCAGACCAGAGAATGTTGTTTCTCATGGTCTGAGATTCCTTTAGGTGCCTTTTGTCAAACTCCAAGCGGGCTGTCATGTGCCTTTTACTGAGGAGTGGCTTCCGTCAGGCCACTCTACTGTAAAGGCCTGATTGGTGGAGTGCTGCAGAGATTGTTGTCCTTCTGGAAGGTTCTCCTATCTGCACAGAGGAATTCTGGAGCTCTGCCAGAGTGACCATCGGGTTCTTGGTCACTTCATTGACCAAGGCCCTCCTCCTCTGATTGCTCAGTTTGGTAGTCGGCCAGCTCTAGGACGAGTCTTGGTAGTTCCAAACTTCTTCCATTTAAGAATGATGGAGGCCAATGTGTTCTTGGGGACCTTTAATGATGCAGACATGTTTGTACCCTTCCCCAGATCTGTGCCTAGACACAATCCTGTCTTGGAGCTCTTCGGACAATTCCTTCCACCTCATGACTTGGTTTTTGCTCTGACATGCACTGTCAACTGTGGGACATTATATAAGCTGGTGTGTACCTTATGGTATGTTACATTTCGATTGGTATGTATAAATATGTGGATTTCCATCACCCATTTTGTGTGTATACGAATCACAATTCGTATTATATGTTACGAATTAGCAAAACGTACAATATGTCACACATTTTTAAAACATACTATATCCTGTCTAGCCCCGGGGTTCCGCTAGCGGAACTCCTCCCACATTCCACTGAAAAGGCAGAGCGCGAAATTCAAAAAATATTTTTGAGAAATATTTAACTTTCACACATTAACAAGTCCAATACAGCAAATGAAAGATAAACATCTTGTGAATCCAGTCAACATGTCCGATTTTTAAAATGTTTTACAGCGAAAACACCACGTATATTTATGTTAGCTCACCACCAAATACAAAAAAGCACAGACATTTCTTTCACAGCACAGGTAGCTTGCACAAAACCAACCAAACTAACCAAGAAACAACCAAACTAACCAAGAAACAACTTCATCAGATGACAGTCTTATAACATGTTATACAATAAATCTATGTTTTGTTCGAAAAATGTGCATATTTGAGGTATAAATCATAGTTTTACATTGCAGCTACCATCACAGCTACCATCACAAATAGCACCGAAGCAGCCAGAGTAATTATAGAGACCAACTTGAAATACCTAAATACTCATCATAAAACATTTATGAAAAATACATGGTGTACAGCAAATGAAAGACAAACATCTTGTGAAGCCAGCCAATATTTCAGATTTTTTAAGTGTTTTACAGCGAAAACACAATATAGCATTATATTAGCTTACTACAATAGCCAACCACACAACAGCATTGATTCAAGGCAACAGTAGCGATAGCGACAAAACCAGCAAAAGATATTAATTATTTCACTAACCTTCATAAACTTCATCAGATGACAGTCCTATAACATCATATTACACAATATATATATGGTTTGTTCGAAAATGTGCATATTTAGAGCTGAAATCCGTGGTTATACATTGTGAAAACGTAGCAACTATTTTCCAGAATCTCCGGATATATTTCTGACACTCACCTATTCTGACCAAATAACTAATCATAAACTTTACTAAAAAATACATGTTGTACAGGAAATGATAGATACACTAGTTCTTAATGCAATCGCCGTGTTAGAATTCTAAAAATAACTTTAGTACGACATACAGCTTACGTTATAGCGAGAGAGCGCCCAAAATCTGGGCGGAAACTAATAGTAAACATTTTCGACAGAAATACGAAATAACATCATAAATGGGTCCTACTTTTGGTGAGCTTCCATCAGAATCTTGTACAAGGGGTCCTTTGTCCAGAATAATCGTTGTTTGGATTTAGAATGTCCTCTTCGTCTGTTGATTTAGCAACCAAAACTTGCCAAGTGGCGCGAAGCTGTCCATCGTCACCAAACGCAGAGAACGGAACACGCCAAAACTCCCGAAAAAATTTCAATAATCTGATAAAACTATATTGAAAAAACATACTTTACGATGATATTATCACATTTATCAAATAAAATCAAAGCCGGAGATATTAGCCGTCTATAAGGAAAGCTTTTCAGAAGCCAAAGCTGATGTCCTTCCCGCGTCTTCCTGAACAAAGGAAATTGGTGTCATGTCATTCCAAGACCTCTCTTTTGACCATAGATATAGCTAGACTCCCCATTTCACCTCTCACTGCCTATTGACATCTAGTGGAAGGCGTATGAAGTGCATGTATAGTCATAAATTTCAAGCAAATTGATAGGGAGGCCCTGGAACAGAGCCTCGATTTCCGATTTTTCACTTTCTGACAGGAAGTTTGCTGCAAAATGAGTTCTGTTTTACTCACAGATATAATTCAAACGGTTTTAGAAACTTGAGAGTGTTTTCTATCCAATAGTAATAATAATATGCATATTGTACGAGCAAGAATAGAGTACGAGGCCGTTTAAATTGGGCACGATTTTTCTCCAAAGTGAAAATAGCGCCCTCTATCCTCAACAGGATATGTTACAATTTGAAAAACGTATGATATGTTAAAAATTCTTGATAGGTGGCTAACTTTAGCTAGCATGCTAACGTAAGCTAGGCTAGGGGTTAGGGTTAAGGTTAGGATTACGTTTTGGAGTTATGTTAAAAGGTTGAGGTTCGGGGAAGGGTTAGCTAAAAGGGTTAAGGTTAGAGTTAGGGGAAGGGTTAGCTAAAAAGGTTAAGGTTAGGGTTAGCTATCGTCCTAAGTAGTTGCAAAGTAGCTAAAAAGTATTAATAAATACTGGAAAAGTTGCTAATTAGCTAAAATGCTAAAGTTGTCTGTGATAAGATTCTAACTTGCAACCTGTGGGTTGCTAGACGTTCGCACTATACGCCCACCCAACCACTCTGACCAACCATCTTGCTTTTGGTTTTCTTAACCTCTACTTCCTCACAAACCCGGATCCGGGAGCACCCCCCATCAGTAAAAAAGCTGACTAGCATAGCCTAGCATAGCGTCACAAGTAAATACCAGCATCTAAATATCATTAAATCACAAGTCCAAGACACCAGATGAAAGATACACATCTTGTGAATCCAGCCATCATTTCTGATTTTTAAAATGTTTTACAGGGAAGACACAATATGTAAATCTATTAGCTAACCACGATAGCAAAAGACACAACTTTTTTTTCCCACCATTTTTTTCCTGCATAGTTAGCTATCACAATTTCGACCAAATAAAGATATAAATAGCCACTAACCAAGAAACAACTTCATCAGATGACAGTCTGATAACATATTTATTGTATAGCATATGTTTTGTTAGAAAAATGTGCATATTTCAGGTATAAATCATAGTTTACCATTGCAGCCACCATCACAACTCTCACCAAAGCAACTAGAATAACTACAGAGACCATCGTGTATTACCTACATACTCATCATAAAACATTTCTGAAAAATACACAGCGTACAGCAAATGAAAGACAAAGATATTGTGAATCCAGCCAATATTTCAGATTTTTTAAGTGTTTTACAGCGAAAACACAATATAGCATTATATTAGTTTACTACAATAGCCAACCACACAGCAGCATTGATTCATGCACATTAGCGATAGCGAATAAACCAGCAAAAGATATTACATTTTTGACTAACCTTCTCAAAACTTCATCAGATGACAGTCCTATAACATCATATTACACAATACATATAGAGTTTGTTCGAAAATGTGCATATTTAGCGGCACAAATCGTGGTTATACAATGAGAAAAGTAGCCAGGCTGCCAACAATATGTCGGGAGAAATCTTGGGAGAGGCACCTAGTCTAATCAGTAACTAATCATAAACTTGACTAAAAAATACAGGTTGGACAGCAAATGAAAGTTCTTAATGCAATCGCTGTGTTAGATTTTTAAAATTAACGTTACTACAACATACAGCGTGCGTTAAAGCGAGACCGCACCTAGATTAATGGCAGAATATGAGTTCTACATTTTTCAACAGAACAACGAATTAACATCATATATAGTTCTTACTTTTTGATGAACTCCCATCAGAATCTTGGGCAAGGTGTCCTTAGTCCAAAAGAATCGTTGCTTGGTTGTAGATTGTCCTCTTCAACGTTCGAATTAGCAGTAAACATTAGCCATGTGGCAAAGACGTGTCCGACTCACTAAAACGCAGGACAAATAAATATCCGAAAATCGCAATATACCGATATAAACTGATATAACTCGGTTTAATATAACAACATTATGATGTCTTTAACACCTATATCTAATAAAAACAGAGCCGGATATATCTAAGGGCTATAAAGGGAGCATTCTAGAACGACAGCCAGAGATCCTTTCTGCGTCAGAGCGAGGAGAAGAAAGGACGGACCCTACGTTGCCAGACCATTTATAAGCTCTCAGATCTGCCTAGAAACACCATTTCAATTCTCACTATTCGCTGACATCCAGGGGAAGGCGTATGCAGTGCATCTCAACCAATAGAAGACAGGCAGATTTATAAACGGATCTCAGAACAGCCAGCAGAATTCAGCATTCTCACATCCTCATAGGAAAATTGCTCTAGCTCCAGTTCTGTTTTACTCACAGATATAATTCAAACGGTTTTAGAAACTAGAGAGTGTTTTCTATCCAATAGTAATAATAATATGCATATTGTACGAGCAAGAATTGAGTACGAGGCAGTTTAATTTGGGAACGAAATTATTACAAAGTGCAAACAGCACCCCCTATTGAGAAGAAGTTTTAAGTAACCATATGTAACCATAGCAAACTTACATATCATACCAATAATTTGAGTATCCCAGATTTACATTTACTATGTTATGTCTAGTCTGTGAGACCAGGCGGACACTACTTGACCACTGCTCACTGGTGACAACCTGCACTTATGGAGTGGCCACTGAGCAATGCATGGTTATGCATGGTTACCATGCATAAACATGCACGAGTGGAACCCGCTGCGCTCCCTAACAGTTGACAGCCTTGAGAAGTCACCAAAATGCTGAAACCAAAACTGCTGTCTGTATTTCTCCATTTGAATAAGATAAGAAAAAAAGAAGTAACCCGCACACTGCTCTTGATAGTATCATTGCTCTTTAATAAGCTTTAGGTATCGGCGACAAAGCAAATATACATCTAAAACCATTTCATTTTACAAGATCTATAATCTCAAGAGCATAAAAAATAAAAATGTATGATTTGGAGATAGATGAACAACTGGCGCGGATTAAAAAGAGAGATTTAGTGCAGACATATTTCTTCAAAATAGCAAGCAGAGTGTTCGGTCCCACTAAAACAAGGGACAGGATTTTCATCGTGTCACGGATACCCAAACGACCCGTGTGCATGCTTAAGCCTGCAAGCCAAGTGCCGACAAAAGGTCGACATGGGTCAGTGGCGGCCATAGCATCAGGAGCACGGGACAGAGACAGTGGTACTTCAAGGACAGAGATGCCTTTGGATTTTAATGACGCCACACACCAGGACTGGGTTAACCAAAGGAGGTCCATTGTCAAGAGTTCGATAGTCTATGAGATTTGTCGAAGTGGGCAAGCTGACGGTGACCGAGTGAGCAAGCTGACGGTGACTGAGCTGGAGATGTTGGTTGAGGAGAGAGAGAAAAAGATTCAGAGAACTCCCTCACTTGTCCTGCGTTTTACTTTGACACCCTCTGAGGCTTATAAGGTAAATCATCAATGAGTAGTGCTACCATGGCTCTTAGAGCCCATTAAATTAATTTTCTTACTCACTTTTCTTTGTCTCTTCTCCAGGCCAGAACACTTGCCAGGCTGACCGGTCCTTCTCAACGGACTAATGTGCCTTGTGTGTGAGCAGTCCGGTCCACACAGTGCAAGGTTAACAGGTACCCATGCACTCACGATCTCCGACCCTCTGAAGTGGCCAAAACGCTTGACAAACATGGCAAGGGATGCATCAGTCAGAATGACCCCCAAGCTGTGTTTGAGAAGGTAGTGATCTTATCAAAAATAACATGGCAATCATTATCTGCCTAAGTGTAGGCCTATGTGTGTGTTTATTAACATCGATGCAACCCCATCAGCAGGGCATCCCTGTAGTGTCAGAGCGTCTGGATGACCTAATGTCCAGTCCAAGCAGAATGGAGGGGGGCAAAGTGACAGTGAAGGATTTGGCTGAGGGCATCAAGGCCTAGAGCCAGGTGAGGGAGAGGGAGGAGAGGGCCAGCTGGGGTCACAGGAGCCTGCCAGAGAGAGGGGAGCTAAGACTACCCCTGGAGCTGGAGAAGGGGGGTAACGGACATAGAGAGAGTGAGGGAAAGGGAGCAGTGGGCCCTGAGCCCCCCAGGTTAGTAAAGATGGAGACATGATCTTCTCAGCTCATCACCCAAACAGCATTGTGTAGCATTGTGTTAGGTTGTATGATGTGATTGAATGGCTACAAATGCAGTGCTAGAAATAACTCCCATTGTCTACTCCCCCCTCCTCTCCTCTACTGTCCTATCCTCCACTCTCCTCTCCCCTCCCTCCACTCCTCTCAGTGCCAAGGCCAATATGGAGCTGTGGTTTCAAGCAGGGCTTGGGGAGGCAAGGTGCCAAGCTCCTATCCCTCCCCAGCCCTGAGAAGTGTCTGGAGACTCCCCTGTCTCTGGAGTAGCAGCAGGAGCAGGCTGTCATCCAGCAGCAGCGCCACAACAGAATCAAGGTGAGGGCAGGACCATTACAATCAAATCCTACAGGCAGGATGCCTCCTGTCCTGAGACAGTTGTCACTACAGAGCATCAAGGCTCTTAAGGTCACTCTCTCTTTCATTGGCCCTATCATGACCTAACCTCTGACCTCTAACCTTGTCGGCACTAGGGCATGCAGGATAAGGAGGTGCTGGCCATCATGCGGACAGTGTGTATAGGGAACCCCACCCAGGACGCGCACTCCCACCCATCTTCTCTGGGGGGAGACATGGCCAGAGTGGTGGACAGGTTCAGGAAACAGTGTCTGGGGGAGTATCTGGACTCACCGGACCAGTGTCACACAAAGCGGGTCACAGTTCCTCAAGGTTCCGTTTTAGGACCACTATTGTTTTCACTATATACTTTACCTCTTGGGGATGTCATTCGAAAACATAATGTTAACTTTCACTGCTATGCGGATGACACACAGCTGTACATTTCAATGAAACATGGTGAAGCCCCAAAATTGCCCTCGCTAGAAGCCTGTCTTTCAGACATAAGGAAGTGGATGGCTGCAAACTTTCTACTTTTAAACTCGGACAAAACAGAGATGCTTGTTCTAGGTCTCAAGAAACAAAGAGATCTTCTGTTGAATCTGACAATTAATCTTGATGGTTGTAAAGTCGTCTCAAATAAAACTGTGAAGGACCTCGGCATTACTCTGGACCCTGATCTCTCTTTTGACGAACATATCAAGACTGTTTCAAGGACAGCTTTTTTCCATCTACGTAACATTGCAAAAATCAGAAACTTTCTGTCCAAAAATTATGCAGAAAAATGTATCCATGCTTTTGTTACTTCTTGGTTAGACTAATGCAATGCTCTACTTTCCGGCTACCCGGATAAAGCACTAAATAAACTTCAGTTAGTGCAAAATACGGCTGCTAGAATCCTGACTAGAACCAACATTTTGTATCATTTTACTCCAGTGCTAGCCTCCCTACACTGGCTTCCTGTTAAGGCAAGGGCTGATTTCAAGGTTTTACTGCTAAGCTACAAAACATTATATGGGCTTGCTCCTACCTATCTTTCCGATTTGGTCCTGCCGTACATACCTACACGTACACTACGGTCACAAGACGCAGGCTTCCTAATTGTCCCTAGAATTTCTAAGCAAACAGCTGGAGGCAGGGCTTTCTCCTATAGATCTCCATTTTTATGGAATGGTCTGCCTACCCATGTGAGAGACGCAGACTCGGTCTCAACTTTTAAGTCTTTACTGAAGACTCATCTCTTCAGTGGGTCATATGATTGAGTGTAGTCTGGCCCAGGAGTGTGAAGGTGAACGGAAAGGCACTCGAGCAACGAACCGCCCTTGCTGTCTCTGCCTGACCGGTTCCCCTCTCTCAACTGGGATTCTCTGCCTCTAACCCTATTACAGGGGCTGAGTCACTGGCTTACTGGTGCTCTTTCATGCCGTCCCTAGGAGGGGTGCGTCACTTGAGTGGGTTGAGTCACTGACGTGATCTTCATGTCTGGGTTGGCGCCCCCCCTTGGGTTGTGCCGTGGCTGAGATCTTTGTGGGCTATACTCGGCCTTGTCTCAGGATGGTAAGTTGGTGGTTGAAGATATCCCTCTAGTGGTGTGGGGGCTGTGCTTTGGCAAAGTGGGTGGGTTTATATCCTTCCTGTTTGGCCCTGTCCGGGGGTATCATCGGATGGGGCCACAGTGTCTCCTGACCCCATATGTCTCAGCCTCCAGTATTTATGCTGCAGTAGTTTATGTGTCGGGGGGCTAGGGTCAGTTTGTTATATCTGGAGTACTTATCCTGTCTTATCCTGTGTCCTGTGTGAATTTAAGTATGCTCTCTCTAATTCTCTCTTTCTCTCTTTCTTTCTCTCTCTCGGAGGACCTGAGCCCTAGGACCATGCCTCAGTACTACCTGGCATGATGACTCCTTGCTGTCCCCAGTCCACCTGGCCGTGCTGCTGCTCCATATTCAACTGTTCTGCCTGCGGCTATGGAACCCTGACCTGTTCACCGGACGTGCTACATGTCCCAGACCTGCTGTTTTCAACTCTCTAGAGACCGCAGGAGCGGTAGACATACTCTTAATGATTGGCTATGAAAAGCCAACTGACATTTACTCCTGAGGTGCTGACTTGCTGCACCCTCGACAACTACTGTGATTATTATTATTTGACCATGCTGGTAATTTATGAACATTTGAACATCTTGGCCATGTTCTGTTATAATCTCCACCCGGCACAGCCAGAAGAGGACTGGCCACCCCTCATAGCCTGGTTCCTCTCTAGGTTTCTTCCTAGGTTTTGGCCTTTCTAGGGAGTTTTTCCTAGCCACCGTGCTTCTACACCTGCATTGCTTGCTGTTTGGGGTTTTAGGCTGGGTTTCTGTACAGCACTTTGAGATATCAGCTGATGTAAGAAGGGCTATATAAATAAATTTGATTTCATTTGATTTGATGACAGTCAACCAGGCCACACTGGAGAGAGGTGAGAGCCATAGGAAAACACACACACATACATAAAATATACTCACACCCACAGTACACAAACACAGTACACAAACACAGTACACAAACACCTTGAGGCAGGCATTAGGTAAAGCACACACATATACTCCTTTGGCTATACACACAAACAATTCCAGATGATGTTGACACCTTTTCTGTTCTAATCACATAACCTCATGTCACACAAGTACCCTTCATTACTGAGTAATAGCACTTTAAAGCTCCATGATTGCACTTTAAAGCACCTTTATTGCACTTTAAAGCACCTTGATTGCACTTTAAAGCACTTTAAAGGCCCAGTAACCGTAATTTAAAACACCAATAATTATACTTTAAAGCAACAGTAATCACACTTTAAAGCAACAGTAATCATACTTTAAAGCAACAGTAATCACACTTTAAAGCAACAGTAATCATACTTTAAAGCACCAGTAATCATACTTTAAAGCACCGGTAATAGTACTTTAAAACACCAGTAATCACACATTAACGCAACAGTAATCACACTTAAAAGCAACAGTAAAAGCACCTTAAAGCAACAGTAATCACACTTTAAAGCAACAGTAATCACACTTTAAAGCACCAGTAATCACACATTAAAGCAACAGTAATCACACTTTAAAGCACCGGTAATCACACATTAACGCAACAGTAATCATACTTTAAAGCACCAGTAATAGCACTTTAAAGCACCAGTAATCATACTTTAAAGCACCGGTAGTAGTACTTTAAAACACCAGTATTCACACTTTAAAGCACCAGTAATCACACTTTAAAGCACCAGTAATCACACTTTAAAGCAACAGTAATCACACTTTAAAGCAACAGTAATCACACTTTAAAGCACCAATAAAAGCACTTTAAAGCACCAGCAATCACACTTTAAAGCACCAGCAATCACACTTTAAAGCACCAGTAATCATACTTTAAAGCACCGGTAATAGTACTTTAAAACACCAGTAATAGCACTTTAAAGCACCAGTAATCACACTTTAAAGCAACAGTAATCACACTTTAAAGCACCAGTAATCACACATTAAAGCACCAGTAATCACACTTTAAAGCAACAGTAATCACACTTTAAAGCACCAGAAATCACACATTAAAGCAACAGTAATCACACTTTAAAGCAACAGTAATCACACTTTAAAGCACCAAGAAAAGCACTTTAAAGCACCAGTAATCACACTTTAAAGCACCAGCAATCACACTTTAAAGCACCAGTAATCATACTTTAAAGCACCAGTAATCACACTTTAAAGCAACAGTAAAAGCACCTTAACGCAACAGTAATCACACTTTAAAGCAACAGTAATCACACTTTAAAGCACCAGAAATCACACATTAAAGCAACAGTAATCACACATTAACGCAAAAGTAATCACACTTTAAAGCAACAATAAAAGCACCTTAAAGAAACAGTAATCACACTTTAAAGCAACAGTAATCACACTTTAAAGCACCAGTAATCACACATTAAAGCAACAGTAATCACATCTTAAAGCACCAGCAATCACACTTTAAAGCACCAGTAAAACACCTTAAAGCACCAGTAATCACACCTTAAAGCAACAGTAATCACACTTTAAAGCAACAGTAATCACACTTTAAAGCAACAGTAATCACACTTTAAAGCACCAGTAATCACACATTAAAGCACCAGTAATCACACTTTAAAGCACCAGTAATAGCACTTCAAAGCAACAGTAATCACACTTTAAAGCACTAGTAATATCACTTTAAAGCACCAGTAATCACACATTAAAGCACCAGTAATAGCACTTTAAAGCACCAGTAATAGCACTTTAAAGCACCAGTAATCACACTTTAAAGCACCAGTAATCACACTTTAAAGCAACAGTAATCACACTTTAAAGCACCAGTAATCACACTTTAAAGCACTAGTAATAGCACTTTAAAGCACCAGTAATCACACATTAACGCACCAGTAATCACACTTTAAAGCACCAGTAATCACACTTTAAAGCAATATTAATCACACTTTAAAGCACCAGTAATCACCCTTTAAAGCACCAGTAATCACACTTTAAAGCACCAGTAATCACACTTTAAAGCACCAGTAATCACACTTTAAAGCAACAGTAATCACATTTTAAAGCACCAGTAATCACACTTTAAAGCACCAGTAATCACACTTTAAAGCACCAGTAATATCACTTTAAAGCACCAGTAATATCACTTTAAAGCACCAGTAATATCACTTTAAAGCACCAGTAATCACACTTTAAAGCAACAGTAATATCACACTTTAAAGCACCAGTAATATCACACTTTAAAGCACCAGTAATCACACTTTAAAGCACCAGTAATAGCACTTTAAAGCACCAGTAATATCACTTTAAAGCACCAGTAATCACACTTTAAAGCACCAGTAATATCACTTTAAAGCACCAGTAATCACACTTTAAAGCACCAGTAATAGCACTTCAAAGCAACAGTAATCACACTTTAAAGCACCAGTAATATCACTTTAAAGCACCAGTAATCACACATTAAAGCACCAGTAATAGCACTTTAAAGCACCAGTAATAGCACTTTAAAGCACCAGTAATCACACTTTAAAGCACCAGTAATCACACTTTAAAGCAACAGTAATCACACTTTAAAGCACCAGTAATCACACTTTAAAGCAACAGTAATAGCACTTTAAAGCACCAGTAATCACACATTAACGCACCAGTAATCACACTTTAAAGCAACAGTAATCACACTTTAAAGCAATATTAATCACACTTTAAAGCAATATTAAATCACACTTTAAAGCACCAGTAACCACCCTTTAAAGCACCAGTAATCACACTTTAAAGCACCAGTAATCACACTTTAAAGCAACAGTAATCACATTTTAAAGCACCAGTAATCACCCTTTAAAGCACCAGTAATCACACTTTAAAGCACCAGTAATCACACTTTAAAGCACCAGTAATAGCACTTTAAAGCACCAGTAATATCACTTTAAGGCACCAGTAATATCACTTTAAAGCACCAGTAATCACACTTTAAAGCAACAGTAATATCACACTTTAAAGCACCAGTAATCACACTTTAAAGCACCAGTAATAGCACTTTAAAGCACCAGTAATATCACTTTAAAGCACCAGTAATCACACTTTAAAGCACCAGTAATATCACTTTAAAGCACCAGTAATCACACTTTAAAGCACCAGTAATAGCACTTTAAAGTACCAGATATAATATTGTACTTGCATAGGGTAGTTCAAATACTTTTTTGATGTTGGAATATGGAATATGGTCACTGGGCTATTATTTTGTATGTGAAGGTAATAAAGACTAACACTGACTGACTAGCATTTTTGTCCTTTTCAACTTTTTGTTTCAAGTGTAAGGATAAGAATTGGATGTTAGTGATTGGTTCGTAATGCATGACGAGTTCCTATGAACAGAGATCTGTAAATAATGACGAGACACTAATGTATCCGCCCTAACAATGGGAGTAGTTGTCCCAAAGGCGGGAAGACAGGCGACAAGTTTACATCCAAAATAAGCTCATTGTAACTATTGGGTTTATTTCGGACAGATTTTGGCGAGAGTGAAAACTCTCGCTTCGCCTCTTCCTCTCTGCTATAAACTGGCAGTGCCTTCTTTACGCGTGGTGGCTCCTTAAAGATAAACGCAGTGAGAATGAATTTGAGCCGTGCTGCGCTGACGTAGGGGACTTTGGCGTAGACCCAGACGAGGGTACAGGAGAGGAGAATAACGGAGAGAATAAGGACTGTTATCCTGGTTTTATTTGGCCTATGGTTTTGCAGGAAATGTTCTTGGCATTTTGATCAACCAAACTGGACATGCGGTACAAATTTATTTGCTGGGGTACAATGACCTGTGTTCCATTTATTGAGATACAACATCATATTTTACATAATCAATTGTAAACTATACCACAAATTAGAATGTCCTTCATAGTGACGTTCAAAATGCTTAATTGAACTATTCTAGATATACAATCTGAAAACGTATTATTCTGTCAATGTGCCAATATTATTATAGAGTAGCTACTCCTCGAAAGAAATAAAATAATTGGGGATTAGTTAGCCTATTTTTGCGCCATATTCTAAAGTAAAATCGACAACGGTCTCTGAATAATATATAACTGAGTCTCAGAGAGAGGGAGGGGTTCAGTGACCCTGCGGCCGGACATTGGAGAGGGAGGGGAAAAGTGACATATCCCCAGGACACCACTGCCTCTTCTTGCGCTCTCTCTCTGTTCCCCTGGAGAGCACGGAGGGGGACTTGAACGGCAAGAGACACATCATGCTACATAATGGTAATGGGAAGGAGAAGCAGTCGGTGAACCAATCCGACCCTCAGCTCCAGGGGACGACTGGTGGCAGCGGACCACACATCCCAGGCAATGACACCCTAAGCGGTCCCACACTCTTCCAACTGCCCGCTCATTCCCAACTGGAGTTCAAACGCAACGCAGTCACAGAGGACTACAAAATAACAACTCAAGTACTAGGACTGGGTATCAACGGGAAAGTGCTGGAATGCTACTGCAAGAAGACAGGGGATAAATGTGCGCTCAAGGTGTGTGTGTGTGTGTGTGTGTGTGTGTGTGTGTGTGTGTGTGTGTGTGTGTGTGTGTGTGTGTGTGTGTGTGTGTGTGTGTGTGTGTGTGTGTGTGTGTGTGTGTGTGTGTGTGTGTGTGTGTGAGAGAGAGAGAGAGAGAGAGACCATCAGTCATCAGACCCAAGTGGAACCATGTATTTTAGGTCTTGCTTGCTTTCTTTCCTTGCCCACTGATGTAAATGACAGGACACATGATAATGTATTTGCAGTGGTGATGATAAGGGGGAGAATAGTAATTAATTATTCACTATTCTTCCATCTCAGACAGTCTCCTCAGTCTCTTGCATCTTTCTTATTGGTTTGCTAGTACCAATGGAATCACGTCCTTTGTCTGATTTGCGTTGGAGTTGTATGAAGGACATACGCCCACCTTGGATATAATGCTAAAAACATATGATTGCCAGCCACATCCCCAATAATTTACAGTACATACGTGGGCATCAGTGCACATGCATGCAGTATACAGTGTCTGATGTGCAGAAGTTGACATTCGTGCAGGGAAGTTACTGTCACCTGAGTCTCCCCTTCTTCCTCCCGCTGATATATTTACTGTACCAACAAACAAGACGAAGTTGCCTTTCTCTTTTAAAGAGGTCCACTTAAGCATTGATAACACCAATAGATCAGGGCAGATGAAACTGTCTCTCTGTGAGCCGGTTTGGAGAGGAGCCACAGGCGTCAACAGTGCTGCCCTTTAAACTAACTAGATTACTCCTGCACATAGAGATAGTGGATTAATCTGGGGAGAGACAGGGATGTGCTGTCTGGGACCAGGTCTTATGCAGAGGGTTTTTTGTTAGTGCCTGTGGTCAATGTAATTTTGTATGGACATTGCCATGCTCTGTCTGGACTGATTCTATGTTCCATCTAGGAGGATTTACTCTGGTGAGGTCCTAAATTAGGGATGGGCAACAGGGACCACAGTGTGCAGACTTTTGTTTCAGCCATGTTCTGACATACCTGATTCAACTCATGAAGGCCTTCAGTTTACATTGCTATTAGTTAAACCTGGTGTGTTTGTACTGGGCTGGAACAATAGCCTGCATATAATGTGACCAAAACTGTCCATCCCTGTCGTTAAGTTCTGCCTTGGCATGCACTCTATGCTCTATCTATCCTTCTGGACACGGGGTTCTGTGGTCTGATTAACTGTTGAGTGTTTACTTCCATTCTTTGAAGGTCAACCACTGAAACCACTGTGAATACATGCTTATGTTCTGTTCTGTCAGTGTTTGTGTTATGAACAATGTTTAGGCTGAGTATTAGGTTCCTCCTCTATAAACAGTTTAATCTCAACCTGCCCTCTCCTTCCTGTCCCACAATGCACTAGTTCCTGTCATAAACAGAGGAGAGGCTAGTTTCTCTGACTGTGGTGTCTGGGGATATGGGATCCCTCCCAACCTCACATCCAATCCCTTTGCAAGGTTGTTATTACTGGTACATTTTGAATGCACTCATAAAATGCAGCATGCATTCTTAAAGTTCTGCAGGGAATCCTCCTGCAAAGCAAATTACATTTTTTTTCAATCACTTTGGTGCAATTTTAAGTATGTGGTACATATTAAAAACTCTAAGCACAAAAATCTAAACAGAATCTAAATAAAAAATCTAAACAGATCATCAAATGGCTCATGTTTCAAAATTCCAAGCACATTTTCAATTGACTGAGTACAACAAATACCTATGGGACCTATGATTTCTTCATCCGGCTCGGTATGTGCCACCATTTGGAATTATACTGTAGTGTAGTGTACAATGCACTGCTGAAATGCCTGGATTGTACTAGGCTCCCGAGTGGTGCAGCGGTCTAAGGCAATGCATCTCAGTGCTAGAGGCATCACTACAAACCCTGGTTTGATTACAGGCTGTATCACAACCGGCCGTGATTGGGAGTCCCATCGGGCGGCGCACAATTGGCCCAGCGTAGTCCGGGTTCGGGTTTGGCCACGGTAGGCCGTCATTGTAAATAAGAATTTCTTCTTAACTGACTTGCGTAGTTAAATAAAGGTTAAATAAAAAAAGAAATAATAATATATAACAATATATTCCACTCGTTATCTGAATTTCTGTTATACAATGTAAGCCGATAGATTTCAAGCAGAGAGACGGGAGAGGCGATACTGTATCAGTTAACAAGTCACGTAGAAAAGGTGATCTTTTTCAATGTTGCATGGGGCAGGAATGGCATACAACACCGTGCTCCTTTTTTTACAATAGCCAACTGCTTTAAAATACCCCTATTTCTTATGATTTGTCTTACATTTGTGCTCTATAAGGATAATGAAACTGTAAGAATGACATACTTCTCAAAATGCCCACAAACTGCAATTGGATACACATTATAAAAAATAATGTGCTTGTCAAGTTACAGTATTATCAAATGCTGTATGAAAAATGATATTTACCATCTACTATTCTTTCTATTCAGCACTTCAAAAAGAACAGTTTTGAAATGTATATATATACATTTTTTTGCTATTGGATTAAATGGTAGTTAAAATGACAAAATGGTGAGTATCAATATCTGATGTATTGGTGACTAAACTAAATGTATTTTATGGAAAACTTAGATTTTGCATGAATGACTCAGGGATGAAAGATGTGTGAAACCCCAATGAATGCAAAATCAAAGGTTCTGAACATGAAGTACAATTGTTTTCAGTTAAGAGTTTTGTACTTAGAGTTTAGAAAATATACCACTTACATCTGAAAAATGTGCCAAATTGACTGAACAAAAACAGTAATATGAATGAATGGTTCGGGTTTGTATTTTGGATGATGGAATGACTGATATGAGAGTATGGAGAGACTGTGTACGTGTGTGTGTTAGAGTGAGTGAGAGAAAGAGAGGTGAGAGAGAGAGAGAGAGCTGTGGGACAAAGATTGGTCACAGGGCTTTTAACCTGATTGAAGCTGTTATTATGCTCTTGATCAATTCCTCCAAGTGGCTATAGACAACATGTACGCATGCACACAAAAACACACTCACAGCACATACATGTTGCACATTCACATTCACGTTCCAATACAGATACAAGCTGCACCCATCATCATACCTTGTCATAGTAAATACTGTATGTTTCTGAAACCTGCACAGTATTATCTCCCTTCTTTCTCTGTGTTTCTATCCCCACCTCCTCTGTGGTTGCAGATTCTGCATGATAGTCCTAAGGCGCGGCGGGAGATGGAGCTTCATTGGAGAGTGTCGGGGGGTCCATACATTGTTCGCATCCTCAGCCTGTATAACAACATGCACCAGGGGGAAAAATGCCTGGTTATCATCATGGAGTGGTAAGGAACACACAGACTACATAAACCAGAATGCATCTGTCTATGATGTATGTATTCTCTCTTAGCTTATCTAGCATGTCAGTCTAGACTTTAAAAACATTACTAATGACTAGGGCCAGGAGTTTTTCCTGGTCAGGTCACGTGGTCAGAAAAAATCTCCTGGCCCTAATGAAAGTCTACACAAACATCAAATGATGTTCCCGCTATCCTTGGTCATTGTGTTTGGGCTCTGTAGATTGGGCTCAGTAATTGCCTAGTAATTACTAAGGGACAATGCTTGCCTTGTTTAGTGGAATAGCTTTGTTGTCTTGTTAAAAACTTCTTATGGCTGCAGTCCCGTTAATGGGATCGATATGACAACAGCCAGTCGAAGTGCAGGGCGCCAAATTCAAAAAACAGAAATCTCATAATTAAAATTCCTCAGACATTCATGTGTCTTATATAATTTTAAAGGTAATCTTGTTGTTAATCTCACCAAAGTGTCCGATTTCAAATAGGCTTTTCAGCGAAAGCACTACAAACGATTATGTTAGGTCACCACAAAACCACAATAATCACAGCCATTTTTTCCAGCTAAAGATAGCTTCACAAAAACCAGAATAGAGATAAAATTAATCACTAACCTTCGATTATTTTCATCAGATGACACTCATAGGACTTCATGTTACACAATACATGCATGTTTTGTTTGATTAAATTCATATTTATATGAAGTTTACATTGAGGCGACTAGATTCACTAGTGGCAAAAACATCAAGTGACTTTGCATAGCCACATCGTTTCAACAGAAATACTCATAAATATAGATGATAATACAAGTTATACACATGGAATTATAGATATACCTCTCCTTAACTTCTTATGGCTGCAAGCCCGACGTCGGTACACTTATGACAACAGCCAGCTCAAGTGCAGGGCGCGAAATTCAAAATATATATTTTTTAAATATTTAACTTTCACACATTAACAAGTCCAATACAGCATATGAAAGGTACACATCTTGTGAATCCAGCCAACATGTCCGATTTTTAAAATGTTTTACAGGGAAGACACAATATGTAAATCTATTAGCTAACCACGTTAGCAAAAGACACCACTTTTTTTACTCCACCAGTTTTTTACTCCATCAGTAGCTATCACAAATTCGACCAAATAAAGATATAAATAGCCACTAACCAAGAAACAACTTCATCAGATGACAGTCTGATAACATATTTATTGTATAGCATATGTTTTGTTAGAAAAATGTGCATATTTCAGGTATAAATCATAGTTTACATTGCAGCTACAATCAGAAATTGCACCGAAAGCAGCCATAAAACTTACAGACACCAACGTCAAATACCTAATTACTCATCATAAAACATTTCTGAAAAATACATAGTGTACAGCAAATGAAAGACAGGCATCTTGTGATTCCAGCCAATATTTCCGATTTATTAAGTGTTTTACAGCGAAAACAAAATGTAGCGTTATATTAGCTTAGCACAATAGCCAGAAACACTTGGGCGCCGACGACTAGTTCACATCTACGACAGATATATGAAATAGCATCATAAAATGTTTCTTACTTTTGCTGATCTTCCATCAGAATGTTGGACAAGGTGTCCTTTGTCCAGAACAGTCGTTGTTTGGATTTAGAACGGCAACTTTCCCTCTACATTTAGCACGCGGACTAGCCAAGTGGCACGGATCTCTCCATCGGCAACAAAGTCAGAGAACGGAACACGGCAAAACTCCCGAAAAAATTTCAATAATCTGATTAAACTATATTGAAAAAACATACTTTACGATGATATGGTCACATGTATCAAATAAAATCAGAGCCGGAGATAGTAGTCGTCCATAACGGCAGCTAAACAGAAGGCAATCCCACTGTCCACCTCGCGCTCCCAAGAGTACCGGAAATGAGGGACACGTCATACAAAGAGCTTGTATTCCAATTCAGACCAAGATAAACACGAAATTTCTTCTCTCACAGCCTCTTGACATCCAGGGGAAGGTCTATGAAGTGCACGTATACTCTTACGTATCATGCCCATGTATAGGCAGGAAGTAGAACAGAGCATCGATTTCAGACTTTCCACTTCCTGGTCAGGAAGTTTGTGCCAAATGAGTTCTGTTTGACTCACAGATATAATTCAAACGGTTTTAGAAACTAGAGAGTGTTTTCTATCCAATAATAATAATAATATGCATATTGTACGAGCAAGAATTGAGTACGAGGCCGTTTGAAATGGGCACCTTTAATCAGAGCTACTCAATACTGCCCCTGCAGCCATAAAAAGTTAATGCAACCGCTGTGTCAGATTACAAAAATACTTTACGGAAAAAGAAACCCACGCTATAATCTGAGACGGCGCTCAAAAGTAAAACACCACAGCCGCAAAGATGGCGTCAACATAAACAAGAAAATATATGATAAATATTCCCTTACCTTTGATGATCTACATCAGAAAGCACACCGGGAATCCCAGGTCCACAATAAATGTTTGTTTTGTTCGAAAAAATCCGTTATTTTTGTCCAAATACCTTCTTTTGTTAGCGCGTCTGGTTTACATATCCAAACGCTAATTCTGGTCAGCGTTATATCGGACAAAAACTTCAAAAAGTGATATTACCGGTCGAAGAATCATTTCAAACTAAGTACAGAATCAATCATTAGGATGTTTTTAACATATAGCTTCAATAAAGTTCCAACCGGAGTATTCTTTCTTGTCTTCGTGAGCAATGGAACTTAAGTGACTTCCATGAGGAAAAAGCATGATCAGAAAATGGCTGCTTGATGGACACCTGACTGATTCTGCTATCATTCTCTCCCACAACATTATAGAAGTCTCATTATAATTTCTATTGATGGTTGACATCTAGTGGAACCCCTAGGCAGTGCACAATCATTCATATCTCAAGGGGATTTCATTGGGGACTCTGGTGAATACATACAAGCTCAGATTTCTGACTTCCTGTTTTGATTTCAACTCAGGATTTTGCCTGCCAATATGAGTTCTGTTAATCTCACAGACATAATTCAAACAGTTTTAGAAACTTTAGAGTGTTTTCTATCCAATAATACTAATAATATGCAAATATTAGCAACTATGACTGAGGAGCAGGCCGTTTGATATGGGCACCTTTCATCCAAGCTACTCAATACTGCCCCTTCAGCCATAAGAAGTTAAGAAGCTCTGAACTGTGTCTCTTGTTTTACTTCCTGTCTCAGTATGGAGGGAGGGGAGCTGTTCAGTCACATTCAGGCCAAAGGGGACCAGGCTTTCACAGAGAGAGGTGAGTTATGACGGAGAACTGTGTTGTGTCATTTACAGTGCTCTGTGATTTACAGTGACCCGTATGCTCTATGTTCATCAGATTTATGTCATGGCTTTTAGTCAGAGGCTTCAGAGATCATGAGGGACATAGGTACGGCCATCGAGTACCTCCACCACATGGACATAGCTCACAGAGATGTCAAGGTGGGACTATACTCCTAGACACACATCACTCACAGACATGTACACCCCTGTATCTCTTTCATCTGACACTCGCTGACAGGTGTCTTTACCACTGGTGGTTTTAGTGATGATGAACTTATTGCTTTCGTCTTTTTTACACCTCCCTCCACACGGACATAAACACACAACAGCCTGAAAATCTGCTCTACACCACCAAGGAGAGCAATGGTGTTCTGAAACTGACTGACTTTGGCTTTGCCAAGGAGACCACCCTCCACAACTCCCTCCAGACACCCTGTTACACCCCTTACTATGTTGGTGAGTGGTTGGGTCAGTTACACCAGTAGTAGTGTAGTATACTATCCAGATGTGAATGGTGTGTAGGCTATAACGTTTTATGGTTGACTTTTCCCCACATATTGTCCCTGTCTCTGCCTGTCTGTCTGCCTGACTAGTTGTCTCTTGGTCTCTATTTGTGTCTGTCTGTCTGTCCATCAGCCCCCGAGGTGCTCGGGCCAGAGAAGTATGACAAGTCATGTGACATGTGGTCTCTGGGCGTGATCATGTACATCCTGGGAGTACCTAGTGTGTCTTTGTGCTATAAGTGTGAGAGTAAGTGTGAGAGAATCAAGTCACAGGCTTCTTATTCACTCAAATCAAATCAAATCAAATGTTATTTGTCACATACACATGGTTAGCAGATGTTAATGCGAGTGTAGCGAAATGCTTGTGCTTCTAGTTCCGACAATGCAGTAATAACCAACAAGTAATCTAACCTAACAATTCCACAACTCCTACCTTATACACACAAGTGTAAAGGGATAAAGAATATGTACATAAAGATATATAAATGAGTGATGGTACAGAACGGCATAGGCAAGATGCAGTAGATGGTATAGAGTACAGTATATACATATGAGATGAGTAATGTAGGGTATGTAAACATAAAGTGGCATAGTTTACAGTGGCTAGTGATACATGTATTACATAAAGATGGCAAGATGCAGTAGATGATATAGAGTACAGTATATACATATACATATGAGATGAGTAATGTAGGGTATGTAAACATTATATTAAGTGGCATTGTTTAAAGTGGCTAGTGGTACATTTTTACATAATTTCCATCAATTCCCATTATTAAAGTGGCTGGAGTTGAGTCAGTATGTTGGCAGCGGCCGCTAAATGTTAGTGGTGGCTGTTTAACAGTCTGATGGCCTTGAGATAGAAGCTGTTTTTCAGTCTCTCGGTCCCTGCTTTGATGCACCTGTACTGACCTCGCCTTCTGGATGATAGCGGGGTGAACAGGCAGTGGCTTGGGTGGTTGTTGTCCTTGATGATCTTTATGGCCTTCCTGTGACATCGGGTGGTGTAGGTGTCCTGGAGGGCAGGTAGTTTGCCCCCGGTGATGCGTTGTGCAGACCTCACTACCCTCTGGAGAGCCTTACGGTTGTGGGCGGAGCAGTTGCCGTACCAGGCGGTGATACAGCCCGACAGGATGCTCTCGATTGTGCATCTGTAGAAGTTTGTGAGTGCTTTTGGTGACAAGCCGAATTTCTTCAGCCTCCTGAGGTTGAAGAGGCGCTGCTGCGCCTTCTTCACAACGCTGTCTGTGTGGGTGGACCAATTCAGTTTGTCCGTGATGTGTACACCGATGAACTTAAAACTTTCCACCTTCTCCACTACTGACCCGTCGATGTGGATAGGGGGGTGCTCTCTCTGCTGTTTCCTGAAGTCCACAATCATCTCCTTTGTTTTGTTGACGTTGAGTGTGAGGTTATTTTCCTGACACCACACTCCGAGGGCCCTCACCTCCTCCCTGTAGGCCGTCTCGTCGTTGTTGGTAATCAAGCCTACCACTGTAGTGTCATCCGCAAACTTGATGATTGAGTTGGAGGCGTGCATGGCCACGCAGTCGTGGGTGAACAGGGAGTACAGGAGAGGGCTCAGAACGCACCCTTGTGGGGCCCCAGTGTTGAGGATCAGCGGGGTGGAGATGTTGTTACCTACCCTCACCACCTGGGGGCGGCCCGTCAGGAAGTCCAGGACCCAGTTGCACAGGGCGGGGTCGAGACCCAGGGTCTCGAGCTTGATGACGAGTTTGGAGGGTACTATGGTGTTAAATGCTGAGCTGTAGTCGATGAACAGCATTCTCACATAGGTATTCCTCTTGTCCAGATGGGTTAGGGCAGTGTGCAGTGTGGTTGCGATTGCGTCGTCTGTGGACCTATTGGGTCGGTAAGCAAATTGGAGTGGGTCTAGGGTGTCCGGTAGGGTGGAGGTGATATGGTCCTTGACTAGTCTCTCAAAGCACTTCATGATGACGGAAGTGAGTGCTACGGGGCGGTAGTCGTTTAGCTCAGTTACCTTAACTTTCTTGGGAACAGGAACAATGGTTGCCCTCTTGAAGCATGTGGGAACAGCAGACTGGGATAAGGATTGATTGAATATGTCCGTAAACACACCAGCCAGCTGGTCTGCGCATGCTCTGAGGACGCGGCTGGGAATGCCGTCTGGGCCTGCAGCCTTGCGAGGGTTAACACGTTTAAATGTTTTACTCACCTCGGCTGCAGTGAAGGAGAGCCCGCAGGTTTTGGTAGCGGGCCGTGTCAGTGGCACTGTATTGTCCTCAAAGCGAGCAAAAAAGTTATTAAGCCTGTCTGGGAGCAAGACATCCTGGTCCGCGACGGGGCTGGTTTTCTTTTTGTAATCCGTGATTGACTGTAGACCCTGCCACATACCTCTTGTGTCTGAGCTGTTGAATTGCGACTCTATTTTGTCTCTGTACTGGGACTTAGCTTGTTTGATTGCCTTGCGGAGAGAATAGCTACACTGTTTGTATTCGGTCATGTTTCCGGTCACCTTGCCCTGGTTAAAAGCAGTGGTTCGCGCTTTCAGTTTCACCCGAATGCTGCCGTCAATCCACGGTTTCTGGTTTGGGAATGTTTTAATCGTTGCTGTGGGTACGACATCGTCAATGCACTTTCTAATGAACTCGCTCACCGAATCAGCATATTCGTCAATGTTGTTGTTGGACGCAATGCGGAACATATTCCAATCCGCGTGATCGAAGCAGTCTTGAAGCGTGGAATCAGATTGGTCGGACCAGCGTTGAACAGACCTGAGCGAGGGAGCTTGTTGTTTTAGTTTCTGTTTGTAGGCTGGAAGCAACAAAATGGAGTCGTGGTCAGCTTTTCCGAAAGGAGGGCGGGGGAGGGCCTTATATGCGTCGCGGAAGTTAGTATAACAATGATCCAAGGTTTTACCAGCCCTGGTAGCACAATCGATATGCTGATAGAATTTAGGGAGTTTTGTTTTCAGATTAGCCTTGTTAAAATCCCCAGCTACGATGAATGCAGCCTCAGGGTGTGTGGTTTCCAGTTTACAAAGAGTCAGATAAAGTTCGTTCAGGGCCATCGATGTGTCTGCTTGGGGGGGAATATATACGGCTGTGATTATAATCGAAGAGAATTCCCTTGGTAGATAATGCGGTCGACATTTGATTGTGAGGAGTTCTAGATCAGGTGAACAGAATGACTTGAGTTCCTGTATGTTGTTATGATCACACCACGTCTCGTTAATCATAAGGCATACACCCCCGCCCCTCTTCTTACCAGAAAGATGTATGTTTCTGTCGGCGCGATGCGTGAAGAAACCAGCTGGCTGCACCGACTCCGTTAGCGTCTCTTGAGTTAGCCATGTTTCCGTGAAGCAGAGAACGTTACAATCTCTGATGTCTCTCTGGAATGTTACCCTTGCTCGGATTTCATCAACCTTATTGTCAAGAGACTGGACATTGGCGAGTAGTATGCTAGGGAGTGGAGCGCGATGTGCCCGTCTCCGAAGCCTGACCAGGAGACCGCTACGTTTGCCCCTTTTACGGCGTCGCATAGGGTCGCCGGCTGGGATCAGATCCATTGTATTGGGTGGAAGGCAAAACACTGGATCCGTTTCGGGAAAGTCATATTCCTGGTTGGAACGATGGTGAGTTGACGTTGCTCTTATATTCAGTAATTCCTCTCGACTGTATGTAATGAAACCTAAGATTACCTGAGGTACCAATGTAAGGAATAACACATAAAAAAACAAAATACTGCATATTTTCCAAGGAACGCGAAGCGAGGCGGCCATCTCGGTCGGCGCCGGAAGAGTGAGGCCCACTCTCACTCTCCCTACTGTTCCCTCCTGGGCCTCATTCCTACTCTCCCTTCTCTGCACTTCCTGGTTCTCCTCTCCCTCTCTTTCAACACTCGGTTCCTCATGGTCCACTACTTGCTTTCTACCTCTCCTTCTCTCCCTCCTTGTATTTAGTATGAATGATTGTTAATTGATTGTTAAAGGACGGTTAAATTACTGTTGAATGAGTGTTAAAGGCCTGTTAAAGGGCCGTTAAATGAGTGTTAAATGAGTGTTAAAGGACTGTTAAAGGTCCGTTAAAGGACCGTTAAATAACCGTTAAAGGACTGTTAAATGACAGTTAAATAACTGTTAAAGGACTGTTAAAGGACTGTTAAATTGCTGTTATATTGCTGTTGAATGACTGTTGAATGACTGTTGAATGAGTAAAGTGTGTGCTGTATCCCCAGGCTGTGTGGATTCCCTCCGTTCTACTCGAACACGGGCCAGGCCATCTCTCCAGGGATGAAGCAGAGGATCAGGATGGGCCAGTACAACTTCCCTAACCCTGAGTGGGCCAAAGTGTCGGAGGAAGGTCAGACTAGAGACAATTGAATACTGTGGGGTTGAATGGTCTATACTAGAGGCTTCACTGCAATACAAACTATGTTCTGCTAATTACAAAATATTTTGGACGGATTCGTCTACGGTTGTGATTTGTAGGTCCTTTGACAAACATCTTGTCTAGTTTACCTGATGTTCATGTTTTATTTGATATGCTTGTTGACCTATGACCATACCCTCTGTAGCCAAACAGCTGATCAACCAGCTGCTGAAGACAGACCCAAACGAGAGGATGACCATCGGGCAGTTCATGAACCACCCCGGGATCAATGGGAGGGTGCTGCTTACTGCATGTCTGAGAACACTGTCTGAGTGCGGTTGATAATATGAGACTGTGTGTGTGTGTGTGTGTGTGTGTGTGTGTGTGTGTGTGTGTGTGTGTGTGTGTGTGTGTGTGTGTGTGTGTGTGTGTGTTTGTTGACATTAAAGCAGTCGATGGTGGTTCCTCCGACTCCTCTGCACACATCCCGTGTTCTGACAGAGGACAGAGAACTGTGGGACGATGTCAAGGTGAGTCTAGAGAGCTGTCAAACACTGACACTCCGTGGTATGAAAAACACTGCATATCAATGGCCCAGTTTAATCTAACACTAACACTAAGAAGCCACTAGATGGTGTTAAACAGTAAATTTGTAAAACCCATATTGCAACTATCTACAGTGCCTGTGGAAAATGATCATACCCCTTGATTTATTCCAAATGTAAATAATGTTGTTGTGTTGCTGCCTGAATTCAAACTGGATTAAATATTTTTCTCACCCATCTACACACAATACCCCATAATGACAAAGTGAAAACATGTTTTTAGGAATATGTGGCAAATATATTGAAAATGAAATAAAGAAATATCTAATTGACAATAAGTATTCACACATCTTTTCTATGACACTCCAAATTGAGCTCTGGTGCATCCAATTTCCTTTGATCACCCTTGAGATGTCACTACAACTTGATTGGAGTCCACCTGTGGCTAATTCAATTGTTTGGACATGATTTAGAAAGAAACCCACCTGTCTATATAAGGTTCCGCAGTTGACACTGCATGTCAGAGTAGAAACAATATTATGAAGTCCGTGGAACTGTCCGTAGATCTCCGAGATTGTGATGAGGCATATATCTGGGGAAGGGTATAAAACATTTGTTGAATGTTTCTGATCTCCATCATTGGCAAATTGAAAAAGTTTGGAACTACCCAGGCTCTGCCTAGAGCTAGCTGTCTGACCAAACTGAGTAACCAGGCAAGAAGGACCTCGGTAAAGGAGGTGATCAAGAACCCAATGACCACTCTGACAGAACTACAGAAGCCCTTGACTGAGATGGGAGAACCTGCCAGAAGGACATCAGTCTCTAGAGCACTTCACCAATCTGTGATTTATGGGAGAGTAGCCAGACGGAAGCAACTCCTGAGAAAAAGGAACATGACAGCACGCCTAGGCTATGGTGGTGGCAGCATCATGCTGTGGGGATGCTTTTCAGCGGCAGGGACTGAGAGAAAGGTAATGATAGAGGGAACAATGAATGGAGCCAAGTTCAGCCAAATCCTTGATGAGAACCTGCTTCATAATGCAAATGATCTTAGACTGGGGCGAAGATTTACATTCCAACAGGACAATGACCCCAAACATACAGCCAAAGCAACATTGGCTTCAGAACAAGAATGTGAAAGTCCTTGAATGGCCCAGCCAAAGCCCAGACTTGAATCCCATTGAAAATCTGTGGAAAGACTTGAATATTGCTGTTTGCCGCTCTCTATCTAACTTAACAGAGCGTGAGAAAATCTGCAAGGAAGAATGGGAGAAAATCCCCAAATCCAGATGTGTTAAATTGATAGACATACCCAAGACGACTTAAAGGAAAATTGCCTACTAATTGCCTACTTATTTTCCTCTACCTTTTTCATTTAGAAATGTCCCTTTAAAGCTGTAATCCCTGGCAAAGGTGCTTCTACAAAGTATTGACTCAGGGGTGTGAATACTTACTCAGTCAAACGTTTGGACACAAAAGTTCACGGCAATTGGAACGAAAAATCTCAAATTTGGACTCATCAGACCAAAGGACAGATTTCTACCGGTCTACTGTCCGTTGCTGGTGTTTCTTGGCCCAAGCAAGTCGCTTCTTCTTATTGGTGTCCTTTAGTAGTGGTTTCTTTTCAGCAATTTGACCATGAAGGCCTGATTCACGCAGTCTCCTCTGAACAGTTGATGTTGAGATTTGTCTGTTACTTGAATTATGAAGCATTTATTTGGCCTGCAATTTCTGAGGCTGGTAACTCTAATGAACTTATCCTCTCCAGCAGAGGTGAAACTGGGTCGTCCTTCCTGTGGCGGTCCTCATGAGAGCCAGTTTCATCATAGCTTGATGGTTTTTGCGACTACACTTAAAGAAACTTCCAAAGCTCTTGAAATTTTCCAGATTGACTGACCTTTAGGTCTTAAAGTAATGATGGACTGTCATTTCTCTTAGCTTATTTGAGCTGTTCTTGACATAATATGGACTTGGTCTTTTACCAAATAGGGCTATCTTCTGTTTACCAACCCTACCTTGTCACAGCACAACTGATTGGCTCAAACGCATTAAGAAGGAAAGAAATTCCACAAATTAACTTTTAACAAGGCACACCTGTTAATTGAAATGCACTACCTCATGAAGCTGGTTGAGAGAATGACAAGAGTGTGCAAAGCTGTCATCAAGGCAAAGGGTGGAAACTTCAAAGAATCTCAAATATAACATATATTTTGTTTTGTTTAACACTTTTTTGGTTACTACATGATTCCATATGTGTTATTTCATAGTTTGATGTTTTCACTATTATTTTACAATGTAGAAAATAGTAAAAATGAAGAAAAACCCTTGAATGAGTAGGTGTGTCTAAACTTTTTACTGTTATTGTATGTAAATTAGATATTTCTGTATTTATTTTTCACGAAATTTGCACACATTTCTAGAAACATGTTTTCTTTTCACTGTCATTATGGGGTACTGTGTGTAGATGGGTGAGCATTTTTAGATTCAGGCTGTAACACAACAAAATGTGGAATAAGTCAAAGGATATGAATACTTTCTGAAGGCACTGTATCTGTACTGTCTGGATCCAGGAGGAGATGACCAGTGCTCTGTCCACCATGCGTGTGGACTACGACCAGGTGAAGATCAAAGATCTGGACACGTCCAATAAGCCACTGCTCAACAAGCGACGCAAGAGAACAGCTGCTGGGGGTTTGAGGGAGTGGAGTGAGGAGGGGGAGGTGGTGCGGGATTAGGAGGAGGATGCGCAACGGTTTGCAACAGCCAGTGAAAGGCTGAGGGGATGTTTTATTAAAACCTCTAGGCTACTGATCTTGTGTTTATATTACTTATTTTATTAATTCCTCACAGTTTTTTAAAGTCAGAATACAAACACCCCAATATTCTTAGGAGCTGATAAAGCCCTTCTGTTGAATAAACGTAATTACGTCTCCCTCAAGTGCTCGACTGCATTTTATACGACGGGTGTGTCTAATCCTGAATGCTGATTGGTTGAAAGCGCATTCCAGCCGGGGTTTATTCCACAAATTACCACCAGCTAAATCTATGACGTTAAAATGCCTATTTACAATGTTCCACCTGACTGCGCATTCCACTGTCTCATCATCCCAGGCAGGGAAGTTATAAACTTGATCTCCACTATAAAAAGCATCTAGACATTATGTCACATTTCCTTTAGACTAACATTTCATTTTCAACAGCGGAGATTTGTATAAACCTTGCTGTCTCTCCGACATTTGCAACATTGTTTCAATATTCAAATTCGATCTCCAACTGTCCAATGGTAATGAACGTGTAGGAGTCGGGAGTCGGAACGAGAGAGAGAGGCAGGCAGCGTTTCTCAGCCAGTCGAAATAATGAATCAGCTGGCATAATTTTTCGGATATATACAAAGAAATGTCAATTGATAAAAGGTAAAATGAAAAGAATTGCAGCTAGTTTGCAGACTTTCCAGCTTCAGTTTGAAGTTATTGTGTGAGCTGTGTTGTTGGCTAAATAACGCCCTCTGAAATGACGTCACCGAACAGAATTCTCAAATGAGCGGTGCTTAGAAAATACCTGCTCATGGGCTTTATTCGTCTCGAGCACACAGATCTAAATATAACTGCGATAAAGAATGAGACCCAGACTTCCTTAACCTCACTAGGGTATGTGGGACCTCGTCAACAGCCAGTGAAACTGCAGGGCGCCAAATTCAAAACAACAGAAATCCCATAATTAAAATTCCTCAAACATACACGTATTTTACACCATTTTAAAGATACACTTGTCGTAAATCCAGCCACAGTGACCGATTTCAAAAAGGCTTTACGACGAAAGCACACCAAACGATTATGTTAGGTCAGAGCCAAGTCACAGAAAAACACAGCCATTTTTCCAGCCAAAGAGAGGAGTCACAAAAAGCAGAAATAGAGATAAAATTAATCACTAACCTTTGATGATCTTCATCAGATGACACTCATAGGACTTCATGTTACACAATACATGTATGTTTTGTTTGGTTAAGTTCATATTTATATCCAAAAATCTGAGTTTACATTGGCGCGTTATGTTCAGTAGTTCCAAAACATCCGGTGATTTTGCAGAGAGCCACATCAATTTACAGAAATAGTCAACATAAACATTGCTAAAAGATACAACTGTTATGCATGGAATTTTAGATCCACTTCTCCTTAATGCAACCGCTGTGTCAGATTTCAAAAAAACTTTACGGAAAAAGCAAAACCATGCAATAATCTGAGTACAGCGCTCAGAGACCAAAACAACCCAAACAGATATCCGCCATGTTGTGTAGTCAACAGAAGTCAGAAATAGCATTATAAATATTCACTTACCTTTGATGATCTTCATCAGAATGCACTCCCAGGAATCCCAGTTCCACAATAAATGTTTGTTTAGTTCGATAATGTCCATCATTTATGTCCAAATACCTCCTTTTTGTTCGCGCGTTTAGCCCAGTAATCAAAATTCATGAGGCGCGAGCACTAGGTGCAGACGAAAAGTCGAAAAGTTCCGTTACAGTCCGTAGAAATATGTCAAACGATGTATAGAATCATTCTTTAGGATGTTTTTAACATAATTCTTCAATAATGTTCCAACCGGAGAATTCCTTTGTCTGTAGAATTGCAATGGAATGCAAGCTAACTATCATGTGAACGCGCGTGGCCAGCTCGTGGCTCTCTGGCAGACCTCTGACTCAATCCCCTCTCATTCGCCCCCACTTCACAGTAGAAGCCTCAAACAAGGTTCTAAAGACTGTTGACATCTAGTGGAAGCCTTAGGAAGTACAATATGACCCCATAGACACTGTGTATTTGATAGGCCATGAGTTGAAAAACTACAAACCTCAGATTTCCCATTTCTTGGTTGGAATACTTATTTTCCACCATAATTTGCAAATAAATTCATTAAAAATCCTACAATGTGATTTTCTAGATTTTTTTTCTCATTTTGTCTGTCATAGTTGAAGTGTACCTATGATGAAAATTACAGGCCTCTCTCATCTTTTTAAGTGGGAGAACTTGCACAATTGGTGGCTGACTAAATACTTTTTTGCCCTACTGTAATTTGCTCCTACCAACATGCACAGATCAGATCGAGAGGATGAGCACTACTAGGCTATAAAAGTTTCTTACAGGGTGATCAGCTTAAACTTCAATAATTAGAACTATAGGCCCATCATTCAGGGCAGGTGGGGCAGAACCTGTTTGCATGTTATTTTGGCATTCATTCGTGTCACATATCAGTTTGCAAATACTGTAAAAACGAATGTATTGAGTGAATAAAGCCTCATACAAACATGGTCTCTTTCTTGCTTTCTTGAGTAAGAAAGGGGCAGCCAGTGGAAAATACAGAGCATAGGTGTTGGTAATCTTCTCTAGTTGCGCCGTGATTGGCTCAGTGTTTTGTCACTTATGGGGACACTCCGTCACCGCAGAATCTACAGGGAGAGCTAGGCAGTTCAAGCCCCCATGGGTTCTGCCATAGATTTACAGTAGAAGTGCCCATCCAAGAAGGCTCAAGGTCATTGGCCACAGATAAAATGACGTCAAATCACGTTATACAGTATCTACCGTAGCTTTGATTGGACTGAACATGTCAACATCATACTTTAAAAATCTTAGCTAGCAAGCTAGACAAGCAGTCATCTTCATGAATCACATCGGCAATGTACTAGAAAATCCTTTTCAATCCTTGTCACATGAAGAGGAATTATAAATATAAAGTATCAGTGCTCATCGGTCATTGGACATAAACATTACACAACAAGTCGGAAATCGCAAATTTAACAATGAGTTGGAAGGAATTAGTGGCTAACTGCAAGCGTTGCAAAGCAATCACTATTTTGCTTCCCCTGCCTGCAGCTCGGTAGAGAGGGTGTGTAGTTGATAAGAAACCTGAAAATAGCTGTGCAGCGACGCTTCCCATCCAACCTGACAGAGCTTGAAAGGATCTGCAGAGAAGAATGGAAGAAACTCCGCAAATACAGGTGTGCCAAGATTGTGGCGTCATACCCAAAAAGACTCGAGGCTGTAACCACTGCCAAAGGTGCTTCAATAAAGTACTGAGTAAAGGGTCTGAATACTTGTGATATTTCCGCTTTTAAGTTTTTATACAATTGCAAACATTTCTAAAAACATATTTTTGCTTTGTCATTATGGGGTATTATGTGTAGATTGATAACAGCAATTTAATCAATTTTAGAATAATGCTATAACGTAACAAAATGTGGAGAAGTCAAGAGGTCTGAATACTTTCTGAATGCACCGTAATATGCCAGGGAGATATGTATACTGTAGCTAAGAAAGTAATACTGTGTGCATGTTGTGTAGTAATCTGTTAGTAGCCCATGTGCCTCACCCTAATAATTTTGTCCCTTTCCCCCTCAGAACTTAACCTACTCTTCTGACTTGGTAGTGCACAGGTAGCCTATAGCTTGTTTAAAGAAAATGTCATCATCGAATATTGTAAGAGCTTTCATTGTCTGCTTATATGCCCCCTTTATTTATCCTATGGTTCTGGCTTGGTTTATAGGGAGAATACTGTAAGAACGGCCCATGTTCTGAATTCTGTCGCTGTACTTTTCAGAAGTGCTGAACAAATAGTTATATTGACTACGTCCATCTTTGCTCACTCATTAATGTCTTAATCGAAATTACTGATTGCCTCTTATGCACTCATCGTTCCCTTATGCCATAGTTTGTACATCAATTGTTATAGGCCTATTGCTTATATAGGTCTATCTCATTAGTATCTTATTCATCATTTTAGGCAATGTTGGAATGATTTCATTGTTTTGCTTTCTTTGTGTATTATAATTAGCTCATAGGCTTTTCTTGACGAGGAGGAGATACTATATAATGTTGTTGGGCCAGTTAATATTACAAGGGTGTCACGTTCTAACCTTAGTTCCTTTTTTATTTTAGTTGGTCAGGGTGTGAGTTGGGGTGGGCATTCTATGTTGTTTTTCTATGTTTTGTTCTGTTGTTATATTTCTATGTGTTTAGCCTAGTATGGTTCTCAATCAGAGGCAGGTGTCAGTCGTTGTCTCTGATTGGAAGCCATATTTAGGTAGCCTGTTTTCTATTGTGTTTTGTGGGTGGTTGTTTCCTGTGTTAGTGTTTGCACCATACGGGACTGTTTCGGTTGTTTGTTTGTACTTTTGTTATTTTGTTCAGTGTTCTGTGGATTTATTAAATATCTCATTATGGACACTTACCACGCTGCACATTGGTCCGATCCTTGCTACTCCTCCTCAGACGAAGAGGAAATCCGTTACAAAGGGTTGTTTTCTGTGCTTCGGTATGTTGTATATAAAAGTGGATCCTCATGATTGTATTTTCCTTCCTTTTTAGACCACATAGGCCTAATAAAATACTTCAAATGGTAGGCTAACCAAATCTCTCTCACACTCTCTCTCTGTGGTGACTTAAAGAATAGTAAAGTTAAGGCCTCAACATCTTGCTGAATTTATCTGAACTAACATCTATCTGAATTTCTGTCGGTGTCCATTTTGAAAGTGCTGAACGAATTGGCCTAACTCGTCACGGCTCATTTGTTTGCACTTGCTTATACTTAGAGCTAAGTGTTAATGATATAAGAATAAACATGAATTTCGGAACATGAATGTAATAATGTTTGTGTATGGGTCAAAACTCATTTTGGTGTTCGTTATAATTGAAGGAGAATGTGGTTCTTATCCACATACACAAATCCACAAGGAGTCAGTAGTAACCACATTTGTTTAAGCAAGTCAGCCATATCAGCTATGGTTTTTAAAAAGGCAGTAAATGAGGCTGTATTAACTGTGTCGCTGCCAGACAAGGCACCGCTGAAAGCCAGGTGTAGCGGTGGTAAGGATTCACTCCATGTTGCTGAAAAGAAATCTCTGCTGTTGGTCCGGCTTATGCAGGCCCTAACAGTTTGTGGGCACCGTTTGTCACCGTTACAGTGCAATTAATGTATAGTTTAGTGTTGTGCCTTTCCTGGCATGCATAAAACATCATTTTTTTGTTTGCCCCACCAAGATTTACAAGCTAAAATCGGCACTGTATAGACTACATTTCTGTCTAATTTGTGACACTACGCAATGAGCGTAACCTACAGTAAGCCAAGCCGCCACTTCTCCAGACGCGCAATATTTTCTGTGGGACAGTTTCAGAAAAGCAAACTAAATGGTCCTATACTACTGTGACACACAAAATGTAGGCCTATCTGAAATGCAGCCATATACACAATAACTGTCATTTTGCACAAAAGAAAGCACGCGATGTTGAAGAGAAGCCCCATGGAGACTGGTAGCCCATGATGCGCTCATTAAAACAGCACACACCATAACCATGATTCAGGACCATGGACAGAAGGCTACTGCCAGTCAGCGTGATGAAAGGATGTGCTGCCAATTTCAGTAACACTGAAGTGGACATCCAGGACAATAGGGGCAACGCACTAGGCCTCACCTCAGAGCACAACCAATAAGCTACATTGGTTATTGTCCCTATACCCATAAAATAACGCAAAGCTGATGTAACATGGTCAGTTTGTGTTCACTGAATACGTTCTTCAGGGTGGAGAAGGAATTTTCGCACATTGCTGCAGATGCCCCTAATGGTAATCCATGTTTCAGTGCCAACAGCATTGCTGACAAAGGCCCACCGTATCTTTGAAGAACACTGAGTGGGGTCCATTTGTTGTTGCTGGCTATGGTTGCAATTTCACTTTTCAAGAATGTGCGAGCCACAATAAACTCAGCTTCCACTGGTTCAGTTTTGGTAAGATACAACAATGGCCTGACCTTGTTCACATCCAAAAAGTCTGGGCTCTTTGGATCCATGGCACACAAAGCTTCCACCAGTTGATTATTTTCTTCCCTAAATTGTGATGACATTTCCCCCAGCACAGCATCCAGTGCTAAAGAACTGTCATTAACACTCCCTCTTGTCTCCATCATCATGCTGACCCACTGTGCTTTCAACTACATACTCTTGCAGAATTTTACTCATGAGTCTCTGTCGTTTGCTTGGAGCTGGTGTGCTCATGCCCTCCTGGCATGCCTCCCAAAGCTTTTTGAATTTAGCATCACATCACAGTTTTTCAATGCACCCATACGTACTGCAAACAAGTTTTACACCGGTGTGCAGATCAGTTGCTTCAGACTGCAGTAACTTGTTAGGTGGGTCGAGGAGCCCCAGGATTTTGTGTCATATTAGCAAGGAACTTAAAGCTCGGCTCTGTCACTGCTTTCAATAAGTCTGTGGCCTCAAGTGTCACATCAATGCCATATGCGTGAGTAGATTCAATTTAACTGAACATCTCTGTGATGTTGTCACTTGATTTCAAAATAACTGACACCATGGTGAGGTTGCCAGTCCATCTCTGATCAAGAAGTATTTTCTTTTTTCCCCCATTGTACTGTGTAGCCACCATGGGTTTCCTAAAGAAATTGTACAGGGAGCTACACACATTGAAAATGGCCTCTATTGCATCCTCAGACGACATAGTGTGTACCACAACCAAATGCAGACCTTAAACCAGGCACTACAAAAAGCCCACTTTCTCCGACTGTAAATGCAGCCCGAGTAAGACAAACCTGCCCTGGCTCCTCATCACCTACTGTAGGTCGTCAGGTGCTAGTTGCAGGGGTAACGGAGGTGCAGGTGCTTGTTGTGATGTTACACTCGTGCTGCTGGTGCTAGGCTATGGCTTTTCTCAGTCTTGTTGGTCAGCAGGTGGCATGGGGGATGAGCGGGTATTGCATTTGCTGCTAGGCTCCTCAACCTTGTTGGTCGGCTAGCAGGCTGCTCGGTGAATTCGGCATCGGTTTCAACAGCAACATTTTTGCTCTTGGCAGTGCCCCGCCATTTTTGGATATCCATGGTGATCAAACCTTAGCCAACTAGTTATAATTATTCAGTACGCCACTTCCAAAACTTAACAAAGCTAGCTGTAGCTGTCTGCAAATGAGACAACCCTTTTCCCTCTCTGTGAGAAAAAAATGTCCTTAACAAGTCACATAATAAGTTGCATGGACTCACTCTGTGTGCAATAATAGTGTTTAACATTATTTTTTAATGACTACCTCATCTCAGTACCACACACATACAATTATCTGTAAGGTCCCTCAGCATTGAATTTCAAACACAGATGCAACCACCAAAAATGTATGTTGTTTTCCAAAGCCGCGCAAAGAAGGGGGCACCTAATGGTAGATGGGATTTTTTTGTTTGTTAAGAGCAGACATTGAATATCCCTTTGAGCATGGTGAAATTATTCATTACACTTTGGGTGATATATCAATACACCCAGTCACTACAAAGATACAAGCATCCTTCCTAACTCAGTTGCCGGAGAGGAATTTCACCATGAGGCCAATGGTGACTTTGAAACAATTACAGAGTTTAATGGCTGTGATAGGAGAAAACTGAGGATGGATCAACAACATTGTAGTTACTGCACAATACTAACCTAATTGACAGAGTAAAAATAAGCAATCCTGTAAAGAAAAATATTTCAAAACATGCATCAAGTTTGCAACAAGGTACTAAAGTAATACTGCCAAAAATGTGGCAAAGCAATTCACTTTTTGTCCTGTATACAAAGTGTTGTGTTTGGGGCAAGTCCAGTACAATTACTGAGTACCACGCTCCATATTTTCAAGTATAGTGCTGGCTGCATCATGTTATAGGTATGCTTGTAATCATTAAGGACTGGGGAGTTTTTCAGGATAAAAAGAAAACGTAATTTAGCGAAGCACTTGCAATATCCCAGAGGAAATCCTGGTTCGGTCTGCATTCCACCAGACACTGGGAGATTAACGGATCCCTTTTCCTAAACAACCGCTGAGTTGCAGGGCGCAAAATATTACTAAAAATATTTATAAATCATGCAATCACAAGTGAAATATACAAGTGAAATATTTTGAAAACACAGCTTAGCTTGTTGTTAATCCACCTATCATGTCAGATTTTGAAAATATGCTTTACAGCGAAAGCAATCCAAGCTTTTGTGAGTGTATCAATCAATGCTAGAACAGCTAGCCCCAAATTAGCATGGTCACGAAAGTCAGAAAAGCAATAAAATTAATCGCTTACCTTTGATAATCTTCGGATGTTTGCACTCACGAGACTACCAGTTACACAATAAATGTTATTTTTGTTCGATAAATATTACTTTTATAACAAAAAAACGCCATTTGGGTTGCGCGTTATGTTCAGAAAACCACAGCCTCGTTCCGGTCCTGAAAGGCAGAAGAAAATTCCCAAACGTATCAGATTAAAAAATATTCCAAAAGTATTTATAATCATGCAATCACAAGTGAAATATACCAAAACACAGCTTAGCTTGTTGTTAATCCACCTATCGTGTTAGATTTTGAAAATATGCTTTACAGCGAAAGCAATCCAAGCTTTTGTGAGTGTATCAATCAATGCTAGAACAGCTAGCCCCAAATTAGCATGGTCACGAAAGTCAGAAAAGCAATAAAATGAATCGCTTACCTTTGATAATCTTTGGATGTTTGCACTCACGAGACTCCCAGTTACACAATACATTTTATTTTTGTTCGATAAATATTACTTTTATAACAAAAAAGCGTCATTTGGTCTGCGCGTTATGTTCAGAAAACCACAGCCTCGTTCGTTCGACGAAAATGACAAAAAGTATCCGTAATGTTCGTAGAAACATGTAAATGTTTTTTATAATCAATCCTCAGGTTGTTTTTAACAAACATAATCGATAATATTTCAACCGGACCGTAACTTATTCAATAAAAGAGAGAAAGAAAATGGAGAGCTACCCCTCTCGCACGCAGGAACTAATCAAAGGACACCTGACTAGTTTTGAAAAATCTCGCTCATTTTTCAAAATAAAATTCTGAAACTATGTCTAAAGCCTGGTCACAGCCTGGGGAAGCCATTGGAAAATGAATCTGGTTGATACCCCTTTAAATGGAAGAAAGACGGGCAATGAAACACAGATGAAAAAAAATAAAAAATCACTTCTGGGTTAGATTTCCTCAGGTTTTCGCCTGCAAAATCAGTTTTGTTATACTCACAGACAATATTTGCATATTCTACGATCTGGACCTGAGAAATAGTCCGTTTACCTTGGGAAGGTTATTTTAAAAAAATCTGACCCCTAGCATCAAGAAGTTAAGTCACCTTTCAGCAGGACAATAACCTAAAACACATTACATTTACATTTTAGTCATTTAGCAGACGCTCTTATCCAGAGCGACTTACAGTAGAGTGCATACATTTTATTACATTTTACATACTGAGACAAGGATATCCCTACCGGCCAAACCCTCCCTAACCCGGACGACGCTATGCCAATTGTGCGTCGCCCCACGGACCTCCCGGTTGCGGCCGGCTGCGACAGAGCCTGGGCGCGAACCCAGAGACTCTGGTGGCGCAGCTAGCACTGCGATGCAGTGCCCTAGACCACTGCGCCACCTGGGAGGCCTCACAATGCCAAATATGCACTAGAGTTGCTTCCGAAGAAGACATTGAATGTTCCTGAGTGTCACTACAGACACCCTGGTTCGAATCCAGGCTGTATCACAACCAGCCGTGATTGAGAGTTCCGTAGGGCGGCTGTAACGGCTCTCGTTTGTTGAAGGAAGAGTGGACCAAGGCGCAGCGTGGTAGGCATACATCGTCTTTTTATTGATGACACCAAAACAAAATAACAAAGACAAAAAAACGAAAGCAAACAGTTCTGTCAGGCACAGACACTAAACAGAAAACAAGATCCCACAAAACCCAAAAGGAAAATGACAACTTATATATGATCCCCAATCAGAGAACGATAGATAGATGCCTCTGATTGGGAACCACACTCTGTCACACCCTGGCCTTAGTATTCTTTGTTTCTGTAATATTTTGGTTAGGTCAGGGTGTGACAGGGGGGATGTTTTGTATGTTTTGTCTCGTCTTGGGTGGTTGTATTGTATAGGGGGTTTTGTTGAGTGTATGGGGTTGGGTTTAGTATAGTTGTCTAGGCAAGTCTATGGTTGCCTGAATGGTTCTCAATCAGAGACAGCTGTCATTCATTGTCTCTGATTGGGAGCCATATTTAAGGCAGCCATAGACAGTAGGCTTTCGTGGGTAATTGTCTATGTCTATGTTGCATGTTAGCACTTAGTCTTTCATAGCTTCACGTTCGTCTGTTTGTTGTTTTGTTTTCGTTTGTTTATGTCTTCCTAATAAAAGAGGATGTATTTTTCACACGCTGCGCCTTGGTCCATTCATTATCCTCAAGACGATCGTGACAGAATTACCCACCAAACTCGGACCAAGCAGCGTGTGAAGCAGCAGCAGGAGCAACCTACACATGATTTATGGCAATGTGAGCAGGTTCTGGACTATACTACGTGGGAGGAGATCGACAGGTGGGCGATCGACCCAGGGCGAATGCCGGAGCCCGCCTGGGATTCTCTGGAACAGTGCGAGGAGGGATACCGGCGAATGGAGGCAGCACGACGGCGCGGTAGGAAGCCTGTGAGTCATCCCCAAAAAATTATTGGGGGGAGGCTACAAGGGAGTGTGGCGAAGTCAGGTAGGAGACCTGCGCCAACTCCCCGAGCTTACCGTGGAGCGCGAAAGTACGGGCAGACACCGTGTTATGCGGTAGAGCGGATGGTGTCTCCTGTACGTGTGCATACCCCGGTGCGGTACATACCAGCTCCTCGTATCGGCCGGGCTAGATTGAGTATTGAGCCAGGTGCCATGAAGCCGGCTCAACGCGTCTGGTCTCCAGTACATCTCCTCGGGCCGGCATACATGGCACCAGCCTTACGCATGGTGTCCCCGGTTCGCCTACACAGCCCAGTGCGGATTATTCCACCTCCCCGCATTGGTCGGGCGACGGGGAGCATACAACCAGGTAAGGTTGGGCAGGCTCAGTGCTCAAGAAAGCCAGTACGCCTGCACGGTCCGGATATTTCCGGCGCCACCTCCCCGCCCCAGCCCAGTACCACCAGTGCCTACACCACGCACCAAGCCTCCTGTGCGTCTCCAGAGTCCTGTGTGTCCTGTGGCTGCTCCCCGCACTAGCCTTGAGTTGCGTGTCCTTAGCCTGGTACTTCCAGTTCCGGTACCACGCACCAGGCCTACTGTGCGCCTCAGCCGGCCAGAGTCTGCCGTCTGCCCAGTGCCGCCTGCACTGTCCGTCTGCCCAGAGCCGTCAGAGCTGCCCGTCTATCCCGAGCCGTCAGAGCTGCCCGTCTGTCCCGAGCCGTCAGAGCTGCCCGTCTGTCCCGAGCCGTCAGAGCTGCCCGTCTGTCCCGAGCCGTCAGAGCTGTCAGAGCTGCCCGTCTGTCCCGAGCCGTCAGAGCTGCCCGTCTGTCCCGAGCCGTCAGAGCTGCCCGTCTGTCCCGAGCCGTCAGAGCTGCCCGTCTGTCCCGAGCCGTCAGAGCTGCCCGTCTGTCCCGAGCCGTCAGAGCTGCCCGTCTGTCCCGAGCCGTCAGAGCTGCCCATCTGTCCCGAGCCGTCCGCCAGACAGGATCAGCCCGAGCCGTCCGCCAGACAGGATCAGCCAGAGCCGTCCGTCAGACAGGATCAGCCAGAGCCGTCCGCCAGACAGGATCAGCCAGAGCCGTCCGCCAGCCAGGATCAGCCAGAGCCGTCCGCCAGCCATGACCAGCCAGAGCCGTCCGCCAGCCATGACCAGCCAGAGCCGTCCGCCAGCCATGACCAGCCAGAGCCGTCCGCCAGCCATGACCAGCCAGAGCCGTCAGCCAGCCATGACCAGCCAGAGCCGTCAGCCAGCCATGACCAGCCAGAGCCGTCAGCCAGCCATGACCAGCCAGAGCCGTCAGCCAGCCAGGATCCGCCAGAGCCGTCAGCCAGCCAGGATCCGCCAGAGCCGTCAGCCAGCCAGGATCCGCCAGAGCCGTCAGCCAGCCAGGATCCGCCAGAGCCGTCAGCCAGCCAGGATCCGCCAGAGCCGTCAGCCAGCCAGGATCCGCCAGAGCCGTCAGCCAGCCAGGATCCGCCAGAGCCGTCAGTCAGCCAGGATCCGCCAGAGCCGTCAGTCAGCCAGGATCCGCCAGAGCCATCTGCCAGTCCGGAGCTGCCCCTCAGTCCGGAGCTGCCCCTCAGTCCGGAGCTGCCCCTCAGTCCGGAGCTGCCCCTCAGTCCAGTGGCGCCCTCTGGGCTGGTATTCAGTCCGGGACTCGCCGTTCCAGAGGCGCCACCAAAGCGGTTAGTGACTATGGTGGAGAGGGGTCCACGTCCCGCACCGCCACCATAGGAAGGCCCACCCGGACCCTCCCCTTCTGTGTCAGGTTTTGCGGCCGGAGTCCGCACCTTTGGGGGGGGGAGGTACTGTCACACCCTGGCCTTAGTATTCTTTGTTTCTGTAATATTTTGGTTAGGTCAGGGTGTGACAGGGGGGATGTTTTGTATGTTTTGTCTCATCTTGGGTGGTTGTATTGTATAGGGGGTTTTGTTGAGTGTATGGGGTTGGGTTTAGTATAGTTGTCTAGGCAAGTCTATGGTTGCCTGAATGGTTCTCAATCAGAGACAGCTGTCATTCATTGTCTCTGATTGGGAGCCATATTTAAGGCAGCCATAGACAGTAGGCTTTCGTGGGTAATTGTCTATGTCTATGTTGCATGTTAGCACTTAGTCTTTCATAGCTTCACGTTTGTTGTTTTGTTTTTGTTCGTTTTTGTCTTCCTAATAAAAGAGGATGTATTTTTCACACGCTGCGCCTTGGTCCACTCATTATCCTCAAGACGATCGTGACACACTCGTCCAAAAACAAAGAAATAAAAACCTGTAGGCCGTCATTGTAAATAAGAATTTGTTCTTAACTGACTTGCCTGGTTAAATAAAAAAATACAATTTACTGGTACTATTTTAATTAAATAAATCTTTGTTTTTAAGGAAGTTTGGGTCAGCATGCATCATGTATGAAGATGTGGTCTCACATGGAGTACAGCACCTTCACTCAGTACTTCCTCATGCAAATGTGTGTATCTGTATACATGGCTGTTTAAGTGACTGATGTGTGTGTCAGAGAAAAACGGTACTATGCCTGTATATTTTTATCTGACATACGCATCAGTCCCTCAAACACCATGCATACCCATACAGACATTTGCATGAGGATGTACTAAGTGAATGTACTGGACGGTAAGCGTAATCACATTTTGTGCACTGTAAATGTACTTGGACAGCTTGGATCTCTGACTGAGACTGCAGTGTGTGGTACATAGACAGAAATTGTCAGTGAATTGCTGATAAAAAGAGAGAGAGATAGAATAAAGAGAGAAGGAGTGAGGGATGGCGTGCAATGGGGGATGTGGATGTCCAGTTTTCAGCAACCTCTTGACGGTCCGTGAGAACGCTTTGCTCTTCACTCTCCTGGGAGCCAAGTGTAAGGTCAGTTTAACCCCTAGAGGCATTTGTAACATTCTTCCTTCTTTCTCTCTTTGTTCACACTTTCTGTTGCTGGTTATCCCTCCGTATTTATCCTCATTCTCTCATGTATCTGAGCTCTTGACGGCCAGTGAGGACTCACTCATTTCCCTGTTTTTCTCCAGTCAACCACATGTACAATCCACTAAGTATTTATTTGGACAGTGAAGCTAAAACGTTTAATTTGGCACTAGACTCCATCATTTTGGATTTGAGATTAAATGTTTTATATGAAGCAACAGTACCGAATGTCCCCTTTTATTTGAGGATATTTTCTTACATATGTTTTGTCATTTAGAAATGAAAGCACTTGTATCTAGTCCCCCCATTTGAAGGTGTCATAATTGGACAAATTCACATATAGTATATTAAAGTCAGTCAAACGTTTATTATTTGGTCCCATATTCCTAGCACGCAATGACTACATAAGGCTTATGACTCTACAAACTTGTTGGATGCATTTGCAGTTTGTTTTGGTTGTGTTTCATATTATGTTGTGCCCAATAAAAATGAATGGTTAATAATGTATTGTGTGATTTTGGAATCACTTTTATTGTAAGTAAGAATAGAAGATGTTTTTGAACACTTGTACATTATTGTGGATGCTAGCATGATTACATATAATCATGCATCATGAATAATGATGAGTGAAGAAGTTACAGGTTACAGAGGCATAAATATGATACCCCCAAAAAATGCTAACCCCCGTTATTGGTACTGGTGAGAGGTTTAAAATGCATTTGGGTCATGATCTTTGTGCATCTGTAACTTTCTCACTCATCATCCACTTTGACATTAGAGTATTTTGTGTAGAATTTTGACCAAAAAATGACAATTAAATACATTTGAATCCCACTTTGTAACACAACAAAGTGGTGGAATACTTTCCGAAGGAACTGTACATAAAGTGCATTCATTTCTCAATGTTAAAACAGATTTATTCAAATTCCCTCAAATAAAAAGGTGACATTCTGAACTGTCACTTCAGAAAACATTTAATCTCAAATCGAAAATGCTGTAGTATAGAGACAAATTAAAAGTTTTAGCTTCATTGTCCAAATAAAAACTATATCCTTGGTTTTAAAAACTTTGCAGACAAAATATTAGGATGAAATAAGTAACAAACAATAATATATAGTATCCAGTCAGTGATGGTGATGATCTTTGAAAGTCCTAAGGTACTTTCCAGTGTTATCAGTCCTAGTGAATCACATGTGAAGCCCTGCAGGTGAAAGGGCTGTGTGTGAGGGCAGAGGGGATAATTTGGTTGTGGTTGATACAAATGCCATCTATTTTGAATACCACGACCTAGTAGTAAGTTACAAGTGAAAATGTACAATCATATAGATTGCACATCCAGGTCACCCTTGATACAAGTCAGTATTGGACTATCAAGGTCACCCTTGATACAAGTTAGTATTAGATGACATAGAAACCGGCCACTAGGGCCTTCAAGTATTTTTTGGTTAACTTCTACTTGGTCACAATCCCGGATCCGGGAGCACCCTCATCAGTAAAAAAGCTGACTAGCATAGCCTAGCATAGCGCCACAAGTAAATACTAGCATCTAAATATCATAATCACAAGTCCAAGACACCAGATGAAAGATACACATCTTGTGAATCCAGCCATCATTTCCGATTTTTAAAATGTTTTACAGGGAAAACACAATATGTATTTCTATTAGCTAACCACGATAGCAAAAGACCCAACCGCATATTTTCACAATTTTTTTACTGCATAGGTAGCTATCACAAATTCGACCAAATAAAGACATAAATAGTCACTAACCAAGAAACAACTTCATCAGATGACAGTCTGATAACATATTTATTGTATAGCATATGTTTTGTTCGAAAAATGTGCATATTTCAGGTATAAATCATAGTTTTACATTGCAGTAGTCTCACCAAAGCAGCTAGAATAACTACAGAAACCAACGTGAAATACCTAAATACTCATCATAAAACATTTATGAAAAATACACGGTGTACAGCAAATGAAAGACAAACATCTTGTGAATCCAGCCAATATTTCAGATTTTTTAAGTGTTTTACAGCGAAAACAGCATTATATTAGCTTACTACAATAGCCTACCATACAGCCGCATTCATTCAAGACACGTTAGCGATAGCGAATAAACCAGCAAAAGATATTAATTTTTTCACTAACCTTCTCAAACTTCATCAGGTGACAGTCCTATAACATCATATTACACAATACATATATGGTTTGTTCGAAAATGTGCATATTTAGCGGCACAAATCATGGTTGAACAATGTGAATACGTAGTGAAAATGCAGAAATATTGTCCGGAGAAATCTTGGAGAGGCACCTATTCTAATCAAATAACTAATCATAAGCTTTACTAAAAAATACATGTTGGACAGCAAATTAAAGATACACTAGTTCTTAATGCAACCGCTGTGTTAGATTTTTAAAATTAACTTTAGTACGACTTACAGCTTACGTTATAGCGATACAGCGCCCAAAATCAGCGCCCAAATTACGTCTAAACATTTTCGACAGAAATACGAAAAAACATCATAAATCGTTCCTACTATTTGATGAGCTTCCATCAGAATCTTGTACAAGTTGTCCTTTGTCCAGAATAATCGTTGCTCGGTTGTAGAATGTCGTCTTCATCTGTAGAACGCTAGCCAACGTTAGCCATGCGGCACAGAAGTGTCCAAATCCCCAGAACGCATCACAAAGAAAATACCGAAAATCGGAATAAACTTATATAAACTGATATAAGTCGGTTTAATATAACTAGTTGATGATGTTTTTAACACATATATCGAATAAAATCAGAGCCGGATATATCTAAGGCCTATAACGACAGCTTTTCAGAACGCAATCCAGGTGACCGATTCGCGCCATGGTGAAGAAATGAAAGAGTGGTCGCGTCATTCCAACAGGTCTTATTCGGCCTCAGATAGAGCTATACACCCCATTCCAATTCTCACTGCCTACTGACATCTAGGGGAAGGCGTATGCAGTGCATGTAGACCCATAGATTCCATGCAAATTAATAAACTGACCCTGGAACAGAGCCCTCGATTTCAGATTTCTCACTTCCTGACAGGAAGTTTGCTGCAAAATGAGTTCTGTTTTACTCACAGATATAATTCAAACGGTTTTAGAAACTAGAGAGTGTTTTCTATCCAATAGTAATAATAATATGCATATTGTACGAGCAAGAATTGAGTACGAGGCAGTTTAATTTGGGAATGATTTTTTACAAAGTGAGAACAGCGCCCCCCTATTGAGAAAAGGTTTTAAGCATCTGATTCCAAAGGTTGTACGTTCTAATCCAGCGATAGACAATTTGTTTGCGATTTTTCATTTAAGCCTATCCCAAACCTTAACCCTTACCTCAACCATTTGGAGTTAATGCCTAACCTTAAGATTTCGGAGTTAATGTCTGAACTTAACCGTCTAATTCTGTCGTGAGACTGTGAGAGCTGGTGTGTTAAACAGTGAACCTAATCTGTAACCTGTTACAAATTGTGAGTGTGTATATGTGTGTGTGTGTCCGTTTCAGGCAGTGGTCTCAGCAGTAGCCCAGGTGTATGTGTCCGTCCCTGGGCGTCAGGTGTGGAGGCATGAGGGCTGTGGGGTAGTGTGTCTGGTCGAAGACCGCTCACAACACTCCTACTTCCTGCGTGTGTACTGCGTCAAGGTCAGAGGAACCACCACCAAACGAGTCATAACACCTGCTTCACCAGACACTCAGACCTTAAGAGGAGTTACCACTCTCTCTCTCTCAATACTTACACTATTTACAGATTTTTTTTATCAGCAATCAGAATAGTATGAGACCATATAGTGTGCATAAATATCATATTTTATTTGTTATTATTTTTATGGCTGTTACGGTGTCATGGCTGTTTTCATTGTGTCTCTGGTTTAAAACTAAAAGCAGGAAGTGCTTCTGACCAAGTCTCCATAGAGCAGGCCTCATTGGAATCTCTTTATCTCTCTGTGTGTGTGTGTGTGTGTGTGTGTGTGTGTTTTGGCTATGACAGTTTTCTCATGTCTTTACCAGTCACCGTGAGCACACAGGTTCCTTAAAAAACAATAGGCTTTATGTTAAAGGGTGTGTGCATGTGTTTTTGCTTTGTATATTACTGATGACTATTAACTGCATTTTATTTAAAAACAAAAACAAAGTTTTAAATGAGACGTAGAAATTGGTCTGAAGCCGAAAAAAAAGGAAATTCACATGAGCACCACAATTCCTACTCTCCCCATGCTCTATCAAGGTTTTCCAATACATAGCTTTGACCTACTACAGTAGCTATGTTGGTAATGTACTTCAAACTATGTGTATGCAGGTTGCTTAGAATTCAAACCTTAAAAGGTCTAATTCATACTCTTAGAGGACGTGCTTCCACAATAATGAGATTTGTACCGCGTACAAGGTAAAGTATTGGATTCTTCACACACCAGTATGACATTATCCGATTACGCTACCTTTTCAAGATTTTTTTTATGAAATGAAAGCAAGCTTTGCTTTTATACTTACAAGCCAACAGGCTTGGGCTGTTTTGGCTTGTAGTAATGTGGTGCATGCCTGTATTTCCTTAAATCTTTATTTTAGCAATACATAATCATAATAAAATCTTTTTTTGGTCAGTAGGCACCCAACATAACATGTGGTGGTGTGTTGGACACAGTAGCTCATGTAGATAGAGCCTTGTTGCATTCCTGATCTCTGTAACTATTATCTTAACTGTGTAATATTGACATAAGCTCAGAACCACTGGTGTTTCAGACATGGTCCTGTTTCATAAATTGCTGTGCTGATGAATGGACAGTTCATTACCTCTGTCAAAATAATATGTAGCTTAAAGTTCTGTTTGTACTTGTATTTCTTTTTGCAATAATGATGGGGACGCAATAATAATACACATTTAAAATAGGCCTATATCTAAAAAATAATTACAGCAACATGATATATACAGTGTGAAGAAAAAGTATGTGAACCCTTTAGAATTACCTGGATTTCTGCATAAATTGGCCATAAAATTTTATCTGATCTTCATCTAAGTCACAACAATAGACAAACACAGTCTGCTTCAACTGATAACACACAAACAATTATAATTGTTCATGTCTTTATTGAAGACACTGTGTAAACATTCACAGTGCAGGTTGGAAAAAGTATGTGAACCCTTGGATTTAATAACAGATTGACCCTCCTTTGGCAGCAATAACCTCAACCAAATGTTTTCTGGAGTTGCGGATCAGACCTGCATAACGGTCAGGAGGAATTTTTAACCATTCCTCTTTACAAAACTGTTTCAGTTCCACAATATTCTTGGGATGTATGGTGTGAACCGCTCTCTTGAGGTCATGCCACAGCATCTCAATTGGGTTGAGATCAGGACTGACTGGGCCACTCCAGAAGGAATATTTTCTTCTGTTCAAGCAATTCTGTTGTTGATTTACTTGTCTTTTGGGTTGTTGTCCTGTTGCGTCATCTAACTTCTGTTGAGCTTCAATTGGCGGACAGATAGCCTTACATTCTCCTGCAAAATGTCTTGATAAACTTGGGAATTCATTTTTCCGTCAATGATAGCAAGATGTCCAGACCCTGAGGCAGCAAAGCAGCCCCAACACATGATGCTCCCTCCACCTGTGATGATGTTTTGATGTTGGTGTGCTGTGCTGTGCCTTTTTTTCCAAACATAGTGTTGTGTGTTCCTTCCAAACAACTCAACTTTAGTTTAATCTGTCCACAGAATATTTTGCCAGTAGCGCTGTGGGACATCCAGATGCTCATTTGCGAACTTCAGACGTACAGCAATGTTTTTTTTGGACAGCTGTGGCTTCTTCCATGGTGTCCTCCCATGAACGCCATTTTTGTTTAGCGTTTTACGAATTGTAGACTCCTCAACAAAGATGTAGGTGAACGGATGATCTCTGCATGTGTGGTTCTCACCTTGAAGCATTGAGGAGGTGTGATGGTGTGAGGTTGCTTTGCTGTTGACACTGTCTGTGATTTATTTAGAATTGAAAGGCACACATAACCAGCATGGCTACCACAGCATTCTGAGACGATACGCCATCCCATCTGGTTTGCGCTTAAAGGGACAATCATTTGTTTTTCAACAGGACAATGACCCAACACACCTCCAGGCTGTGTAAGGGCTATTTGACCAAGAAGGAGAGTCATGGAGTGCTGCGTCAGATGGCCTGGCCTCCACAATCACCTGACCTCAACCCAATTGAGATGGTGTGGGATGAGTTGGACCACAGAGTGAAGGAAAAACAGCCAACAAGTGCTCAGAATATGTGGGAACTTTTCAAGACTGTTGGAAAAGCATTCCAGGTGAAGCTGGTTGAGAGAATGCCAAGAGTGTGCAAAGCTGTCATCAAGGCAAAGGGTGGCTACTTTGAAGAATCTCAAATATAAAATATATTTTGATTTGTTTAACACTTTTTTGGTTATTACATGATTCCATATGTGTTATTTCAGAGTTGTGATGTCTTCACTATTATTTTACAATGTAAAACATTTTACAAATAAAGAAAACCCTTGAATGAGTAGGTGTGTCCAAACTTTTGACTGGTACTGTAGCTACTGTTGTAGGTCAAAGCTGTGTGCTGGAAAACCTTGGTAGAGCATGGGTGGAATAGACATTGTTGTGCTCATGTGAATGTCCTTTATTTTTTGGCTTCAGAACAATGCCTACTTCTCACTTAAAATATTTTTGTTGTGCAAGGGACCTTGTGCAAGGGACAATAAAAAGCCACTCTAAAATGTGCAGTTTTGTCACACAACGCCACAGATGTCTCAAGTTTTGAGGGAGTGTGCAATTGGCATGCTGACTGCAGGAATGTCCACCAGTGCTGTTGCCAGAAAATGTAATGTTAATTTCCCTAGCATAAGCCGCCTCCAACGTTGTTTTAGATAATTTGATAGTACGTCCAACCGGCCTCACAACTGCAGACCACGTGTAACCACGCCAGTCCAGGACCACCACATCCGGCCTCTTCTCCTGCGGGATCGTCTGAGACCAGCCACCCAGACAGCTGATGAAACTGTGGGTTTGCACAACCAAAGAATTTCTGCACAAACTGTCATAAACTGTCTTACGGAATCTTATCTGCGTGCTCGTCGTCCTCACCAGGGTCTTGACCTGACTGCAGTTCGGCATCGTAACCTACTTCAGTGGGAAAATGCTTACCTTCGATGGCCACTGGCACGCTGGAGAAGTGGGCTCTTCACAGATGAATCCCGGTTTCAACTTTACCGGGCAGATGGCAGACAGAGTGTACGGTGTCATATGAGCAAGCGGTTTGCTGATATCAACGTAGTGAACAGAGTGCCCCATGGTGGCGGTGGGGTTATGGTATGGGCAGGTATAAGCCATGGACAACGAACACAATTGCATTTTATCGATGGCAATTTGAATGCACAGAGATACCCCGATGAGATCCTGAGGCCCATTGTCGTGCCATTGATCCACCACCATCTCCTCATGTTCCAGCATGATAATGCACAGCCCCATGTCGCAAGGATTTGTACACAATTCCTGGAAGCTGAAAATTTCACTGCATACACACCAGACATGTCACCCAGGTAGCCTAGCAGTTAAGAGCGTTGGGCCAGTAACCAAAATGTTGTTGGTTCGAATCCCCGAGTCGGCAAGGTGAAAAAATCTGTCGCTCTGCCCTTGAGCAAGGTGTTTAATCCCCAACGACAACCGGGTGCCAATGATGCTAATGTCGATTAAGGCAGCCCCCTGCACCTCTCTGATTCAGAGGGTTTGGGTTAAATGCAGGAGACACATGAGGTTGAATGTGCTCAGTTGTACAACTGACTAGGTATCCCCTGTTGTGACTTTCCCTCATGGGTGAGGATCAAAGAGAGCCCCCCCCCCCCCTCTCTCTCCCACCAGAGAGGAAGGGAGGGAAGTTGGGCCGGTTGTGTGACTTAATGACTGGTCGTAAACTTTCTCTCTCTCTTGCCTTTGCAGGATTGAGACTGGAATGTCTGAGTGTTACAACAGAGAGAGACTTTGCAATACTTTAACATCAAAAGATTGGACATTGAAACAATATTTCTAACATAAATAATTTGGGAAATGGTTAGTGGGGCTCCAAACAATAATCATGTCAAATCAGTTGTTGTTTAATGATATCATTAAGGATAGTATAACTAAATAACTGCATCTCTGGAGGTGTACGCATTCAAGGGATTAGGTTTACATCTAAATGTTGTAAAACTTATATGATTAAATATGAAACTATTTGTGAAAAGACAGCAATATGTTTTTAGCCTTCTAAATTAGATAATTGTTGTCATAGAAAGCTTTACCCAGTCAGTAACCTTGCCGATGTGAGAACAGACATTATGCCAACAGGATGGAACGCCTCTTTTTTACAGAGTGCATAAAAGTACTTCTAACGAAATGTACATTAGACCAGTACATTGCCAGGTTGCTACTGGCATGTAAAATGGTTTAAAACTACTAGACCAAAACATGCCGGGTTGCTGCCGGTGTGTAAAGTGATTGTAGCTGTACCCTGAATAATCAACCATTGATACCAGTACATTGCCGGATTGCTACTGGCGTGTAAAATGGTTTAAAATTAACAGACCAGAAAGCGGTGGCTACACGTTGAAATGGTTGCAATTTAAATACAGACCAGCGTGACCGACAGCATGAGCTGAATGTTAGGAAATGGTAAGACCCTCTGAAACTCAACAGAGAAGAAGAAGACTAGACTAAGACACACATCTAGATGGCCGTGCGGTATTTCTGCACCCTGCCCGGCCATCTAGATGTGTGAAAGTTAGTGTATAAGCTAATGATCCATCATGTATGACATTCCTGGGAGTGTGTAAACTTAAATGTTTTATTACCATAGCATTTTTGTATGTTCTCTATAGTTATGTAGTTGAAAATGTATCAATTGACCAATTCGGCACATTTGGGCAAACTCCTGGCAGACTAGATACAAAATATTGTGCAGTAATGTAATTCTTCACTGGATCAGTCTGAAACATTCCACACACACTGCTGCCATCTGGTGGCAAAAATCTAAATACACCTAGACTCCATTCTGAAAGTATTGCCTTTCTCTTGCATTTCAAGGATTCTGAAAAAATAATAATAATAGAAAATGAATGATTTTTCTTTGTATTATCTTTTAACAGATCTAATGTGTTATATTCTCCTACATTCATTCACATTTCCACAAACTTCAAAGTGTTTCCTTTCAAATTGTATCAAGAATATGCATATCCTTGCTTCAGGACCTGACCTACAGGCAGTTAGATTTGGGTATGTCATTTTAGGCGAAAATTGAAAAAAAGGGTACGATCCTTAAGATCCTTACTGTAGCTTGGTTTGTGCAATGCAAATGAATGTGATTAGCAAGGCAGTTTCTCAAAGTTTGGTGGTTTTAAACTGAACGTAACTAACCTTACCTAGCTATGTTTTGTGTAAGAAATGATGATATTGTGGCGCATGAACTGGCTAAACACGTTAGCTAACGTTACAGTCTTACGTTATCATAGCAGCCAAGGACATTTGCTAGCTTATTTGTGCATATTTGTTTGTTCTCCAATTACACACAACTGTCTAGCTAAGCAGTTTGCACATGATATAACTTCACCCTTATATGAAAACCTTACTTGAAAAAAAATATAGCTAAGTAGCTTTCCTCACTTGTTGGTTAACGACCATGCCAATGTTCTAATCTGACTGGTATAGCTACATAGCTAATCAAAATAAAACCACATTCATTGGCAAGCTTCTTTTATTTTCCTGTTCGTTTAGCTAGCTTTCAGCTAACTGGTGTTAGCTAGCTACAGAGGCTAGCTGCTGAACTTTGTACAAGCTAGCTAGGTAACATTAGCTAGATAGCTACGTAGCTAATCAAAATATCTGCTTGTATTTATTGATTAACCTCAGCTTGAATACCACCATAAAGCTAGCTATCTACAGTAGCCTAGATGTGTTTGCATATATAATTATTATGACTGGCAACCTGATGCAAGCAGCTGTGTTGTTGCCAAGCAACCGACACAGTGTTAAAACTCTGAGCTTTGGCTAAAAAAAATTGTTAGCATTGTCAGAAATGTACCTACAAATTTAGTCAATACAAAAAAAATGTAATCTAATGATCACTTTATGGATGCTATAGTCTCGTTTTAACCCGACATCTAGAATTTGAGCTAGGTAGCCGCAGAAAATACTATGAAAACTAATTTGCTAACGACCCTGTTAAAAATCCGGTATGTGGTTCTTGGTAACAGCCCGGCGGCTCATGATGAGAGGTGGGGAGTGTGTCTTGTGTACCTTCAATCAACTTTATGTACACTTAATTATCTAATCTACTCTCTTTCTCCTTTAACCTACCAGAGATCTAAGTTGCTGTGGGAACAGGAGCTGTATGTTCCTTTTCAATACTCTGCACCCCACCCCTACTTCCACACCTTCCCTGCAAATGTAAGTGACATGCCCAGAAATCACATCTAAAGAGTTAAATTATTCCCTTATCAAACAGAAATCTATAATTATGTTTCAACCCTGATGACCAAAGCAACAAAACTGCTCATGGAACAGCTTTTAAGGGCATATTAACCATTCTGCTTTTAAATGGGTTAGGGTTGTGGTGGCTGAGGATTAGAGTTGAAACAGGATGTGGACATGAAGCTAGGGTTATGGTAATGTTTAGGGTTAAGGTTGAGCCTGGGGTAGACATGAAGCTAGGGTTGAGCCGGTGTGTGGATATTAAGCTAGTGATAGGGTTAAGGGTTAGGGTTATGCTAGGGTTAGGGTTATGCTAGGTTTGGGGTTAGGTTAATGTTTAGGGTTAGGGTTGAGCCTGGTGTGGACATGAAGCTAGGGTTAGGGCTGAGGCTAGGGTTGAGCCGGTGTGTAGATATTAAGCTAGTGATAGGGTTAGTGTTGAGACTAGGGTTAGGGTTATGCTAGGGTTGGGGTTAGGTTAATGGCTAGGGTTAGGGTTGAGCCAGGGTGTGGGGCTAGGGTTAGGGTTAGGCCTATAGGGTTATGTGAGTTCGTTGGTTGGTTGGTTCTGTAACATGCTCATAATAACATTGGCTCTAAAAAGGCTTTGGCTAATAGCATAGCTCTGAAAATGTTATTGTTCTGGTCCTTGATGACCTCCCACCCTGGCTGTGTGTGTTTGTTTAGGACTGCCAGGCGGCCCTGAACTTTGCAGATGAGGCAGAGGCAGAGAGGTTCTATGCAGCCGTGGAGAGACAGATCCAACAAGCCCCAGGTTTGGAGAGAAACACACACACGTCAGATTACATTTACATTATAATAAGCTCTCTCATTTGGAGAGAAACATACACACGTCAGATTACATTTACATTATAATAAGCTCTCTCAGCTTCAGGCAAGCCAGTCCTCTTCTCTTTCTTACTCTCCCTTGTCTCCTCTTCCCCCATCTCTCTGTCTCCGTCTTTCACTCTATTTCTCCCATAACATTTTATATTTTGCTCTCTTTTGCTGAACCCCCATCTTTTTCTCTCTCCCCCTCTCTCAGACAGAGCTAGTGGGCAGATGAACCATACTGACAGTGTGGACTTCTCCTCAGGCTGTATCTGTGAACAGGAACAGAGCCCATCTGAGATCAGCACTCCATCTCCATATGTGTCAGAGTGAGAAATATAGTACATCTGCACACTGGAGCTCAGACAGACTCAGACAATTCACTATTAGAGATATTTTATGATGCAGCATTAGAATGGAGTAAAAGACAAATGGCTGATTTAATCTTCTCTCTTCTCCACAGACAGGAGTCCCAGGTGAGAGTAGACCGAGAGCAAGGGCTTAGTGTGAGCACAACACTGACACCACTGTTGTTTTAACACATCCATAACACAACCATTATTATGTAGCTGTCAGATGAAAACCTCTTATCTCCAATTAACAATTATGAAATTCAGAAGGTATTTTGAATATATTTGATTGGTCCTAGAGTCATGAAATGTACAGAGTACATTGATGAGAGTAATTGCTTTTAATACAAGGTCCGACAGCGTATTATGATCATCATAGAATAATTTATAAAATTCTAATTGCACATTTATATCTGTTATATCACAGTCATCAATGCTATTGTAATGTCACATGCATCATCATCCTCACCTGTGTGCAGACTAGAGAGCTGGACCCTGCTCTGAGGAAGCTGGTCAGGATGGAGAGGCAAAACGAGGAGGATATGACAGACAGACACACATCTAAAGTCATCTGCAGCCTCATCTACAGTCTGGGGGGCATGAAGGCTGACAGCAGGGACATGAACAACAGAGGTAGGCCTCCTGCTTGCTAAGAGGGTTCATCTTTTGCATTGCCTTGATTATTAGTTGAATCAGGTGTGTTAGTGCTAAGCTAGAACAAAAGCCTGTGCACCCACTCTGTGTGTCTCCAGAGCCAAGACTGAAGAACACAGGAAAGATTCGTTTTGGTGTCTCTCACAGGTCCAGCCTCTAAGACCTTACCAAACAGATCTACAGGGACCTCCACCTCCCTGGCCCTGAAGAAGGGACCTCTGCCTCCTCTCCCGTCCCCCCTCACACGGAGTGTCAGCTCTCGAGATGTCTCCAAGAGCCCTCTCCCACCCTGGGTCCCCCAACCTCCCTCTATGCCCGCCCCCCCTCCTCCTGCAGGGGCACACGCTGAGAGGATCAGAAAGACCATGAGCTTCAGACCGGTGAGAGAACATGACTGGGGCATGTCAATCAAAGTCGTAGACTATGTCCAATGTATGGCGATGTGAGGTTGATACAATGTTGTGTGCGTGTGTGTGTGTGTGTGTGTGTGTGTGTGTGTGTGTGTGTGTGTGTGTGTGTGCACATATGATAGGTGGGCTCACCCTCTGCTGTAGAGTCTGATCTGGTCCTGAGTGCACTGAGGGAGATATTCCAGAAACGCCAACACCTCCAGCATCATAAAGGTGGACCTACTGTATCTCTCTCTCCATCTCATCTCATCCACAGTCTGTGATGTCAGCTTACCCTGGGGTAGTCTCAAGTCAGGCCTGTTCTGCAGCTCATCATGTCTGTCTTCTCCTCCGCAGATGACACCACAAGCCAGTCAGAGATGGATTCTTACAGCGGGCAGTGGCTGTAGAGATAACAGGTTGAGAGGAGAAATATCCCCCTGCTTTCACAAGCATGTTGTTTCACAAGCATGTTGTTATTTGAAGTCTTCACTTTTGTCTTTCATTTTGAATTAATTCACTGTTAAATAATGATGCATCATTGAAAAAATTGTTTTAGTGAAGAATACCATGCTCAATCAAGCCCTTTCTAAAATAAAATCTGTAAAATCCTCCATCGAACTCTGACTAAAACTTCCCTTGAATTGTGTGTGTGTGTGTGTGTGTGTGTGTGTGTGTGTGTGTGTAAGAGAAAGAGAGAGAGATATGAGTTTATGAATTATCTCAATCTTGCTGACCTCATCGCCACTCAACTCTTATTGGGACCCCTGATCTCATTGCCACATAGGCTTAGTTAAACAAACAGGGACATTTGTATTTTAAAAGATAATTAATTTATGGTAGAGTGGCTCACATAGCCTACCTCAGTGGCTGTGCTTAAAACACAACGGTTGAAGCGCATCTGCTGCTGCGTTTGCGCACTCTGTAATCCTCTCCACCCTCTACGTTCAGTGTCATTGAACGCCGCGGAGAGACTCACATTAAACGAAACCACGCTGGCAACGAGCAACTGCTCTCCTTCAAACCTGGACAATGAGAGTTTCATGCCGTCCACGAGCCACGCGAGACATGGCAGGTAGGGTACAACGCCGATGGAGTTTTAGCACTTGTCATTTCAGGCTGGATGCGATGAGGGAGTTTCAACGATGTGTGCAGCATCCCTATTGCGTTGCGTTTGCTAACTAGCGGAGGACGTAAACAAGCTCGTCACGTAGACTAGTTTTCCAACAACAGAGCCTTATTGCCTGCTTATCATTATAAATCATAAATCATCAATCATTATAAAGCGATGTCAACAACAATTTGTATACAAAGCTAGGGGCGAATATTTGTCATTAATATACTAATTTAGCGTTAGCAAATACTGTTGTTGATAGTGCCTCTCTGCTAGCATCGCAATGTGATTTAGCTAGTGGAACGTTAATTGTCCATTATACATCTTTAGGGTAGCCTACATGTTGCATTTTTATCAGCAGATGGGCTATTTGATAAAAATGCATTTATGTTGAAATGTTGTTCAATGATAATGGTATGTTAGATGTTATTTGTTAGTAAATGTAGTACATTTCTGATTTGAACCACGCATAGCCTATCACGGATTGTTGTCGGTCAGTCATTGCCCTGAACGGGACTGAAGCTTCGTTTGGGCATCTCATTTGCAGGACTGGAGAAGTGGGGCATACTGCATGTTTACCATAGCAGTGGTCAGCTGTAAACAAGCTGCCTGTTGATGATGTAATATTTATGTAGGGGGTTGCCCTTAGAAACGTCTTGTTAAATTGTTTAAAATGGGATTTAAATGTGGTATTTTAAATCCCAATCCTTGTCATAGAATGCTGTGATTTGTTATTATATTGATTGAACCATGTGTCACTGTAAACCATGGTCCTCCTGTATGTCAGATGCAAGCATTTCAGTGCTGCACATATCTGCTGTTCTATGGGATTCTAAAAGACTTGGTGAACTCAAGTCTGTCTGTGGCATGACAAACTGCTCTTTTTCTGTTAATACAAAAAAAGAATGGCAAACAAAATTATATTGTCACATACACCGAATAGGCACCGTGAAATGTTTTGTTTTGCAGGGTCAGACATAGTAGTATGGTGCCCCTGGAGCAAATTAGGGTTAAGTGCCTTGCTCAAGGGCACATCAACAGATTATTTACCTTGGCGGCTCAGGTATTCAAACCAGCGACCTTTCAGTTACTGGCCCAACTCTCTAACCGCTAGGCTACCAGCATATACAGCTACACCTTCAGTTTAATTTACTGACACTGTTTCCTGTTACGAGAGTGCTATGTCTGTTTCTTGCATATGTGGGAGTGTCAAACTATGCCAGCAGAAGATTTGGCTGATTTCTTTATGAACAATCAATGCCTTGTCCCATATAAGGGTGAATCATGAACTTGACCCTGAATATAGCCTATATTACAATTTCAGACTGGCCACATAGGCTGGGGCTTGAGTGCACAAACAGTGCTTTTTCTCTGAGTGTCCGCCAATGGAAAAACAAACATTACAATGTTTGCAGTTGAATAGGTATATTTTCTTCAGCTGTTGTCAGGCTACACAGTATAACATGTAGTACTATATCCATATTTTAACATCTGATGTGTTATTCCATGACTCAGTCATTACGACACTGCACTATTATGCAAGACCTCTCTTTCTGGGATATGGAGCCTGAAGGCTTCCAATGATGACATCAGCAGCAGTAACATCATCACCACCCTCTTTCTCAGCCATCTATTTCCTGTGTTTGAGGGGTGCAAAATCCACTTGGCACTTAAATCCCGCTGGATTGATTGCTTCCATTTTACTCAGGTGACTTTTTCATACTCTTGCTTGTGCCTGTCGTTTTTCCCTGTTAATGTTACGACTGCGGAAATGTTTGTAATGACCTGTCAAACACACTCCGCAATGTTTGAAATGAGCTCAATGGAATACATTGTCTTTTTATTGAATTTATAAGAACTCTAAAGCTTTTTCTGAGATTTAAAGCACCGTCTCGATAATTACATCAATAGAAAGAGAAGAAAGATTTTTTGTGGAATTGAAAAAAGTACTAATTTAATACAGTTGAAATGAAGGCAACTTCGAATATGAACACTTGGATTATAGTGATTATGTTATCTCACAAACATTGTAAAGTATGTTTAGATAGGCGTAATTTTATTTATTTATTTTTGTACTTTTTTAAATTTCACCTTTATTTAACTAGGGAAGTCAGTTAAGAACAAATTCTTATTTACAATGACAGCCTTCCCCGGCCAAACTCGGACGACGCTGGGCCAATTGTGCGCCGCCCTTTGGGACTCACAATCATGCTTTGTTGTGATACAGCCTGGAATCGAATCAGGGTCTGTAGTGACGCCTCTAGCACGGAGATGCAGTGCCTAAGATTGTTGCGCCACTCGGGAGCCCAAATCTAGAGTAATCTAGAGCCAAGCGTGTTGATTTTTAATCCGAGGGTATCCTGCTATTGACACTTGTTGAATTCTGCAAGAGAACGTAACAACAACAGTAATTAATGAGGCAGTCTAGACAGCGCAGGTACTTTAGACAGAGCATGTGCTTGGTGGTTGCAGCGCTATTCCACCCCTTTATGTTAATTTATTAATCTATGCAAACACACATGCTGTATTTAATAATATGAGCCTCATTTGCATATCTTTATTTTAGCACAAAATGTTTTTTCAATACTTGATACATTTTCCTATTGTATGTCTTGAGTGCATTCTAAGAAGAAGAAAAAAAGAAATTATTTTTTGGCGGTGTATCTTCCTCTATTGTCCAACTGTTGCATTTATTAGAATTGTTTTAAACTTTTTTACAATTTAGATGACAGTGGCTACTTTTCTTCAGAATTGTTCCAAGTCAGGTTGGACCACGTGACCTGATCATGTCACCTGACATGGTCCACGTTCAGTTGTCGAGTGTTGCAGGTAGAAATTCCATGAATATGTTGGAGAGGCTTGTTTGTTCTACATTTACATATCTGAATGCTCCAAAACATCCTGCGCCCCCCAGGGAAAACTCCAGGGCCCAGGTTATATGGGCAGAAAAAACTCCTGGCTCTACTTATGGCCCATGTCGATCCACTGAGTCTAATTTTATTCTTATTTGATGAATGTAAAGTGCCCTTCACAGTGGTGCATGAGATCACAAAATGATACAGAGAAGAACAGACACAATAAAAAGCTGATTAGTGACTGCAAGCATCAGTCAGACCACACAGAGGGAGGTAGCCTAGTTGCAACATTTGCCAATTCCCTATTAGTCATTTAAACATTGACATTGTTTTTAGACATTGTGGGCCACCAAAATATTTGCACTGTCTCGGATGTAGAGCCAAAGAATCAGAATCAGAAGAATTTAAGGATTTTGGGCACTGGCCAGCCGGGCTAGTATACCAACATTTCTACTTGCCCTGGTCCAAAATCTGCTATGCAATAATCGAAAAGACTAAATTTCACCTGCATCTCGGGCTAGTTTGGCACATTTTCTATTAGCCCTGTCTGAAAAGTGCTAACTAGCCTCGGGCTAGTGCGCTAGCTTAATTTCCATCCCTGTCTCAGACACTAAATAGCCTAGCTACTGAGGTCAGAGTGACCGAGAGGCTGTTTACCCCCTCATCCCAGAATGTTAAGGTTATGTGAGTGTGTATGTTAAAAGATTTAGGGGTCCACCTGTTTCTATGTCAGGTATATACAGAAGGTGGTGATTTGGAGGTCTGTGCTGTGGTAAGGAGAGGACCGAATTGGTAGGATCAGGTCAGTAATGTGTTCACTGTGACTGTATGCCACGGCATATTCATCTCTCTGGGCTGCTGCTCTGCCAACAACAGCCTCCAGGTTTATAAAGCACTTGTAATCTCCCTTTCTATCCTTTTTTCTTCTTGGCCCATCACTTTCTTCCTTACTTTTTTCTCCCTTATCCTCATTCTCTGCCTCCCTCTATCTGTGTGAAAGTTCAACCCACACTCAGAATCCCATTAAAGGCTCCAGGGAGGGATTTGAGGGATTTGTGTGTGTGTGTGTGTGTGTGTGTGTGTGTAGGTCATAGGGCTCAGCCTTTTTATCCCCATCCAGATAAGAATGCATTGTCTTCCTAAATAGCATAGCGTACATTGCATAATGAACAAAGAGTAAGAGTAGCATGCATTGAATGTATTTTATTACTAACATGCACAAATATAATGTCCTTAGGCTCATTTCATCAACGATAAAGGCTTATTTAATTTTCTCATTGATACTAGTCTAATGAAAGCGGGACCATGAGGTAATTGTTTTGACTATTCCATGAATCAATATTAGTTAGGTCAGAGAGAGGCTGATGAAATTGGTTGTATGGGTGTGTTTTTGGTTTGTGTTAAGGCTTGCAATGCAGAGCTGTGTTCATTGGCGTAGCACAGTTTTGCAATGCCAGCAGGCAAGATCCGAGCAAGCCCCCCCCAAAAAAGATGTTTGTTTTAGGAATTGTAAAAAAAAAAAAATTGCCATGGGGTTGAGAGAAAATGTTGCTGTTTTTAAAGCTAATTTCCTGCAATAAACATATTTTGCCATGGGGCAGATTAAAAGTGTGCTTTTTTAATAGCTAATCTCATGCTATACACATTTTGCCATGAGGTTGAATGAAAATGTTGCAGTTTTAAAGCATATTTCCTATAATTCGAAACATTTTGTGTTCATATGCTATCTGGGGGGGTCCATAAAGCTTGGGGGTCCCCCCGGTTCGCGGTGTGCTTCCTACGCCACTGCCTGTTCTATTGTTAGGGCCAAGGAAAAACTCCTGGTCCTACTACAGAGTAGAACCAACCAATGCAGGGAAATTAAGACTGATTAATGCTAGTATGACCCTCCATAAATTGTCATTGCACTGCCAGCCCCTCACCTCATCCCATTTTAGCTGGAGGAGAGTTGATGAGGTGAGTGGTGGTTGTTGTGACAGAGTAATAAGTCATTGATATTTCACAAGGACCAGAAAGAGCTTGACTTTAAAAGCAGAGTCTGTTCTGTCTGTGGGGTGGCTGGGTCATCTCTAAAAGCTTTGACTGTGGCCAGTACCTTTACATTGGGACATGGTGTCTGTGTTGATGCAGCCCACTGTGCATAATAAATACACAGCTAGTTTCCTTGATCATCACACATTCTTTTTTTAACTTGTTTCTAAAATGATGAGTATTGCTTCCTGGTTCCTGCATGTGACATGGCGCTCCTACATTAGACCTTTTAGAAGGTCTAATGGTTATTCCAGAACTACCCTTGATCCGGCTGGTTTGGCAACTCTGTGATGTGTTGTTGTGTTAATAACTCATGCCTTACTTGCCTATAGGACGGGTTAGCTGACAATGTCACAAAAACAATGCACGCGCTTCAATGGGTCAGAATTCCATGTGTTGTGATTCTGGATGGCCAGATAGCTAGCAACAATGACAAGAAGCTGCCATGTGGGGAATCATAGGTGGCTGTTTTGATTTTTTTTGACTGATGTCAAGTTTATGCTAATATAGCCAAAATTCACTAGGTAGCTAACCAACAACTGTAATTATGTATTTGAGAGACAAGCAGTGCTCATTGTGCAGATTTATTTTTGTTTTCAATAAAAATTTGAGACTAAATATAGCGTAGTTTACATGTTGTCAACAATCCTAAACCAACCCTGTCTGTTTTTCCCCATTGTTGCGCACATGTCCGTTTTCTTGCTAAACAACCAACCCATCTATAAGCATGCATCTCTTTCTCAATCTCTCTCAATTCAATTCCAGGGGCTTTATTGGCATGGGAAACATATGTTTACATTGCCAAAGCAAGTGAAATAAACAATAAAAAGTAAATATTACACTCACACAAGTTTTTCAAATGTCATATGTCTATATACAGTGTTGTGACGATGTGCAAAAAGTTAAAGTAAAAAAGGGAAAATTAAACATATGGGTTGTATTTACAATGTTTTGTTCTTCACTGGTTGCCCTTTTCTTGTGGCTACAGGTCACAAATCTTGCTGCTGTGATTGCACACTGTGGTATTTCACCCAATAGATATGGGAGTTTATCAAAATTTGATTTATTTTTGAATTATTTGTTGGTCTGTGTAATCTGAGGGAAATATGTGTCTCTAATATGGTCATACATTTGGCAGGAAGTTAGGAAATAGCTCAGTTTTCACCTCATTTTGTGGGCAGTGTGCACATAGGCAGACCAGGCTCTCAAGAGAAGAAAGGCTATGTTCACTGAGTCTGTAGATACTCAAAACCTTCCTTAAGTTTGGGTCACTCACAGTGGTCAGGTATTCTGCTACTGTGTGCTCTCTGTTTAGGGCCAAATAGCATTCTAGTTTGCTGTTTTATTAATTACTTGACACATTGGAAGGAATTCTCTTTTTGTTTTCTCATGATTTGGTTGTGGCTAATTGTGTTGCTTTCCTGGGGCATGTTTCTGTTTGCGAACAGAGCCCCATGACCAGCTTTCTTAAGGCACTCTTCTCCAGGTTCATCTTCCTGTAGGTGATGACTTTGTTATGGAAGGTTTGGGAATCGCTTCCTTTTAGGTGGTTGTAGAATTTAACGTCTCTTTTCTGGATTTTGATAATTTACTGTCAGGGCCCAGGTCTGACAGAATCTGTGCAGAAGATCTAGGTTCTGCTGTAGGCCCTCCTTGGTTGGGGACAGAAGCACCAACAAATTGCCCTCGCCAATTCGTTTTTCGTTTATATATATATATATATATATATGTTGAAGAGGTTTGGCGCTTAATCCCTGTCTCACCCCACGGCCCTGTGGAAAGAAATGTTTTTTTGCCAATTTTAACCACACACATGTTTTGTGTACATCTCTCTTGCTCTCTGACACACACACACACACACACACACACATATTGCAGCTGCATGAATTAGACTCATCCACACACAAAAGAGTTGCATGAATTAGACTCTTCCGCCATATGATGCACACATTCACAGAGACATGTACGAGCACGCATTCGCACAAAACCACACACAGTGGATTATTAAACCAGGCATCCTCCTCTAAGATGCCTGGGACTTGTTAAAGTAAAATGAAGAGCCATTTAAATAGCTTCTGTTCTATCCCCTACTCTGAATTACATGGGATGCAACATATTACTCAGTTCTATTAGATCTATTTATAGCGCTAATGGAGAATCCTCTCTCTCTCTCGGGAGGTGATGATGACACGTTTGCCAAAAGCAGGTCTGTCTGTCTTTGGATGAGTGAGGGCAGGCTTTTCCACTGACAGAACTGAGTCTGTACGTCAGAGGTAGCAAGAGGGAGTAAGGGTGAGCAAGAGAAAGTGAGAGGTGGAAAGGGAGAGACAGACAAATGATGCCAATTCAATCCAGCGCTGGATTTATGATTCCTTTTTTTGTCTACCAGAAGACAGGATTAATCTAGCTTGACTACCCATCCACATTGCTCCGGCCAAACGCCACGCCCACTATTTTATTTATTTATTTTATCTTTATTTAACTAGGCAAGTCAGTTAAGAACACATTATTTTCAATGATGGCCTAGGAACAGTGGGTTAACTGCCTTGTTCAGAGGAAGAACGACAGATTTTTACCTTGACAGCTCGGGGATTCGATCTTGCAACCTTTCGGTTACAAGTCCAATGCTCTAACCACTAGGTTACCTGCCGCCCCGCACTAGCATTTCTTCTCCATGGTGAGTGGATTTACTTCCCATCCTGATGTCTTCTAGAATGCAAACACATTCTGAACGTTCTAATTGGTCCCAGAAACTGATGGGTTGGACCAGACCCGGTCAATATGATGACGTTATCAACGTTGATAACTCTGATTGATTAGATTGGTTTGAGAAAATCCAATCGCTGATGAATTTGTTTCGTACAATGACCCTCGTTTTTACGTTAGCACAACGACTTCTAGGATGGCAGTTTCAGACAATGTCGTCAGGCAAGCATTAACGGAAGTAAAAAAAAAAAAAAGGAAGTTAGATAATGATGCTTCCAAATGAAAAACATAGAATTAACATGCAACAGGGCCAGGAATTGTCTGTAAGTAACTACCTCAGGCAATCACTAACTCTGTCATATTTTCTCATCCTCCAGAAACCATGGATGCTCTCTCTCACCCAGAGAAAAAAGGAAGTTAGATAATGATGCTTCCAAATGAAAAACATAGAATTAACATGCAACAGGGCCAGGAATTGTCTGTAAGTAACTACCTCAAGTCCAGGGACATTGTGTGTGTCAGTGAGAGTAAGATGATTAGGCCTACCAGTAAGTGTGTACAGCAGGTGTCTACCTATTGGCTGATGAGATTAGTCCTGCTGACCTATTGACTAGTCTGGGATTGGGACATCTTTGACTGTGCTGTCACTCTAATATAGGCAAGGGGTGGAGAGGGTCAGTTGAGCACTCCTCAGTTTAGCATAGACTAAGATTTTCCGTGTGTGTGGTCGTCATAGGTTGACCAGGTCACCACCATATAGACATTACTTTTATTAAGGGGCAGACAACGGAGCTGATTGTGGACTACAGGAAACGGAGGGCCGAGCACGCCCCCATCCACATTGACAGGGCTGTAGCAGAGAGGGTCGAGAGCTTCAAGTTCCTCGGTGTCTACATCACTAAGGAATAACATGGTCCACACACAGCAACACAGTGATGCAGGCACAACAACGCCTCCCCCCTTCAGGAGGCTGTCATGCCAAATAGTGCCACACAGCCAAAATGTCTCCCCACACACACAATGGGATTTGAGAAGCTATTAGCAAAGTTCATTTTTTTTATAAAGAAACCAATATGGACTATAGCCCGTCGTCATAGTGGGCAGAACAAGCAAGAAGGTGGGCAGAGCCAAGCACGAGTTAGCGAGATCCTATTGGTGCGTTCTAGCAAACATTTGCATACATGTTCGTCGTCAGACCCACTGGCTCCAGGTCATCTACAAGGCTATGCTAGGTAAAGTGCCGCCTTATCTCAGTTCACTGGTCACGATGGCTACACCCACCCGTAGCACGCGCTCCAGCAGGTGTATCTCACTGATCATCCCTAAAGCCAAAACCTCATTTGGACGCCTTTCCTTCCAGTTCTCTGCTGCCTGCGACTGGAACGAATTGCAAAAATCTCTGAAGTTGGAGACTTTTATCTCCCTCAACAACTTTAAAAATCTGCTATCCGAGCAGCTAACCGATCGCTGCAGCTGTACATAGTCCATCTGTAAACTACCCACCCAATTTACCTACCTCACCCCCCATACTGCTTTTATTTATTTACTTTTCTGCTCTTTTGCACACCAGTATCTCTGCTAAATTGTAATTACTCGATTTATTGCCTACCTCATGCCTTTTGCACACATTGTATATAGATTGTATATAGATTCTCTTTTTTTCTACCATGTTATTGACTTGTTTATTGTTTACTCCATGTGTAACTCTGTGTTGTTGTCTGTTCACACTGCTATGCTTTATCTTGGCCAGGTCGCAGTTGCAAATGAGAACTTGTTCTCAACTAGCCTACCTGGTTAAATAAAGGTGAAATAAAAAATAAAAATAAATAAAAAATATTTCTGTTAGGGAACGCCTACTCTGAAGTGCATGTGTGTAATAACTAAATTTGCTTTTGCACTCCTTCTAAACAATGCCATTATTTTATTTTTGGGGGAAAGGGTAAGGTCTACAAAATGTAGTCCACTCTGTTCATAACAGATTGTAGTTTTGGGAACAGTATTGAGATCAAATGTTTAATCGATGAGAAAATGTGCCATATTTGGTAGTACCATATTTGGTAGTGAGTGGAAACGCCAAGCGGATGCTTTACATTTATACATCCAGTGAAATATCAGTCTCATTGTTCTATCTGTCCTATTAGCGTCCGTTGCTACGGATGTTGCTAGAACATGCCAAAATCTGCCCAGTCTACGTAATGAAAGAACAAAAATTGATAGCATTCATTGCTATGCTGGTTGTTATGTTCTGATTGTTCTGAGGCACATGCAGTCAAAATTCAGGGTAAAATTCGATCATTGTTATAGGTTATTTACGATATTTTTTAGCTTTAAATCTCAGATTATTATTGGATAAAGTACAAAACATGATCCATGCATGGTCATTGACGTTTACTTGCATGCAAAACTTGATTTAGCCAGCATGAGCATGCTGCAAGCAAACATGGATACTGCAAATGATGGATGCAAACACTACTGTGAGGTAAGACCATTTTTCCAAATCTCTTTATTTAGCTAGCTAGCTAAACTTTGTATTGTATTACTTGTCTTTGTAATTCAGTTGATTTAAATAGCTATCTCTTATACAGAGTAGCATTTGAAAAGTGCTATATCATCTGTAAAATGTGGGATAAAGGTGAACTGCATTAATTAATCTTCTGGTCATCATGAGTGATCAGATTGTACCTGAGTCTACCATTAGAGAGGCTGGTTTCAGACTATGATCTATAAGTAGATCATAGGAAACCCTGTTGCAGTGAGGTTATTTTAGCAATAACTGTACTCATTGTATATCAATGTATGTGTGTCAATTAATTGATTTCTTGCTGAATTACTACAATCATGATAGGTAGTTTATCCTTTGTTTTTCTTGTTCCATACCAGGCTGCCATGGTGTGGGCCTCTGTCAAACAACTTCCTCCCAGCAACAACAGAAATGCGAGCCGAGCTTTCAAAAATAACATCAGGACAATAATAAAAGTACTATATAGGATCCAACCCTATCAGAGTGAATAAATGTAGAGCGTTTGTAGTAGAGGTCGACCGATTATGATTTTTCAATGCCGATACCGATTATTGGAGGACAAAAAAAGCTGATACCGATTAATCGGCCGATTTATTTAAAGAAAAGTTTATATATATATATATATATATATATATATACATACATACATATATATATATATATATATATATATATATATATATATTTATCATACACACACACACATTTTTGTAATAATGACAATTGCAACAATACTGAATGAACAATGAACACTTATTTTAACTTAATATAATACATAAATGCACACAGCTCTGAAGTGACAATGAAGAGTACTGAAGAGTCTGCTTAGGAGACAAATACTCTCAACTGTTTGAATAAAAATAGAGTTTAAGTTACCTGTGATGAATGTTGAAAACAAAAACTTTAATTTCTATATGCAGGAAATCCTATTTTAATAATGGGCATGGTAAGAATTGACAACCAAAGTGCGAGTCATAATTCCCATCTGAAAAGCGGTTCCTTCATTTATTCCATAGGATATTTGTGTTTCGTGTAGGCTTACATCACCGTGCCAATTTTATAACTGTAGATATCCATAGGACAAGGTAACTCTGATCAATATTGGCTAAATATAAGCGAAGATTAAAAAAATTTGTAGAGTGGATTTATGAAAATATGTTGACAAACGTTACCTTATCCTAGTGAGATTTACACGGGTATCAAAACGTCGAGGCGGTTTAAGCCTGCACAAAACACAGACCTTATTTGAAGTAGATCAAGACATTCTCTATGGAAGACATGAACGGTAAAATAACGAAGGAACCCCTTTCAAATTCAGCCGCAAGTTATTACAGGAATTATAACGCGTCGACTATTTCTCTCTAAACCATATACCTTTGGCTAATCTGGAAACTATCACCTCGAAAACAAAACGTTTATTCCGTTCCGTATTTTATCTAACGGGTGGCATCCATGAGTCTAAATATTCCTGTTACATTGCACAACCTTCAATGTTATGTCATAATTACGTAAAGTTCTGGCAAATTAGTTCGCAAAGAGCCAGGCGGCCCAAACTGTTGCATATACCCTGACTCTGCGTGCAATGAACGCAAGAGAAATGACACAATTTCACCTGGTTAATATTGCCTGCTAACCTGGATTTCTTTTAGCTAAATATGCAGGTTTAAAAATATATACTTGTGTATTGATTTTAAGAAAGGCATTGATGTTTATGGTTAAGTACACATTGGAGCAATGACAGTCATTGATTGATTGTTTTTTATAAGATAATTTTAATGCTAGCTAGCAACTTACCTTAGCTTACTGCATTCGCTAACAGGCAGGCTCCTCGTGGAGTGCAATGTAATCAATGCAAGATTGGATCCCCCGAGCTGACAAGGTTAAAAATCTGTTCCTAGGCCGTCATTGAAAATAAGAATGTGTTCTTAACTGACTTGCCTAGTTAAATAAAGATGTAAAAAAAAAAAAAAAAAAAAAGGCAAATCAGCGCCCAAAAATACCGATTTCCGATTGTTATGAAAACTTGAAATCGGCCCTGATTAATCGGCCATTCCGATTAATCGGTCGACCTCTAGTTTGTAGACTAAGAAAAAAATATTAAGTGACAGTTTCATCAGTAAGTGCTTATAGAAAGTCATATCACAAAGAACAAGTTCTCATTTACAACTGCGACCTGGCCAAGATAAAGAAAAGCAGTGTGACACAAACAACAACAGAGTTACACATGGAATAAACAAATGTAAAGTCAATAACACAATAGAAAAGTCTATATACAGTGTATGCAAATGCAGTAAGATTAGGGAGGTAAGGCAATAAATAGGCTGTAGTGGCGAAATAATTACAATTTCGCAAATAAACACTGGAGTGATAGATGTGCAGAAGATGAATGTGCAAGTAGAGATACTGGGGTGCAAAGGAGCAAAAAATATATAAATAAAATAAATAACAATATGGGGATGAGATAGTTGGATGGGCTATTTACAGATGGGCTATGTACAGGTGCAATGATCTGTAAGCTGCTCTGATAGCTGATGCTTAAAGATAGTGAGGGAGATATGAGTCTCCAGCTTCAGTGATTTTTGCAATTCGTTCCAGTCATTGGCAGCAGAGAACTGTAAGGAAAGGCAACCAAAGGAGGAATTGGCTTTGGGGGTTACTAGTGAAATATATCTGATGGAGCGCGTGCTACGGGTGGGTGCTGCTATGGTGACCAGTGAGCTGAGATAAGGCGGGGCTTTACCTAGCAAGGACTTATAGATGACCTATAGCCAGTGGGTTTGGCGACGAATATGAAGTCAGGGTCAGCCAACGACAGCATACAAGTCGCAGTGGTGGCTAGTATATGTTGCTTTGGTGACGAAATGGATGGCACTGTGAATACTCAGCAAATTGGATGCAGTCTGAGTGTTGGAGGCTATTTTGTCAAGGATCGGTAGGATAGTCAGTTTTACGAGGGTATGTTTGGCAGCATGAGTGAAGGATGCTTTGTTGCGAAATAGGAAGCCGATTCTAGATTTGATTTTGGATTGGAGATGCTTAATATGAGTCTGGAAGGAGAGTTTACAGTCTAACTAGACATCTAGGTATTTATAGTTGTCCACATATTCTAAGTCAGAACCGTCCAGAGTAGTAATGCTAAGTGGGCGGGCAGGTGCGGGCAGCGATTGGTTGAAGAACATGCATTTAGTTTTGCTTGCATTTAAGAGCAGTTGGAGGCTTACAGAAGGAGAGTTGTATGGTTAGTTAACACCGTGTGCCAGAAGTATACAGAATGGTGTCGTCTGCCTAGAAGTGGATCAGGGAATCACCAGCCGCAAGAGCAACATCATTAATGTATACAGTGAAAAGAGTCGACCCGAGAATTTAACTCTGTGGCACCCCCATAGACTGCCAGAGGTCCGGACAACAGGCCCTCCGATTTGACACACTGAACTCTATCTGAGAAGTAGTTGGTGAACCAGGTGAGGCAGTCATTTGAGAAACCAAGGCTGTTGAGTCTGCCGATAAGTTCCTAACTTCCCTGAAAAGTTGCATATCGCAGGGGTTATTCGATGCTAATGCAGTACGCCACAGGATGTTTTTGTGCTGGTCAAGGGCAGTCAGGTCTGGAGTGAACCACGGGCTATGTCTGTTCCTGGTTCTACATTTTTTGAATAGGGCATGCTTATTTAAGATGAGGAAAGCACTTTTAAAGAATAACCAGGCATCCTCTTCTGATGGAATGAGGTCAATATCTTTCCAGGATACCCGGGCCAGGTCGATTAGAAAGGCCTGCTCGCTGAAGTGTTTTTAGGGAGCGTTTGACTGTGATGAGGGGTGGTCGTTGACTGCGGACCCATTACTGACGCAGGCAATGAGGCAGTGATCGCTGAGATCCTGGTTGAAGACAGCAGAGGTGTATTTAGAGGACAGGTTGGTCAGGATGATATCTATGAGGGTGCCCGAGTTTACGGATTTGGGGTTGTACCTGGTAGGTATCTTAGATTGTAGGACGGCCGGGGTGTTAAGCATATCTCAGTTTAGGTCACCTAACAGTACAAACTCTGAAGATAAATAGGGGGCAATTAATTCACATATGGTGTCCAGGGCACAGCTGGGGGCTGAGGGGGGTCTGTAACAAGGGGAAACAATGAGAGACTTATTTCTGGAAAGGTGTTTGAGGTCAGTAGGTCACATGACCAAGGAGCTATTGAAATTTAACATTTTGAAAAATGTATGTAAAATCTTGTGAGATAAATGGACAAATTAAAGGGTGTGCAATGTGTAGGCCCACTGAGTGGACATTCTGAACTTTGTTTGAAGTCACTAGGTCACATGACCAAGGAGCTATTGAAATTCTACATTTTGAAAAATTCATGAAATCTTGTGAGATGAAAATGGACGAACTAAAGGGTGTGCAATATAGAAGGGTAGTCAGTGGACATTCTGGGCCTTGTTTGAGTTAAGTAGGTCACATGACCAATGAGCTGTTGAAATTCGAATGTAAAAAAAGTTTGTACTTTGTTTACGCTCCCTAACTAATTCAACTAGGAATACAAAATGCTGCTCACAATTCCACATGTTTATTAGCTTTGGAAAGCTAATTAATGTCCATATCGTGAAAACAAGACCTGTGCAATGTTGTATGCAATTTTTCCAACATAATGACAATTACACGGAACCCAAACCGGCTGCGAGCGTGCACCATCGTGCGCTATCGTGCATACATTTATTTTGTCCCCCTACACCAAACGCGATCACGGCACGCAGGTTAAAATATCAAAACAAACTCTGAACCAATTACATTAATTTGGGGACAGGTCAAAAAGCATTAAACATGTATGGCAATTTAGCTAGTTAGCTTGCACTTGCTAGCTAATTTGTCCCATTTAGCTAGCTTGCTGTTGCTAGCTAATTTGTCCTGGGATATAAACATTGAGTTGTTATTTTACCTGAAATGCACAAGGTCTTCTACTCCGACAATTAATAAACACATAAAACGGCCACCCGAAACATTTATAGTCATCTCTCCTCCTTCCAGGCTTTTCATCTTTAAATTTATATGGTGATTGGCATCTACACTTTTACCACGACAACCGGCAAAACATTTCGTCTTACAATCACCCACATGGGTATAACCAATGAGGAAATGGCACGTGGGTACCTGCTTCTATAAACCAATGAGGAGATGGGAGAGGCAGGACTTTCAGCGCGATCTGCGTCAGAAATAGAAAAGAGTTCTATTTTAGCCCTTGGCTACACAGACGCTCGTTGGCGCAATAATTGAATAACATGGATTTCTAAATGTATTTTGCGACGTGTCCGGTCTGGTCAGCATTTTATTTGTAGAAAATCGAATAGAAAATCTTTGGAGGGAGCTGAAAGTCCGTATTGCCCAGCGACAGCCCCGAAATCTGAAGGATCTGGAGAAGGTCTGTATGGAGGAGTGGGCCAAAATCCCTGCTGCAGTGTGTGCAAACCTGGTCAAGAACTACAGGAAACGTATCATCTCTGTAATTGCAAACAAAGGTTTCCGTACCAAATATTAAGTTCTGCTTTTCTGATGTATCAAATACTTATGTCATGCAATAAAATGCAAATTAATTACTTAAAAATCATACAATGTGATTTTCTGGATTTTTGTTTTAGATTCCGTCTCTCACAGTTGAAGTGTACCTATGATAAAAATTACAGACCTCTACATGCTTTGTAAGTAGGAAAACCTGCAAAATCGGCAGTGTATCAAATACTTCTTCTCCCCACTGTATTTGTTTATTTCTGTCATTACTTCATCAAATCTCTAGTAATCGATTATACACACATACAATTTGTCACATTTCCATATATTCACAGAATCCATATATAGCGTTAGAAATTCTTAGATACTCACATCAACCATTCCATTTGCGTTTTCAAGGACTCTCCACAGCTACGAAGCAGCTCTCCAAACATACTCCCAGCGAAAAAAATATATATATAAAAAATTGTTTCCCGGACAATGACACCCCGCCCTTGATATTCTATGATTGCCAGTCAAGGAACGGAACCCCAAGATAACGTTATATCAAAGCTTATTATTCAAATCTCAATCATTTTATTATACATATTTCTATGTTACTATCCAAACTTCAGATTAAGAGTAATTTCCACATCTCTCATATCACATTCACACAATGCTATTCCCAACCATACTTCGTCAATATTTTTATAACCTGCAGGAATATTTTCTTACTTATATAGGTGGATTTGGTTTATAGCTTTCACATATGTACCTAACTATTTTAAACCATTGCATATCATTAACTTATCTACTAATTATTATTTCTCTCAGGCTCACAGAGCCTTCATGATCACCCACACAGGATTGATGAAATGCTCACACAGAACATTACTAAATAACCATCCACACAGGATTGGTCAGACCACTCATACAGAGTTGGTCAGATGTCCACACAGAACATCATTGAAAGGTTACCCACACAGAGTCAACCTACCGCGCACCCACAGAATGCTTTGACAGAGATTTCCCACACAGGATTTCAATCCCTGTCTATATGAACAGGGAAACCCATACCATTATCAAAATATTGCCCAATTAGTGGTCCCAAAACCCTATCTTACATCGTATTTTCTAAGTACCAGAAATATCAAAAACATGCACAATTACACCTTTTTTATTTTATTTAACCAGGTAGGCTAGTTGAGAACAAGTTCTCATTTACAACTGCGACCTGGCCAAGATAAAGCAAAGCAGTGCGTCACAAACAACAGATGGAATAAACAAACATACAGTCAATAATACAGTAGAAAAAGTCTATATACCGTGTGCAAATGAGGTAGGATAAGGAAGGTAAGGCAATAAATAGGCCACCTAACAATAGTAACCCAGAGCATACCCGTTTACCTCATTTAACAAAACATTTTATCAATTAAATACATGTTAAAATTTGAACTTCAAGTCAGATGCCCTCGCAAGGCGTCACCTGCAGTGTAGTTCCTCGTTCAATACATTAACCTCACCAATCCTATTGTTGATCAAACCAGTACCACGGATCTGGACTTTTGGTAGCCTGCAGCTCGCTAGTTAACAATCATGTCCAAGGATACCTCACTTAAGAACACTCTTATCAACTCAACTCAGTCAGTCCTGCTAGTTACCCCAGCTGTGGCCCTCTTAAGGAAGACCTCACTCTGAGTGTACCCTCAACAGGGGATTTTGTTATTTTTTATATTGTTTTTCTTTTTTCTTATCCTTTCATCACTTCAATGTTCAGTTAGTCTAATTAGTACTATTAAATCTGTGCACTTTCAAGTTCAATTATTGACAGAAACCAGTCTCACCCTTAATCCAATTCTGTTGGAAATGATGTATCCATTCAGCTGACGCTTCCAGCCAGGTGGGGATCTGATCTGCTCCAAATAGTGCAGAGTGGCTTTCCCCTGGTTGCATCTAATGCAACTCCCCGTGCACGGTTAACCTGGATTTCACTGGGAACAATCAGAAAAATGAAGTTCATCATCGCATCCTCGTCGCCAAAATTGTGGTGGAATTATTGTAATCAAAAGGAGAGACCTTTAAGATTTCTTCAAAACAATCCAACTTTATTATTGAATTACTGCACTAATGGAGCTGGTCGGTAACCACCCCTGGAGGTGATCACTGAGAACAACAAGCTGGTTTGAGCCTCAGCATTTTATAGCAAGGTCCATCCTCCTTCAGTCTACATAACACACAACAGATGTATGGAATGGGTCACAAGGTTAAGATTTGTATATAGAACAGAAACATTAACTCATGCTCTGGAATGCAGTATCCCCAAAGACATCGGAAATCTCCTGTCAGTTATCTCCCAGACGCCCACTTTCAGTTCACACAGACACAATAGAGAGTTATAAAAACCCTCTATTCTGTTGCATAAAACAACCATTTGATGCAATACAAGTATTATAACATAGGCTTGTAATTTCCACCATATACCGCATGACAAGTGGTACCAATGCACCAAGTCTGGAACCAACAGGACCCTGAACAGCTTCTACCCCCAAGTAATAAGACTGCTAAATAGATACCTGGACTATCTGCATTGACCCTTTTTGCACGCTGCTGCTACTGTTTATTATCTATCCTGTTGCCTAGTCACTTTACCCCTACCTGTATGTACATATCTACCTCAATTACCTCATACCCCTGCACATAGACTCTGTACTGTTGCCCCATGTATATAGCCAAGTTATCATTACTCATTGTGTATTTATTCCTTGTGGTATTATTTTTCTATTATTTTTTTATTTTTCTCTGCATTGTTGGGAAGGGCCCGTCAGTAAGCATTTCACTGTTAGTTTACAAAGCATGTGACAATTAAAATTTGACTTGAAAATGTGATTTGAGATCATCCTTTTTACTGTAGTAGAAAGCGGGTTAAATATATAGCTGGTCAATAGGCTACCTGTGCACATTGATTGACCGTCTCAGCTCTGTTAAGGCTATACACAAAGTCAGTAGGATATCTCTGATTTGTATTATCCCAAGTAGGCCTACTTACAGTATATACCTACCCAATACCAGAAAAGGTGGCATCTGCAAAGGCAGGCATATCACTGTGGAGGGAGAACAGGAAGAGGAATGACTGAAGTTAACCGTTAACATTTATAACAATGGAACAACAATGGTCCAGGGTCCTGAGAGCAGCCTGGAGGAGTTCGAAAGGAGGTTCCCAACAATAAGTGGTCACAAAGTGCTTTAAACAGGAGGAGCCAGAGGTAAAGGATACCTGTGAAGATGTCAACATCAGAAACAAAAACAGGGTACCCGTCTTCACCTCCTCATTTTCGCCACACCCCCAGAGAAGACAGCCTGGCTAAACAACCGAGAGACTACACCGTCGTCAATGAAAATATCATCTCCAGCGACCAGACCAGACCTGACCCACAGACCTGCGACCAGCACAAATACAACAGATGTGCTATGCTGTAAGGCAGATTGAAGAGGCAAACCACAATCTGCACGAAGGAGGGAACTCATCAGGAGGGAGCAGCACAGCTAGTCCCTGGAGAGACAGCTGGAAGAGATGAGGACCATCCTGCTTTCCACCCTGACAGACAGACATCCACACACACACACCACACACACACTACTGGCACACAGAACCACAACCTCTCCAAAAACACCCAAACACACCACTCCTGATACTGACAATCATACAAACATCACACATACCACTGACATGTATTCAACACCCTGCATTGACAGCCACACATCCAATATCCCCACCACTAAAACACACATTCTCAACCCCTGCCCCATGGAGAGCTTCACTCCAGACACCACCCACAACAGCAGCACACAGCCAACGCAGCAGATAGAGGACAACATTGTCATCCTGTGTGACTCTAATTGAAAATACCTTGATGGAAGATGGCTGTTCCCAAGGAGAAGAATGAGGAAGATCTGCCCAGTCTTCCTTTGGATTCCTGGCAGAGCAGAGACTGAGAGCACCGACCCACATAATCATCCACACAGGGATGAATGATCTCAGCACAGGCTGGGTGCATGTAGCCAAGACTCTGACCCAGGTGACTATAACAGCCACAATAGACCTACCCCACAGCCATGATCATCGTCTCCACTCTTAATCCCAGAACAGACACAGAATAAATGCAAGTATCTTGTAACTGTGCTCCGATTCAGATTGTGCACATCACAAGGACATTTGTCATGACCAACTCTATGACCACATCAACAGAGAAGGGATGATAGCGTTTGCAAAGGTTCTGAAGGACACAGCTTTGGACAGAAGGTCACACAACCACACTGACATCAGAAGACCAACCAACCACTAACAACCTCAAAGGGACTCTAAGTCAAGGCAACACAACATCCATAACCCTCGACAACACAAGCAGCCTGAGTAAAGGAATAGCAAACGCCAGCCATCTACCCAGAGGGACATTTACGCTATAGTAGCATCCAGGGGAGCACCCACAGATCCCATCCAACAGAGCTCCAGAACAGTCAGCTGAGCAAATCCCTGGAGCTCAGCCATAGAGCTATGCTGAGATAGAGTAGCACGCAAGCCTGAAAACCATGCAGCATCTGAACTTAATCCGATAAGACACCTCCTGAACATCATCTGCAGCCGAGTAACGCATTCATTTTGTTTTATTCATTTTATTGTTATTATTTACTCCTGTCTAGTCCAGATAGATACTAAAGGCTTAAACTATACATGTAAACATTCGTAGCCTGCTACCCAAAATAGACATGCTCAGGGCATGGGTAGAAACTCACATATGAGCAATTTTAGAGACATGGTTGAATACCAACATTTCTGACACTGAGTTAAAAATCTAGGGTTACATATTATATAGAAATGATAGGTGCACTCGAGGTGGGTGGAGAACAAGTCATTGATTGGTAACATTTACAGACCACCCAATGCCCTAGACACAAATAATAATATCACCACTTCATTCAATGCATTGGTCAAATTAATGGATTATTTTAGGGGATTTTAATAAGATTTGTCTAGATAAATCCTCTGCTAATGATAAAAAAACTATTGAAAATATGTGTTTTACTCAATTAACTAAAGAATGAATGAGAGTCAATCCACCAACTCATAATGGGTTTTTGCTGGATTGGCTCTTAGTGACACGTCCTGACAGGATGATAAATTCAGGTGTCCTTCCAGACTGTTTCAGTGATCATTCCATCATCGCTGTGTTTGGGAAATGAAGATACCTAACCACCCAAATTGATTAATTTAAGACAATGTAAAAAAATGTAAATATTGATTATTTCATTGATGACTTGATATCCATAAACTGGCAAAGATTTCCCAACTAATCCCAACAGCCAAAAATGCATGGGATTACTTTCTCACTGAATTCACAAAGGTATGTGATTAACACGCTCTTTGGAGAACAGTGAAATTGAAGGGCTGTCACATTCCCTGGGATAGCTCTGACTTAATACATCTGTTCAGAGAAAGAGATAAAGCCTGGGCTTAGTACCAACTGATTGGAAGTCCTATCGAAAATGTAAGAAACGCAAGTAAAACTAGAAATGCAAAAGCCTCCTATTTTAGTCTTACAAAGCGGAGGGCTGCCTTCATCTTCAGATAATATTTTTGCATCTCCTTGCGAATGATTGGATAGTCTTACAAAGAATTTCAAAAATCCACCACAGTTCTGGAAAAATACAAATGACCTTTTTTTTTTAAATAGGTCAAATAAGGGTAAGGGGGATACCTAGTCAGTTGCATTCAACTGAAATGTGTCTTCCGCATTTAACCCAACCCCTCTGAATCAGAGAGGTGCGGGGGGCTGCCTTAATCGACATCCACGTCATCGGCGCCCGGGGAAATAATCAACCTATTCAGCAAATAATCCTAAATGGCGGTGTCATTCAAGATGTATCTGATGTTTTTTTTTAAAGCATTTTCCCTCTATTAGCTCATCTGTTATCTCAAATAATAATTTCACCAACAATTCCATCAATGCTAGGTATACAGTGCCTTCGGAAAGTATTCAGACCCCTTGACTTTTTCAACATTTTGTTACGGTACAGCCTTATTCTAAAATGTATTAAACGTTTTTTCCCCCTCATTAATCTACACACACTACCCCATAATGACGAAGCAAAAACAGGTTTTCTGAAATGTTTGCTAATTTATTAAAATAAAACTGAAATAATAAATTTACATAAGTATTCAGACCCTTTACTCAGTACTTTGTTGAAGTACCTTTTGGCAGCGATTACAGCATCGAGTCTTCTTGGGTATGATGCTACAAGCTTGGTACACCTGTAATTGGGAAGTTGCTCCCCTTCTTCTCTGCAGATCCTCTCAAGCTCTGTCAGGTTGGATGTGGAGAAATGCTGCACAGCTATTTTCAGATCTCTCCAGAGATGTTTGATCGGGCTCAGGGGCAGAACGACAGATTTTTACCTTGTCAGCTCAGGGATTTGATCCAGCAACCTTTCGGTTACTGGCCCAACGCTCTAACCACTAGGCTACCTGCCTCCCTGGGTGGGGGCACCCCACCGGAATCCCCATCGGCTAGGTACAAGGTAGTCAAGGGTTCTCATTAGTAGCTTAGAGAATGTCCTTGTATATTATGCTCTCCCATCAGGGGGCTCAGGCTTTGTAGGACCAACCTGCCAGGCAGACTCAGAATCTTGCAGGGGCTGTGCTGCTCTAGTAGGTCTCGGTCCACATTCCTCTTTCTGTTTTGGCTACTTATAGGAAACTTACATTAAGCCCATAAAACAGATAAGGACTTCTCTTTAGTATATGGGTCGCTCAGGTGGGTGTCTAGGGTATAAGGTTGGGGACCGTTCCATCACGATAGGACAATAAATAAATAAATTAGATGTGTAATTTATTTAAAAAATGTATATCCCTCATCTGCACAAAATTAAAAGCGCTCTTTCGCAAACCCCTGCTCACAGACACACATTGGTTCTGGGATATGCAACCGTTTCCTTTCTTATTCACTTAACACCACACTTTTCCAAACACAAAAACACCTTCTATCACAATACATCCACACATACTATGCCTTATGTCTTCTGTTTGTTAATGTTTTTATCAAACATGTTGATTGAGTACTTGTGTTCCAATTCGTTATATTTGAAGATGTATTATTTTACTAGTTATCATTTCTTCTAATGCCATCTTATCCATTTATTAAATACTATATATGGAAAGTTAAATAATTATTTTACAACATTCCCCATCTTGAATGGTATAGTGTAGTTGATTTAACAATTGTTTAATTTTATTGCTTTTCTATCTATTTTTTAAAATTATGATTACAATCCTACCATGGCGAGTATTTTGTTTTCCATTTTTCGACGACTCTATGAGAACTTTGTCATTTTTAGAATAGCCATGGAGTAGTCTTTGTGTCTCGGAACATTTGGTTGTCAATATACAGTTTGACTACGAGAGCTACACGCTTCCCTTTTAATCTATTCTTCTTGAAGATTGGGTACAGAACTTTGCGCCGTTCGGCAATCTCCCTCGGGAACTGATCATTCACTCGCCTTCAACTCCTTTATATCTTTACTGACTAATTGAAGTATGCCCAGTTTGTCATTTATCGACAGATCGCTTTCCACCCTTACCAGTCCCGGTGGTGAAAAGCATAAATCGTCTGTATCCGTCGAGTAGTCACGTTTTCTTTTGGAGATTGATTCTCCTTGTTTACTCTCCGTCATGTTTGAGTGTTGCTTGTTTTCGTAATATTTGTAGATACATTTCTCAAGTCTTATGATTTGTTTCGTATTGTTATCCAGATTGAATGTTATTTCCCACGAGTATATGAAGTGCTAATATATAGTCTAATTTACAGATAGAATAATCACGTCTTTATCTTGAGGCAATCTGCACCGCTGTGTTCAGTCCGCCTTGCACACTCTTGCCTGCATCTAACTGATCTAGGGTGTAATCATTAGTCCAACAGTTGCAAATGACAGTTTCTATTAGACTAATTCAGGTATGTTTATCCCCATTTCTTTCTGTTTGCTCCTGTTTTAAGAAACGTTTTTCAACAGAATCAGTGGAATGAATACATCCCTGATCACACGCAAACACCGTTCACTTTCATAGCAGCCACATACAAATCAGCTGTCTGTGACCAGGTGAAAAAACCTTTCCAAGCCAAACCTTCATATCATAACCACTAACCGTTACATACAGCCTACATCGTTGTCACCATATTAGCTAACATCATAGTCAACATAGAGCTAATGCGTTAATAAACCCGCTACAAACATGCAGTACAGTCAGTGTACAGTCAGCAAGCAGATACACCGGCAGGCCCCGGTGACAATACATTTATAAAACCAAAAGCTTACCTTGACTTGGAAGACTTCCAGTGTTGGTTGACCATAGCCAGCTAGCTAACATAGCATCCATCTTTGTTTGAGCCGGGTGTTTGAGTAGGCTAAACTAGCTAGCTGCATTCTCTAGCTAAGTGAAGAAAAATAATACAACCAAATATGCAGTGCTAGCTAGCTGTATCTTATGCTTTCAGTACTAGATTCATTCTCTGATCCTTTGATTGGGTGGACATGTCAGTTCATGCTGCAAGAGCTCTGATAGGTTGGAGGACGTCCTTCGGAAGTTGTCATAATTACTGTGTAAGTCTATGGAAGGGGGTGAGAACCATGAGCCTCCTACGTTTTATATTGAAGTCAATGTACCCAGAGGAGAACGGAAACTAGCTGTACTCCGGCTACACAATGGTGTTACTTTACATAGTGCTGTTGTGGCTACTGTAGACCTGAATTGAAAAACAGTGTGTTTTTATCAATTATTTGGTGAAGTGAATATATTTAATATAGTTTTATCTAAAAAGGATAACTTTTATGTTTCACTATTTACATTTTTATGAAATTCACTTAAGATGGTTCTCCCCCTCCTCCTCTGAGGAGCCTCACCTGCATCACTTCCAACATTCCGTTCACTGTAAATGCAACAATGCCACTTTTGACACAAATCAGCTACTTTGATCACTTTGCCAACAACTGAGACAAACAGTTATATCGTATATGTGGCAAATCTCTTAAAGATTAGGAGCGTTTGTCACAAATTAAGTGGGAAACTGTCACCAAAATCACCCCAGAATGAGAGTTCTTTCGAACAGGACAGTACCTGTGTGTTTGTTTCTCCGTCCTGGTCAACCCAGGCCGCAGGCAAGGTCAAGGATAGCAGGGTTCGGTACACGAATCAGGTTCTCAGTAGGTCCAGATCCAAACGCCAACAGGTAAGTCCAAACAGTCCAGCTCATACACAATAAATCCAGCCGATATATATCGTCTCTTTCTCTATGGTTCACAGATCCTTCCAGCCCTTTCTCTCTCCCTTCCTGGTTTGTCTTGACCCCTTATCTGTGGGTTGGCCCCACCTTCTGAGGGTTCCCCTTGCTTCTGGGAATTGTAGTTTTGGCAGTCGGACATTTTGTGATCTGTAGTTCTGATCGGGGTGGCAATTTTAGTGATAGGGCAGAGCCCGTTTATTAGTTCTGCTCTCACATATCTGCAATTTATCACTCGACCCCCTTCTTTGTCACATATGAAATCTTCCTCTACTTCTGAACAAAAATATATTATACCTATCAAATAAAACAGCTGTTTAACTAACCGTGTTAAAGACATTTCCTCTAACCTTTTATAAACTACTGACAACAATTACTGACCACAACCACACAACTACTCACAACCACACAACTACTGACCACAACTACTGACCACAACCACATAACTAGTGACCACACAACTACTGAACTACTGATCACAAGTACACAACTACTGACCACAATTACTGACCACAACCATACAAGTACGAATACTGACCACAACTACTGACCACAGCAACACATCTACTGGCCACATCTACTGGCCACAACTACTGCACACAACTTCTGACCACAACTACTGACCACAACCACACAACTATTGACCACAACCACACAACTACTGACCGCAACTAATGACCAGAACTACAGACCACAAGCACACAACTACTAACCACAACACCACTGACCACACAAATACTGACCATAATTTCAAACACAGATTAAACCACAAAGACCAGGGATGTTTTCCAATGCCTTGCAAAGAAGGTAATCTATTGGTAAAGTTAATTCGGAAAGGATTCAGACCCCTTGACTTTTTCCACATTTTGTTATGTTACAGCCGTATTCTTATATGAATACGCCGGGAGTAAGGAATTACGTGCAGAAGGTGAGTTTAATAATGATAAATGCAGATAAACAAAACATGAGAAGCGTACAGAACATGAATCAAAAACAATACTACCTAGTGGCTGATGGCTATTGAGGGCTAAATGATGGGTCGGTCCGGACGGCGGAGATGGAAATCCCGGATGATGTTGGGGTCCAGGATGTCGGCCGCCAGACCCAACAGCACTCCTATGTTCCGTACCCGTCCTAGTCCACCAGGTACTGGAGCCGATCCCCACAAGGTCAGGATTCAAGTAGGGACCTGACGGCATAGGTGGGGGTGCCATCGATGTCCAGGGGAGGCGGAGGGGTGTCATGGGGGATGGAACCAGCCAGGGACCAGGAACCACCGGCCTGAGAAGGGAAACATTAAAAGAGGGTGAGATCCAGTAGTTGATGGGGAGTTGTAATCGGTATGTTACCTCATTGACCCTCCGGAGGACTTTGAAAGGCCTCACAAACCGGGGGCACAGCTTCCGGCAGGGCAGGCGGAGCGGGAGGTTCCTAGTGGAGAGCCAGACACGATCACCAGGATGGAACATGGGAGCCTCACTGCTGTGGCAGTCTGCCTGCTCCTTCTGGCGGTGGACCACTCGTCCACCGCAGGGGCTTCAGTCTGGCTCATGGTCCATTGGGCCAGGCCCCGGCTCATACCCCAGGACGCACTGAAAGGGAGACAGCCCGGAAGAGTGACAAAGTGAGTTCTGGGAGTACTCCACCCAGGGAAGGAACCGGGCCCACTCCCTTTGCCGGTCCTGACAGTGACTCCTAAGAAACCTCTCCAGCTCCTGGTTGGTCCTCTCCACCAGCCCGGTGGACAGAGGCCGGTACCCAGATGTGAGGCTGCCTGTGGCCCCCAGCTTCTCCATGAAGGCTTTCCATACCCACGACGTGAATTGGGGGCCACGGTCGGAGACTATGTCCTCTGGAGTGGTAGGGAGACCAGAGAGAGGGATAAAACTGCAATATTTGGAAAATCTGTCCACAACAACCATAACAGTGGTGACACCATCAGACGAGGGAAGATCAGTAACAAAATCTATGGACAGATGGGACCAAGGCCTCTGAGGCGTGCCGATGAGATTTGGTTTGGGCACATACAGAGCAGGAGTTGCCGTGGTCCCAAGGTGGATCAAGGTGGACCACCAGTACTTAGCGGAGATGGATTTCATGATGCGGGTGATACATGGGTGTCCGTGGCGAGGGTTGTGTGTGCCCAGGTCAACAGCCGATCCCTTACCCCTGTAGGGATGTAGGTGTGCTCCAGAGGGCAGGTAGCAGGCGCAGGTTCCTTCTCCAGGGCCTGGTGGATGTCCATGTCTACGTCCCAAAGCACGGGAGCAATGATTCAAGAGAGTGGAATAATGGGCGCACTCAGGATCGGAAACCTCTCCCGAATCGTAAAGATGGGACATGGCATCGGCTTTGATGTTCTTAACCTGAGTAATATGACTGGGTGAAGTTGAATCTAGTGAAGAAAAGGGCCCTAATTGCTTGGTGCGAGTTCAGCCGCCTCGCCGTCCGTATGTACTCCTGGTTCCGATGGTTGGTGAGTATGAGGAATGACTCCTTGGCGCCCTCCAGCCAGTGTCTCCACTCCTCTAATGCCAACTTCACCCCCAGGAGCTCCCGGTCGCCGACGTCATAGTTCCTCTCTGCAAGAGAGTAGTATGCACATGGATACAATTTCTGTGGGTTACCGTGGTGTTGGGACAGGATGGCTCCCACACCCACTTCTGAGGCGTCCACCTCCACCACCAAGGGCAGCGTAGGATCTGGCTGTTTCAACAACAGGGCGGAGGTGAAATGCCCCTTCAGTAGGCGGAAGGCCTCATCGGCTGTAGGACTCCACACCAACTTACAAGGACCACCCTTGAGGTGAGAAGAGAGGTTATGGAGCTGAATTTCTTAACTTCTTACGGCTGAAATCCCGTTAACGGGATCAATTTGACAACAGCCAGTGAAACTGCAGGGCGCCAAATTCAAACAACAGAAATCTCATAATTAAAATTCCTCAAACATACAAGTATTATACACCATTTTAAAGATAAACTTGTTGTTAATCCCACCATAGTGTCCGATTTCAAAAAGGCTTTACGACGAAAGCATACCATGCGATTATGTTAGGTTAGCGCCTAGTCACAAAAACACAGCCATTTTCCAGCCAAAGAGAGGAGTCACAAAAATTAGAAATAGAGAGCGTTATAAATATTCACTTACCTTTGATCTTCATCGGAATGCACTCCCAGGAATCCCAGTTCCACAATAAATGTAAGTTTTGTTCGATAAAGTCCATAATTTATGTCCAAATACCTCCTTTTTGTTCGCGCGTTTAGTCCAGTAATCCAAATGCACAAGGCGCGGGCACTAAGTCCAGATGAAAAGTCAAAAAAGTAGAAACATGTCAAACGAAACTCTGTCCTATTGCATATTCTTACTTCCCCTACGTCCCATCCGTGTGTGATGTATCGAGCCATACAATAATAATGTCCTCCTGTAACTGTGAAAGGGGGAAGTCTGGATGTAATGGGCACATGGGGATACAGATAATGCAGATCAATGCAACTGTCATTGTCTGGCTTCCCTGCCCTCATGAACAGCTTTACCATACAGGCCATTCCCCTGGGTGCATCAAATCCATCAAATGGAAAGGGAATGGTTGTCAACTGAGGTTTTGCTGTGGCGCAGGCATAACATTCTTATTTCGCTACTGATCTGGCTGTATACTGAAACCATAGGTTAGAATCCCCATAACCAGTTTACACCTCAATCACTTCCTTAAGAACTTTGTCTGAACTATCCGCACCGGTCCTTGGCTCTGGATGACTCCACGGTCAGTAGCTGTTTCGTCAGGGGCTCTGCTTGTATTCTGACTGGCTGTAGAACTATCACCGGCCCTAACCTCTTCTACCCGGAATGGTACTATAGTATCAACTGAAACCTGATTAAATCCAACATACCATAACCCGAGATCCTCTTCCTTTACGTTTTTAATGGTAATTCGTACCTTTACGCAATATTTCACTCGCTCCGGATTACAGTCCAAAACCCTCACCTTCACTATACTCCACCTTCTTGCATCTCGGATGGGTCATGGTGTATTAGGACGATGGCTCCCACAATAAGACAGCTCAGACCAATCAGCACTCCTGTAAAGCCCCACCCTTTCCCGTCAGCCAGAGGCCAGCCCACACTTTAACTTCTATGAACGCACACAGGGAGGATAGGGCGGGGTCAGGGAATCTTCGTTAGAGAGGCAACCCCCGAACCCTATTGGTGTTCGGTTCTTCTCCTAACTCTGTGATTGTTCGACAGTGTCAGTGTGTCTTACCCTCTTGCAATGTGTGATATGAACCCAGGTAGCTCTTTCAGCTATTCTCACCACGAAGGCTGTCACCAGGAGTACTTGATACGGCCCCTCCCACCGTGGCTGCTTCCAGTCCTTTTTCTTTAGTGATTGGACCCAGACCCAGTCTCCTGGTTGAATCTTGTGTGCAACCTCCTTCTGTAGTTCTCCTGTTGGGCATATAATCTTTAACATACAGGTTTGGTTAATGAACAACCTTCTCATGTGTTCAACCATACTGTTCTCTACTTCTATATCTGCTTGTTCCAATCGTCCTAATTCGGGCATTCTATAGGGCCTACCAAAGACCTTCTCAAATGGAGACAGTCCCTCCCTATCAGGGGTTATCCTAATAGTCATTAACACTATGGGCAAGCATTTTACCCAATTCATTCTGGTACTTAGGTGTGTTTTCCTTAATCTATTCTTCACCGTAGAATTCATGCGCTCAATCAAGCCTGCGCTCTGCGGATTATAGGAACAATGTTTCTTCATGTTTATATTTAATTTCTGACCTACATTATCTATTTCCTGATTGGAAAAATGGGAACCGTTGTTGCTATAAATAGTTTCAGGCAGTCCATATCGCGGGATAATCTCCTGACATAATGCCCTAGCCACTGTCTCTGCGTCTGAGGATGTAGGAAACGCCTCTATCCATTTCGTGTATTTATCAATAATTGTTAAACACTACTTCTTACTTTCGCTTTTAGTTAATTCAATGAAGTCCATTTCCAACTGTTGGAATGGGTACTTAGCCGCAGGGTATTCACCCTGTAGTGCCCTCACTTTGCCTTGGTGATTACTCTGTGCGCAGATAACACAACGTGAACAAAAGTTTTTTAAATAGTTAGTTATTCCGTATGCTACGAAGTGCTGTCTAATTAACTCTATCATCCCCCCGGTTGATATATGGCTCAGCCCGTGTATCAATACAGCAGCATATTTAAACAGTGACTTAGGTAAAATAGGTAGTTTCCCTTTGTGCCAGATTCCTCCTTTATCAACGGCCCCCATCTTAACCCATCTAGCAACTTCCTTAACCTCTCTGGGGCAGGTGGGACGCTTGCGTCCCACGTTGGCCAATAGCCAGGGAAAATACAGCGCGCCATATTGAAATAAAATTATATAAAAATCAAACTTTCATTAAATCACACATGTAAGATACCAAATTAAAGCTACACTCGTTGTGAATCCAGCCAACATGTCAGATTTCAAAAAGGCTTTTCGGCGAAAGCATAAGATGCTATTATCTGATGATAGCACAACAGTAAACAAAGAGTAGCATATTTCAACACTGCAAGCACGACACAAAACGTAGAAATAAAATGTAAATCATGCCTTACCTTTGACAAAATTACTTTGTTGGCACTCCAATATGTCCCATAAACATCACAAATGGTCCTTTTGTTCGATTAATTCCATCGATATATATATCCAAAATGTCAATTTATTTGGACCGTTTCATCCAGAAAAACACAGCTTCCAACTTTCGCAACGTCACTACAAAATATATCAAAAGTTACATGTAAACTTTACCAAAACATTTCAAACTACTTTTGTAATACAACGTTAGGTATTTTTAAACGTTACTAATCGATCAATTTGAAGACGGGATGATCTGTGTTCAATACAAAAAGAAAACAAACTGACGCAACTTTTTTCGTAACGTGCCTCTCTCAAAAAATTTACTTCATGTGACCCTCATTTACGATAGCCCTACTTCTTCATTACACAAAGGAATAACCTCAACCGATTTCCAAGGACTGGTGACATCCAGTGGAAGCGGTAGGAACTGCAAGCAAGTCCCTTAGAAATCTGGTGTCTCTAAGAAAACTCATTGAAAAGACAGTGACATCAAAAAAAATAAAATTCTGAATGGTTTGTCCTCGGGGTTTTGCCTGCTACATAAATTCTGTTATTCTCACAGACATGATTCAAACAGTTTTAGAAACTTCAGAGTGTTTTCTATCCAAATCTACTAATAATATGCATATATTATATTCTGGGGATGAGTAGCAGGCAGTTGAATTTTGGCATGCTATTTATCCAAAAGTGAAAATGCTTCCCCCTGCCCTCAAGAAGTTAACGGGGGCTCTAAGCTGACTTTCCTTCAGTAGTTCTGTGTCAATACTAACTTCCTCCTTTAAGTGTGAGTCTGTGGGTGAGTGTGGTTTTCTGCCCGCTCTCTTAGCTTCCTCGTCTGCACGTCTATTACCAATGCTGACGCTGTCCGTGCCTTTAGTATGTGCTTCGCATTTACAAATTGCTACTTTCTTTGGTAATAAAACTGCCTCTAGTAAATTCAAGATTAGCTGCGCATGGGTAATGGGATTACCTGCCGTGGTAACCATACCACTATTTCTCTACTGAGCTGCAAATACATGGACGGTGTTAAAAGCATAGGCACTATCAGTATGTATCGTAATGCATTTACCCTTCCCCAATTCACAAGCCCTGGTAAGGGCAACAATTTCAGCTTGTTGAGCAGAGTAATTTTTTGGTAATGCTTCAGCTTCCAACACCCCAGTAAGAGTCACTATTGCATAACCAGTGGCATTTGAGCCACCTGGGTTCTTTCTAGAAGACCCATCAACAAACATAGTAATTTCAGCATCTGGTAAAGGCAAATCAGTTAGATCTGGTCTGGGGAGAACAACTTTCTCCGTCTCCGCTACACAGTCATGGGGACACCCATCAGTGGCTATGGGGATTAAAGTGGAGGGGTTCAAGGTCGTACACCGCTCAATTGTTAGATTTGGCATATTTAACAAAATTATCATACAAGACAAATGTCTAGCTGGTGACATGTACGCCATCTTATGTTCTAATAATAAGATCGAGACGGCATGTGGTACCCTTAATGTCAAACCATGGTAAAGTACTACAGAGGCTGAGTCCTCCACAGCCCGTGCTGCAGCCACCACAGACTGCAAACACAGAGGCATTGCTTGCCCCATCTCATCAAGACGGGAGGAATAATAGGCCACCGGCTTATTCTTCCCTCCGTGTTTCTGAGTCAACACTGATGTCATAAACCCCTCCCTGCAATCCACAGTCTGTGTGAATTCACGGGCATACCTAGGAAATGCCAGAACAGTGTCAGATACCAATAACTGTTTGATAGTCCTAAACTAATTCTCCGCCTCCTTTGTCCATACAATTTTGTCTTCTGCTGACAAACACCTCAGTCTCCGTGTCAATCTTATCCAAAATGTCAAGGTCTAATTTGTCATCAATACAGTCACTGTCACGTTCGCCGTACCAGTCTACTAACTCCTTCCTGACTATTTTAGCCGTATCAGTTTCTAGTCAGGATTCCTCATCTTCATCCTCTGAGTCAGGTTTTGGGCGCCTTTCTCTCTTTTCCTTTTTAGCCCCTTTTTCCTTTGGTTTCTGGTGATTATGTCCCTTCTTACCACAATGTTCACATGGGGCCTCACATTTTCAAGCAAAATGTCCCTCTTTCTGACAATTATAACATCTTAGCACCCCCTTCCTCATTTCCCCCCGTTCCCTTTCTTTCTGACCTAGTCCTGTCCTCTCTGTCTTTTCCTCCCATGGCCCTATCTTCTAAGACTGCCATTAGAAATTCATATTTTCTGTTTTCTTTCTTTCTTTTTTCTGTCTGCCCATGCTGTTCGTGGTGGACAGCATATCTTTTTACCTCCGCCAGCGTAGCCAATCCCCATCCTACCAAATTCTTCCTCACCTCCTTGCTTATTTCTGGGCGCATCCCGGTCAAAAAGGCTATCTTTAATTGTTGGTGATAAGGGGTGTTTTGGTCTCCTCCGTGGGGAGGTTCTGGCGTGCCGCTATTTTTGTTAAATACATCTTTTAAACGTTCTAGGTACTGGCTGACTGTCTCATTCTCTCCCTGTCTACATTCAGTTACCTTGGAGAAATCGGCGTGTCGGTGATAATGTACTGTTAGGTTCGCGCATAGTTCCATAATTTTTGCTCTGAAAGGTTCCCCTAGCCCCTCCGTCCACTGAATGACGTTCCCGTCCTGCCCCGTTGGCACCCAAGCCCCGCGCACAGCGAACCAATCTTTCCCTACAATAGTTCTGACTGCTCGTTCTACTTCTCCCGTGTTTAATCTGAAACTGGATGCTAGCCCGTTCAAATCTCTCTCAAATCCAGCCATTCCTGTCCTTGGGTGGGGGATCCCTTCCCCTGCTTTCTCTATATCCCTCTGTGTCCAGGGTCTGTAGACCCGAACGGTAAGTTCGTTATCCCCCACCCAGGGTTAGGAAGTTCTATCAAGGGGTACTGCTCTTCTCTCTCCTCAACCTCTTCTTCCCCACTATAATACCGAAACTCTCTCCTTGGCTTTATTCTACTTCTTTCTCCTACGTCCGATGTTCTCCTGAGTAGCCCTGATCGATTCTGTCTCGGAGAAATTGCCCATGCCTTTTCCAACTCCCTCTCTGGCTCTCCGCCGCCTGCACCCTGATCATAAGCAGGGGGAGGCTCAGCCCGGGGCGGCAACTGCACCCTCCTCCGAGCCCCCACCACCTCATCATCGGGGTTCCCCCTCCACGCTTGGTCTACTAGAGATGGGTACAGTTTCTTACCCCCACCCCCACCCGATTGGCTGACTTTTTCGGCAGAGGGAGCGGAGGGCGGCGTTTCTTGACTTTCTGTGACTTTCTTTTCCTGCCAGGCTGGAATCTTATTCCCACCCCCTTCCACTCTCTTTCTGGCTTCTGAAAGCCAGACTCTAGCTGTGTTCAAACCTTGTTCTCTCTGCTTATTCTCATCCTTTCCACATTTCTTAAGTATTTGTTTTATCATAGACTCCAGTTTCTCCACGTACAGGCGACCTTCAAACCCATATTTCTTTCTCCATTTTGGGCCATAATCTAAATTTCGTTTATCCTTTACCTCCATATATCGTTCATCGCCCGTGGGTTCTCCACATCCCTTAGAACGTTTACTTCCCATTTTAACCTGATTCTGTTGTGTTCTGACTATTAATTTGGGTCTATGATTAGTCTATCTTAATTGGTTTTGATTATTTGGATCTATAATTATGTTATCGTGTTTCGTTTAATTTAAACCTCTCGCCTCTTCTCCGTTTTGGACTTTATTTCAGTATTGTCTTTTGAATCGGATCGATGGCTAATTCACTGTTGTTAATTGACCATTTAAGTTATTTGTTCGCATAGAATTACCGTCCTATCTCACAAACCTTGGCAATATCCTCACACTTTAGGATTTTATTTAGATATGTCTTTTGAATTGGATCTATGGCTAATTTACCACATGTTAATTAACCATTTAAGTTCTCCTATTTGCACAAACTCCCCGTCCTATCTCACAGCACCTATTTATATCCCTTGCTAATAACCTCTCGGCCATCCCTCAAATAACATTTCGGCCATTCCTCACAGACCTCAAATATTAAGCTATTTTTATTTATGACCTCAGGTCATTGCGGACCTGCTCCCTCAATCGATTTTTTGTTTAATACACAAAGTAAAGGTCTCCTAGTGAATCTGTTTAGAATAACCAAGCTCCTATTATTGATATATTCTAAGTATTTAGAACCTCAAATCAAGGACATCTTAAATCATTCCCCCAAATTCGTGAATAAAGATTACTGACCTTGTCTTGAAGACTGGGAAAAGCAATGTTGGTTGGATCCCGTCACCGTCTCTGCCGACCTTAGGTATATACCGGCCTGTTATGGAACCCCAATGTCAGGGGACAGGTCTTTAATTTACGGGTCAATGACCCGCCCGTGCACTGTATTTCGGCGTGGTACCTTCGGACGGCAGGGACAGGTATTGGGATCCGGCTTGAAGGACCAAATTGTTAAGAGAATTATGTTCTCAATGTTCATAAACTGAACTTCAATTAAACTACTCGGTCTGTTACCAAGAATTTGTAAGGTTCTTGTTGAAATGAAACAGACAGAGGCCAGTCTACAATAGTCAGCAACGTTTATTTACGAGAGCTCTGCTTATCATTTCCTGTACATTGGTTTATATACCTCTCATTTCGTCATAAATGTCCCTCTCAGACAATGACAATATAGTTCACAAGTCTTCTCCTACTCATACATTGCCTGCCACCTGTTATACAATCTACTACAAGCCAAAGGTTTCTCCCCTCCCTTGTTGGGGAGACTTCCTTCCCTGTTATCAGTTCCACAGTGGTTACAAGTTGTCTGCCACAGTTCCTCTTTTCTTATGGACAAACATTCTTCATCATTATACAGAGACAGGGTAGCATTCTGTTAGATATAGTCCTATCATTACTTTAAATGTATACATAATTTAGTCATTATACATACAATTCATAACAGAACCGCAGAGTAAGGGAAAGTAGGTCCTCCGGGTACCCAGTCGGTGATTTTCATCCTCGACCAGGAGATGGTGGGGTAATGATGTTGGAGCCTCGGGAGGCCGAGGATGACTTTGTCCACTGGTGCGGTGATGATGAGGAAGGGAAGGCTCTCCTGGTGCATGGATACCAAAGTGAAGGTGAGTGGGCTGTGACATGTGATAATACCGGATCCCACTGGTCGATTATCCATGGCGTGGACCAGAGCGGAGAGCAGGTACGAGGAGATATTCATGGAGGAGACGAGGGCCTGGTCGATGAAATTCCCGGCGGCATCGGAATCCACTAGAGCGGTAGAAACACCACATTAGGGACATACGCCTTTCCCGGAAGACGGATGATCACTGGGCCGCCCCTCTGCTCTCATGGATCCCGGGTTGGGACGCACCGGACTTCGCTGAAGCTGGTGGCCATCCTGGCCACAATAGGAGCAGAGTCCCAGTTGTGCTGTGAGGAGGTGGGTGGACCCTATCTCCATGGGTTCAGGCTCTGCCTCAGGATGGCCAAAGGAGGAAGGTGAGTGGCGTGGTGGGCACGGGCGCTCCTGAAGAAGGTTATCTAGACGGATGGCGATTGCGATGAGTGCGTCCAAGGAAAGGTAATCATCCAGATACGCCAACTCCAACTGGTACTCTTTGTGCAGTCCTCTCTGGAATAGGGTGCGAAGTACTGGCTCATTCCATCCGCTGGATGCTGCCACAGTCCGAAAGGTAAGGGTGTACTCTGCAGCGGTCGCTCACCTCCTTCTCTGCCCACTGAAGGATGGTCGCAGACCGCTCTGAATAGAGCTCTCGTTGGAACCCTGCTCCTCCTCTCCTCTCTCCCAGACAGCCGTAGCCCACTCCAACACCCGCCCGATCAGCAGGGAAATGACCGTGGCAACCTTGGACCTCTCGGTGGTAGGGGCTCCCGTCTGATGGCCAAATAGAGGGAGCACTGGAATAGGAAACCACGGCATTTCGATGGAGTACCGTCATAATTCTCCGGAAGGGACAGTCGGGCATCGTTAGATAGGCTGGGGGACTGGCTCACTGTGACAACGCGTGGTAGGAGGCCCTCTAGTGGTATGAAGATCCTCTCTGGTGGTTTCGAGGCGGTGGAGAATGCTGAGGACCTCCTCCATAGCCTTACCCAGTTGCGCCACCTGGTCGTGGTGTTGGTGGAGTAGATGACCCTGTTCGTTGACCATCTGGAATATGGTTTTATCTTCTGCTGCTTCCATATGTGCAGGTAATATTCTGTTACGTATACGCCGGGAGTCAGGAAGCAGGTGCAGAAGGTGAGGTTTAATGATAACTGCAAATAAACAAAACATGAGAAGCGTACAGCATGCCAACTGAGGCATTGTGTTGTGACAAAACTGCACATTTTAGAGTGTACTTGTATTGTCGCCAGCACAAGGTGCACCTGTGTAATGATCATGCTGACCAATCAGCTTTTTGATATGCCACACCTGTCAGGTGGATGGATTATGTTGGCAATGGATAAATGCTCACTAACAGGGATGTAAACAAATTTGAGCAGAAAGTTTTAGAGAATGTTTTTGTGCGTATTGAAAATGTCTGGGATATTTTATTTCAGCTCATGAAACATGGGACCAAACCTTATATTTTTCAATATAAAATTATTTGGATTTGATGGCAAATCTCAGGGAAGACACTAACAAGGGCACTGAGTTGATTATACAAGCCATAGCTATAACTACACTGAGTGTACAAAACATTAAGAACACCTGCTCTTTCCATGATAGACTGAACAGGTCAAGTCAAATTGTATTCGTCACATACACATGGTTAGCAGATGTTAATGCGAGTGTAGCGAAATGCTTGTGCTTCTAGTTCCGATATCTAAGAAGTAATTAACATTCACAACAACTCCCTTATATGCACAAATGTAAAGGGATGGAATAAGTGTAGTTTTTATTTAACCAGAAGAACAAATTCTTATTTACAATGACGGCCTTGGAACAGTGGGTTAACTGCCTTGTTCAGGGGCAAAACCACAGATTTTTACCTTGTCAGCTCGGGGATTCGATGTAGCAACCTTTCAATTACTGGACCAACGCTCTAACCACTAGGCTACCTGCCACCCCACTAGTTAGACCACTGGGAATGGCTTTGATCACAGAAATAAACTCTCTGAAAGGTATTGGAAACTCATTCAATGTTATAAATTGTTCATATGCAAGAATATTACCCCTGTTGTCAAAAACATCAAGAACAAAGTCAATATTCCTCTCATGCCAGCTAGGGTAGAACAATGACTTATTCCTTACAGATATGTCTGAATTATTCCACAAAAGACCTTTATGTGGGGAAAAAATGTGCAGGAAACATATTTTCCAGGCCATTAAAGCTTGTTGGTGAAACCTAGCCAATTTAGCAGGTATTCAGGAATATAATTACATTTCAGTAAAAATGTAAGACCTCCCAACTTATTGGGAGGAATTGTTTGGAATGAAATACCAAATTGATTCAGTATTGACCAAACATCTTTTCAACCAATTGGTCTTGAAAGTGTTATTTATGTCAACAATATCCAGCACTTCCCCAGCTAGCAATGAGTAATCGGCCCAGAAACAGCCCTCTTCCAGGGGACTGGAACTGATTTAATCGGCCCGGAATCGGGTGTCTGACTCGGCCTGGAATCAAAATGAATGACTGCCCAGAATCGGCCCAAGTACATCGGGCCGTTTCCGTCTACCAGAATTCAGCCGACTTTGCCGACGTCTTACCAGAAGCGGCCCCATTCCCGATTTAGTCATTTTAAATATACATACAAATTATACCCATCCACAAAAAAAACATTTTGTCTCGGAGGAAACACCATACACCTGGTGACCGTGTCAGCGTGCATGCGCCTAGCCCGCCACAGGAGTCGCTACAGCACGATGGGACAAGGACATCCTGGCTGGGAAAAAACCCTCCCATAACTCGGACGACTCTGGGCCAATTGTGCATCGCCTCATGGGTCTCCCGGTTGCGGCCGGCACAAGTCTTGACCCAGCATCTGTAGAAACGCAGTTTGCACTGCAACTCAGTGTCTTAGACCACTGCCACTCAGGAAGTTCCATTCACAAAGTTTTGAATGCTTTTCAATTGCCTTGCACAAAGTATCAAAATACTAAAATACTACACAGGACTCTTAAATAATTTAATTGAAATGTTAATTGTATTTTTTATCACAGAAACAATGAGGAAATTATGGACAAATAAATAAATAATGAAATGTTAATTAATTATATAAAGCAGCCTGTGTAATCATCTGCCAGAATGTAGCCCCAATTGGCCCGAGCCCCAATTAATACATTTGGGCCAGATAACTCACACCGGAATCCCCCCGAGCTCAATCCCTGCATCCTAGCCACAAGTAATACTGCTGAAGGCGGCCCAGACTCGGGGCCACATGACGTCGGCAGAGTGCCACGACTCTCAGCCGGAAACGGCCCAGATCCACTGTGCTAGCTGGGTCCAGACCTCCTTTATTAGAGAGAACTGACTTTTTTTGTTTGTGAGACTTATTTTTCCAGATGAAGTCAAGAAAGGTCTTGTTGATCTCTTTACAGGTAGAAGGATTTACAAATAAAGATAATGAGGGGTACACAAAGCGAGCGTGACTATTGCCAGCAAGCAAACGCCTCACGTTATCGAAACCCCGACCACAGTGTTTGATTGACAATCAACACAAGTCGAAAACGATAATGCAAATGAGGAAACTAAATAGCGAAATGAAGCATTTGAATTTTGACCGTCTTAAAGTATAGAAAAGCATTGCCAATTGAGAATTCATTTTATTTTGGGTCATCACAATTCATGCTACCACAAGGAAATGAAATGACAAACATGAGAAATGATTTGTCATTTAAGCGTTGACATTTTTTTTATGTGTCAGTGTTGTACTGGATAGTACCATGGAAATGATCTCAAACGCACTTGCTATTTATTTGTCTAATTAGCAGACAAGTGTACTAAATCATGAAAATTATAATGCAATATCTTTTTTTGCCTTTCAGGTTGAATTTTGTCACATAAAAATGCATACCTATTTAGGAAAAGAAAATTCAAACGTGATATTGATTGATCATTTGCATTTCCAATTGGGTTTCGGCAGCTAAGCGATATAGTAAATGTTCCTGGGTGGCTCTGGGTGAATAAGTGGGTAGACATCCCCACCTAGTGTTTTTAGAAAGTACAGTTTGTCGCAAAAAAATGACACAAGGGGGCGCTGTGATTCCTCTGCTCTGAAAGTGAGTACCCAACTTTGGAAACTGTACCTACATACAATAATATGCTGCTATATTCCATCAACCTTCCTACTGTAGAACTTTGTCGATTTGGCCAATAAAACAACAACACTGTTTAAAAGCTGTTTTTATCCTATTGCTACAATTCAAAACACAGACCGAATGTCATATAGTTGCATAATAAACGTGTGTTAATTAACTTTATCCACCATCTTAGTGGCCAACCGGGGTGATTATGAGTTTCCCTACTCACTAATTGTCATTGAAACATAGTTGATTAAAAGCTGACCGAATGCTGTAAATAACCAGTGAATCTACAGTATGCTATGCATGATGTGTTGTGTTGTCCCATGTGCGTTGCACGTGAACAGCAGAATACCGTACTTGTTTTTCAAAAAACTCGTGTGAGATAGCGTGCAGTAGCTACATTGTTATATAGGGAACAAAGCATTAGGCATGAAAAAACAAACGTGCTGTATATAATGGTCAAAACTCGAAGTATTTGGAGCATTTTATAGTCTTCCAAAATAAGATTACTTTTTGATATTAATGTATATAATTTAAGCCTAGGCCTGTAGACTAAACCAGGGAAGTCACATTGACATTGGCATTCCCTTTTCAAGTGAGCATTGGACAAGAAAATAATACACACACATATACCCACTTAGATGCTCTGTTAATTGCAAATAATTTTCATGGTTATGTTAATAAACAGAAAATAAATTACAGCGTTTTGTTCACCTTTATTGAATGGTCATAAACGTAGCCTACTAGCCTGGTCCCAGATCTATTTGTGCTCTTGCCTATTCCATTGCTGTCCTTGTTATGAAAAACATGTTTGGCATGACAATGAGTCACAGTGAGTTGGTATGTTCGCACAAACAGATTGGCACTCGGGCTATAAATGTAGATAACTCTTGAAATCTGATCATCTAAAGGTGTAACGTTAGTCAGTGCTGCTTGCACGAAACACCGCGGTGTGCGGAATTTATGAATATTTCACACCATTTGATGCGCTCAGCGTAGTGACATTACGGTAATAATATACGTTTGACGTTCGTCAGCCGATATGACATCCATCCCCTCGCAGCTCTATTGCGCAGACCAGCCCGCATCACGTACCACTTCTGTCGCTTAGAAACGGGGCATGGTGCAGCAACCAAAATGAATTCCAACGAAGATGTTATGATGGCAACATCACCCCGCGAGCTTACTCAGAACCCGCTGAAGAAAATATGGATGCCATGTAAAAACGGGCTGCCTGAAAAGCACATTTCACAGAGAAGGGGTAGGTTGCCTTGGCTGGCTTGTGCCAACAGCGCACAATGGGCGCAACGGAGGCGTATAGCAGATACAGATTATTTTAAGAAATGTTAATATTTTGTTGGCCTAACGTTATCTCATGGAACTTAGGTATTCATATTTTTATACACACACTGCGGCGTTGGGCAGCCTGACCAGGTTTTGTGCGCTCAACATTTTCTCCAAGGATGCAACGTTGCAGAATTTCGTCTCTAATGATTAGACTTTTTAAGATGTTTTTCTTGGTGTTACAATTGTCAAACGTTGTTTATTAATGCCAATTATTCAATTACGCATGGCCTACTACGGTATCGAACTGGTAAGGAAGCTCGGTGTTGAATTTGACTAGGAAGATGACAAGCATGACAATGCGCCCATTTGCCCGTGACCGCACAACCCAACCATGTCCATGTACAATACAACAAGGTTATTTTATTGTTTAACTATGGATTGTTAAACATAATTTGAGCTACTGTTAACAGTGAAGGCGACATTGAACTGATGGAACTGACATAGCACAGGAGCGCCTGATTGTGTATCATTATTTGTTTGTTTGGACCCCCACCTGTCCATGGCCCAGCAGCATTTAGAAGGGACTGGTAAACTATCAATATACGCTGCTGTTATTGTTGCAGCCAAACTACTAAAGTCTAACACACATACTGGGGGAAAACATACAGAGTCACTCCTGTGCCAACCGTGATTGGCCCAGTGGATTTTATGAAGAAAATGTCCTTAGAGGGCATAATTTATGGGGATGATTAGCTGCAGACTTGGTTTGTCTCCCTCGCTGTGGAATTCTGATTACTTTTCGCTGAGTCAACTAAGTGTTCAATCAACAGTGCTTGGGATCTGTAGTCTTTTAGGGTTTATTTGTTCCCTGTTCTTATTATAGGTTAGTGGTCCTCACCCTAAAAAAACTACACTGTCTCCCACTGAACTATTCCAGATGCTTCCTTGTGCTGAGCTCGAGACTCTTCCTCTTTCAGGTGCAGACACTGCAGATTTCAGAGGTGGTTTTCTCCCCCTTTGGCTTGTATATTTGGCACAGTAATGAGAAAGTAGAAAGGAGAACAAAGAACCATGCCAGGCTTTGTGTGATTTCACTAATCCACCCCCACCCCCCCAATCCTAGCCAATAGGGCCACTGGAGGGGCTTACAATGGTTAAGGAGGAGGGATAGCCAGTTAGCAGCCAGATTTTATAGTACAGTAGACTACTTCTCCCTCTGTTTTGAAGGGGGCCACATAATTACTTTTATCAAACTAGGTTAGTAGTGGAGCAGTTGGTCAGTGTTTTATGCTGTGTCACTCTATTTGAACTTTGGTTGACTGTTTCACTTAAGCCTAACCAGTTGACCACTGAAACTTGGTTATTAGTAGTATGCCTGTGTGCAGTCTGGATCACACTGAGGAGCATCAAGTCTTTTTGCTATTTACCCTAGTTTAAAGGTGCCATATGCAGAAGTCGCTCTGCAATTTCCTGGTTGCTAAAATTCTAATAGTTCACCTAATTTCAATTTATGTGACAAAACAAGCAAGAGAATCATTGTACCATCTAAACCGCTGTGAAATATATTTTCATTAACCAAAAATATTGTATTTTCAGCTTTTTGAATCTGGTGTAAAAGACACAACTAAACTTAAGAATGGGGAAATAGCACACATTGAACATATTTACCTCTTCTTAAAGTTGCTTTCAATGAGAATGACAGCTCTATAACTCACATTTCGATGTGAATTTGGTCAGATTGCCCAAAAAGTTACATATTACAGCTTTAATTCAATCTGGAAATGTGTGTGTGTGTGTGTCTCACAGCTTCACCAGCTCTTCCAAAGACATTGTCTGCTTGACTTGCTCTTAGATATGTGAGCGATTTTCCTAGAATCCCTCTGTCAACAACACAAAAGGCTTAATCATGCCTACTGCTCCTCTCTCTGCTTTACTTTCTTCTCGTTCCTCATTTGGCCAATTCGTTCTTCTTTCCACCTGCTTCAGACTCTACCATGTCATGGCTGTTATGGAGTGGCTGATCTCAAGTCAGTCCTTAAGTGTTTGGCAATGTTCATGACATAGCATCTCTAATCATTTTTGGGGGATTTTCACAACATGTAATCCATAGAAGGGTCCTTTTTTTTGGTGGTGGGGGGAGGGGGATATTTGTATCTTAAAGGGATACTTCGAGATTTTGGATACTTCAAGACTTGATCTACTTCCCCATAGTCAGATGAACTTGTGGATACCATTTATATGTCTCTGTGTCCAGTATGAAATAAATGAAAGGTAGTTTCACAAGTCAATGCTAACTACCGTTAGCGCAATGACTGGGAGTCTATGGGTATCTGCTAAATGCCCAAATCCCAAAGTATCCTTTTATTAAAGCATAATTGAGAAATTATGAATAGAAATTTGATATTGAAATATATAAAATAACTCTAGATTTGGCAAATTGATCAATATATTGTTGAACATAATATATTCTATGGGCATATCAAAGTTCCAAAGTGGGGTCTCTTCTAGTTTTAAAGAGATGCTGAACATGCCGATTGGCACATGTTTTTCTGTTAGAAAAATGAGATGTGTTTCCTGACTGATTCCGCATTAGGTTAATGATGTTTGTCTCCCATGAGACACTGTAGATGTGGAAGCCTATTTTACTTCCTCAAAATCCCCAGAATGAATCCAAGATAACTCAAGAAATCTGTAATTTAGAAAACATTTCAGGGGATGTTTTAGTTGTGCAATTTCACATCTATTTAAGGTGTTTGGTGCAGTATTTCGCAAGTAAAGAATGCTCAATGTGTTGTCTAATGTAAACATAGTCGGGCTGCTGGGCAGGTCTGTGTCACTGTATATGCTATTGGATAGAGAGCAATTACCTCCGCTGTTCAACCCCAAGTTAGTGGGTAAATGTACATTGTCAAATCAAAACCCAACCTTTATTAACCTATTCTGACGCACGGATGTTCCAAACTCCGTTTTAGACGCGACTGACTTTATAACCAAAATTATCCTTTTACGCTTTGTAGTCAATTTTGACTCATATCTATTAGAGGTCGACCGATTATGATTTTTCAATACCGATACCGATTATTGGAGGACAAAAAAAGCCGATACCGATTAATCGGCCGATTTATTTAAAAAAAAAAAATCAAAAATGATATGTGTGTATATATATCATACACACACACATTTTTGTAATAATGACAATTGCAACAATACTGAATGAACAATGAACACTTTTATTTTAACTTAATATAATACATAAATACACACGCACACAGCTCTGAAGTGACAATGATACTGAAGAGTCTGCTTAGGAGACAAATACTCTCAACTCTTTGAATAAAAATAGAGTTTAAGTTACCTGTGATGAATGTTGAAAACAAAAACTTTAATTTCTATATGCAGGAAATCCTATTTTAATAATGGGCATGGTAAGAATTGACAACCAAAGTGCGAGTCATAATTCCCATGACACCTAGCAAAATCTGAAAAGCGGTTCCTTCATTTATTCCATAGGATATTTTTTAGATTCACTTAAAATAAGGTCTTTGTTTCGTGTAGGCTTACATCACCGTGCCAATTTTATAACTGTGTAGATATCCATAGGACAAGGTAACTCTGATCAATATTGGCTAAATATAAGCGAAGATAAAAAAAAAATTGTAGAGTGGATTTATGAAAATATGTTGACAAACGTTACTTTATCTTAGTGAGATTTACACGGGTATCAAAACGTCGAGGCGGTTTAAGCCTGCACGAAACACAGACCTTATTTGAAGTAGATCAAGACATTCTCTATGGAAGACATGAACGGTAAAATAACGAAGGAACCCCTTTCAAATTCAGCCGCAAGTTATTACAGGAATTATAACGCGTCGACTATTTCTCTCTAAACCATATACCTTTGGCTAATCTGGAAACTATCACCTCGAAAACAAAATGTTTATTCCGTTCCGTATTTTATCTAACGGGTGGCATCCATGAGTCTAAATATTCCTGTTACATTGCACAACCTTCAATGTTATGTCATAATTAGTTCGCAAAGAGCCAGACTGTTGCATATACCCTGACTCTGCGTGCAATGAACGCAAGAGAAATGACACAATTTCACCTGGTTAATATTGCCTGCTAACCTGGACTTCTTTTAGCTAAATATGCAGGTTTAAAAATATATACTTGTGTATTGATTTTAAGAAAGGCATTGATGTTTATGGTTAAGTACACATTGGAGCAATGACAGTCATTGATTAATTGTTTTTTATAAGATAAGTTTAATGCTAGCTAGCAACTTACCTTAGCTTACTGCATTTGCGTAACAGGCAGGCTCCTCGTGGAGTGCAATGTAATCAGGTGTTAGAGCATTGGACTAGTTAACTGCAAGGTTGCAAGATTGGATCCCCCGAGCTGACAAGGTTAAAAATCTGTCGTTCTGCCTCGTTCCTAGGCCGTCATTGAAAATAAGAATGTGTTCTTAACTAACTTGCCTAGTTAAATAAAGATTAAATAAAGCTGTAAAAAAAAAAAAAATTAAATAGGCAAATCGACGCCCAAAAATACCGATTTCCGATTGTTATGAAAACTTGAAATCGGTGGCCGATTAATCGGTCGACCTCTAATATCTATGCCACAGACTGTTTTCAAAGTGATTAGTTGCTTTTTAAAGGAAGTCTCTTTTTAAAGTTATGGACCACTTCATACAGATAAATTGGCATAGTAGGCAATGTAACCAATTGCTCTCCTTTTAACTTGCATCATTGCACATCCTGCAAATCACCAGCAGAGGGTGACCATTTTGAATCCATTTTCACATTCACTCTGTTGGTAACACTTACAAATTGGCTCTTAACTCTAAAAGTAGATGAGATCCCACTCTGGAACTTTGAAATGCTGTAGAGTATATATAAAAAATAAAAATAAAATGTCATTGCCAAATTATTAAAGATTTTTAGCATTAATCTTTATATTTTCAATATTCATGAATTAATGTAAGAAAATGCTACTCATATTACAGAGCAAGCGGTAAAGCTTAATTTGACACCAACTTCAGTTTTTAAAGGAGGCCAAAATGTCACAAATGTTCCAACTTCAATTCATTATTTCTCAATTATGCTTTAAGATACAAATGTAAAATATATGTCAATAATATTTCCTCCAAAAGGACCCTTCTATGGATAAAATTTTGTGGAAATCCCCCAAAATCATGCTAAACTCAGCAAAAAAAGAAACGTCCCTTTTTCAGGACCCTGTCTTTCAAAGATCATTTGTAGACATCTAAATAACTTCACAGATCTTCATTGTAAAGGGTTTAAACACTGTTTCCCATGCTTGTTCAATAAACAATTTATGAACATGCACCTGTGGAACGGTCGATGAGACACTAACAGCTTACAGATGGTAGGCAATTAAGGTCACAGTTATGAAAACTTAAGACACTAAAGAGGCCTTTCTACTGACTCTGAAAAACACCAAAAGAAAGATGCCCAGGGTTCCTGCTCATCTGCGTGAACGTGCCTTAGGCATGCTGCAAGGAGGCATGAGGACTGCAGATGTGGCCAGGGCAATAAATTGCAATGTTCGTACTGTGAGTCGCCTAAGACAGCGCTACAGCGAGACAGGATGGACAGCTGATCGTCCTCGCATTGGCAGACCACCTGTAACAACACCTGCACAGGATCGGTACATCACAACTGCGGGACAGGTACAGGATGGCAACAACAACTGCCCGAGTTACACCAGGAACGCACAATTCCTCCATCAGTGCTCAGACTGTCCACAATAGGCTGAGAGAGGCTGGACTGAGGACTTTTTAGGCCTGTTGTAAGGCAGGTCCTCACCAGACATCACCGGCAACAACATTGCCTATGGGCACAAATCCACCATCGCTGGACCAAACAGGACTGGCAAAAAGTGCTCTTCACTGACGAGTCGCGGTTTTGTCTCACCAGTGGTGATGGTCGGATTCGCGTTTATCGTCAAAGGAATGAGCGTTACACTGAGGCCTGTACTCTGGAGCGGGATCGATTTGGAGGTGGAGGGTCCGTCATGGTCTGGGGCGGTGTGTCAGCATCATCGGACTGTGCTGGTTGTCATTGCAGGCAATCTCAACACTGTGCGTTACAGGGAAGCCATCCTCCTCCCTCATGTGGTACCCTTCCTGCAGGCTCATCCTGACATGACCCTCCAGCATGACAATGCCACCAGCCATACTGCTCGATCTGTGCGTGATTTCCTGCGAGACAGGAATGTCAGTGTTCTGCCATGACCAGCGAAGAGCCCGGATCTCAATCCCATTGAGCACGTCTGGGGCCTGTTGGATCGGAGGGTGAGGGCTATGGCCATTCCCCCAGAAATGTCTGGGAACTTGCAGGTGCCTTGGTGGAAGAGTGGGGTAACATCTCACAGCAAGAACTGGCAAATCTGGTGCAGTCAATGAGGAGGAGATGCACTTAATGCAGCTGGTGGCCACACCAGATACTGACACTTACTTTTGATTTTGACTCCCCTTTTGTCCAGGGACACATTATTCAATTTCTGTTAGTCACATGTCTGTGGAACTTGTTCAGTTTATGTTTCAGTTGTTGAATCTTGTTATGTTCATACAAATATTTACACATGTTAATTTTGCTGAAAATAAACGCAGTTGACAGTGAGAGGACGTTTCTTTTTTTGCTGAGTTTGTTTTTGTTTCATCAACAAATCACCCTAGTGTATACAAGTATCTGTTTGCATCTGCTTCACCTTTTCTCAAATGATACAACAAAACTGCTCCATCCAGTCTACACCTTAATTAAGGTCTGATATGTTGATTAGATTCTGCATTAATGGGTCACGGTCCCATTTGATTCAACGACAGACTGTACCATCCACTGACATTCACTGTGTCTGTGTACAATAGTCATTAAACTTTCTGTCTCTCGTCCTATTTTTCCCCCCTATTTTTCTGTATCTCCTCTCTCTCTCAGTATGTATGACCAACTGTCCCACCCTTATTGTGACAGTTGGCCTCCCAGCCAGAGGTAAGACCTACATCTCCAAGAAGCTGACCCGCTATCTCAACTGGATTGGTGTGCCAACCAAAGGTACCAGCTCAAGCTCTCTCATTAGCTGTCTCTTTTGAGGTCTCTCACTCACTCTCTCTCTCTCTCACACACATATACACACACACACACACACACACACAGGAAATAGGGTTGACTGATAGTATGTCTGTGTTGTTTAGAGTTCAACGTGGGTCAGTACAGGAGAGAGTGTGTGAAGATCTACAAGTCCTTTGAGTTTTTCCGTCCAGACAATGAAGAGGGGCTGAAGATCAGGAGGTGAGGCTGGAGGAGGGGTTTTGGAATGAGCTGAACAGGTCAAGTTAGGCCTAACCCACCACTCTATTCACTTATATCTCATTACAGACCAAAGTTGCAGGGAATGCACTCTTTATTGAGCTTTTTAATAGGCAGAGACCGTTGAAAGAACAAAGAGTTGTATTTACATTAATATTTACGTTTTGACCAGTTGCTTTATATTAGCGAAGTTTGAATTCAGTTCATTCTCGTAGATCTTTACCTACAGTGTCACTTTCTGGTCATCTTTTTGATTCTGTTGTGTATGTGTCCACCCATAGGCAGTGTGCACTGACAGCGCTGAATGATGTGCGCCAGTACCTGAGTGTGGAGCGGGGCCAGGTGGCGGTGAGTAGAGTAGATCCGACCTTGTATGGCTACCAGTCTGTTTAGCTATCATTCCACTTCTTGGCACGCCTTGTCCTGATAAACATAAGACACATACTTGGAGTGGAATGTTAGATAAACAGACTGGACCCAGATTAGATCCACAGTGACTTAAGTGTGGCTCATGATCAGTTTGTGAATGAGGATGTTGATGAATGGGGGAAAAGGGTGCACAGTAAATGTAATTCAAATCACATTTTATTTGTCACATGCTCCAAATACAACAGGTGTAGACTTTACCGTGAAATGCTTACTTACAAGCCCTTAACCAAAAATGCAGTTCAAGAAAGATTGAGATTGTGTCATCTGTTGAGGCGATATGCGAATTGGAGTGGGTCTAGGGTTTCCGGGATGATGGTGTTGTGAGCCATGACCAGCCTTTCAAAGCACTTCATGGCTACAGACATGAGTGCTACGGGTTAGTAATCATTTAGGCAGGTTACATTCGCTTCCTCTGGCACAGGGACTATGGTGGTCTGCTTGAAACATGTGTAGGTACAGTTGAAGTGGGAAGTTTACATACACCTTAGCCAAATAGATTTAAACTCAGTTTTTCACTATTCCTGACATTTAATCCTAGTAAAAATTCCCTGTTTTAGGTCAGTTAAGATCACCACTTTATTTTAAGAATGTGAAATGTCGGAGTAATAGTAGAGAGAATAATTTATTTCAGCTTTTATTAGTCAATTAGTATTTGGTAGCATTGCCTTTAAATTGTTTAACTTGAGTCAAACGTTTCGGGTAGCCTTCCACATGCTTCCCACAATAAGTTGGGTGAATTTTGGCCCATTCCTCCTGACAGAGCTGGCGTAACTGAGTCAGGTTTGTAGGCCTCCTTGCTCGCACACGCTTTCTCAGTTCTGCCCACAAATGTTGTATGGGATTGAGGTTAGTGCTTTGTGATGGCCACTCCAATACCTTTACTTTGTTATCCTTAAGCCATTTTGCTACAACTTTGGAAGTATACTTGTGGTCATTGTCCATTTGGAAGACCCATTTGCGAACAAGCTTTAACTTCCTGACTGATGTCTTGAGATGTTGCTTCAATATATCTACATAATTTTCTTCCATCATGATGCCATCTATTTTGTGAAGTGCACCAGTCCCTCCTGCAGCAAAGCACCCCCACAACATGATGCTGCCACCCCCGTGCGTCACAGTTGGGATGGTGTTCTTCGGCTTGCAAGCCTCCCCCTTTTGTTCTCCAAACATAATGAGGGTCATTATGGCCAAACAGTTCTATTTTTGTTTCATCAGACCAGAGGACATTTCTCCAAAAAGTACGATATTTGTCCCCATGTGCAGTTCCAAACCATAGTCTGTCTTTTTTATGGCGGTTTTGGAGCAGTGGCTTCTTTCTTGCTGAGCGGCCTTTCAGGTTATGTCGATATAGGACTCGTTTTATTGTGGATATAGATACTTTTGTACCTGTTTCCTCCAGCATCTTCACAAGGTCCTTTGCTGTTGTTCTGGGATTGATTTGCACTTTTCGCACCAAAGTATGTTCATCTCTAGGAGACAGAACGCGTCTCCTTCCTGAGCGGTATGACGGCTGCGTGGCCCCATGGTGTTTATACTTGCGTACTATTGCTTGTACAGATGAACGTGGTACCTTCAGGCTTTTGGAAATTGCTCCCAAGGATGAACCAGACTTGTGGAGGTCTACAAAAAAAAATCTGTGGTCTTGGCCGATTTACTTTTGATTTTCCCACGATGTCAAGCAAAGAGGCACTGAGTTTGAAGGTAGGCCTTGAAATGCATCCACAGGTACACCTCCAATTGACTCAAATGATGTCAATTAGCCTATCAGAAGCTTCTAAAGCCATGACATCATTTTTTTGAATTTTTCATGCTGTTTAAAGGCACAGTCAACTTAGTGTATGTAAACCTCTGACCCACTGGAATAGTGATACAGTGAATTATAAGTGAAATAATCTGTATGTAAACAATTGTTGTAACAATTACTTGTGTCATGCACAAAGAAGGTGTCCTAACCGACTTGCCAAAACTATAGCTTGTTAACTTTTTAGGGATAGGGGGCAGCATTTTCACTTTGGATGAATAGCGTGCCCAGAGTGAACTGCCTCCTACTCTGTCCTAGATGCAAATATATGCATATTATTATTACTATTGGATATAAAACACTCTGAAGTTTCTAAAACTGTTTGAATGATGTCTGTGAGTATAACAGAACTCATATGGCAGGCAAACTTCCAAACAGGAAGTGGAAATTCTGAGGCTGGTCGATTTTCAACTCATCGCATATTGAAATCCCAGTGGAATATGGATCTGTTTGCACTTCCTACGCCTTCCACTAGATGTCAACAGTCTGTAGAACGTTGAATAAAGCTTCTACTGTGATGTTGGGCCGGATGGGAGGTGTTTGAGTCAGTGGTCTGGCAGAGTGCCAGTTCCTGGTCATGCGCCATCCACATGATATCGACTTGTGTTCCAGTACTTCTAGAGACACAAAGGAATTCTCCGGTTGGAACGTTATTGGATATTTATGATAACAACATTCTGAAGATTGATTCTCTACTTAGTTTGACAAGTTTATTCGACCTGTAATATAACTTTTTGAAGTTTTCGTCCGAGTTCGCCTGCACCTGCGCGAGCGTTTGGACATGTGTACTAAACGTGCTAGCAAAAGTAGCTACTTGGACATAAATAATTGACATTATTGAACAAAACAACAATTTATTGTGGAACTAGGATTCCTGGGAGTGCATTCTGATGAAGATCATCAAAGGTAAGGGAATATTTATGATGTAATTTCGTATTTCTGTTGACTCCAACATGGCGGAGCAATTTTGTTTATATCTGAGCGCCGTCTCAGATTATTGCATGGTGTGCTTTTTCCATAAAGGTTTTTTGAAATCTGACACAGCGGTTGTATTAAGAACAAGTGTATATTTAATTCTATGTAAAACATGTATCTTTCATCAAAGTGTATGATGAGTATTTCTGTTATTTGATGTGGCTCTCTGCAATTTCTCCGGATATTTTGGAGGTATTTCTGAACATGGCGCCAATGTAAACTGAGATTTTTGGATATAAATATGCACATTATCGAACAAAACATACATGTATTGTGTAACATGATGTCCTATGAGTGTCATCTGATGAAGATCATCAAAGGTTAGTGATTCATTTTATCTCTATTTCTGCTTTTTGTGACTCCTATCTTTGGCTGGGAAAATGGCTGTGTGTTTTTTGGACTTGGCGGTGATCTAACATAATCATATGTTGTGCTTTCGCTGTAAAACATTTTTTAAATCGGACACGATGGGTAGATTAACTTCTTATGGCTGCATCCCGTTAACGGGATCGATATGACAACAGCCAGTGAAAGTGCAGGGCGCCAAATTCAAACAACAGAAATCTCATAATTAAAATTCCTCAAACATACATGTGTCTTATAGCATTTTAAAGGTAATCTTGTTGTTAATCCCACAAGTGTCCGATTTCAAATATGCTTTTCAGCGAAAGCACTACAAACGATTATGTTAGGTCACCACCAAACCACAATAAGCACAGCCATTTTTCCAGCGAAATATGGCAGTCACAAAAAGCAGAAATAGAGATAAAATTAATCACTAACCTTTGATGATCTTCATCAGATGACACTCATAGGACTTCATGTTACACAATACATGCATGTTTTGTTTGATAAATTTAATATTTATATAAAAAAATCTGAGTTTACATTGGCGCGTTACATTCACTAGTTCCAAAAACATCAAGTGATTTTGCATAGCCACATCGTTTCAACAGAAATACTCATCATAAATGTAGATGATAATACAAGTTATACACATTGAATTATAGATATACCTCTCCTTAATGCAACCGCTGTGTAAGATTTCAAAAAAACTTTACGGAAAAAGCAAATCATGCAATAATCTGAGACGGCGCTCAGAACAATAGCCAAATTAGCCGCCATGTTGGAGTCAACAGAAACCAGAAAATACATGATAAATGTCTCCTTTGATGAACTTCATCAGAATGCAGTCCTAGGAATCCCAGGTCCACAATAAATGCTTGATTTGTTCGATAATGTCTGTTATTTATGTCCAATTAGCTACTTTGGTTAGCGCGTTTGGTAAACAATTCCAAAGTCACAAAGCGCGTCCACTATAACGTGACGAAATGTCCAAAAGTTCCATAACAGTCAGTAGAAACATGTCAAACGATGTACTGAATCAATCTTTAGAATGTTGTTAACATACATCTTGAATAACGTTCCAACCGGAGAATTACATTGACTTCAGTTGAGCGATGGAACGGAGCTGCCTATCACGTGAACGTGCGTGGTCAAAGCATGGTCAGCTCGTGGCAGTGGTGACTAATTCCTGTCTCCTTCGGCCCCCCTTCACATTAGAGTCATCAGACAAAGTTCTATTGACTGTTGACATCTAGTGGAAGCCGCAGGAAGTGAAAACTCATCCATATCTCGCTGTAATTTCAATGAGAGCTTGGTTGAAAATCTGCCACCTCAGAAAAAATCCAAACAGGAAGTGGAACTTCTCAGGTTTTTGCCTGCCATATAAGTTCTGTTATACTCACAGACATAATTCAAACAGTTTTAGAAACTTCAGAGTGTTTTCTATCCAATACTAATAATACTATGCAAATATTAGCAACTATGACCGAGGAGCAGGCAGTTTACTATGGGCACGTCTGTGCACCTTTCATCCAAGCTATTCAATACTGCCCCTGCAGCCATAAGAAGTTAACAAGATGTTTATCTTTCATTTGCTGTATTGGACTTGTTAATGTGCGAAAGTTACATATTTCTAAAAAATATTTTTGAATTTCCCGCGCTGCCTTTTCAGCGGAATGTTGTCAGGGGTTCCGCTAGCGGAATGCATGTCCTAGAAAGGTTAACAAGAAATTTGTGGAGTGGTTGAAAAACGAGTTTTAATGACTCCAACCTAAGTGTATGTAAACTTCCAACTTCAACTGTATTACTAACTCGGTCAGGGAAAGGTTGAAAATGTCAGTGAAGACACTTGCCAGTTGGTCCGTGCATGCATTAAGTACACATCCTGGTAATCCGTCTGGCCCCGTGGCTTTGTGAAGCCCCGTGGCTTTTTGTGTTGACGTGTTTTAAAGGTCTTGCTACCGAGAGCGTGATCACACAGTCGTCCGGAACGGCTGGTGCTCTCTTGCATGCTTCAGTGTTGCTTGCCTCGAAGCGAGCATGAAAGGCATTTAGCTCGTCTGGTAGGCTTGCGTCACTGGGCAGCTCGCGGCTGGGTTTCCCTTTGTAGTCTGTAATAGTTTAAGCTCTGCCACATCCGATGAAAGTCAGAGCCGGTGTAGTAGGATTCAATCTTATTCCTGTATTGACGCTTTGCTTGTTTGATGGTTTGTCTGAGGGCGTAGCGGGATTTCCTATAAGCGTCCTGATTAGTGTCCCGCTCCTTGAAAGCGGCAGTTCTAGCCTTTAGCTCGGTGCGGATGTTCCCTGTAATCCATGGCTTCTGGTTGGGATATGTACGTACGGTCACTGGGGAAGAATTCATCGATGCACTTATTGATGAAGCCGGTGACTGAGGTGGTATACTCCTCAATGCCATTGGATGAATCCCGGAACATATTCCAGTCTGTGCTAGCTAAACAGTCTTGTAGTGTAGCATCCGCGTCATCTGACCACTTCCGTATTGAGCGAGTCACTGGTACGTCCTTAGTTCATGTAGGCTACTTTGCAAGAAATAACCTTGTGTACCCCTTTTCCCACTATTGATCTTCAGTCTACAGTACTTGTTTGAGTTTGCACCGCAACTCATATACATGTTCATGTTTTGCTTGGTGCTCCCAGGACTCTTAACCTTAATGTAATGAGGATGTTGTGACTAACTGGACTTTGGCCTTCATTGCCTCAGGTGTTTGATGCCACTAACACCACACGGCAGAGGAGAGGGACCATCACCAGGTTTGCAGAGCAGAACGGCTTTAAGGTATGGAACCCCAGAGTCAGACATTAGTATCTGTAGTTATTGTCTATTTGTGGGATTCACTACTTTTCTTATAGTGTACAGTATATTTCACTGTAGTGTATTTTATACTGAATCTTCATTTTCAACCTCCCAGGTGTTCTTTGTGGAGTCTGTGTGTGAAGACCCTGATGTCATTGCGGAGAACATAGTGGTGTGTGATATCTCTGCTATCTGTCATCATTGTACGTAGGCCACTAGTTATGTAAAAGATCAGACATGATTGTGCAGAAAATTCAAGACTTCTGCTTTGATATTTTATATTCCTGTAAGACAGGCCTCCTGATTTAATCATTTCTACCATCTTTGTGTTGATATGCCCTGGCTAACTTTCAGAAATGAAGCGAGAGAGCTGTTTTCCAGTTCTGACTAGAGGGTGTACAGCTACGACCGGAAGTTACTTTTCCATAGCATGCTAGAAGAATTTACGCAGCAGGTTAGGTTAATTAACGTGGCAGGTTAGGAGACTTGGGTTAAGGTTAGGAAAAGCGTTAGGGTTAGCTAAAATGCTCTCCTAGCATGTGCTTTCTCTATTTCTCCTGACTCATTTCCTCTTCCTGTTCTTATTTCCTGTCTGTCTGTGCAGCAAGTGAAGCTGGGTAGTCCTGACTACATAGACTGTAATACAGAAGAGGTCGTTGAGGATTTCATGAAGAGGATCAAGTGCTATGAAAACTCTTACCAGCCACTGGATGAAGTTCTAGACAGGTGAGTGTGCACACACACACAAACACACACTAGTGGTTTCAGAATACGCTCTGACAATATACTGGACAGGTGAGAATACACACACATAGAATACACATGGGCAAGGTCCGCAGTCATTTAACAGCCTTACACTGCTAATAAATCTGATAGTCACTCATACTCCACCCCCCCCCCCCCCCCCCCAGGGATCTGTCCTACATCAAGATAATGGATGTGGGCCGGAGGTATCTGGTGAACCAGGTCCAGGACCACGTCCAGAGCCGCATCGTCTACTACCTGATGAACATCCACATCACACCACGCTCCATCTACCTGTGTCGCCATGGAGAGAGTGACCACAACGTCAAGGGACGCATCGGAGGAGACTCTGGCCTGTCTGGCAGGGGCAAGGAGGTATTTGTTTGTATGTGTCTGTCCATCTATTCGTAATAGAAATATATACTGCATGTAACGTCATTATTTGTCTCCCTGCCTGTTGGCCAGTTTGCAAAGTGTCTGGAGAAGTTCATCCAAGAGCAGAACATTAAGGATCTGAAGGTGTGGACCAGCCAGATGAAGAGGACCATCCAGACAGCTGAGGCTGTGGCTGTGCCCTACGAGCAGTGGAAGGCTCTCAACGAGATAGATGCTGTATGTGTTTGTATGTGTGTGCAAACGTTTGTTTCTTTTTTGGCTATTGGTATTATATTTTGTTTGTATTTATTATTTAATAGATTATAGATCTATCTAACTTTATGCTCTGCGTCAGTCAATGTGATTGACGGTTACCATGTCTCCTAAGCTTGCTGTTAAACAGGCTTGTTGTGTTGTTTTGTTTTCTCTCCCTCTTTCAGGGTGTGTGTGAGGAGATGATGTATGAGGAGATCCAGGGACATTTCCCTCAGGAGTTTGCACTGAGAGACCAGGACAAATACCGCTACCGCTATCCTAAAGGAGAGGTGAGTCCATCACAGCACGAATTCTCTCTCTCTCGCTTTTTGTGTGTATTAACAGGCCTCTGCTTGTTCCCTCAGTCATATGAGGACCTGGTGCAGCGTCTGGAGCCAGTCATCATGGAGCTGGAAAGGCAGGAGAATGTCCTGGTCATCTGTCACCAGGCTGTCATGCGCTGCCTGCTCGCTTACTTTCTGGATAAGAGCGCAGGTAGCGTATATCTCTTCAAATCAATTTTATTCATAAAGTCTTTTTTACATCAGCAGATGTTACAAAGTGCTTATACAGAAACCCAGCCTAAAACCCCAAACAGCAAGCAATGCAGAAGCACGGCAGCTAGGAAAAACTCCCTAGAAAGGCAGGAACCTAGGAAGAAACCTAGAGAGGAACCAGGCTCGGGGGGGGGGGGGGGGGGGGGGGGCAGTCCTCTTCTGGCTGTGCCCGGTGGAGATTATAAGAGTACATGGCCATGAAGGCCAGATTGTTCTTCAAGATGTTCAAAGATGACCAGCAGGGTCAAATAATAATCAGTCGGTGGTTAGAGAGAGAGAGAGAGAGAGAGAGAGAGAGAGAGAGAGAGAGAGAGAGAGAGAGAGAGAGAGAGAGAGAGAGAGAGAGAGAGAGAGAGAGAGAGAGAGAGAGAGAGAGAGAGAGAGAGAGAGAGAGAGAGAGAGAGAGAGAGAGAGAGAGAGAGAGAGAGAGAGAGAGAGAGAGAGAGAGAGAGAGAGAGAGAGAGAGAGAGAGAGAGAGAGAGAGAGAGAGAGAGAGAGAGAGAGAGAGAGAGAGAGAGAGAGAGAGAGAGAGAGAGAGAGAGAGAGAGAGAGAGAGAGAGAGAGAGAGAGAGAGAGAGAGAGAGAGAGAGAGAGAGAGAGAGAGAGAGAGAGAGAGAGAGAGAGAGAGAGAGAGAGAGAGAGAGAGAGAGAGAGAGAGAGAGAGAGAGAGAGAGAGAGAGAACTCACTCACTCACTCACTCACTCACTCACTCACTCACTCACTCACTCACTCACTCACTCACTCACTCACTCACTCACTCACTCACTCACTCACTCACTCACTCACTCACTCACTCACTCACCAGGGGGACTGGGGACAGCCAGGGGTCATCAGGCCAGGTAATAAGCCCCAGTATTGCAGCTTAATTTATACTATAAAACAAAAAAAATTCAGAGTGAGTGTTCTGCATGTCCTGTTCACCTGTCATGATCAGATAAGCATTGGTATAGGATTGCATTAGCTCGAATACAACTAAATTGAATCTATTTAGGCATCATCTACGTTCTTCTGTTTTTGTTCTTCAGAGGAGCTGCCTTACCTGAAGTGCCCTTTGCACACTGTACTGAAGCTGACACCTGTGGCTTATGGTGAGTACACTATTATCAATAACTGCATTAAAAGTGTATTAGTAACACAGCATAAGAGTTTCAATGACATGCTTTATTCCATGTATATTTACTCCAATGACATGTATTCATCCCTTGGATTCGGATCACCTGGATACTTTTATTCCAGTTCAGTAAAGTCCAGTACCACTATTTAAATGTACAGTAGTAGTGTTAGGCCAGGATTCAATCAGGTTAGCGTTAACCCGCGGTAACTGGCAATCACATAGCATGTCATTGTTTTTGTTTAGGCAATGTAGGATCTGTCAAATCCCCAAACGGCTCCTAGCATTATACCTATCGCGGACATTTCCATTGGATGCACATTAGTAGTCACATTAGTAGAAATCCCAAGTAGCCGTGTTACAAGTTCAAACACTGGAATGTGTGATGTTATCTACTCCTCCACTGATGTAAATCCTTATTATTTAATGATATTCAATTTGAGTGTAATTGCTTCTACAGTGCCTTCAGAAAGTGTTCAGATCCCTTGACTTTTCCACATTTTGTTACGTTACAGCCTTATTCTAAAATGGATTAGATAAATAACAATCCTCAGCAATCTACACACAATAACCCCTAATGACAGAGCGAAAACAGTTTTTTTGCCATTTTAGCAAATGTACTAAAAAATAAAAAACAGATACCTTATTTACTTAAGTATTCAGACCCTTTGCTATGAGACTCTAAATTGAGCTCAGGTGCATCCTGTTTCCATTGATCATCCTTGAGATGTTTTGACAACTTGATTGGAGTCCACCTGTGGTAAATTCAATTGATTGGACATGATTTAGAAAGGCACACACCTGTCTATATTAGGTTCCACAGTTGACAGTGCATGTCAGAGCAAAAACTAAGCCATGAGGTTGAAAGGAATTGTCCATAGAGCTCCGAGACAGGATTGTGTCGAGGCACAGATCTGGGGAAGGATACAAAATATTTTGGGCAGCATTGAAGGTCCCTAAGAACACAGTGGCCTTCATCATTTTTAAATGAAGGAAGTTTGGAACCACCAAGACTCTTCCTAGAGCTGTCCGCCCGGCCAAACTGAGCAATCGGGGGAGAAGGGCCTTTGTCATGGAGGTGACCAAGAACCCAATAGTCACTGACAGAGCTCTGGAGTTCCTCTATGGAGATGGGAGAAACTTCCAGAAGGACATCCATCTCTGCAGTACTCCACCAATCAGGCCTTTATGGTTGAGTGGCCAGACGGAAGCCACTCCTCATTAAAAGGCACATGACAGCCCACTTGGAGTTTGCCAAAAGGCACCTAAAGACTCACAGACCATGAGAAACAACATTCTCTGGTCTTTGGAAACCAAGTTTGACCTCTTTGGCCTGAATGCCAAGCGTGGTGTCTGGAGGAAACCTGGCACCATCTCTATGGTGAAGCATGGTGGTGGCAGCGTCATGCTGTGGGAATGTTTTTCAGCGGCAGGGACTGGGAGACTAGTCAGGATCGAGGAAAAGATGAACGGAGCTAAGTACAGAGAGATGATGAAAACCTGCTCCAGAGTTCTCAGGACCTCAGACTGAGGCGAAGGTTCACCTTCCAACAGGACAACAACCCTAAGCACACAGCCAAGACAGCACAGGAGTGGCTTTGGGACAAGTCTCAATGTCCTTGAGTGGCCCAGCCAGAGCCCCGACTTGATCCCGATCGAACATCTCTGGAGAGACCTGAAAATAGCTGTGCAGCAACGCTCCCCATCCACCTTGACAGAGCTTGAGAGGATCTGCAGAGAATATTGGGAGAAACTCCCCAAATACAGGTGTGCCAAGCTTGTAGCGTCATACCCAAAAAGACTTGATGCTGTAATCAATGCCAAAGGCGCTTCAAGAAAGTACTGAGTAAAAGGGTCTGAATACTTATGTAAATGTGATATTTAATTTTTTTATTTGTAATAAATTTGCTAAAAATTCTAAACCTGTTTTTCATTTGTCATTATGGGGTGTTGTGTGTAGATTGATGAGCTGGAAAAAAACAATTTAATCAGTTTTTTAAAATTAGGCTGTAGCAAAATGTGGAAAAGGTCACGGGGTCTGAATACTTTTCGAAGGCACTGTATATAGCCTACATTTTCTCATTCTTAACTTCTAACGTGGGTGGGATGGGTGTGGCTTCGTGACAAAGAACACTGTGACAAACACGTGACAAAGAACATAAGAACAGTTGCACACTAATTTGACATCTCCAGCGCTGTTAAACCTGCAATTGTTGGTTACTGTGGGGTAACACTGATCTAATTGATCCCTGGCCTTAGTCTATGTATTAAACAGTGTACTGCTGCTGCCCTCTAGTTTTCGGACGAAGTAACATAAAAACACATTTGTCCTCAATCTCTTCCCTTTCTATTTCTGTCTAACTATTGTTTTGTTTTCTTCTCTTCCTGTCCCTGTAGGCTGTAAAGTAGAGTCTGTCTTTTTGAACGTGGAAGCTGTGAACACCCACAGGGACAGGCCAGAGGTAGGTACCCCCAGGCAAGTGTCCTCACTGGGCTTGCACTCTTGCACTCAGAGCGAGAAATAGGTTCAGGGTCAATTGGACTAACCTTATCTGTGTCCTAGTGCAGACTGATCTCTTTTCATTGTACAGAATGTAGACACTTCACGGATGCCGGAGGAAGCCCTGTTCACAGTCCCCGCCCACCAGTGATTAGTGACAGTGCCCAAGACTAGAGTGATATCACTCACCATGGCCACTTCCTCTACTCAATCAGCAATCAATACAAATTCCTCTCTTAATTTTTTCCTTGCAGTGGGATTGGAAAAAAAGCATCCGGATGTTTCATTGGACATATTCCTCGTTCAGGTTCACCAGATCTTTCTCTTTCCTTCTGTGCAATGAAAGTCTAGACAACTGGAATCCAGTTCAATGGTGATTCGCCCCACTATCGGGGTATGTGTGAGAGTGTGTGCATGTGAGTGTGTTTTTTATGTGTGTGAGTGTATATGATCAAGATAAGGACAATCTGATTTGAAACCTATTTTAAATACAGGACATATGGCTTTTCATCAAATTGTAGAGTTGAGCTTTTCTGAAATCGTGTCTGTCACAGGCAGCCCAATTCTGGTATTTCCTACTAATTGGTCTTTTGACCAATCAGATCAACTCTTTTTACAATAATTTGGTAAAAGATCAGAATTGGGCTGACTGTGCAAACACAGTCTAAGAAACATATATGTTGACATTGTATATTTCTTGTTCTTAGTATTTTAGTGTTTGTCCACCCCATTTCAGAGGCTGTGATATGCAGACTCTAAAGCGGGGACACGAATTGTAGATTTTATGTCTGGTATAAAATCAGGCTGTTCCTATAAAGGCAGTTTTGCGTATCTATCATTTTCAATTAAGTTAATCTTCATCTAGTTAAAATCTAAAAAGATTGACAAGTTTGTTTCCATGTCGCATCAGTGATCTGCTATATCTAGAATGTGTTTATCTATTGTTCAATGTCTACTAGTGAAGGATACTTTATCTAAAATGCCGCTGTAGTTCAGTAGCACAGGAATAGTTGTTGGCATCTGTGGTATCATAACAAATCAATTGAAATTACTTCTAATGCCTGTGTAAACGCGTATATTTGTAATGATCACCATAATCAGTTTTCCGTAATGCTTTGAATGTCATTAAATCGCTCACTGGTTTTATATAGTTTTCAGCATGTTCACCGTGTCTTGTTTGTTCATTTTGACTTGTTTGTCAACGTGTCAAGAATATGATTCTTTCAATGTAAATATCTACATCATCCAAATGTAATAAATATTTTGAGTTAAGTCTCTTGCTGTAGTCTTCTGCTCAAAGTATTGAACTGTTTTGTGTAGTCTTCACATTTTGCTGCCTTAGTTAACTTCTTTGGGACTGGGGGGCAGTATTGAGTAGCTTGGATGAATAAGGTGCCCAGAGTAATCTGCCTGCTACTCAGGCCCAGAAGCTGCATATAATTAGTAGATTTGGATAGAAAACACTCTAAAGTTTCCAAAACTGTTAAAATAATGTCTGTGAGTATAACATAACTCATATGGCAGGCAAAAACCTGAGAAAAATCTAACCAGGAAGTGGGAAATCTGAGGTTTGTAAAGTGATTGCCTATCCAATATACTGTCTGAGGTCATATTGCACTTCCTAATGCGTCCACTAGATGTCAACAGTCTTTAGAATGTTGTTTCAGGCTTCTACTATGAAAGGGGAGCGAATAAGAGCTGTTTGAACCAGTGGTCAGGCAGAAAGCCTTTAGCTAAGTCATGCGCGCGGCCGTGAGCGCGAGCTCCGTTCCCTTTCATTTCTAAAGACAAAGGAATTGTCCGGTTGGAATATTATTTAAGATTTATGATAAAAACATCCTAAAGATTGATTCTATACATCGTTTGACATGTTTCTACAAACTGTAAAGGAACTTTTTTGACTTTTCGTCTGGACTTGGTGCCTTGTGCATTTGGATTTGTGAACTAAACGCGCAAACAAAAAGGAGGTATTTGGACATAAAGATGAACTTTATTGAACAAAACACACATTTATTGTCTAACATGGAGTCCTGGGAGTGCCATCCGGTGAAGATCATCAAAGGTTAGTGATTAATTTTAATGCTATTTCTGTCTTTTGTGACCTCTCCTTCTCTGGAAAATGGCTGTATGGTTTTCTGTGGCTAGACGCTGACCTAACATAATCGCAAGATGTGCTTTCGCCGTAAAGCCTTTTTGAAATCAGACAATGTGGCTGGATTAACAAGAAGTGTATCTTTAAAATGGTGGATAATACTTGTATGTTTGAGGAATTTTAATTATGAGATTTCTGTTGTTTGAATTTGGCGCCCTGCAATTTCACTGGCTGTTGGCGAGAGAACAGAGAAGTTAAGGACCATTAGTAAATTACATAATGTACAGTTGAAGTCGGAAGTTTACATACACCTTAGCCAAATACATTTAACTCAGTTTTTCACAATTCCTGACATTTAATCCTAGTAAAAATTCCCTGTTTTAGGTCAGTTAGGATCACCACTTTATTTTAAGAATGTGAAATGTCAGAATAATAGTAGAGAATTATTTATTTCAGCATTTATTTATTTCATCACATTCTCAGTGGGTCAGAAGTTTACATACACTCAATTAGCATTTGGTAGCATTGCCATTGAATTTTGGCCCATTCCTCCAACTATGTCATAGTTGCTAATATATGCATATTATTATTAGTATTGGATAGAAAACACTGAAGTTTCTAAAACTGTTTGAATTATGTATGTGAGTATAACAGAACTCATATGGCAGGCAAAAACCTGAGAAGTTACACTTTCTGTTTGGATTTTTTCTGGGGGTGGCAGATTTTCAACCAAGCTCTCATTGAAATTACAGCGAGATATGGATGAGTTTTCACTTCCTGCGGCTTCCACTAGATGTCAACAGTCAATAGAACTTTGTCTGATGACTCTAATGTGAAGGGGGGCCGAAGGAGACAGGAATGAGTAATCACTGCCATGAGGTGACCACGCATTGAACTGGCGCGTTCACGTGAGAGGGAGCTCCGTTCCATCGGTCAACTGAAGTCAATGTAATTCTCCGGTTGGAACGTTATTCAAGATGTATGTTAACAACATTCTAAAGATTGATTCAGTACATCGTTTGACATGTTTCTACTGACTGTTATGGAACTTTTGAACATTTCGTCACGTTATAGTGGATGCGCTTTGTGACTTTGGTTAGCACGTTTGGTAAACAATTCCAAAGTAGCTAATTGGACATAAATTACGGACATTATCGAACAAATCAAGCATTTATTGTGGACCTGGGATTCCTAGGACTGCATTCTGATGAAGTTCATCAAAGGTAAGGAAACATTTATCATGTATTTTCTGGTTTCTGTTGAGTCCAACATGACGGCTAATTTGACTATTGTTCTGAGCTCCGTCTCAGATTATTGCATGGTTTATTTTTCCGTAAAGTTTTTTTGAAATCTGACACAGCGGTTGCATTAAGGAGAGTTATATCTATAATTCCATGTGTATAACTTGTATTATCATCTACATTTATGATGAGTATTTCTGTTGAAACGATGTGGCTATGCAAAATCACTTGATGTTTTCGGAACTAGTGAATGTAACGCGCCAATGTAAACTCAGATTTTTTTATATAAATATGAACTTTATCAAACAAAACATGCATGTATTGTGTAACATGAAGTCCTATGAGTGTCATCTGATGAAGATAATCAAAGGTTAGTGATTAATTTGATCTCTTTCTGCTTTTTGTGAAAGCTATCTTTCGCTGGAAAAATGGCTGTGCTTATTGTGGTTTGGTGGTGACCTAACATAATCGTTTGTAGTGCTTTCACTGAAAAGCATATTTGAAATCGGACACTTTGGTGGGATTAACAAGATTACCTTTAAAATGATATAAGACACATGAATGTATGAGAAATTTTAATTATGAGATTTCTGTTGTTTGAATTTGGCGCCCTGCACTTTAACTGGCTGTTGTCATATCATCCCAGTGACGGGATTGCAGCCATAAGCCATTTTGCCACAACTTTGGAAGTATGCTTGGGGTCATTGTCCATTTGGAAGACCTATTTGCAACCAAGCTTTAACTTCCTGACTGATGTTGCTTCAATATATCCACATAATTTTCCTGCCTCGTGATGCCATCTTTTTGTGAAGTGCACCAGTCCCTCCTGCAGCGGAGGGACCTAATGAGGGAGGAGGATGTCTTCCCTGTAACGCACAGCGCTGAGATTGCCTGCAATGACGACAAGCTCAGTCCGTTGATGCTGTGACACACCGCCCCAGACCATGCCGGACCCTCCACCTCCAAATCGATCCTGCTCCAGAATACAGGCCTCGGTGTAACGCTCCTCACTTCGACGATAAACGCAAATCCGACCATCAACCCTGGTGAGACAAAACCGCGACTCATCAGTGAAGAGCACTTTTTGCCAGTCCTGTCTAGTCCAACTACGGTGGGTTTGTGCCCGCAGGTGTGATGTTCGGATGTACCGATCCTGTGCAGGTGTTGTTACGTGCTCTGCCACTGCAAGGATGATCAGCTGTCTCCCCGTAGCGCTGTCTTACAGTACAGACATTGCAATTTATTGCCCTGGCCACCTTTGCAGTCCTCATGCCTCCTTGCAGCATGCCTAATGCACATTCACGCAGATGAGCAGGGACCCTGGGCATCTTTATTTTGGTGTTTTTCAGAGTCAGTAGAAAGGCTTCTTTAGTGTCCTAAGTTTTCATAACTGTGACCTTAAATTTCCAACCGTTCCACAAGTGCATGTTCATTTATGGTTCATTGAACAAGCATGGGAAACAGTGTTTAAACCCTTTACAATGAAGATCTGTGAAATTATTTAGATTTTTACAAATTATCTTTGAAAGACAGGGTCCTGAAAAAGGGGCGTTTCTTTTTTTGCTGAGTTTACAAATATTGAAAGCAACTAAACGATGTGCAACATTAAAATATTGTCCCATTTACATTGTGTAATTTATTGGTGGTCTTTAACTAGCCAATGATAAACCAACTTTGTCATGGTCACACACCAGTCAGCTGAAGCTAATTGGTGAAAGAAGTTAGCTAGCACTCTCTAGCCTAGGCAACTTCAAGACCTGGGCCGGTTTTCCAAAAGCATCTTAAGGCTAAGTTCTAACGATGAATTTTGAGTTAAGATGCTTTTGGGAAACCGGGCCCTCAAGTTATCTAGAAGGGTGAGTGACTAACTGTGTACTGTTTTGGCAGAGTGAATGTACAAACGCTTGCTTCAGTCATGGCGCAGCATTTCTTAATGACCAAACTGAAAAATCGTCCTGGTTGGTCGTCCTGTTCTTTCGACCAATCGGTTTGGTTGAAATGTTTAAATGTATTTTTCCATATATAGACAGACACACTATGTGTTTGAATAAAATCAACTACATATGCACGGAGCTTGTCTGATGCTTTAAGATAATTTTTAAAATAAATAAGACACAAATGACTCAAGAAAGAGCTCAATGGTCACAGTGTTAAAAGGATGTTAGCTTTGCATGCATGTGACCTATAGCCTATCATAATCACATCAATAAATTGGTTATAACAAACTTGAAACAGTAATGTCAACAGCGGAGGACGTGAAAAAGAAACTTGAAACGGGTGGAAGGGAAAGACATTTGACTTAGTTGTGGAAGCTACTGGAGATCAATGAAAAGGAGGGTATAGGATCAAGCGTTTTGATTATTGTGTGCTAAACAGTTGCTGATTGCAATAATTTTTTCTGACCATTTAGAACAGTGTAAACAGTAAATATATACTTGGAATATATAAAGCCTTTATTACAGCAGACTAAAAACAGTTGCATGCATTCGTGAATTGCAGTTTATTGTTTAGGCTAATTATTCAAAGCTCCCTTTTATTTAATTTTAAAACTAAAATGCTTAATTGCATTTCAAAGCATGAATGTTTTATTCTGTGTGATAGCATGAACAAATGGATGAATGATTTATACAGTAGCGTATATATTGAAATATAGACCTAAGTTAGTTATGGTAAGACTAAACAGGACACGCTCTTAGGCCTACAGCTCGATGGTAGTTATACAAGACTACTTACTATACAAAGCCAACTAATGATAATGACATTACTTATTATAATGATAATAATTACAAGGAGATCAAGAAAAGGGAGGGTATAGGAGTGAGAGCTGCATGCATATTGTCTGTGAAACAGGTGCTGTTAGATTAACATTATTTTTCTGCCTGTTTGGAACAGTGTAAACAGTAAATAAATTAGTAATACCAGAAAAAAAGTAAAGCCTTAATTACAAGCATAGCAAAGATTAAAAACAGCCGAATCTGTGAAATTGCTTTATCCGACATTATGCCGTTGCATGAAGCTTGCTGCTCACGGAATCAGTAGGCGATTAATCAAACAGGCAACAGAAGCAGGATGTCTTATTTCAAATAAAATCACATTTTCTTTGTCACATACGTGTTTAGCAGATGTTATTGCGGGTGTAGCGAAATGCTTGTGTTTTTAGCTCTAACAGTGCAGTAATATCTAACAATTTCACAGCAATAGACATAAATATAAAATAGGAATGGAATTAAGAATATATTGGGCGAGCAATGTCAGAGTGGCTTAGATACAGTAGAGTAGGATAGAATACAGTATATACATGTGAGATGAGTAATTAAACATATGTAAACATTATTAAAGTGGCCAGTGATTCCAAGTTTATGTATATAGGGCAGCAGCCTCTAATGTGCTAGTGATTTAACAGTATTGTAATGACCTGACTTGATCATAAAGGAACAATTGTCCAGACAGAGCATTGAGTTCACGAATTGACGGTTTATTAACCCAACTTTACACAGGCTACTGTTTGGCCGTAGCCCACGCCAAATAAATGAAAGATATCCCACAAGCCAACCGTGACCTTCTCTTGTGAAGGCCAGACGTAAGAGAAAGAACAATGGCTAAACCTGGTCTTAACTTCCAATGCGCCAACCCCCCTCCACTCCGCCAACCACCAGGATGCCCGGCATCAGAACATTCCAGGCATTCCCGTGATTGGTTGATTGGCATGTCTGATCCCGCGAAGACTGGTAAGTACAACACAACCCACCGCTGTCTGTGCGGGTCGCTACAGTATTTAACAGTCTGATGGCCTTGAGATAGCTGTTTTTCAGTCTCTCCGTCCCAGCTTTGTTGCACCTGAACTGACCTCGCCTTCTGGATGATAGCGTGGTGAACAGGCAGTGGCTCAGGTGGTTGATCTTTTGGCCTTTCTGTGACATCAGGTGCTGTAGGTGTCATGGAGGGCAGGTAGTTTGCCCCCGGTGATCTGTTGTGCAGACCGCACCACCCTCCGGAGAGCCTTGCGGTACAGTTGCTGTACCAGACTGTGATACAGCCCGACAGGATGCTCTCGATTGCGCATCTGTAGAAGTTTGTCAGGTTTTTGGGTGAAAGCGAAATTTCTTCAGCCTCCTAAGGTTGAAGAGGCGCTGTTGTTCCGTCACAACACTGTCTGTGTGAGTGTACCATTTCAGTTTGTCTGTGATGTGTACGCCAAGGAACTTGAAGCTTTCCAGCATCTCAACTGATGTCCCTTCGATGTGGCCGGGGGGGGGGGGTGCTCCCTCTGCGGTTTCCTGAAGTCCACGATCATCTTTGTTGACGTTGAGCGAGGTGGTTTTCCTGTCACCACCTCCCTGTAGGCTGTCTCGTCGTTGTTGGTGATCACGCCCACTACTGTTCTCTCATCTGCAAACTTGATGATTGAGTTGGAGAGTGCATGGCCACGCAGTTGTTGAGAATGTTGGTAGCCTAATTATTAATTCCAATCACACTTTATTTGTATAGTCCAGATTTTTCATCTGTCATACTATCAAAACTTTTGATAAGAAACTGCTTGCCAAGGTTACCATTAAGGCTAGGTTTAGAATTATGGTTAGAGCTAGGGTTAGATAGTTAAATGTTACTCTGTAGAGCGTCTACAGATTGACTATCCAAATAGTGTTATCTTAATGTCCAATGATTTACTGCTAGTAATGACTTAAAGTTAAGCGTGCATACATTTTACATAGTGGGTTTGATTCCCAGGGTTACCCTATACTGGCGTTGCAAATGCCATGGTCTACCAACAGCCATATAAAATAACGATATGAATTCAAACCAAAGCCGACTAGATAGTTGAGGATATTTATGATGTAGTAGCTAACAAGGTGCCATTCGCATGCATCATACAGTTGTAATATATCTACTATGGCATGTTACGTAGAAACAAACATTTCATCTGACAGGTCCCAACAAGCTAGCTGACATTTCATCCACAAATTTACCCAAATTTCTATAGTATGTAAATAGTTTGATTAATGAATGTAATGTCAAATCTCATCATAAAGATAAACAGGTCCAAGCAATACACTATTATAGTAAAATAACACAGCAAAAAAACAAACAATAAAGGGATTTATTAATCACTGCCAGCACTATTATCACAATCATTTCCATCAATGATAGGGTCTGCTCTGTGTGTATTAAGACAAGAAACAGGTGTCGTAACAAACTTAGCAAAACATTGTGAATATAATATTTATATATATAAAAAAAAAAAAAATGTTTCAATTATCAGAAATCTCCATGCATTTCCCTGTGCTCATTAATATTGATTAGGATTTTATTTTAAGGACCCACCCTGATTTAATGCTTTGTTCTAAAAGGCAGAAATTAAACGAGGCTGTGAATATTAATTATGTACAAACATCAATATTTCTGAGCACAGGGATACCTCAATGATGTAGGGCAACACCCCATTGGTCTGATGCATCTTTACTTTTTTCCATTGCGAATGACTGGTCACAATGTTTGCCCCTCCCTCTCTCCGTCCTGTGATGCGGACCCCTCAGAAACCATGATGACGGTCGTGATCAGCGTAAGGAATGTTTGGGAATTTTCTTAGAACTGCGCAAGTCAAAAACATGGATGTCAGATAGAACTTCAACTTCTAGGTGAGAAGACTGACAGACATGAAGACACTCACATTTTTTAGGAACTCCTCTGCGACGATACGGGCCCTGGCGTTGACAGACAACTTCATCTCGCTGATCTCCTTGTCGATCTCCTCCATGAAGTGGATGACGAAGTCCACCAGCTTGTGCTTGTACATCTGCTCCGTGTGGAAGTTGGTGATGAGGAAACTGATGTCATAACCCTGCGGACAAATGAAGGAGAGAAAAGGGGGGGGGTAATAAATCCCAATTCTTACAGAAAATTGTCTGAGTGAAAAAAATGACCATTTGTGTTCTAAGAAAACAGAATTCCAAGTCGTTTGAGATGTTGGTTGTACCACCAGTCCTCTCACCTCCACCGGTTTCCTCCTCAGGATGAAGAAGTTCTCAGCTCTCATCATCATGAAGCGCATGAATTTATGGCAAAGGATCTTCTCAATCTCATCCGCCTGCAGTGACACACCAATCAGACTCAGCACCCACCAATCACAGGACAGCAGCTCTAATAGCCACCAATTGTCACCAAGTTGTAAAAAAAAAAACTAATCACAGTAGTAAATTTCATGTCTGACAAACCAACACAGCCTCGCGGAACAGAGAAAGAAAAGAGAAATTTTAAAATAAATTTAAAAAAAAGGTACAGCTGCGCTTCCATCTATGCACTTCTGTTTGGGTAACGACAATACAAAAAGGTGTTTCCAAAATATTATTGTGAACTGGGTGGTTCGAACCCTGAATGTTGATTGGCTGAGCCGTGGTATATCAGACCGTATACCACGGGTATGACATTACATTTATAACCCATTTAAAATAGCAATAAGTTACCTCGGGTTTGCGGTATATGGCCAAAGTACCTTCAGAAAGTATTCAGACCCCTTGACTTTTTCCACATTTTGTTAGGTTACAGCCTAATTCTATAATTGATTAAACCCCCCCCCCCAATCTACACACAACACCCCATAATGACAAAGCAAAAACAGGTTGACATTTTTTCTAATAAAATAATAAAACTGAAATATCACATTTACTTAAGTATTCAGACCCTTTACTCAGTACTTTGTTGAAGCACCATTGGCAGTGATTACAGCCTTGAGTCTACAAGGGCACACCTGTACTTGGGGAGTTTCTTCCATTCTTCTCTGCAGATCCTCTCAAGCTCTGTCAGGTTGGATGGGGAGCGTTGCAGCACAGCTATTTTTCAGGTCTCTCCTGATGTTTGATTGGGTTCAAGTCCAGGCTCTGGCTGGGCCACTCAAGGACATTGAGACTTGTCCCAAAGCCACTCCTGCGTTGTCTTCACTGTGTGCTTAGGGTTGGAAGGTGAACCTTTGCCCCAGGCATTAAGGTTCTCTCTGTACTTTGCTCCGTTCATCTTTGCCGCGTTCAACTTTGCCGCAATCTTGACTAGTCTCCAAGTCCCTGCTGCTGAAGAACATCCCACAGCATAATCCTGTCATAATCCCATAATCCTGGGATGATCAATGGAAACAGGATGCACCAGAGCTCAGTTTCAAGTCTCATAGCAAAAGGTCTGAATTAGAGGAGGAACTGCTTGATGCAATTGGGGCCTTTGAGGATGGGAAAACTCCAGGGCTGGATGGCATACCAGTGGAAGTATACAAAACTTTTTTGATATACTCAAAGGACCATTATTAGCTTGTTTTAACCACTCCTATATAAATGGTAGATTATCAGACACGCAACAAGGTCTGATATCATTATTACTGAAACAGGACCCAAGTGGTATATATAAAGATCCAGTCCATTTAAAAAAATTGGAGACCTTTTACACTTCAGTGTTGTGATGCAAAAATCCTAGCAAAATGCTTGGCGCATAGAATTAAAAAAGTATTGTAAGATATTATTCATCCTAATCAGACAGGTTTTTTACATGGACGATACATTGGAGATAATATAAGACAAGTACTGGAAACAATAGAATACTATGAAATATTGGGGACACCCGGCCTGGTTTTCATAGCTGATTTTGAATAGGCTTTTGATAAAGTACGACTGGAGTTTACATATAAATGCCTAGAATATTTCAATTTTGGGGAATCTCTTATAAAATGGGTTAAAGTTATGTATAGTAACCCTAGGTGTAAAATAGTAAATAATGGCTACATCTCAGAAAGTTTTAAACTATCTAGAGGAGTAAAACAAGGTTGTCCACTATCGGCATATTTATTATTGCCATCGAAATGTTAACTGTTAAGATTAGATCAAACAATAATATTAAGGGATTAGAAATCCGTGGCTTAAAAACCTAAGGTGTCATTGTACGCTGATGATTCATGTTTTCTTTTAAAACCACAATTAGTCTCCACGGCCTCAGAGGATCTAGATACTTTTGCTATCCTCTGGATTAAAACCAAATTATGATTTTTTTTTTTTAAAACACATTTTACATTACCATGTAGTTTACCAATTAAATGGTCTGACGGAGATGTGGACATACTCGGTATACAAATCCCAAAAGAAATGATCTCACTCCAATACATTTTTATAGAAAGTTAGCAAAAATAGATAAGATCTTGCTACCATGGAAAGGAAAATACCTGTATTTGTGGAAAAATCACCCTGATTAACTCTTTAGTCATATCACAGTTTACCTATTTGCTTATGGTTTTGCCTACACCTAGTGACCTGCTTTTTAAATTATATGAACAAAAAATATTCAATTTTATTTGGAACGGCAAGCCAAATAAAATTAAAAGGGCCTATTTATATAACGAATATGAATTCGGAGGGCAAAAATTATTAAATATTAAAGCATTAGACCTCTCACTAAAGGCATCAGTCATACAAAAGTTATACTTAAATTCAAACTGGTTCTCAAGTAAATTGGTACGAATGTCTCATCCTATGTTCAAGAAGGGCCTTTTTCCCTTTATTCAGATTACACCTGCTCACTTTCGGTTGTTTGAAAAGGAAATAATCTTCAAAATATCTTTATTTTTTTTAAACAAGCCTTAGAAAGTTGGTTGCAATTTCAGTTTAATCCACCTGAAAGGACGGAACAAATAGTACAACCAATATTGTGGTTAATTTCAAATATACTAATTGATTTTAAAAAACTGTATTTATCAAATACATTTTTTAAAAAGGTATAATTTTAGTGAATGATATAAATAGGACTGGTGGAGTTGTCACACATGCAGCTAACACAGACATATGGAAATGTCTGCTCTACCCAAAATTACAACCAATTAATTTCAGCATTACCACAAAAATGGAAGAGGCAAGTAGAAGGGGAAAAAAGTAAGGAACTTGTATGTCGGCCCTGTATTAAAGAACATAAATGGTTAAAGAAAAGTGTGATAAATAAAAACATATGCCAATTTAATTTAAGGACCAAAAAAAACTGACAGCTGTGCCATATAAATTGCAAAATAGTTGGGAAGAGATTTGCGATGTACCCATTCCATGGCACATGGTTTATGAATTGATACGCAAAACAACGCCGGATTCAAAACTTCGAATTTTTCAATTTAAATTACTATACAAAATTCTTGCAACTAATAGAATGTTATATATAATGGGGGATACAATCTTCCCTGCTCTGCAGATTCTGCTGTGAGGAGGCAGAGTCATTAGATCATTTATTTTGGTATTGTCCATATGTAGCTCGTTTTTGGTCACAGGTCCAGGAATGGCTGAAGAATTGCAATATTTGCCTAGAACTAACGCTACAGATAGCAATACTGGGTGATTTGAAAAGCCATAGTCAATCAATCAATAATATAATTATTATTTTAGCAAAAAATATATATTTTAAATTTACAATCTGTAGAAGCTATGAGAATAGGAAGGTTCAATTATTTTGTGAAGCATCACAGCACAGTTGAAAAATATATGGCAAATAGAAATCCGAAATGGATGATGTTGAGAGATAGATGCGAGGGGTTGAATGGAGCTAAAGGGTGGGACTAATAACAAGATAAACAATGTAAAACATACGGGATCTGTAAAATGTATATAGGTTCGGAACTTTTGTGAAATAGCACAGTTACAAATAGAAATCAAACTGGATGGACATCAGAAATAGAGGAAGGGCTAAGAACAAATAAGAGAGAACTATTGTAAAGTAGACTGTCTGTAAAATGTGTATAAGATGTATAAATTGAAGGTAAAAGAAGTGTTTATTAGTTTACTCCAATTGGGGGATCGGTGGTAGGGTTTGCGGGGAATAATAATAAAGGTATATTCTATATTATATATTTACCAAAAAAATATGGGGGATTGGAAATGATGCAGACAATTACATTGATGGAAGCAACATTCTTTCCGCAATATTAAGCTAATCCACCCCTTAAAAAAAACAAAAAAAGGTCAGAATACTTACGTAAATAAGGCATTTCTGTTTATAAGGCATTTCTAAACATTCTAAATGTTTTTGCTTTGTCATTATGGGGTATAGTGTGTATTTATTTAAATGGATTTTAGATTAAGAACAGTCCTTAGCCGTGGTATATTGGCCATGTACCACACCTCCTCGTGCCTTATTGCTTAATTATAAACCAGGTAGTTTGGTTTAAAGCTGTGGTATATCAGACAATATACCACAGGTATGACACAAAACGTATTGTTTACTGTTGTAACTACATTAGTAACCCTTTTATAATAGCAATAAAGTACCTCAGGGTTTTGTGGTATATGGCCTACATACCATGGCTAAGGGCTGTATCCAGGCACTCCGTGTTGCGTTTTGCATAAGAACAGCCCTTAGCCGTGGTATATTGGCCATCTCCACCCCACCAGGCCTTATTGTTTAAATAAAGTATGAAAGTCACCAAAATCAAGCCCGTCAACTACACCTGTAAAGGACAGGTTATAGACTATGCACATTGGAATAAATAATATCCCTGACCTGCTTGACAGCGATGCTGACTCGGACCGAGTTGATGGAGCCCTCGATAAGAACCTTCTCCTTGTCATTACGACTGATGATGACTGGCTGCAGCAGCAACTCTTTACTGCTCCTGAGGGGGATAGCATACACATGCAAGGTCAAACACACTCTCACGCACACATACACACGAACAAACACAGACACTCACCGGACCTCCACCTCTGGCTTGTTGTGGCGCTCCACCACCTGAGAGGAGAAGTTCTCCAGACAGAGGGCGGCCTGCAGCGTGGCACGCACAGCGTTGAGGTACGGGCGCAGAGTCGCTGTCTGAGGGAGAGAGGAAAGGGAGTGGAGAAAGAAACGTTAGAAGAGGGAAGCCTCTACCCCTGCCGAAAAAAATACCGCCTCACGCCACCCTACTATCCTCAAACTATTAGCTAAATGGCCCTTATCCCGACACCACCTTACGAACTGAAAGCAAAAGTACTGTCAAGCATGCAGACCTAGGCTTGTAGCTAGAACTCCTGGCATAATGTTTATTGCATAGCAATGGCTCATGGCTGCAGTGCAGATTTTACACTGATTTAACTATCATAGAAACTCACCAACACATTAGTCAGTAAAAGTTCAAAAAGGCCTATCAACCCCATTCAAAAAAATATATACAAAATCGTTGACTGCTGAACATTAGTGAAATCACCATTAAGATGATACACCCTGCTTCCCTCAAATGTAAAGAAGTATATTGACCGCATGAGTACATACTGAAACCCCTAGAATATAGCTTAGGCCTAGTCACGCTGGAGCCTTTCATGGTCTGAACAATTGTACCATTACATTCGTATGGTGAAGTGTGACTTTAAAAAGTACACCACCACTGTTTCACATTGACTAATGACTATAATAGATAAGGACAGTGGGCACACATTGGCTCAGGCCTGTACAGCTGTAGAATGCACTGCCACTACATGCATTTTCAGGATGAAAATATCTAGCTACTTCAATCCAGCCTGCAGCCGAGAAAATATTTCAGTGGACATGTATGTTATAGCAACCCTATGTGTGTGGAGTATAAGGAAGGGAAATCTAGACTCTGGACCTACTTACTGCAAAGCAAAAATAATTCAGGCAAGATGCAGGTGCATAGCTAGTCCTACAATGGACTAAAGGAGCCTAATGTTACTTCTTATAGTCCAAGGACCTTACATGTTCTGTTTAAAGGCGAATTAGCTCTGGAACGTGAATCAATTCTTATATCAAAATAATTTCACAAATGCAAAATATACACTTACTGTAAACTGTTTTAAAATTTGCAGGTGACAGTATTTTTCAGTGACAACATGTTTATGGTGTCTAGATTCCATTTACACACAGGTGTTAGGAGACGCAGATAGCTAATTAGCACAGGTAGTTGGCTGTCTGTCTTTTTCATAAACACGCACTTCAACAGCTGTGTAACAATATAACTGATTTTAGAAAATGATTTCCTGCTGATATGAAAGTTTAGGTCCTTATGCTTCCAAAGTGATGGGGGTTAATGTTCAGACCTAGCCCAAAGGCCGACAGACGGCGATATTGAGGAGTTTCCATCCAAAACGTACTGTAGGCAGCTCCCATGGACCGGTTCGTACCTAAAACATTCTCCATTCAGGGTGCAAAGGTGTCCATTTTTCCTTAAAAAGGCAAAAATAAAGGAAAATATGCATACTTTTTACAAAACACCATTTTCAACTAGGCTAATGCCTAGGTATGATAGTTCCAGATGTTTTGTATCGCGTTCAGCCAATCAGGTTGCAGCAGTCTGTTTACCCGTAACTGAATGAAGGGCGCAACATCAAGAAGTAGCATTAGCATGGTGGTGGAAAAGTGTTGTTTCATAAAGTACGCATATTTTCACCGTCTCCCCCCCTCGCCATTAATACATCTAGTTAAGGATGAAATTGATGCCTTTACAGCCTGGATAGAGAATGTTTTTGGTACGAACCAGTCCACGGGGATATGAGTGTATTGCCAGCTGCATACAACGCGTTTGGATGGTAAGATGAAACCCTCAATACCAGATCAATATCGCTATCTGCCGGCCTTTGGGCTAGTTCAGACCAAGCATCCAGGCTCTAACCAAAACACCCCCTGTACAGAAGATGACTTATGTGGAATGTAATGGAAACTAGAGTCATGATCAGTGGCTAGTGCATACTTAGCTGGGTCATTCCTACTATGCAGTGCCATTTGCACCTAAACTTGGAGAAAATAAAAAAATATATATATACACATTTTTTATTATTCTATCAGAAAATGGACATGTTTGACTGGACAGTGCATGACAGAAACTAAATTGGTCAAGCTCAGGTACTTACAACATTTTTGGGTGCATTTTTCAGTTTGTTAGGTGCATAATCCTAACAGGGTGGAAGTGTTGAGCCTAAATTAGCCATAGCTCTGAGTAAGCTAGCATAATTGTGAAAACTTGAACAGGATTTTAACTTCTCTATCAAACATATTAACATTTTTTTTAGCCTAACAGGGTGGAAATGTATGAGTGTGACATACAGACTAACATGAACAAATAGATACAACTGTGTTTATATAAAGAAATGACACTTCCTGAATGTGGTGTCATTGTAGGAAGGGGTTGTTTTCTTAAGATGGATATTTACAACAAACTAACAGGGTGGAGAGTGATCAGGGACACAGGAATTCTTAAATAAAATAATCATGAAAAAAACTTTAATATAAAAGAGACTAACTAGGACTATAAAAGACAGATTCGAATTTTTATGGTTTATATCTCGTGGAAGTTGATAAATAACACCTGGGGAGTGTTTAAAATGCATAAAGTTCCCTTTCAGGATCCATTTTTTTGGTGTTAAAGGAAAAGGATATTTAAAGCCTTTTGGAATCCACATTTTACACTAAATTAGAACTGATATTTCCTGGGGCCAGAAAAGGCACTGCATTGTGGGAATGATCCAGCTAGCTGGTGAGAACAAATGACAGCAAATGTGAAACAATATTTGCTGTCTTAAATTTGATTTATTTCACCTTTATTTAACCAAGTAGGCAAGTTGGGAACAAGTTCTCATTTACAATTGCGACCTGGCCAGGATAAAGCAAAGCAGTTCGACACATACAACACAGAGTTACACATGGAATAAAACAAACATAGTCAATAATACAGTAGAAAAATAAGTCTATATACAATGTGAGCAAATGAGGTGAGATAAGGGAGGTAAAAGCAAAAAAAGGCCATGGTGGCAAAGTAAATACAATATAGCAAGTAAAACACTGGAATGGTAGATTTGCAGTGGAAGAATGTGTAAAGTAGAAATAATGGGGTGCAAAGGAGCAAAATAAATACAGTAGAGGAAGAGGTAGTTGTTTGGGCTAAATTATAGATGGGCTATATACAGGTGCAGTAATCTGTGAGCTGCTCTTACAGCTGGTGCTAAAAGCTAGTGAGGAAGATAAGTGTTTCCAGTTTCAGAGATTTTTGTAGTTCGTTCCAGTCATTGGCAGCAGAGAACTGGAAGGAGAGGCAGCCAATGGAGGAATTGGCTTTGGGGGTGACCAGAGAGATATACCTGCTGGAGCCTGTGCTACAGGTGGGTGCTACTATGGTGACCAGCGAACTGAGTTAAGGGGGGACTTTACCTAGCAGGGTCTTGTAGATGACCTGGAGCAAGTGGGTTTGGCGACGAGTATGAAGCGAGAGCCAGCCAACGAGAGCGTACAGGTATAAATACCTAGGCTGGCTGCCTTACTTGCGAGATAGGTAGCAAGATGGCAAACTACCCTCTTCTACCAGCTAGTGTTCGGTATATACATTTCAATGGGGCATGGGGATATTTACTCATGGTATTCATTTTTAAATTTACACGCTTGATAGTGACATCCAAGAACAGATGCGACCTCCCTGATGCCCTACTACAGATACATTTTCGGGTAACTAGCTAAGTTATGTTTATATTTATGAATACATTTGAAAGGATACTTTAGATTACAGTATTTGGCACTAGCTTCCAAACTTACCTTAGAGCTACATCAATAGCTAAAAACAGATTATTTCACATTTTGGGTGGGGATGCTAACTAGCTTACTAGCTACCAAACCAAATCTAGCGATAAACATAGGCCTTAACGCAGACCTCGCGTAAACCACGAATAATGTCATATTCAATATACTGCTCATCGTATGACTGATGTTGAAATAACGTCGAAATGTCTTTATTTTCATAGTAAACCACATAAATGATCTTACCATTTCTCTATATCCGCTGGGGGGGAGAAGACGGAAGTAGTACACTTGTCATGGCTTTTTCATGACCCTATGCACTAACCGGAACACACCATGTACAAGACTTGATAGGGGAGCCTATATCATTTGGACAAAGATGTTTCTATACAAGTATTGGATTGTATCTAGCAGACACAAACATTGAATACATTCGTTTTATTTATTTAAAAGTGTCATATTGTTAAATATGTGATTTTCATTATTTGGTTACATAATTTCCCAATCTACAAGGATGAGAACATGTTGATGATATCCTTTACAGTTTCAAAATGTTTATGTAAAAGTACATTCTGACAATTTTTTGGGTGTTCTCATTCTTCATATGAGAAACCTCATCAATCTAGAAATTGTTAAACTGATTGAGAGTGACTTTGTCTCATTATTCGTATTAATGCAAAATGTGTGTGGCTGGTGATTTCTTCCTAATAAGGTAAAGGGAGCTCTCCACTATTTTGCCAATGGGGGGGGGGACGACGACGACGAGGTACAAAGGTCTTATAAATCCCTCAAACTTGTGAAACTTAAAAAGTTGAAAAATTATTAGAAGTAATGTCTCTGAATGTCTGTTAATATCTCAATGCCTTGTCACATATTAATGATGTCCTGAATTATTCTGATGTGTAATATTGTTATTATTGTTGCAATAAAAAAATATATTTTTATTTTTATTTTATTTTTCATTCTCCTGAGGGGGAAAAGGCATTGTCTTACCCTCTTCACACTACCAGGTCTCTGACCTCCTCTCTATTGGCTTTCTCATCATTGATCAGACCAACCACTGTTGTGTCATCAGCAAACAAACACAATGATGGTGTTGGAGGCGTGCTTGGTCACGCAGTCATGGGTGAACAGGGAGTACATGAGGGGACTAAGCACTCACGCCTGAGTGGCCCCGTGTTGAGGATCAGCGCCGCAGATGTGTTGTTGCCTGCCCTTACAACCTAGGGGCGGCCCATCAGGAAGTCCAGGATCCAGTTGCAGAGGGAGTTATTTAGTCCCAGGGTCCTTAGCTTAGTGATGTGCTTTGTGGACACTATGGTCTTGAATGCTGAGCTGTAGTCAATGAACAGTATTCTCACATAGGTGTTCATTTTGTGCAGGTGGGAAAGGGCAGTGTGGAGTGCTATTGAGATTGCGTCATCTGTGGATCTGTTGGGGCGGTATGCGAATTGGAGTGGGTCTATTTGTTTAACACTTTTTTTGGTTTCTACATGATTCCATATGTGTTATTTCATAGTTTATGTCTTCACTTTATTCTACAATATAGAAAATAGTAAAAAATAAAATAAAAAAACCTTGAATGAGTAGGTGTTCTACAACTTTTGACCGGTAGTGTATATACTCTAGATTTTTTATTATAATTTGTATTGTTTTTATTTCACTTGGTCCCCAACCCCCTCAATGGTCATGCAGCTCCCCCTATGGTCATTTCCCCCCTCAACAGTCTTTTACCTGCCTCCACCCCAATGGAGATGTATTTATTCATCACAGCTATAGTTGCTCTGATGTATATAGTAATATTCTATTTACATTGTTGTTTATTACCATTTCATTATTTCACTTAGTTCTGTATGTTGAAGCTCGGAGCCTAAGATGTTCACTGTACCCTGCAATCACAACTGCAACCCTATACATGTGACTATTTGTCACGGCCGTTTAAAGGCGTGAACCAAGGCGCAGCGTTTTGAGCGTACATACTTATTTACCGACGTCGGCCAACAATAAATATCAAACCGACACGTGCGGCCAACATAGTGCATCCAGGCAACTAACAAGGACAACTACCCACAAAACCAACTTGGAAAATGGCAACCTAAATAGGCTCCCCAATCAGAGACAACGATAAACAGCTGTCTCTGATTGGGAACCCATCCAGGCCACCATCAACCTAATTACCCCTAGACAATACAAAATCCCCATAGATAACAAAAACCCTAGACAAGACAAAAACCCATAGACAATACAAAAACTAAACAAACCACCCTTGTCACACCCTGACCTAACCAAATAATAAAGAAACCAAATATAACTAAAGTCAGGGCGTGACACTATTAAACACTCTCAATCTGAATCTCATGTTATGGTCCCTCTGACAATACGCAACTGAGCCAATCACTGCCTTGCAGAGTATACACATAGAAAACAAACATGTAGACTATAATAAGCCATTGATGATGCATGTATTTCAATGAAATGTTTACAAGATGTATAAAAATCTAAAATAAAGTTATGTATGCGATAGCGACTAGGCTTCTTCATCCTCGTGACTTGGCTTGTGGCTTTACTGGCCTTCTTCGGCTATTTGTTCATCGGTGCAGCGTTTACCTTCTTGGCACCCAGCTTCTTAGGGCTTCTTTGCAGCTGGCCCCTTCTTTGGGCTGCTCTTGGCCTTTGTCTTGGCTACGGTTGCCTTCTTGTAGTTGATGCTTTTGTGGTTTTCATGGAGGTATTGGCTGGCTTAAAGCAGTTCATGTCACCAGAATAAGACCCTCGATATTTATTGGAATGGCTCATCAAGATCCCAGCATCCCAAGATCCCAGCACTTTCACCAATCTGTGAAGTTCAAAATAAATGATTTAATATTTAGCCTAATGAACTACATAGTTTTCCAAGTCCTAGTGGGAGTACCACACACCATATCATGGCGTGACTCCAAGTTTACCGTGACTCCAAGTTTACTTCGATATGATGGTTGTTATATCAATATTTGCGCATAAAGGCGTTTCCACTGCCTTTCTCACATAATTAATATTATCCACACAAAAAGATCACACCATGTTGAGCAAACAAATGATCTGTCGGCATTTTTAAATGGGAGGAGAGGGGCGTTCCTGTGCTGCAGACGGCTATATCGGTCCATTACAGTTTTTCCCAATTCTTAACACACATTTGCTGAAATTACATCTTAGGTAATCAAAACTTTAAACAGAAAACAGTTAGCCAATTTCCCCAAACCCCACAGACATCTTTCAAAATGAAACACAGTAATCAAAATCAGGTACTCCCTGCTCAAAATGAAACTGCACACAAATGAGACACACACACATCAAATAAATCAGTGACAACCAAAATCACACTAATGTGACTTATTCAAAACACTACTATCAGAACTTATTTCAGTGTAAAGACCAAGATTTTGTTGTTATAATGTATATTGTTTGTGTGTATTCAAACAAGAAAGGAACACATGCAAAAGTGTATGTTTAATGTTTAATATTTCAACATGACCAAATACATGTCAAACAGCATACTGTAAGCACACATACAGTAAAAATGCAAACATGCAGTAAATATATTTTGCATAAGCAAAGGAAGAAAATAGTCCTATTTGTACTACTGTATGTTAGATCAATTGTATGGAATGGACAAAGAAACTGTCAAATCTAAATCATAAGTCAAGAAACTAATACTCCATTGAGAAAACAAAATCAGTCATGTCTGTTGTTTTAGCCCGGTCACAGATTTTCATCAACATCACAGACAGCTAGGGAAATATCTTCTGGCATGACGCATCCACCCCTGACAGGACTCTGCTGGAATGTCACCACAGGCTTCCACCATTACCCGGAGAAGGGCCATACGTTTATGGGGTTTGCGATCATACACCTTCCACCGCCATGCTGAAAACAACTCCTCAATGCGGTTGAGAAATGGGGAATATGGTGGGAAATAAAGAATTGTAAACCTGGGATGGTCATGGAAACAGTTGTGGACCTGAGCAGCCCGATTTGAAACTCACGTTGTCCCAAATTAGAACATACATTTGCTGCTCAGGATCACCTGGCCCTCTCTGCTCTGGCTGAAAAAGACTGTCTTGTAAGGTGTTAAGGAAGTTAAAGAGATGGGCAGTGTTGTATGGTCCAAGGGTGGCATGTCGGTGGAGGACCCTATTGTGGCTCATAGCTGCGCATATGGTGACATTTCCCTGCGCTGGCCAGGTACCTCAATGATGACACGTTGACCAATGATGTTCCTTCATCTCCTCCTCGTCTTTGCAAAATTGAATCCAGCCTCATCTATGAATATGATTTCCTGGGGCATGGGACTTACATCCAAATCCATGATTCTCTGAAATGACGGTAAATACTGTAGTTGCTGTGTAATAAAGTTCACTGGCAACATCAGTGAGTCTCTAATATTTCAAGAGTGTAATACTAGTATATTACTTACTTGCACATATTCATATTTATCCTTCACTCCTTGGGAATTCCTTTCAAATGGGACTCTGTAGATGTGCTTCATCCGGAGATGGTGTTTCTTCAGGATGCGGGCTATGGTTGATAAACTCACTCTGATATTATGGAAGATGGCAGGGTTTTCAATAATCTGTTGTTGGATTTACCGCAGTGTAATGGCATTATTTTCAACTACTATTTGCATAATGGCAGCCTCCTTTTCGTCTGGAAATAGACGCGTTCTACCACCACGTGGTCGTCGTCTTTCAGTTCTACAAAAACAAAATAGCATAGAGTATAGTAAACACTGCAGTAATACAGTATACAAGATGAACATGTTACTAAGTAGTATAGCTCCCAATTTCATACATATAATATATATTTTTATTTTTTAAATTTTATTTCACCTTTATTTAACCAGGTAGGCTAGTTGAGAACAAAGGAGGAGTTGGCTTTGGGGATGACCAGTGAAATATACCTGCTGGAGCGTGTGCTACGGGTGGGTGTTGCTATGGTGACCAGTGAGCTGAGATAAGGCGGGGCTTTACCTAGCAAAGACTTATAGATGACCTGGAGCCAGTGGGTTTAGCGACGAATATGAAGCGAGTGCCAGCCAACGAGAGCAGACAGGTCGCAGTGGTGGGTAGTATATGGGGCTTTGGTGACGAAACGGATGGCACTGTGATAGACTGCATCCAATTTGCTGAGTAGAGTATTGGAGGCTATTTTGTAAATGACATTGCCGAAGTCAAGGATCGGTAGGATAGTCAGTTTTACGAGGGTATGTTTTGCAGCATGAGTGAAGGAGGCTCTGTTGCAAAATAGGAAGCCGATTCTAGATTTAATTTCGGATACGAGATGTTTAATGTGAGTCTGGAAGGAGCGTTGACAGTCTAACCAAACACTTAGGTATTTGTAGTTGTCCACATATTCTAGGTCAGAACCGTCCAGAGTAGTGATGCCAGTCGGGAGGGCGGGTGCGGGCAGCGATCGGTTGAAGAGCATGCATTTCATTTTACTAGCATTTAAGAGCAGTTGGAGGCCACGGAAAGAGTGTTGTATGGCGTTGAAGCTCGTTTGGAGGTTTGTTAACACAGTGTCCAAAGAAGGGCCAGATATATACAGAATGGTGTCGTCTGCGTAGAGGTGGATCAGAGAATCACCCGCAGCAAGAGCAACATCATTAATATATACAGAGAAAAGAGTCAGCCCGAGAATTGAACCCTGTGGCTCCTCCATAGAGACTGCCAGAGGTCCAGACAACAGGCCCTCTGATTTGACACAATGAACTCTATCTGAGAAGTAGTTAGTGAACCAGGCGAGGCAGTCAGTAGAGAAACCAAGGCTTTTGAGTCTGCCGATAAGAAGGTGGTGATTGACAGAGTCGAAAGCCTTGGCCAGGTCGATGAAGACGGCTGCACAGTACTGTCTTTAAACGATGGCAGTTATGATATCGTTTAGGACCTTGATCGTGGCTGAGGTGCACCCGTGACCAGCTCGGAAACCGGATTGCATAGCGGAGAAGGTACGGTGGGATTCGAAATGGTCGGTAAACTGTTTGTTAACTTCTTGCCGCACGGATCCCTTTAGCGGGATCATTTTCGTAAACAACTGCTGAATTGTAGGGCGCCAAATTCAAAAATATTCCTAAAAATTATTTATAATCATGCAATCACAAGTGAAATATACCAAAACACAGCTTAGCTTGTTGTTAATCCACCTATCGTGTCAGATTTTGAAAATATGCTTTACAGCAAAAGCAATCCAAGCTTTTGTGAGTGTATCAATCAATGCTAGAACAGCTAGCCCCAAATTAGCATGGTCACGAAAGTCAGATGATAGTCAAAATATATCTTATATTTGAGATTCTTCAAAGTAGCCACCTTTTGCCTTGACTACAGCTTTGCACACGGTTGACATTCTCTCAACCAACTTCATGAGGTGGAATGCATTTCAATTAACAGGTGTGTCTTGTTAAGTTATTTTGTGAAATTTCTTTCCTCCTTAATGCGTTTGAGCCAATCAGTTGTGGTGTGACAAGGTAGTGGTGGTATACAGAAGATAGCCTTATTTGGCAAAATACGAAGTCCATATTATGGTAAGAACAGCTCAAATATGCAAAGAGAAATGACAGTCCATCATTACTTTAAGACATGAAGGTCAGTCAATCCGGAAAATTTCAAGAACTTTGAAAGTTTCTAAAAGTGCAGTCTAAAAACCATTAAGCGCTATGAAGAATCTGGCTCTCGTGAGGACTGCCATGGGAAAGGAAGACCCAGAGTTACCTCTGCAGCAGAAGATAAGTTCATTAGAGTTAACAGCCTCAGAAATTTCAGCCGAAATAAATGCTTCACAGAGTTAAAGTAACAGACACATCTCAACATCAGCTTTTCAGAGGAGACTGCGTGAATCAGGCCTTCATGGTTGAATTGCTGAAAAGAAACCACTACTAAAGGACACCAATAATAAGAAGAAACACGAGCAATGGACATTTGTAACAACAATCTGTCATTTGGTCTGATGAGTCCAAATGTACGATTTTTGGTTCCAACTGCCGTGTCTTTGTGATCTCTGCATTTGATCTCTGCATGTGTGATTTCCACTGTGAAGCATGGAGGTGGAGGTGTGATGGTGTGGGAGTGTTTTGCCTGTGACAATGTCTGTGATTTATTTAGAATTCAAGGCACACTTAACCATCATGGCTACCACAGCATTCTGCAGCGATACGCCATCCCATCTGGTTTGTGCTTAGTGGGACTATAATTTTTTCAACAGGACAATGACCCATCACACCTCCAGGCTGTGTAAGGGCTATATGACCAAGAAGGAGAGTGATGGAATGCTGCATCAGATGACCTGGCCTCCACAATTACCCGACCTCAACCCAATTGAGATGGTTTGGGATGAGTTGGACCGCAGAGTGAAGGAAAAGCAGCCAACAAGTGCTCAGCATATGTGGGAACTCCTTCAAGACTGTTGGAAAAGCATTCCTCATTAAGCTGGTTGAGAGAATGCCAAGTGTGTGTAAATCTGTCATCAAGGCAAAGGGTGTCTACATTGAAGAATTTAAAATAGAAAATACATTTTGATTTGTTTAACACTTTTTTGGTTACTACATCATATATATATATATATATATATATATATATATATATATATATATATATATATATATATATAGACAGTGCCTTCGGAAAGTGTTCAGACCCTATGACTTTTTCCACATTTTGTTACTGTCACGTATACTCCCTCTCTGGCCTCTAGGTCATCAGGCTGCTGATTATCCCGCACACCTGTCACCATCGTCTCGCGCACCTCCGCCTCATGACACCCACCTGGACTCCATCACCTCCTTGATTATCTTCCCTATATCTGTCACTCCCCTTGGTTCTTTCCTCAGGTGTTATTGACTCTGTTTTCATGTCGGTGCGTTGTTTGTGTTTCGTATTCATTGTTTCTTTTATTTATTAAAACTCTCACTCCCTGGACTTGCTTCCCGGCTTTCAGCGCACTCGTTACAGTTAAGTTACAGCCTCATTCTAAAATTGATCAAATTGTTATTTTTTCTTCTCAGCAATCTACACACAATACCCCATAATGACAAAGCAAAAACAGATTTTTAGACATTTTTGGAAATGTTTTAAAATAAAAAACAGAAATACCTTATTTGCATAAGTATTCAGACCCTTTGCTATGACACTCGAAATTGAGCTCAGGTGCATCCTGTTTCCATTTCTACAACTTGATTGGAGTCCATCTGTGGTAAATTCAATTGATTGGGAATGATTTGGAAAGGCACACACCTGTCTATACAAGGTCCCACAGTTGACAGTGCATGTCAGAGCAAAAGCCAAGCCATGTGGTCAAAGGAATTGTCTGTAGAGCTCCAAGACAGGATTGTGTCAAATGCTTTTGCAGCATTGAAGGTCCCCAAGAACACAGTGGCCTCCATCATTCTTAAATGGAAGAAGTTTGGAACCATCAAGGCTGTTCCCGGCAAAACTGAGCAATCGGGAGAGAAGGGCCTTGGTCATTGAGGTGACCAAGAACCTGATGGTCACTCTGACTGAGCTCTAGAGTTGCTCTGGGGAGATGGGAAAACCTTCCAGAAGGATAACCATCTCTGCAGCACTCCACCAATCAGGCCTTTATGGTAGTGGCCAGACGGAAGCCACTCATCAGTAAAAGGCACATGACAGCCCGCTTGGAGTTTGCCAAAAAGCACCTAAAGACTCACAGACCATGAGAAACAAGATTCGCTGGTCTGAGGAAACCAAGTTTGAACTCTTTGGCATGAATGCTAAGCATCATATCTGGAGGAAACCTGCCACCCTACGGTGAAGCATGGTGGTGGCAGCATCATGCTGTGGGGATGTTTTTCAGCGGCAGTTACTGGGAGACCAGTCAGGATCGAGGGAAAGATGAACGGAGCAAAGTACAGAGATATCCTTGCTGAAAACCTGCTCCAGAGCGTGTAGGACCTCAGACTGGGGTGAAGGTTCACCTTCCAACAGGACAGCGACCCTAAGCACACAGTCAAGACAATGCAGGAGTGGCTTTGGGACAAGTCTGGACGAGTTTCAGAAGAAAGGTCTTTTGTTTCTGGCCATTTTGAGCCTGTAATAGAACCCACAAGTGCTGATGCTCCAGATACTCAACTAGTCTAAAGAAGGCCAGTTGTATTGCTTCTTTAATCAGAACAACAGTTTTCAGCTGTGTTAACATAATTGCAAAAGGGTTTTCTAATGATCAATTAACCTTTTAAAATGATAAACTTGGATTAGCTAACACAACGTGCCATTGGAACACAGGAGTGATGGTTGCTGATAATGGGCCTCTGTACGCATATGTAGATATTCCATAAAAAATCTGTCGTTTCCAGCTACAATAGTCATTTACAACATTAACAATGTCTACACTGTATTTCTGATCAATTTGATGTTTTTGTTATGGACAAAAAATGTGCTTTTCTTTCAAAAACAAGTACATTTCTAAGTGACCCCAAACCTTTGAACGGTAGAGTGTGTGTGTGTGTGTGTGTGTGTGTGTGTGTGTGTGTGTGTGTGTGTGTGTGTATGTGTATATATATATACTCCGGCATTGCTCGCCCGAATATTTTACTTTTAGATTTATGTATTGTTTGATTTTACTGCACTGTCGGAGCTAGGAACACAAGCATTTCTCTACACCCCAAAAAAAGCAACTTGAATTGATTAAGGAGGAGCCGTCAAAAAACGTCTGCTAAATATGTGTATGCAACCAGTAATATTGAATTTGCTGGTATTCTGTCACGTTCTGACCTTAGTTCCTTTTTTATGTCTTTATTTTAGTTTGGTCAGGGCGTGAGTTGGGGTGGGCATTCTATGTTGTTTTTTCTATGTTTTGTTCTGTTGTTCTATTTCTATGTGTTTGGCCTAGTATGGTTCTCAATCAGAGGCAGGTGTTAGTCGTTGTCTCAGATTGGGAGCCATATTTAGGTAGCCTGTTTTCCTTTGTGTTTTGTGGGTGGTTGTTTCCTGTGTCTGTACCATACGGGACTGTTTCCGTTTGTTCATTCACTTTGTTATTTTGTATTTTTGTAGTGTTCAGTTTTATATATTAAAATGGACATTTACCACGCTGCACATTGGTCCGATATCTCTTACTACTCGTCAGAAGAGGAAAGTCGTTACATATTCTTTTTACTTGTAAGGAAGGTAATGTGCGTTGTACCCGTAACTACAGTCGGTGGTTATCTAGCTAATTTTCATGAGCATCTAGGTAACCACAAATCTTTGACCTAATCAAAATAGCTTGTTAGCAGCTAACAAACAGGGCTTACCTAATCACACGGCTCCAGCGACTTCTCTGGATTACAGAGGTCGGAAAATTATAAAATGCATGTGTGCTTATCGTAGTAGTTGTTACAATCTGGTACATAGGACAGAACCATCCTTGCTTCTGATCGACAGAGAGACTTAAGGTTAGCTAGCTAGTTAGCTACAAAGACCAGGGTAATAAAAATAATTATAGTCATTTAAAAATGCTAAGGTAGGTAAATTGGAAAGATGCTAAACAACAATACACACGAGAAACACACAATATCAATTATTTAACTTCATATGGCTGCAATCCCGGTAACGGGATCGATATGACAACAGCCAGTGAAAGTGCAGGGCGCCAAATTCAAACAACAGAAATCTCATAATTAAAATTCCTCAAACATACAGTGGGGCAAAAAAGTATTTAGTCAGCCACCAATTGTGCAAGTTCTCCCACTTAAAAAGATGAGAGGCCTGTAATTTTCATCATAGGTACACTTCAACTAGGACAGACAAAATGAGGGAAAAAAATCCAGAAAATCACATTGTAGGATTTTTAATTAATTAATTTTCAAATTATGGTGGAAAATAAGTATTTTCCACCATAATTTGCCGAAAAGCCATGCGTCCCACGAAACACAACCCAACCAAGCCACACTGCTTCTTAACACAGCGCGCCTCCAACCCGGAAGCCAGCCGCACCAATGTGTCGGAGGAAACACCGTGCACCTGGCTCCCTTGTTCAGGGGCAGAACAACAGATTTTTACCTTGTCAGCTCGAGGATTCAATCCAGCAACCGGCCCAATGCTCTAACCACTAGGCTACCTGCAGATGACATATTCTAAATAAATCTATCCCATTAATTCCAGTGGCGTGTATTCATGGATGCCAAGGGAAGACAGGCTTACCCAAATATTTGACCAATAAAAAATGTTAAATCATTTTTATTTAGTCTCTCTGTGTTTTCATAATTTTCTGTCAATTCGCAAGTGGCTGAATCTCACCGGAGAAATAATCAGAGTGAGAGAAACAGCGTCCCTCTGTCTCAGAATGTGTAGCCCATGTATTTATTGCTGTCTGGACCAAAAAAGTATGACATTGCAACTGTAGCATTTGATTGTCAGCAAGTATCATTTAAAAAATAATTAGCCAATGAGCGTTGAGCTGAGCTCAACTGTGGGTTGTCCTGGTGCAGCAAAATGCCCCCCAGGGAGGCCAGTTTGGATATGGCTTCACACCAATCAAATCACATCCTAAGCAAATCTTCATTTTCATTTCTGGTCTGCTTGTGTTGATTTCCTGCAGTAGGTTGCTTGCTAAATCGGCCCTTTCCTAAGCCATGGATGGAGATGGGGATTTGGACTTTTTGACTTAATTCTCTGTACAGGCCAATGATTAAGATGGCAATTCTGATCTAACCATAAATTAATATATTATCCAGTGGCATACAATGGAAGTTCAATAAGTATCCTAGATGTAGCCTATCCCTTTTAGGCTTACATTAACTAGCTAGCTAACTTAGCTGGTTCATTGTTGCCCATGCGAGGAAGTTAGGCTAGCAAGCATTTTAGCTAGGTAGCCTATGACAACAAAAACTAAAAGTGTACTGTATGACATAGACCGTATTGCCAACATGAAATAGAGGAGGATGGCATTGACATTCAACTAGTCTACAAGTAGGGTGAGTCCAAATGTTTTACTTGTGAAGGCACACACACACACAGAAATCAGTATCATGGACAGCCACATATTTAGTAACATTGATTGGACTAAATCGTTTTTGGTGTATTAAACTATATATTGCCTTGCTGATTTGATCATATCTAAGTTGAAATGGTGCTGAAATAGCAGAGCCAATGCTCCTGTTGTCTTTTTACTGACTTGCGTGGTTCTAAATCAGTAGTTGTTTAGTAAACTGTCTAAAACATTGAACTTCCTTGACCATGTTGCAGGTCATAACTGTTTGTTAAATGCAATATTTGCTTTGTAGATTTCACTGGACAGATGTTGCTCTCTGGTTTTGTGATGAAACAAATGTGGGTAATTTAATTTATTGCACCACTGTGTGACTTTTCTTTTTGTCACAGCCTTATTGTATATCATGCTGGCATATGAACAAATGGGTTATAGAGCAAACAACGCAATTACAGTAGTTTGTAATATGGATTTCTTACTGGCTTGGCTTCCTCAGTGATTTTATCCACGCACCCATATTGTTCAACTCACTCACCAGCATTTTAAAACACATGGCAGTAAAACAATCTTCTTTTTTATATTGAATAACTTTTTATTATCATTACTTTTGAAATCCCAATACTCAACAACTGAATTGGCATAGCACTGATTATTTCGTTAAGAAGAGGAGTAATACCAGGGAAAATCCTTGGACTGTTTCTTTGTGATTGATAGAAATAACATCCAATTGTTTAATCTCTCATCTTTTCCCCACTGTTCCTGTTATATCCACACTCAATAGTAGTACACAATCTGTTAAAAAGTCATATTAAGCACTTATTAACAAACTCTTGCCAACCTGAGCTATCAGCAGAGAGGAAGATACAGTAGAGACAATACAGGCATAACAGTGGACAGATGTAAAGAGGGACAGAGCTGTAATTCTAGTGTTGAAACACATTGGCTGACAAAGGAAAGGACATATAGAACATAGTAGTAGCAGTAGTTCTAGGAGTATTAATATCTTAGTAAGAACTTTCTCCATGTCTTTCATTGTGTTTGTGTCGTCAGCTTTTCTCTTGTCATCGCCTACTTATGAATATTTCCCCTGCAACATAAGCTACTAAACCAACCAATGCGCACTCCCAACAAAGGCCATTGTCAGCCACTTGTGCATTTCTTTTTATAGCATCAACAGGCTTCCTGGGGGTAGTAGAGAAGGATGGTGGGAGCAGTGTTGTTGTTAATGGCTTGTTGTCAGTCAAGCCCAAATAAGAGTTTATAACAAAAAATCAGTAAAACAACAGTGCAAAAACAAGTATAAGCTTCCGATTGGCTTAAGACTTAACATCGACAGCCAATACGAACAAAAAATTATAGTGCAGCCAATTATTTGTCAACAGTAAGGTAGGCAATATAGAACTTCAAGTCAAAACAAAACAATTATGAAGAACAGAAAATACAGAGGATTGAATGTTTCAGGACAATGAGAAAGATATCATCATCATCATGTCAAGAAGCTTCAGCCATCACTTTAGAGTTCTCCACTGCACTCCTAGGACATGGCTCCATCTGGACCCCCCAATGTGAGAGACAGAGAGGGGACACACAGTCAGACAGGGTGGGCCAGGCTGTGGGTTCACTCATGATATGGATTCAGGAACGGGCAGGAATAGTGGAGTCTACAGGGGTGTACCAATTCTTCTCTAACGCATTGGATTCATCAAGATGTGTATGTGTGGGAGTGAATGAATGTGTGTTAGAGGTGTATGTATACACCCATCATGTGCAGTACATGTAAATAACTGGAAACTCGTTGGGATTCTGTTGGGAGGGGAATGTGACATGGGTGCATGCAGAAACCAGAGGGGCAGTCCTTTCCTTTAGAAAGAGAGAAGGGGGTTGTTCCTGAAAGCCAGACAGAAGATAGTCCATGTTGCGCCTCAGCAGCTGCAGGCCTCTGCTGAAGGCTTTGCTCGGTCATTCCTGTCCAGCTTGATGGGTTCCGGGAATTCATTATACAGCTCCACCTCTGTCTCCTGATAAAAATAAGAGGGAGAAACAATGAGAAGATGGAGAAGCTGGGATCTAAGTTTTACTCTTCTACTTAAGTAGTCCTCTGAAAGAACAGTCAACAAAACAAAGGCCTGTCTCCCACTTGAATCTTCTCTTTGTGCCAGACTGGGTTCAAATGCCTTCTGTTTCATTTTTCTGTATCTGTCTATATATTTTTGCTGCTCTAGGGACATAAGTTAAATAAGGTTATCCAAACAATAATTATGTGTTGATATTTATTGTTTTACTCTTTATGCGATGTGCACTGAATTATCACAGTGAATTATTGTAATGTTTATCTATGTGTCAATTCATCCCATAAGGAATGGGTTGCCAACTGGCAATTTGACACAAAAATAAAATGTCATTCATTCACCAAAAACCCCAATTCCCTCCTGTGAGCTGCCATGATGATCCTGGCCCCACCCACCTGTTTCAGGGCATTGCGTGCAATGGTCTGGAAGGCCTGCTCTACGTTGATGGCCTCCTTAGCACTGGTCTCAAAGTAGGGGATGTTGTCCTTACTCTGACACCATGCCTGAGCTCGCTTGGTCGTCACCTGGGTGTGGAGGGAAAGACATTCACAAAAATCAGATGAGATCTATGAGGAGACCCCAATATTGGTGAAAAACACACATTAGATCGTACCCTGCGACTGAGAAACTTTGAATCAAATGTATGGAAACTCCACTGGAGATGACATTAGCATTAGGGCCAATGACTGTAGTACTAGAGGTGGTAACATTAGATGTGGTAACGCCTATAGTCATCCGTCACCCACCTGTCTGTTCTCCAGGTCGATCTTGTTGCCTAGCACCACAAAGGGGAAGTTCTCGGGGTCTCTGGGACTGGCCTGGATGAGGAACTCGTCCCTCCAGCTGTCTAGAGTCTTGAAGGTGTTAGGAGCAGTCACATCAAACACCAGCACACAGCAGTCTGCACCGCGGTAGAACGCCACACCCAGAGACTGGAACCTCTCCTGCCCTGCCGTGTCCCAGATCTGGCCATGTGGACAGGTGGAGGGAGCGATGGAGAGAAGAAAGGAGGGAGGGAAACCGTGACAGAAGGAAAGAGGGTTAACTATTGCTGGGAAACATGTTTTCTTCTGAACTAAGATCTTAAACTAATCACACTGTCATGTAATCAGACTTGTTTGGTTGCCACTTGAAGTTTGCATCAGTGTTACCAAAAGCGTACTTCATAATTAACTGTTGATCAAATCACCCATTGGTATGACAAGTTGTTTGCATTTCCTTAGTATGTAGCCTAAAGGTTAAGAGTGTTGGGCCAGTAACCGAAAGGTTGCTGGTTCAAATCCCCGAGCTGACTAGGTGAAAAATATGTCAACGTGCAATTGAGCAAGGCACTTAACCCTGTAAGTCACTCTGGATAAGAACATCTGCTAAATGACTAAAATGTAAATGTATGTAAATCAGACAAAACAGGTGTACCTGTTTGGCACTACTGATGTAGCCACGTCATAATCACTTCCCCAGTCTACAAAGGCACTTCTCAGCCTGAAAATGGTGTGTATCTTTGTGATTACAGGGCTCATTTTTAAAAAGTGACCTTGGCCTCAACATTACTCCCTGTCAAAATAAAGGGTATATATAAAAAATTTAAGAAAGTGCTCCATATACTGTTTATTAGGGCTGACCTCATTTAGTCGACTGGTTGATTGTTTGGTCAATAGGCTGCTGGTTGACCGACATTTCTTTAACAATTTAGAATTTTTATAATGGTGCACAAGACACCTGTCTGATTCGCACCTCTCTCAGTGGACTAATCCATTGCGGAGACCACGGGGATGGCATAGTCCATCACTCCATGTGATAGTGAAATTGTATATGGTTATATTATGAAAAAATAATGGTGCAACACTAAGAAATGGAATATTATTTAGAACAAATGCACTTTCTCCCGCGTTGGATATGGTCGCTGTCCGCGGTTCTGAAAAATAATCTTCAGTATGCCATAGAATTGCCGCATTTCCGCATTTCCCCATACGTGCATAATTGCAAAGTTACAGCATTTTGGGATTGAGAACAACGCAGCGGAGGCAGCAGCAGCATAGAAGAGGAAACAGTCCTTGTCTTAGCCTAACTGTCTAAGAAAATTAAGAGGAAACCCCAATTTAATTACAGTTGAAGTCAGAAGTTTACATACACTTAGGTTGGAGTCATTAAAACTCGTTTTTCAACCACTCCACAAATTTCTTGTTAACAAACTATAGTTTTGGCAAGTCGGTTAGGACATATACTTTGTGCATGACAAGTCATTTTTCCAACAATTGTTTACAGACAGATTATTTCACTTATAATTCCCTGTATCACAATTCCAGTGGGTCAGAAGTTTACATACACTAAGTTGACTGTGCCTTTAAACAGCTTGAAAAATGCCAGATAATGATGTCATGATGTCATTAGAAGCTTCTGATAGGCTAACTGACATCATTTGAGTCAATTGGAGGTGTACCTGTGGATGTATTTCAAGGCCTACCTTCAAACGCAGTGCCTCTTTGCTTCTCTAGGATAGGGGGCAGCATTTTCACGTTTGGATGAAAAGCATACCCAAATTCAACTGCCAGCTACTCATCCCCAGAATATATGCATATTATTAGTAGATTTGGACAGAAAACACTCTGAAGTTTCTAAAATTGTTTGAATCACGTCTGTGAGTATAACAGAACTTATCTAGCAGGCAAAACCCCGAGGACAAACCATTCAGATTTTTTGTTTGTTTTTTGAGGTCACTCTTTTCAATTAATTTTCATTGGGAATCCAGATTTCTAATTGACCTTCTTGCAGTTCCTACCGCTTCCACTGGATGTCAACAGTCTTTAGAAATTGGTTGAGGTTTTTTCCTTTGTGTAATGAAGAAGTACGGCCATCCAGAACGAGGGTCACTTAAAGTGTACTGTTTGTTAGAGGCGCGTGACCAGAAAGCTAGCTACAGTTTGTTTTAATCCTGTATTGAGCACAGATCATCCCGTCTTCAATTTTATCGATTATTTACGTTAAAAAATACCTAAAGTTGTATTACAAAAGTACTTTGAAATGTTTTGGCAAAGTTTACAGGTAACTTTTGAGACATTTTGTAGTAACGTTGCACAAGTTGGAACCGGTGTTTTTCTGGATCAAACACGCCAAATAAATGGAAATTTTGGATATATATCGACGGAATTAATCGAACAAAAGGACCATTTGTGATGTTTATGGGACATATTGGAGTCCCAACAACAGAAGCTCGTCAAAGGTAAGGCATGAATTATATTTTTATTTCTGCGTTTTGTGTCGCGCCTGCAGGGTTGAAATATGCTTCTCTCTCTTTGTTTACTCTGTTGCTATCCTCATAATAGCATCGTTTGTTGTCGCCAAAAAGCCTATTTGAATTCTGACATGTTGGCTGGATTCACAACAAGTGTAGGTATAATTTGGTATCTTTCATGTGTGATTTAATGAAAGTTTGATTTTTATAGTAATTTATTTGAATTTGGTGCTCTGCATTTTTACTGGCTTTTGGCCAAGTGGGACGTTAGCGTCCCACATATCCCAGAGAAGTTAAAGAGCTTGGAAAATTCCCCAAAATTATGTCATGGCTTTAGAAGCTTCTGATAGGCTAATTGGCATCATTTGAGTCAATTGGAGGTGTACCTGTGAATGTATTTCAAGGCCTACCTTCAAACTCACTGCCTCTTTGCTTGACATCACGGGAAAATCAAAAGAAATCAGCCAAGACCCCAGAAAAAAAAATGGTAGACCTCCACAAGTCTGGTTCATCCTTGGGAGCAATTTCCAAAGGCCTGAAGGTACCACGTTCATCTGTACAAGCAATAGTATGCAAGTATAAACACCATGGGACCACGCAGCCGTCATACCGCTCAGGAAGGAGACGCGTTGTCTCCTAGAGATGAATGTACTTTGGTGCGAAAAGTGCAAATCAATCACAGAACAACAGCAAAGGACCTTATGAAGATGCTGGAGGAAACGGGTACAAAAGCATCTATATCCACAGTAAAATGAGTTCTATATCGACATAACCTGAAAGGCCGCTCAGCAAGGAAGAAGCCACTGCTCCAAAACCACCATAAAAAAGTCAGACTACGGTTTGCAACTGCACATGGAGACAAAGGTCGTACTTTTTGGAGAAATGTCCTCTGGTCTGATGAAACAAAAATAGAACTGTTTGGCCATAATGACCATCGTTATGTTTGGAGGAAAAAGGGGGAAGCTTGCAAGCCGAAGAACACCATCCCAACCGTGAAGCACGAGGGTGGCAGCATCATGTTGTGGGGATGCTTTGCGGCAGGAGGGACTGGTGCACTTCACAAAATAGATGGCATCATGAGGAAAGAAAATGTGGATATATTGAAGCAACATCTCAAGACATCAGTCAAAGCTTAGTCGCAAATGGGTCTTCAAATGGACAATGACCCCAAGCATACTTCCAAAGTTGTGGCAAAATGGCTTAAGGACAACAAAATCAAGGTATTGGAGTGGCCATCACAAAGCCCTGACCTCATTCCTATAGAACATTTGTGGGCAGAACTGAAAAAGTGTGTGCGAGCAAGGGGGCCTACAAACCTGATTCAGTTACACCAGCTCTGTCAGGAGGAATGGGCCAAAATTCACCCAATTTAAATGTGGGAAGGCTACCCGAAACATTTGACCCAAGTTAAACAATTTAAAGGCAATGCTACCAAATACTAATTGAGTGTATGTAAACTTCTGACCCACTGGGAATGTGATGAAAGAAATAAAAGCTGAAATAAATAATTCTCTCTATTATTCTGACATTTCACATTCTTAAAATAAAGTGTTGATCCTAACTGACCTAAGACAAGGAATTTTTACTAGGAATTTTTACTAGGATTAAATGTCAGGAATTGTGAAACACCATAGCCAAATACATTTAAACTCAGTTTATGTAAACTTCCGACTTCAACTGTATGTATTCCTCTTGTCCAGATGGAATAAGGCAGTGTGCAGTACGATGGCATCATCTGTGGATCTATTGTTGGATTGTATGCAGAGCTGGCGAAGGCTAGCTTGTCCGGGAGCATTACATCGGTGTCTGCGAAGTGGCTGGTTTCCCCCCTTCATAATCTGTGATTATCTTGGGTCTGTCACATACGTCTTGTGTCTGAGCTGTTGAATTGGGAATCCACTTTCTTTCTGTATTGACGTTTTGCCTGTTTGCCTTACGGCGGGCTGTTAGTATTTGGTCAAATTCCCAGTCACCTTGCCGTAGTTAAATGTGGTGGTTCGCACTTTCAGTTATCACGAATGCTGCTATCTATCCACGGTTTTTGGTTTGGATAGGTTTTAATCGTCACAATGGGAACATCCCCTATACATTTCCTGATGAACTCAGTCACTATCAGTGTATACATCAATGTTATTCTCAGAGGCAACCTGTAACATATCCCAGTCCACGTGATCAAAACAGTCTTGAAGCATGGATTCCGATTGGTCAAACCAGCGTTGAATAGACCTTAGCATGGGTACTTCCTGTTTGAGTTTCTGCCTATAGGAATGGAGGAGCAAAATGGTTAACAATGGTTAAGAGTTTGAAGCGCGAGTACTGCAGGCGATGTTGATATAACTTCGGTAGCGTTTTCCTCAGATTTGCTTTACTAAAGTCCCCAGCTTTAATAAATGCGGCTTCAGGATATGCAGTTTACACAAGGTCCAGTGTAGTTCCTTGAGAGCTGTCGTGGTATCGACTTGAAGATATACACACGGCTGTGACGATACCCGAAGAAAATTCTGTATGGAGGTAATGCGGTCGGCATTTGATTGTGACGTATTCCAGGTCGGGTGAACAAAATAACTTAAGTTCCTGTACGTTACCACAATCACACCATGAGTAGTTAATCATGAAACATACACCTTCGCCTTTCTTGTTCCTGGAGTACTATATTCCTATCTGCATGATGTATTGAAAACCCAGCTGGCTGTATGGACGGGGACAGTATATCCAGAAAGAGACATGATTCTGTGAAACAGAGTATGTTACAGTTCCTGATGTCTCTCTGGAAGTAGATCCTTTATTTTCTCCACGGACTGAACATTTGTGACTAATATACTCGGAAGCGGTGGATGGTGTGCACACCTCCTGAGTCGGACTAAAAGTCCACTCCAAATACCTCTTCTGCGCCGGCGGCGTCTTGGAGCTGCCTCTGGGATAAGTTAAAATGCCTTGGATGGTACGAACAAAGGATCCAATTCAGGAAAGTCGAAATGCTGGTGAGTTACCGCCTCTCTGATATCAAAAAGTTATTTCCAGCTGTATGTAATAATGCAAAGAACGTTTTGGGCTAATAACGTGAGAAAGAACATTATAAAAAATAAAATACTGCAAAGTTGCTTAGGAGTCTGAAACAAGCGGCCATGTCTATCCGCGCCATCTTTATTATTGGATATTGTGGCTGTGATGGTGGTGCTGTAGCCACGTTTCTGTACCTGCATTGTGACGAGCCGGTCGTCCACCATCACCTCCTTGGTCAGGAAGTCAGCTCCTATTGTGGCTTTGTACTGGTTACTGAACTTCCTATTCACATACTGGTTCATCAGGGAGGTCTTCCCAACTCTGAGAAGGAAAGATATGAAGGGAGAGAAAGAGAGGTGGACAACAAGCAGGGGAAAGAAAGGTGTTAAAGATAATTATTAATTTATTTGACATGGCTGCATTATTCCAACTATCCATTCAGTCCTAATGGTGAAAGAGGAACCATGGCCAATGGCTCATGAGACAAACTCAATGAGGAGCAGAGAGAGATCAGACACTATTAAAACCCCATTAGAGGTGCTCTGATGCAATACTGTGGACACTCACACTCTCTAGCTCTCCTCTGCAGTGTTGAGCATGCAGTGACACAATGATAATACAGCAGCATTAGATTACACAGTGTGAGAGGGGAGGGAAAGTGAAATAAAAAGTACAGTCATAAATCAAATGGAGACATACAGGTAACTGCCAAAATAAAGGAAACACCAACATAAAGGGTCTTAATAGGGCGTTGGGCCACCACGAGCCGCCAGAACAGCTTCAAAGTGCCTTGGCATATATTCTACAAGTGTCTGGAACTCAATTGGAGGGATGCGACACCATTCTTCCACAATAAATTCCATAGCTTTGTGTTTTGTTGATGGTGGTGGAAAATGAGGTCTCAGGTGCCGCTCCAGAATGTCCCATAAGTGTTCAATTGGGTTGAGATCTGGTGACAGACATACAGTCACCCTTTAAACCTCCTATGCTCCTTTGAGACCCCTCTTTCAAAGTCACTGAGCTCTCTAATTCTAGCCATGGTAGCCAAAATAATGGGCAACTGGGCATTTGTATACATGACTGTAAGCATGACGGGATGTTTTAATTGCTTAATTAACTCAGGAACCACACCTACAGTGGCGCAAAAAAAGTATTTAGTCAGCCACCAATTGTGCAAGTTCTCCCACTTAAAAAGATGAGAGAGGCCTGTAATTTTCATCATAGGTACACTTCAACTATGACAGACAAAATGAGAAAAAAAAAATCCAGAAAATCACATTGTAGGATTTTTAATGAATTTATTTGCAAATTATGGTGGAAAATAAGTATTTGGTCAATAACAAAAGTTTCTCAATACTTTGTTATATACCCTTTGTTGGCAATGACAGAGGTCAAACGTTTTCTGTAAGTCTTCACAAGGTTTTCACACACTGTTGCTGGTATTTTGGCCCATTCCTCCATGCAGATCTCCTCTAGAGCAGTGATGTTTTGGGGCTGTTGCTGGGCAACACGGACTTTCAACTCCCTCCAAAGATTTTCTATGGGGTTGAGATCTGGAGACTGGCTAGGCCACTCCAGGACCTTGAAATGCTTCTTGCGAAGCCACTCCTTCGTTGCCCGGGCGGTGTGTTTGGGATCATTGTCATGCTGAAAGACCCAGCCACGTTTCATCTTCAATGCCCTTGCTGATGGAAGGAGGTTTTCACTCAATCTCACGATACATGGCCCCATTCATTCTTTCCTTTACACGGATCAGTCGTCCTGGTCCCTTTGCAGAAAAACAGCCCCAAAGCATGATGTTTCCACCCCCATGCTTCACAGTAGGTATGGTGTTCTTTGGATGCAACTCAGCATTCTTTGTCCTCCAAACACGACGAGTTGAGTTTTTACCAAAAAGTTATATTTTGGTTTCATCTGACCATATGACATTCTCCCAATCTTCTTCTGGATCATCCAAATGCTCTCTAGCAAACTTCAGACGGGCCTGGACATGTACTGGCTTAAGCAGGGGGACACGTCTAGCACTGCAGGATTTGAGTCCCTGGCGGCGTAGTGTGTTACTGATGGTAGGCTTTGTTACTTTGGTCCCAGCTCTCTGCAGGTCATTCACTAGGTCCCCCCGTGTGGTTCTGGGATTTTTGCTCACCGTTCTTGTGATCATTTTGACCCCACAGGGTGAGATCTTGCGTGGAGCCCCAGATCGAGGGAGATTATCAGTGGTCTTGTATGTCTTCCATTTTCTAATAATTGCTCCCACAGTTGATTTCTTCAAACCAAGCTGCTTACCTATTGCAGATTCAGTCTTCCCAGCCTGGTGCAGGTCTACAATTTTGTTTCTGGTGTCCTTTGACAGCTCTTTGGTCTTGGCCATAGTGAAGTTTGGAGTGTGACTGTTTGAGGTTGTGGACAGGTGTCTTTTATGCTGATAACAAGTTCAAACAGGTGCCATTAATACAGGTAACGAGTGGAGGACAGAGGAGCCTCTTAAAGAAGGTCTGTGAGAGCCAGAAATCTTGCTTGTTTGTAGGTGACCAAATACTTATTTTCCACCATAATTTGCAAATAAATTCATTAAAAATCCTACAATGTGATTTTCTGGATTTTTTTTTCTCATTTTGTCTGTCATAGTTAAAGTGTACCTATGATGAAAATTACAGGCCTCTCTCATCTTTTTAAGTGGGAGAACTTGCACAATTGGTGGCTGACTAAATACTTTTTTGCCCCACTGTATGTGAAAGCACCTGCTTTCAATATACTTTGTACCCCTCACTTACTCTAGTGTTTCCTTTATTTTGGCAGTTACCTGTAGATGTGTGGCACAACCAAACAGCAGTCTGACTGTACAGGAAGACTGTAGTAGACTGCAGTTTCTAATGAATCTGGAATACCCAAACAGCAGTCTATTATCAAAGTGGAAAACGAAACACTGGTCAAACAGGAAGAGAACACAAATACTCGGTGACTAACCCAGAATCCCCAAGGATGATGACTTTCAGGAGCACTTTCTTCCTGGACGTCATTCTGTCGTGTCTGATGAGAGACCACACGCACAAAATCAGGGTTGCGTCTCAGTCTCTCCTTCCTCCTGAAGTGTGCACTCGTTCACTACTCCCTACACATTTAAAAGCATTGTATTGATGTAGGCCAAGAGGGAGTTTCCATTTACCAGTCATTTCCTTTCAAATCCATACTTTGGGAGAAAGTTGATTATTTGGATACAACCCAGGACTTGGACTATGCACGCACGCACACGATGATTTAATAAGGCCCGCCATGATGTCTTAGTTAAAAAATTATATATATTTTGTATCATTTTTTCTTCCAAATGACTAAAACCAAATCGAAACTGTGTAGACATTATAATGTATGTTCAATGTGTCCAACTCGCTAACAATCATCAAAACTAAAGCTAGAAAGTAAGGGAGCATCCGAAATTCCAGAAATTATGGATAAGCGGATCATTATTTGCACATTTTGACAGCGAGGAAATAACACATTTTCAGCAAGGCCCTCCGGGGTCCAGACCATGGTGAAGACCAAACGGGCCCCTGGGGCAAATTAGTTTGACACCCCTGCCCTACCTAAACACAAAAACATGCACACACCTGGAAAAAAGTAGTTCTTGCAAGTATATTGACCTGATTTCTCTAGACATTTTATATTTTTCAAATAGTTTCAAACTGATTGCTGGGGTTGAAATTAGAAGTCGACCGATTAATCGGGGCCGATTTCAAGTTTTCATAACAATCGGAAATCGGTATTTTTGGGCGCCGATTTGCCAATTATTAATTTTTCTTTTTACACCTTTATTTAATCTTTATTTAACTAGGCAAGTTAGTTAAGAACACATTCTTATTTTCAATGACGGCCTAGGAACGAGGCAGAACGACAGATTTTTAACCTTGTCAGCTCGGGGGATCCAATCTTGCAACCTTGCAGTTAACTAGTCCAATGCTCTAACATCTGATTACATTGCACTCCACGAGGAGCCTGCCTGTTAAGCGAATGCAGTAAGCTAAGGTAAATTGCTAGCTAGCATTAAACTTATCTTATAAAAAACAATCAATCAATGACTGTCATTGCTCCAATGTGTACTTAACCATAAACATCAATGCCTTTCTTAAAATCAATACACAAGTATATATTTTTAAACCTGCATATTTAGCTAAAAGAAGTCCAGGTTAGCAGGCAATATTAACCAGGTGAAATGGTGTCATTTCTCTTGCGTTCATTGCACGCAGAGTAAGGGTATATGCAACAGTTTGGGCCGCCTGGCTCTTTGCGAACTAATTTGCCAGAATTTTACGTAATTATGACATAACATTGAAGGTTGTGCAATGTAACAGGAATATTTAGACTCGTGGATGCCACCCGTTAGATAAAATACGGAACGGAATAAACGTTTTGTTTTCGAGGTGATAGTTTCCGGATTAGTCAAAGGTATATGGTTTAGAAAGAAATAGTCGACGCGTTATAATTCCTGTAATAACTTGCGGCTGAACTTGAAAGGGGTTCCTTCGTTATTTTACCGTTCATGTCTTCCATAGAGAATGTCTTGATCTACTTCAAATAAGGTCTGTGTTTCGCAGAGGAGCAGACTGACAGGGGTCCATGCAGACAAGCTCTGCTTTCTGCACTACAACCCAAAACTTCTTAACTGGGAATATTGAAGACCCATGAAAGCTGGTGGTTCGTTTTAACATATGTTCTCATGTTATTTGAGACTAAATAGATTTTATTTATGTATTATATTAAGTTATAATAAAAGTGTTCATTCTTCATTCAGTATTGTTGCGATTGTCATTATTACAAAAGTGTGTGTGTGTGTATGATATATATATATATATATATATACACACTGCTCAAAAAATTTAAGTGAACACTTAAACAACACAATGTAACTCCAAGTCAATCACACTTCTGTGAAATCAAACTGTCCACTTAGGAAGCAACACTGATTGACAATAAATTCCACATGCTGTTGTGCAAATGGAATAGACAACAGGTGGAAATTATAGGCAATTAGCAAGACACCCCCAATAAAGGAGTGGTTCTGCAGGTGGTGACCACAGACCACTTCTCAGTTCCTATGCTTCCTGGCTGATGTTTTGGTCACTTTTGAATGCTGGCGGTGCTTTCAATCTAGTGGTAGCATGAGACGAAGTCTACAACCCACACAAGTGGCTCAGGTAGTGCAGCTCATCCAGGATGGCACATCAATGCGAGCTGTGGCAAGAAGGTTTGCTGTGTCTGTCAGAGTAGTGTCCAGAGCATGGAGGCGCTACCAGGAGACAAGCCAGTACATCAGGAGACGTGGAGGAGGCCGTAGGAGAAAACCACCCAGCAGCAGGACCGCTACCTCCGCCTTTGTGCAAGGAGGAGCACTGCCAGAGCCCTGCAAAATGACCTCCAGCAGATGTGTCTGCTCAAACGGTCAGAAACAGACTCCATGAGGGTGGTATGAGGGCCCGACGTCCACAGGTGGGGTTGTGCTTACAGCCCAACACCGTGCAGGACGTTTGGCATTTGCCAGAGAACACCAAGATTGGCAAATTCGCCACTGGCGCCCTGTGCTCTTCACAGATGAAAGCAGGTTCACACTGAGCGCATGTGACAGACGTGACAGTCTGGAGACGCCGTGGAGAACGTTCTGCTGCCTGCAACATCTTCCAGCATGACCGGTTTGGCGGTGGGTCAGTCATGGTGTGGGGTGGCATTTCTTGGGGGCCGCACAGCCCTCCATGGGCTCGCCAGAGGTAGCCTGACTGCCATTAGGTACCGAGATGAGATCCTCAGACCCCTTGTGAGACCATATGCTGGTGCGGTTGGCCCTGGGTTCCTCCTAATGCAAGACAACGCTAGACCTCATGTGGCTGGAGTGTGTCAGCAGTTCCTGCAAGAGGAAGGCATTGATGCTATGGACTGGCCCGCCCGTTCCCCAGACCTGAATCCAATTGAGCACATCTGGGACATCATGTCTCGCTCCATCCACCAACGCCACGTTGCACCACAGACTGTCCAGGAGTTGGCGGATGCTTTAGTCCAGGTCTGGGAGGAGATCCCTCAGGAGACCATCCGCCACCTCATCAGGAGCATGCCCAGGCATTGTAGGGAGGTCATACAGGCACGTGGAGGCCACACACACTACTGAGCTTCATTTTGACTTGTTTTAAGGACATTACATCAAAGTTGGATCAGCCTGTAGTGTGGTTTTCCACTTTAATTTTGAGTGCGACTCCAAATCCAGACCTCCATGGGTTGATAAATTTGATTTCCATTGATAATTTTTGTGTGATTTTGTTGTCAGCACATTCAACTATGTAAAGAAAAAAGTTTTTAATAAGAATATTTCATTCATTCAGATCTAGGATGTGTTATTTTAGTGTTCCTTTTATTTTTTTGAGCAGTGTATATATATATATATATATATATATATATATATATATATATATATATATATATATATATATATATATATATATATAAATAAATACATTTTTTATTTTTTTAAATCGGCATCTGCTTTTTTTGTCCACCAACAATCGGTATCGGTGTTGAAAAATCATAATCGGTCGACCTCTAGTTGAAATCCATAGCTTCGCACAATGAGCGTCAGAAAATGCTATAATGTGTGTGATTTAGCACTGTGTGTACTGTATAGTCAGTGCTATTCCACTGGGCATCAGACTTGAACTCTATTCATTCCAGTCATGTGTTCCCTAATCTCTCTCTCACACACACACACACAGAGAGAGTCTGAGGACTAGATCATGTTTCCCGTCAGAGGCGAGAGAACGACACAACCATAAAACTCTACTCTTTCCCAATCACTTCCAGGGTGGCCGTTCCCAAACTGCAGTTTTAATAAGTGATTATGCTTCAATACTAATGGCAAACATCCTAACTTTGAGGGCACATTCTCTCAATGGAGAAATCTAGGTGAGATCTCTCACAAAGGCACACACACCTGGTGCAGTGTCATGGGAAAGAACCCAGCCCAGTCCTATCTGGCACTGACTGAGATAAGGGATAATAGAAAAGCCCCCCAATGTTATACTGAAACAATGATGAGTGACCCATTCAAATCCATCTTGTGTTTATCATGGGAAACAACAATGTAACAGCCAGGCCAACAGTCAGATTAATGAGTACAACAGCCTTTGTCCGGCCTATTACCATCAAGATATATGTCCGTCTAAACAAAGAGAGTAACTAGCCAGTTATTAATTAAGGAGGAAAGACATGACTGTTTAGGCTACCGCTACACAATCCCCAACATTCCCCTGCATGTACTATCCATTAGGCTTGGGCGGTCTCCAGACTGTCATACCAACCTTGTGCCATACAGGGATATTCGGTAATACTGGCACTGGACACAAGGGGCACTACTTTCAGACCACACAGCCTCGAATCCGAAGGTTAACAATGCTAACAAATACGTATACAATCCCATAGAGAACTCTACCTAAATGCTAACAAGGACAATGTGAACATTTCATACAGTCTCTGACAAACTATTTGCAGGTAGGGATGGGCATGAGTAATCAAGTACTCAAGTACTTGAACGGACGTCAAATCTCGACCTTCAACCAGAGATTTTTTTAATCCAATACTGTAAAACTATTTGGTGGAATGTGATTTGTGGCTGCCCGAACGGGCAAGTGAAATTGTCTTGACAACTTTAATTTGCTTTGACTCTAGTGTTCCATTTGTACATGTGCATTGGCGGGGCACAACAAAAAAGAAACCAAGTCAAACATCACACTGTTCTTCCCCCTCTGTGTCTCATTCACTCACATGTGCTGAGTGCGCACACAAGATCCCGTTAGGCCAACAGAAATAAATGCCTATAAAAACATAGACAGGTTCCACACTGAAAATATGCAAAAACATTAGTTTGACAAAGACAGAGCATATTTTCATCAGAATCATTAAGCCTGGGCCTACTCACCAAGCAGATATCCTGGCCATAATTCATCCCCATGCAGTGTTCAATGTGGAATTGTTCATCCATTTTGAAAATTCCAAAGAACAGGCAGAATAAACTAAATCGAATATCTGTATATTGAAAAGACACATTTTGGTTTGTAACACAGAAAAAAAAATTGTCTTTCAACTCGCTAAATTGAGACCCGTTTTAAATGATCACAGAGAATAACTGTTCCAGGCACGAGATACGCATCACTTCGCACTGTAAACTTTTTTTATTAGGAAAAATATTCTGGTCAATTTAAATTCTGTTATATTAAATCGTATATTTTTTTACTATAAAATAGCTGTGACTTGACAAGGACTCAGGAAAAAACGAGCATCTTGTCTACTAAATTAACAAAACAAGGCTATGCCACAGCACAGCCATAGTCTTCTACAAGCAAGCTCCACTGCTGAGGTTGCGGCCTTTTTGAAGATAGTGTTCCACGATATACACTACCGGTCAAAAGCTTTAGAACACCTACTCATTCAAGGGTTTTTCTCTATTTTTTACAATTTTCTACATTGTAGAATCTATAAAATAACACATATGGAATCATGTAGTAACCAAAAAAGTGTTAAACAAATCCAAATATATTTAATATTTGAGATTCTTCAAAAAGCCACCCTTTGCTTTGATGACAGCTTTGCACTCTTGGCATTCTCTTAACCAGCTTCACCTGGAATGCTTTTCCAACAGTCTTGAAGGAGTTCCCACATATGCTGAGCACTTGTTGGCTGCTTTTCCTTCACTCTTCCAACTCATCCCAAACCATCTTAATTGGCTTGAGGTTGGGTGATTGTGGAGGCCAGGTTATCTGATGCAGAACTCCATCACTCTCCATCTTGGTCAAATAGCCCTTACAAGGTCTGGAGGTGTGTTGGGTCATTGTCCTGTTGAAAAACAGATGATATGGGATGGTGTGTCGCTGCAGAATGCTGTGGTAGCCATGCTGGTTAAGTGTGCCTTGAATTCTAAATAAATCCCAGTGTCACCAGCAAAGTACCCCCACACTATCACACCTCCATGCTTCACGGTGGGAACCACACATGCGGAGTTCATCCGTTCACCTACTCTGCATCTCACAATTTACCAGATTGACTGACCTTCATGTCTTAAAGTAATGATGGACTGTCATTTCTTGCTTATTTGAGCTGTTCTTGCCATATAATGAACTTTGTCTTTTACCAAATAGGGCTATCTTCTGTATACCACCCCTACCTTGTCACAACACAACTGATTGGCTCAAACGCATTAAGGAAAGAAATTTAACAAAATAACTTAAGACACACCTGTTAATTGAAATGCATTCCAGGTGACTACCTCATGAAGCTGGTTGAGAGAATGCTAAGATGTAGAAAATATAAAAAATAAAGAAAAACCCAGGAATGAGTAGGTGTCCAAACTTTTGACTGGTACTGTGTATGTATATGTACACTACCGTTCAAAAGTTTGGGGTCACTTAGGGATGTCCTTGTTTTTGAAAGAAAAGCAATTTTTTTGTCCATTAAAATATCAAATTGATCAGAAAGAGGATGTAGACATTGTTAATGTTGTAAATGACTATTGTAGCTGGAAACGGCGGATTTTTTAATGGAATATCTACATAGGCGTACAGAGGCCCATTATCAGCAACCATCAATCCTGTGTTCCAATGGCACATTGTGTTAGCTAATCCAAGTTTATCATTTTAAAAGGCTAATTGATCATTAGAAAACCCTTTTGCAAATATGTTAGCACAGCTGAAAACTGTTGTTCTGATTAAAGAAGCAATACAACTGGCCTTCTTTAGACTAGATGAGTATCTGGAGCATCAGCATTTGTGGGTTCGATTACAGGCTTTAAATGGCCCGAAACAAGACCTTTCTTCTGAAACTCGTCAGTCTATTCTTGTTCTGAGAAATTAAGGCTATTCCATGCAGAAATTGCCAAGAAACTGAAGATCTCGTACAGCGCTGTGTACTACTCCCTTCACAGAACAGCGCAAACTGGCACTAACCAGAATAGAAAGAGGAGTGGGAGGCCCCGGTACACAACTGAGCAAGAGGACAAGTACATTAGAATGTCTAATTTGCGAAACAGACGCCTCAAGTCCTCAACTGGCAGCTTCATTAAATAGTACCCACAAAATACCAGTCTCAACGTCAACAGTGAAGAGGCGACTCCGAGATGCTGGCCTTCTAAACGGCTATGTACAAATACCACGGTATACCGCCCAAGCCTACCATCCATCCACAGCCCTCACTCCACTCACCCTTAATTAATTAAGTGAAACACAGGGATGTCCCATCTGGCCAAAGCCTGACACTTCTCTCCATTTTCAGAGCTGATACTTGTAAAAAAAAAAGGTTCCAAAATAACAACACTTACGCAACCCCCTGGACAGTGGTCACTGTCTTTCTCTCTCTGTGTGTTGTCCCAGCTGTGGCTCTGTGGGGTCAAAGCCTAGAAACAGGGTAAGTGACCCTTCGTGTCCAGGACCTGTGATCCACTTTTAGTCTCGGTCTGTGAACAAGCCATAGCCATTAACAAGCCCTGTGTTTCTATTGATAACCTACTAACTAGGCCTCTGGATCTGTACTCATAATACAAACCATAGGCGACCGCCAGCAGACATCTAACTACAGACAACTGCTCCACCTGTGAGACTTTTAAAGATTGTTTAGCCATACTCATAAATCCAACATTAATATGATAATGACAAATGGCGGCTATATTTACAAACAGTCTTAACTTACGGCACTGCTCAGACACCAGAGTTGGCCAAACACTCTAGTTCTCCTCTGAGTACAAGAACCCCTTCAGTCCTCCTGCTCTGCTCTCCATTAACTTGTTTGGGATAGGGGGCAGCATTTTCACATTTGGATGAAAAGCGTGCCCAGAGTAAACTGCCTGCTACTCAGTCCCAGTTGCTAATATATGCATATTATTAGTAGATTTGGATAGAAAACACTCTGACGTTTTTAAAACTGTTTGAATGATGTCTGTGAGTATAACAGAACTCACATGGCAGGCGAAAACCTGAGAAAAATCCAACCAGGAAGTGGGAAAACTGAGGTTTGTAGTTTTTTAAACTCTTGGCCTATCGAATACACAGTGTCTATGGGGTCATATTGCACTTCCTACGGCTTCCACTAGATGTCAACCGTCTTTAGAACCTTGTTTGATGCTTCTACTGTGAAGTGGGGGTGAATGAGAGGGGATTGAGTAAGGTCTCTCCCAGAGTCCCACGAGCTGACCATGCGCGTTCATGTGAGAGTTAGCTGGAGTTCCATTGCATTTCTGAAGACAAAGGAATTCTCCGGTTGGAACATTATTGAAGATTTGTTAAAAACATCCTAAAGATTGATTCTATACTTCGTTTGACATGTTTCCACGGACTGTAACGGAACTTTTTGACTTTTTGTCTGCTCCTAGTGATCGCGCCTCATGAATTTGGAATACTGGGCTAAACGCGCTAATAAAAAGGAGGTGTTTGGACATAAATTATGAACTTTATCGAACAAATCAAACATTTATTTTGGAACTGGGATTCCTGGGAGTGCATTCTGATGAAGATCATCAAAGGTAAGTGAATATTTATAATGCTATTCTGACTTCTGTTGACTTGAAAACATGGCGGATATCTTTATGGCTTATTTGGGCTGAGCGCTGTACTCAGATTATAGCATGGTGTGCTTTTTCCGTAAAGTTTTTTTGAAATCTGACACCGCGGTTGCATTAAGGAGAAGTATATCTTTAATTCTGTGAATAACACTTGTATCTTTTATTAATGTTTATTATGAGTATTTCTGTAAATTGATGTGGCTCTGTGCAAACTCACAGGATGTTTGAGGTAAAGCCAAAAGTAAACTGAGGTTTTGGATATAAATAGGAACTTGATCGAACAAAACATACATGTATTGTGTAACACGTCCCGGGAGTGTCATCTGATGAAGAATATCAAAGGTTAGTGATTAATTGTATCTCTATTTCTGCTTTTTGTGACTCCTCTCTTTGGTTGGAAAATCGCTGTATGCTTTCTGTGACTAGTTGCTGACCTAACATAATGATATGTTCTGCTTTCGCCAAAAAGCCCTTTTGAAATCGGACACTGCGGTTGGATTAACGAGAATTTTATATTTAAAATGGTGTCTAATACTTGTATGTTTGAGAAATTTGAATTACGAGATTTCTGTTGATTGAATTTGGCGCCCTGCAATTTCATTGGCTGTTGGCGAGGGGTTCGGAACCCCGGTCCTAGACAGGTTAACTAGTGAAGTGTGATGAGGTAGGGGCCATTTTTGAATACTTTGATGAAAATCCTCGCTTTCTGACTTCTTTGAAGAACTCATTGGCTATCCAACACTTATGACCTGTGTTTACCCAAAGGAAACAAGGAATAAAGAGCAAACTTTTAAAGCATTCGAACAGGGCCAGTGTATTGACTCTGGAGCGTGGAGAACAGCCCTTCAGGATGCCCCACTGGGCATGCCAACACCACAGTCTCCTACATGACTACCAGAGAAGACTACTGACCATTGACCTCCAACTCAGAGAGGCTAGGGGTCAGGTAGCCTTGAGTTCCAGCATGTATAGAGGTTCTCCATAACGTGAAGAATGGATTCCTAAAATACTGGGTTGATCGTCTGACTGTGATCGCTAGACTAGGCAGTAAATCATGGTTATATTTCACATTTCATGGTCATTAATATAGTATGCATTGTTCTCTTGTGGGAGTAGCATGACATCATGCATAACATGATGACTCCAGCAAATCCCAAACAGTGTTCTTTGGTTATGGTCTGATGCCCTCTGTCCATGATGTTGGATTCTAAACACTGCACAGGGAGGGAGAGGTGGAGAGACAGCTGGAATCAGTTACTTCAGTGATTTGTATGCACATACACCCAGATACAGCGGCACATTCAGACACAAACAAAGTCTAAATATAGGCTAGATGTGTTGTGCATAAATAACCCTGATGAGATTAACTCATTTCCAAACATGTCACATACTTAACACCCTCAATGGTACCAGGTTGACAGCTGCACCTGAGTCCCTGCTAGTGTGACTCCCGCAGCTGGAGATACTGTGAGTGTGACACAGTGATGCTCTAACGAGGGGAAAGGTCATCTCTATGCTGACAAAATGTCTAGCTGGAAAGCACAGTATCATGCCTATGTTGTAGTGGAACTATAACCAACATACAAATTAATATTTGTCATAATATAAACCAGTATAATTGTTAAGTTATATTTATAGGAATCCTACTGTAAAGTTAGTTGTTACTGTAACAACCCCAGTCCTCGCCTAATCTGCAACCCATGACACTGCATTATTGAAGTCGGATCACATGGGAGAAAGATTTCCACAAGCTCACGACCGACAAGACGTTTGTTTTACAATCGACTCACTGAGATCCTAAGTGTGACATATCAAACAAACAATGCATGAATCAATCTTTTGTACAAAGAAATGATATGTAATGTTCCATAAAATGTTGTTTTGAACCATGGAAGCTTAGCTATTTGGAATGTACTGAAACTACAATTTGCGGCGTCGTTGTTGTTCAAACTCCATTTCAAGTGGTTATTAATGGACAACAGAAAATATTTTCGGTCATGTCCACATTAGAACGCAATGTTCACTCCGTCGGAGCTGACAGGACAGGAGGCCCACGGCTACACCGTCCCCGACCTATTGCTCAATTCGTCTGCAAGAGGCCGCCCCACTATGACGGTCGCCCATTTCTTGTATTACCCCGTTAGACCATGAACAAAAGCTTTCCGTATGAAATAATGTTATATTATGTCGCAGTCATTAGCTAGTTAATTACATCTCAGAGCTTACCTTCAACTTCCAACACACCAGGCCGCTGTATCGACTCAGGTGAGCCTCTTGTTGAATTTGAATAACTGTCACGAGCAAAATAGATAGCTAGTTAATGCGTTAGCTAGATTGCACAGTTAAAATGTTAATGTATCGAGTTGGTTTCTGCAGCTTGCGATGCTTATCTCTCTTTGATATTCAGCTTCCCCGATAAGTATTTTCAGATTCCCTTCACATTAGTGTAAATACATATATCTAGCTATATAATTTTTGTTCAGATTTTGTTGTCTTGTCTTTTGCCCTGGTTTCTTTTCGCGACTGATTTTTTCTCTCTCACTTCCTCCAAAACAACTAGTCTTGCGTCACCGCGCTGTAACGTAATCACGCACAAACAGGATACACCACGCCCACTTACTGCACCAGAGATGGATCTATAGTAAGTTTGTAAATACCTTAGCTTTTTTTGACTGTACAAATGTATCTCTTCTTAAAGTTCTCCAAATTGCAATAGCACATTTGCGCTGATATAACATGCCAGGCTAAAGAACACCATGAGCATTAGGAGAGAAGCAGACAGCACCTAAACATGTCTTTATGGAAGATACATTTTGTTTTGGAAAAAAGAACAGCAGACTACCCAAAGCAGACTGTCTCGAAACATACCACACATTTGTAGTATATAGTCCATAGCATAATATATCCCCTAGCCTAATATCTGGAAGAGTAGCCTATTTTGTTTTTTATGTAGGGCTGAAAATGTAGTTTAGGAGCGCTATTGGTTATTATCACATTTCTGTGATGAAGACAGCAAATATGAGCACCACTAGAGGGCAGTCTTCGTTAATTTCTGGCAGAGGCTCTGAATAGTGGTGAAGAGGGCGTTCTTGTGCAGGCCAAAAATCATCTCCAGTACTGATTTTTTGGGGGGGCCTATTGATAGAACTGATCTACTCATAATTACTATCTTGCCTGAGCATCATCATCACCACAGATGTTGAGGAGCTACTCTGTTGTATCTACTGTCTGCAGCTGAATGATTTGTATAATGAATCTCATAAGTCAAATATACAATTATATTCAATCAAGGCTCCTTAATAGAACTCTCTGATTCTAACTCAAGGTTCTGTTCTATGTCTGTTTTTTTATCTAGAATGCAGCTGCTCAGCTCTGTACTTCATCATCAAAGTGCTGTTGTGTCCAGTCTTACCCTGATATTTTCTGAGATCCTGAACTCCCTGAAGTCATTCAGTCCTCCATGCTTGTCTGTGCATTCAAAGAAGGGACACTGGGACAGGGATGATGGACTGCTCTCCATTCCTGACTGACTGAACACGTACTGGGGGGGCGTGGTTGAAGTATGCAAACTGTCTGACAGTGAAAGGGAAAAGGCCAAAGGGAATGGGGGTCAGTTCACTGGAAGTGTCTTTGCCCCTTGGCTGTGGGCAGACTGTGTGTTCGTGGGTGTGTATTCTGTTAGTGCGTCCATTTGGCACATCCTAATGAGCAGTGGTGGAAAAAGTACCCAATTGCCATACTTGAGTAAAAGTATAGATACCTTAATAGAAAGTTACTCAAGTAAAAGTGGAAGTTTTACTTAAAGTACGACTTGAGTAAATGTCTAAAAGTATTTGGTTCTAAGTATCAAAAGTAAATGTATAAATCATTTCAAATCACTTGTATTTTAAGCAAAGCAGACGGCACCATTTTCTTGTTTTTAAAAAGTACGTATAGCCAGGGGCACACTCCAATACTCAGATATAATGTACGTATAGCCAGGGGCACACTCCAATACTCAGATATAATGTACGTATAGCCAGGGGCACACTCCAATACTCAGATATAATGTACGTATAGCCAGGGGCACACTCCAATACTCAGATATAAAGTACGTATAGCCAGGGGCACACTCCAATACTCAGATATAATGTACGTATAGCCAGGGGCACACTCCAATACTCAGATATAAAGTACGTATAGCCAGGGGCACACTCCAATACTCAGACATATTTTACAAAAGATGCATTTGTGTTTAGTGAGTCTGCCAGATCAGAGGCAGTAGGGATGACCAGGGATGTTCTCTTGATAAGTGTGTGAATTGGACAATTTTCCTGTCCTGTTAAGCATTCAAAATGTAACGAGCACTTTTGGGTGTCAGGGAAAATGTAGGGAGTAAAAAGTACGTTATTTTCTTTCGGAATGTAGTGAAGTAAAAGTTGCCCAAAATATAAATAGTAAAGTAAAGTACAGATACTCCCAAAAACTACTTAAGTACTTAAGTACTTTACACCACTGCTAATGAGTCGGGATGACCCTAGTGTTAATGGACGAATTCCTGACTGCTCTACACTATTGAGTGCCTAGTCTTAAGACCTGGTAGGAACTTAGTTGGTAAACACGTCCAGCAATAAAGTAAAGGTATGGGGGGAGGATATACAAGAGAGGGTAGTGCTAGAAAGGATTTGGCCTCTTGGAGGAAAAACGTCACAAATATACACATACACATTTTTCACACAGACACACATTATCAGGGGAGAGTTAAAGGCAGGCACTGACTGTCAGAGGGAAAGATAGAGAGAGAGAGAGAGAGAGAGGAGAAAAAGAGAGAGGGAGGTAGGAGGGGGAGGAACATGTGACTTGAGCATGTGTGTGAGATAAGAGACAAATGGAGAGGCGAGTAAAAATCCAGTGTACTGAAAATGTCTGTTCATTTGAGATAGGGATGCAACTCTACAACAAGCTCCTCGAACACTCCTCTGGTTTCTGTGTCCATAAACTGTGTGAGAGGGAGAGAGAGAGTCAGAGAGAGAGGGAGAGAGAGAGAGAGTCAGAGAGAGAGAGAGAGGGGATGGGTCAAGGAGATGGATGGATTGTGTGTGACCGTGTGTCCGTGCATGTGTCCGTGCGTGTGTATGTGTGAATCAGGAGGTGTGTGCGTTAGTGCGTGCCAGACAGCAAAGAGAGGCGCAGTTATCTAGGAATTTGAGCCAAAAGAACCTCACTAACAGAAAGAGAGAGAGAAAGAGAAACAGAGGGAGAGAGAAAAAATAGGAAGAGAAGTCGAGAGGATGAAATAGGTATATAGATAGAAAGAGACAGACACAGAGATCGGGATTACAGTAAGATTAGATCAAAAAAAGAGATAGACATGGAGAGACAGAAAAAGATGAAGAAGTTCACACAGAAATAGAAGGTTATATGGGCAGAGAGTGGAGGGACACCATCCAAGGCTTCAAACAAAGCATCAAGCCGACAGACTCAGGAGTGGAGTAGAAACCCATCAAGTACAACAAAAAAGAAAAAATAAGGACAAGTGGCACCAAAGAGGTGTGGGCACCCAAATCCAAGAGGCTGGCAAGGCAGAACAGCTTTAAGGTGAAAACCGGTGTCGGGAGGCACAGTAAACGGCGAAACTCAGAGGTGCCTGAGAGACTGAATTCTGCCAGCTTTTCAAATTCTTTTAGGAGTTTTCCCATGATTCTACTGGGCTCAATCGGCGTGGTCCCACTACTGCTGTCCCTGTGTGTGGGGGCCGTGTTGTCCCCCCCAGACGCACCCCCGGTCTGTCCCCACCCCCCTTGCAGGGACAGTCTGGTGGCCGCTCCGCCTGCGAGGATAGGGTCAGGGGGGTGTGAGGGGAGCCCGGGGACGGCGGGCTGCAGGGTGGTGGTTGCCCCCCTGGCTGCCTCCGACCCCCCTCTGAGGGAGGAACACAGACAAGAAGTCCGACAGGTCCAGCCCGAGGTGAGTGACATCACCAGGTCAATCTGAGGTCATTTCCTGTGCTTTTCCCAGTAGAATGAGTGAGGTATTGATATAACTGACTCAGGTATTGTACACACCAAACAATGAGCATTCTGAGCTGGGTGGCACAGAGGAAGGCCTGGACAATGTTTGCTCGGTAGGGGTGATTAGATAATGCTGGTGCAGAGTCTCTGAGTCTGACACACCATGTCCCTCTTGTTTGTGTGGCAGGGGTGTAAAGTTTAGGCCGCTGAAACAGTGACAATGGACATAACGTCACTCAGCCATTTGAAATGGAATTGAGCCCAACTCTGTAGCATAGTGGCATAGACACCCACTGGGTACACATTGGTTGAATCAATGTTTCCACGTAATTTAAATGAAATTATATAGAACCAATGTGAAATAGACGTTGAATTGACGTCTGTGCCCAGTGGGTAGTGTCTGGTGTCGTAAGCATTAGTGTCAGTGGTATAGTATGTGGAGAGCGGGCAACAGGTCCCTACTCTGGGGATTAGGGGCACTCTTCACTTGGCACCACTTGACAGATGCTTTCCAAAGATAACAATCAAAGAGAGAGTAAAATTAGGCTTGGGTTTATAAATGTCCTCATCATATGGCTTTGCTGAGCTCATGCAATGACAGGTGTTCCACTGACATGGCTAGGAGGGATGTAAGCGTGACTGAGTGATTGAGTCTGTGGCAGTCATCTACTTTGCATGCCTTAGTGTCGGTTTGTGTTTGTGTGATGTGACTGTAAATGCTTGTGTGTGTGTGTCATGTCATGACTGTAATGCTGTGTGTGGTCTCTGCAGGCAGGGGATGTGTCGGAGCGTCTGTTCCAGTTGCAGCGATGTATGCATTCCTTCCAGGAGCCGGGGGCCCCCAGGGACCAGGGAGGGAACACGCTAGTGGCCATTCTGGCTCTGATGGCTGCAGTGCTGACAGAGTGTGACCTCCACTGTCACAGCCAGGCCCTCAGGGCTATGGCCAGACGACTGGGTGAGGAGCATGGCGAACACACACACACACACATACACACACAGATGCACACATTGTTACTACCTATCTTCTCTCTTTCTGTGTATCCTCCTGTTCATTCTCTTGATCCCTCTCCACACAATGACGGTGTCTCTCCTATCTCATTAGAGGGCCACACACACTCACAGTAAACAAAGTCGTAGTGAGGCCTGGTCTGTGCCGGTCAGAGGTGAGTGCACAGGAATGCAAGGCTCTGTGTGGGATGAGTAAGGCAGATAGATAGTTCACTGGTATCTCACAACCCAGTGCACAACTCTTTAACCTTCACAAAACCACCATATAACTTCTACAACAGATCAGAAGATAACTGCTATATGTAACTACAGTGGGATGGGTCCTCAATCTCACACAACCTCTTCTTGTTTTATGTGTTTAGAGGGGGCAGCGGTTGGGAGAGAGGGAGAGAAAGACTTGCTACTACTATTGAGAAGCATCACACAACACCCTCCAACAGGTGAGAGCAGTGTGTGTGTGTGTGTGTGTGTGTGTGTGTGTGTGTGTGTGTGTGTGTGTGTGTGTGTGTGTGTGTGTGTGTGTGTGTGTGTGTGTGTGTGTGTGTGTGTGTGTGTGTGTGTGTGTGTGTGTGTGTGTGAGTGAGTGTGTGCTTGTGTGTACTTGAGTGCATGTGTGCGCATGTGCGTACAAAATATACAGATGTAAGGGCGCAAGTGTGTGTGTGTGTTGCAGTGGCCCCCTCAGCGAGGCTGCATCCTCAGGACTGTGCTGAGATCTATCATTTGGGGATCAGAGAGAACGGAATCTACACCATCCAGCCTGACCCACACAGACCTGCAGTCGAGGTACCACCTAATACTTACACACACAAAATGCAAACAACCTGTTTACTGTATGTGTGTTATGCACCATCTGTCGAGCTTGGAGGGGAACATACAGCGAGAAAAAACAGACAAGGAGGGAGCTGACGTTACAGATTACAGTAGTAAAGTAGCCTTGCTTGTGCAAGCTAGAACGGCTCACAGGAGCAGGAGCCTATCTCCTGTTTCTGTAGCATAAGGCAGCTTGATGTACAGGTACACCCCCTGGACAGGATGCTAGTCTATCACAGGGCCTTACCCCAAATATATCTCCTTACTGCTGAGTGCTAAGCAGAGACGCACCGTGTTCCATTTTTACAGTCTTTGGTATGACTCGGCTGGGGATGGAACTCCCAACCTTCCAATCTCATGGCGGACACTCAAACCACAAGGCCACTGATTACAGAAAAATGTCTCAATGCGTTACATACTGTATCTCAATAATCACCCCGTATATTCTCTCTATTATTGGCAATGGTCAGGGAATCTTCATCATTATTGCGTCGGATGTCCAAGAGTTGTTACCTTTGCCTCTCCCCAGGCAGAGTGTGACATGGAGACGGCAGGCGGAGGGTGGACGATGTTCCAGCGTCGGAGAGATGGCTCGGTGGACTTCAATCGGACGTGGCAGGAGTACCGCGAGGGTTTTGGTTCCCCACAGGGAGAACACTGGCTAGGGAACGCAGCGCTGCATGCTCTCACCAACACTGGTCAACACCTACTGCGTATTCAACTGGAGGACTGGCACAAGCAGAAACGCCAAGCCACCTACAACACCTTTAGAGTGGCAACAGAGACACAGAAGTAATGGAAACACACAGATAGATAGGAAGACTAAGATATACAGTGTATATTATACACAAATTAAATAAATTGTTTTCCTCAAAATCAAAGATTACCAAATATATATATATTTTATTTTACAAAAGTGGGATAATGTCAAGATCAGTTCAGGTCCCACGGCATCTGAATGGGAGGATAGGCACAGCCTGAAATTAGACAGTGCCTATCTTTAATGCATGTATCTGGATCTACACAACTGATGGAGTATGACGTGGACTCATCTCAACATTAGACCCCTTTTGACATCAGTAAACATCTGACAAACTTTGATTTTGGAGTGAACATAGTATCTCTTTAACATATAATACACTAATACACTCATGGTGTTATGCTGTGTTCATAACCAAGTGGGAAGGTGGCATTTTCCAGATGTGAAGTAATAAATATGAGTTGGATGCATTCACATGCTTTGAACTCATTGAGATTGGCTAATGGCTAACAAGTTGCGGCAACCATCAACTAAAAGTACAGCTGTCGTGCTCTATTGTTCTAATTATATTGTTCAAAAACACTTTTAATAGATAGCTTTTTATAAATTGTATTTTGTTGTTGGATTTAACTGCCGAAAATCCTGTTATTGAGGTAATTTCCTTAGTAGGTGACATCAGAGGTCAGTATGTGGGAGAAGACGGAGATCAGGGATGATAGAGGAGTGTCCCACTAGTAATTACCAGTTGGAGGGGCGTTCAAGTGTATTTTCCTAGTCGTATGTAGTAAATACCACCTTCCCACTTGGTTATGAACGCTGAGTAAATGTTGTCTCTCCTTCTCCCAGGTACCGTCTGACAGCACGGGAGTACTCTGGTGACGCGGGAAATGCCCTGAGCTACAGCAAACGCTACAACCACGACGGCCGAGCGTTCAGCACCAACGACCGTGATCACGACCGCTACACCTCGGGGAACTGTGCGCAGTACTACGGTGCGGGCTGGTGGTTCGATGCTTGCCTGGCGGCTAACCTGAATGGACGGTACTACCGCGGGCGCTACAGCGGGCTGACCAACGGCATTTACTGGGGCACCTGGTACATCCTGACAGACAGCCACAGTGGAGAGCGCTACTCCTTTAAGAGTGTGGAGATGAAGACACGCCCACGCAACATCTAATAAAGAATGACTTGGGACAGTTAATGTGAAGTAGCAATCTGTAAAATGTAGGCCTACTACAACCTCTGAGCCAGGTTCTGTATATATAAATCTAGCCTGGTCCCAGATCTGTTTGTGATGTGCCCCAGCTAGGGAAACCCTAATCTGGTTGCAGAGTGTGTGAAGGTTATTGTTAACCAGCTGATGACTGGATGTTTGATTCACTGGATGATGTTGGGATAGTGAGCCACTAAATCACTTCTTCCAGGTGTAAATATAGTGCTAAATCGAAAAGTGTTTAGATGTCTCTGTCCTTATTTATAATCCAAGTATGTGTTGAAGAAGTTGAATTACACCATTAACCAGCAGAATATGTGTTCATAAAGGCTCATGGGTTCCTCACCCCTGCTTCATTTTTATTATCCATCATTCAAGCCATATACTTTGCCACCCCGCATCTTTTTTTGTTGTGATATTTAAACGGCAGTAAACTTTTCATACAGTATGTTATGCAAATCTTTCCACAAAAATGTAATGTAGAAATGTACATTGACAATCATGGCTTTAGTATAGAGAAATTATTATTGAAATACATTTATATAACATTTATAACCAATGACTGAGTTATTTGTGTCTCTGGTTTATCAGTATTATTTTGGGTAAATAAGATATGTCAACATATAAAAACATAAAAGATTAACAGATTCTGCCTGAAATTCAGTTTGAAGTTATGTAAGAAAGGTACTTGACATCCAGGTGTCCTGTTAGGTCTATACGTATGATATTCTACACAGGTTTAATTCAATCACCCAAACAAGCATATTCGTTTCAACCATCTGATAATCTCTTAAGGTGTCCATATTAGGAATGCCTCAGTCTCGGCAGGAGTTGTCAATACATCCAAACCAGGGAGAATTAGCTGACTAGGAAACTAAGTAAAACCCCTCACCCTAAGCCTGCATCATGTAGCAAATTACATTTTACAGAGTATGTGACAGTACCTGTCAGTTGAGTACAGTACTTTAGCAAAGCACTTCTTCATTTTTCAGGTATGTAGTTTCACAAAAAATTCGAAGTTACACTATAAAACTTAGATAGTCAGAGTTTCATGGTGGCTGCTTCTCCTGTTCCCTCCCCCCTGGATATAGGGTCAGCTGGTGCCAGGTTCATGCAGAGGGGGGTCAGTTATCAGTTGGGTGATACTCAGACCCCTCAAAGCCATGGCCCGATAACATGCTAACGTGCTAATGTACAACAGAGGGGCAGCCGACAGCCAACTTAGCGCTCTCTACCCCTAGATCTCCAGGCCCCTGTGTTCTGACCCCAGCTGTGGGATTGCTCAGCTAAACCCTAACTGTCTTTTCTTTTGAAATGATGCTATGACAGTCAACAGAGAAGAGCTCAGTTTTGGTAAAGGGCCTCCCCTTCTCCTACCACAAATAACTTGTAACAGCTTTCACACTGTCCCATACCAAAGTCCCACACAATGATGGCATTAGGAGCTCACACACTTTCTGACACACAGAGAGAGAAAGACACACACACACACTCAGATATTTGCTCACATACGCACACACACACACACACACACACACACACACACACACACACACACACACACACACACACACACACACACACACACACACACACACACACACACACACTGACCCCCGGCTGTCCTTTGGAGTTGGCGTCAGACGGGCGGCTCCCTCTGGCTGTGGTTCACAGAGCTTTTTGGGGAGTTTAGAGTGTGTGTGTGAGCAGTGTGTGTATGTGTGTGTGTGTGTGTGTGGGGGGGGGGGGGGGTGTACAGGGTGTGTGCGGGGATGTGAGTGTATGGGGGATGGTGAGGCTATGTGGGGTGGGTGGGTGAGGGGGTGTGTTAACTGCTTTGCCCGTTTTAGCAGTGTTCGCGACGAGCTGCCAGTCTGAGTGGCTAATAATAACAACGAGGTGGGTTAGACGGACAGACATACAGCAGGTAGGCAGGATCTCAACTAGCCACAGTATTTCACACACACTACCTATACACACAAACCGACAAGCACAAACACATACTGCCTGCAGCAAAGCAAACACAAACACTGTCCTCAGCATAGCAGACACTATATGCGGCGCAGTTCTTATATACGCAAACTTGACCACACAGTACTTCTGCATAAACACTACTTCCAGAAAAGCACACACACATTCATGCTCATGCACGAACATACACACATGCACGCATGCAAACACACACAAATGGGAGGTGCATGATGTGCTTGGCTTAATAAAGACAAGCCTCTATTAGAGATGAAAAGGCTTCAAGCTGGCTTCTCCCCTCACAGACATGGTTTGATCATACCGCCTCAGTTATCATTATCTCTCTCTCTCTCTCTATCTATATATCTCTCACACACACATACACACACACTCCTGTGATGTCTCTTTTGCCATGTCATTGATTGACAGTTCTGGCTTTAATGTAACTTGATGTGGGATAAGAGACAATCTGCCACCTTGTGGTTGGAGAGAACTGTTAATCACTGATACCTGGGTTGAATTAGAAAGAGTAAAACCAAACCAGGCATATTGTCCTCTATGAGGTTCATTAGCTCTTAGTGCTGACAAACTCAGACCTGAAAATATTTAGTTAGGATCAAAACCTGACAAGTTCACTGCCACTGGTACAATGTTACAGTAATATTCAAGGGAAATGTTTTGTGGGCCTGCAAGAATCGCTGAACTGAGTTGAACATGTGTAAATTGAGAGGACTATCTCAGAATATATGAATATATGGCAATGGAATATTGGATCACTACACACAATTAAGATCACTACATTGATGATTAAAAACACTTGTCACTCAGTAACTCCTCATACCTGTAAGCATCTCTCTCCCCTTCTCCTCGCCTCCCATCAGTGCTTTTTTTTGTGACCAATTTATTTATTTATGCATTTTTTTCATTGAGGGAGCTTACAGGTTGAATATACAAATTCATATAGTTTCATATTTAGTTCATATCATATCATATCTCCACCCCCAACCTCCCATCTCATTCCCCCAAACTAATCCAACCAACATGTCTCTATACAACCGCCCACCTCCTCAATGAGGGGCAGTCGTTGTCCCCTTGTTGCAGTCGCCCCCCCCAGATTACGAGATGCCAAGGTCATATTTTTCCATATTCTGTTCCAGTTAAATAGTTGTTCAGATTCACTTACATTTGTGGTCCATACTTTGTTAATGGCTAGCTGAGAATATGAGCTTTCCAAAAGTTGTTTATATATTCTAGAAATTAGTCCTTTCGGTAGCCCAGATAATTTGTTTATGAATCTCATCATTGGATGGTTTGGTAGTTGGGTTTCCCAAGAGACTCCATAGACCAGCATAGCCGACCTAAGTTGTAAATATAGAAAAAAAGGAGTTCTCAAAAAATACTCTCCATGATATTGGCAAGGGTACGGATTCCACATTTGGACCATTGGGGGGATGCAAGGCATTACTGAGTGATATATATACATTTGCAAACATTTCTAAAAAACTGTTTTTGCATTGTTATTATGGGGTATTGTGTGTAGATTGATGAGGGGGGGAAAAACTATTTAATACATTTTAGAATAAGGCTGTAATGTAACAAAATGTGGAAAAAGTCAAGGGGTCTGAATACTTTCGGGAATGCACTGTACCTGGTAAAATAATGGTTAATAAACAACTCTAAGAGGGGCCCTATAAAATATGTGATTTTTCCTAAATTATGTTTTCTCATTTATATATTTTTTCTCAACAGCCAGAAGGGGTCGACATGGGAAACATTGAACTGCAGAAATTCAACCATGGCAATATATTCATTTGGACAATAGATATTCTGCCGGTTAAAGGAACTGAAATGTTTGTCCATCTACTGAGGTTGAATTTAATTGATTTGAGCGCTCTGTTAAAGTTTCTGGCAATGGTTTTACCTAAGGGAGGAAACATATCTACTCCCAAAGATTTAAACGAAACTATTGGGATTCCATAAGTAGAGGTGAGTCCTCCATTGGGGGTCTTGAGCGGCAGTAGGGCTAATCAGAATTTATCCTATGATCTTCAAAGCATTTTGGAGAAATTGAGATACATTGCCTAGATAAAGCAAAATATTGTCAATGTATAGTGAGATGAAAGGATCAGTATATTTAAGGGAAATTTGTGTTATTTCCTTTGATTGATAAATTGCCTGTGCCAGAGGTTCCATGAATAATAAAAATAGCAAAGGAGAAATCGGATCGCCGTCTGCTGCTTCTAATGATTCTGAACAGAGTAGAGCAGATATTGCCTGTTATAACTATGGATGAGGGATTGGCATATAGTATTTTAATCATAATTAATGGAATTGGAGCCAATTTCCCATATTCAGTCTTGTTGACATGGGAGGAACCGATGTCCCAGGGCTGTGTCACCACAGTATCCTGGCACGGTGTCTGGAGTGGGATGATAGCGGGGGTGCTGGAGGGCGAGAGGGGCACCTGTGGGCTGAGCTGCCCAAAGGCCGGAAGCCCAGCCTGGGCAGCGGTTAGCCAGCAACATCCCCCCTGAGAACCGCCATATGCCGCTGGGGGAAGTGGCACATGTGACCCGCGCCGTTTCAACAGCTCTGGAGCACAGAGTACACAGTGTTACGAACAACAACCTGCCTCACCTCACTTCGACACTGGTATTAGATAGACATTGGGCTACAGTGACCATGAGAGTCAGCAGACAGGCGCTCTCACAACCCACTCTCTTCTGGTTCTGTGCCAACATTACCATGGCAACCTCAAAGCACTACTGGTGATGTTCAAGAGCAATATATGATCAAGAGGGACTCAGTGTTACTCTTTTTCTGATGTTCTTGTATTAGATAGAACCTTTTGGGTACACGTGATATAAGCCTACATTCAGTTGGCCTGTTCAGTTGTGTAAAGTCCAAAACATACTGAAATACTGTAAAATAGAACGAATGTTATATAAAGACACCCAACACAATGAAACTCATCCTGACCCAAACAGGCCCAATGAAAGCTTGGGCCTAGATTTGAAGCATGATTGTATATCCAGCTTCCATGGAGCTGTATCCTGACACACTCAGCAGGTCTGAACACACTAACCCCCCCCAAGAGCAGATCTCAACACCAGATGGCAGTGTTGCTTGAGGATGACGCTTGAAGTCAAGAGAAGGTTCTGGAAAAATGATCTCTTTCTGATTTGTACCAAAAAGTTCATCTGGGAAAAAAATAGCCAAAAGGCCTAAAAGGTTCACATGCGAATACATAGAGGCACGGTGCCGCTACGTGCAGAGGCACAATGTGTAAGAGAGGTCTCCGTCACCAGACAATAGAAATTGTGTTTTGTTAGAAAATAAACAGTAAGGGAATAATACAGTGCACACACAAAACGGCAGTGTGTATAAAAAACACATTGTGGCGGAGCAGAGTGGAGGGCGACAGGGGACGTGATCAGTGCCTCTCTATTGGAATAAGAGGTTGTTCCCACCACACTGGGTCTTGACATCGTGAGAACTCTGTCCTCATGGTTCTCTGGCTGTATGATAGCCACAGTGGAGGATCAGCTTAATATAGCTATTGTACAGAGATATGAAGAGTATTTGGGGAAAGTACTTTCCAAACCTTTTAGTGCTGGGAGTGACTCACCCAATATTCTTGTGACCCTCTAAATAATCTGTATGTCAGAATGCAGTTCAACCACGACACACCAGTAGGTCCTAATGTGATCTTTAGGAACTGTTGAAAGTATGTAAATTCATGAATATTGAATAGCCATGAGAAAGTCATATGATAATAGCTGAGGTTGGCATTCCCACATCCAATCCTGTAGATATAGAGTTTAGACTAGAGCTAAGCTTCTGCTGACATGAGTCATGCTAAACCTTATCTCAACACTTGGGGCACTAGACCCTGGCCTAAGGGTCATTAGGAGCACATAGAGTGAGGGGATGGTAAGAGAGAGTGGTAACGTGATTCAGAGTCCCTGGGCCTCAAGCCCTTACTGTCCAAAGCTGATAAATTAAGCCTTGGCTCTCAGCTACAGAGGCAGAAGAGGAGTTGTGAACAGAAGAGGAGATTAGAAAAGGGGATACAGAGAAAAGCGAAAAGAGAGCTCTGTATGTGAGAAGCAGCAGTTTCTCTTTTTCCCTTTAAGATCTTTACTGTGTAAAGATCCTTATGAAGGGATGCAATGCACTCTGGGCCGCAAGCAAGGTGAGGTGAGTGATTTTGGGGAGGGAGGGAATGTGAGTGTGTTGTGTGTCGAGGGGAGGGGTGGGGGTGTTAGTAAGGTGGTGGGGGGTTAAGAGTCCGTTAGGGGTGCCCCTCCCTGACCACCAGCCCACTGAGAGGGGACGGGATGTGTCTGCTAATAATACCGGGCCTGCGGCAAACCAGAGCAAGGCAGCATTCCGTTAGAAACCGGATCCCACCAGAACAAGTGTATCCTGATGTGGTGAGTAGAGGGGGTAGGGGAGGGAGGGAAGGAGAGGACAGGCGCGCCATATGGCTGGCATCACTCTCCTTCTTTCTCTGTTTCTATCGCTCTCTCTGCATTCACAGAGGTGGCAGATGGGTGGAGTGAAAAGGGGAGAGGTGTGGTGGAAGTAGAGGGGCTTTTTTGCGGGAATGGGGGTTGTTTTATTGTGTAATTGGTCGGTAACATCGAGTAACACCTTCTCAAATCAAATGTGTGCAGTGTATCTCCAACCACAAACTCCACAACAGGCCTTCGTTTATGAGTGCTTCGTCTGGTGAGCTTGAACCAAATCCATAAACAGAGTTGTTCTCACGCTGGAAATGACTGCTAGCCAAATGAATGATGACACATACACACACAACACAGGAGGTTGGTGGATACTTCATTTGGGAGGACAGGCTCATGGTAATGGCTGGATCGGAATAAGTGGAATGGTATCAAATACATCAAACACATGGTTTCCATGGTTTCCATGATGCCATTCCATTCGCTTCGTTCCAGCCCTTATTATGAGCCGTCCTCCCCTCAGCAGCCTCCACTGACACACACATACTGTATATGAAGACAAGACTAGATGTCGTAAATGTTGTGAGCACTGATAGGGTGAAAGGAAGGAGTTTACTAGAATGTGCTGCTTTTCTCGCCAATAATCCAGTGCTCAACTGTCGTCTGTCACCTTTACAAGAGAGTGAGGAGGAAAGGGAGAAAAGGAGAGGGTAGGATGAGGATGAGGCAAAATCTAAATCCTCATATCAAAGTGATGTTTTGCCTTGATAAAACTGCTTAGCCTGCCCTGAAAGACACAAACACACACACATAGGGACTGTTGGCAATGGCACTCACTGCTAAATGGAAGGCACAGAAAATACACTCAAATGCGAAAGAGTACATAAAAACACCACCATTTTACACACATTTTACACATGATCAACAAGGGTGGTCAACATGATCAACCATTAACAAATGTAATCATATACACAACATTCTAGTATAAAAACATTGCACTTTACTCACCACACACACAGATGATTTGGTGTATCTGACCACCCTAGACCCAGCCAGGTCACCCGTGATACAAGTCAGTATTTGACGTCCATCCATGTCTGAGGATGTCAGAAGATGATGGAGAAACCAGCCACTAGAGGCAACAGTGAGCGCTGTTGCAGTGCTTTTGACGACTGTGCGACACAGGACCCTGTCTGCCTCTGATTCCTAAGGTTGCAAGTTCAAATCCAGAGCTAGAAAGTTGCTTTGTAGATTTTTGTTTTAAGTCTATCCCAAACCTTAACCCTTACCTTAACCATTGGGAGTTAATGCCTAACCTTAAGACTTCGTTGTTAATGCCTGAACTTAACCTTAAACACTTTGATATGTGACGTTCGCAAAACACTACGAAATTTGAGGTTTGAGAAACATGGACGAACTTCTAATTCTGACGTGAGACTGTAAGAGCTAGTTGCCTACATCACCACTAGGGGTCAGGAGTAGCTCAGAGGAATCAGAGTAAGAGACAGATAGATGGATTATGGAATACATTGCACCGGCAAAGCATGACCTTTTTCAATAATCATCCACAGACCAATCAACACCACCTTCTTCAGTGACAGTAGCCCCCTGACCACTCCCCTTGTCTTTCCCCACCAGCATGTATGTGCAGGTGTGTATGTTGGGGAGGGACAGAGAGAGAGGTAGAGGATGAAGGATGTGGTAAAGTAGTACAATGGCCAACTGTGTCTCTCTCTCTTGCACCTGCAGGGCCTGGGTTGGCTGTTGCTAAAGGAAAACAGACAGAGAGACAGAGAGACAGGGAGAGAGAGAGCGCGAGAGAGAGAGAGAGAGAGAGAGAGAGAGAGAGAGAGAGAGAGAGAGAGAGAGAGAGAGAGAGAGAGTCACACACACACAAACACAAATACACACACTGAGTGGGAGAAAGACTCACTGACTGACTGATACAGTAACTTCAAACAGAGGAGAGGATTTAGGTGAGGAGAGAGCGACATACCGTGGCAAAGAGAGGAGAAATAGATGGATGCTGAAGAAGGTGGGCGAGGGAGGGAACACACTTTGTGTGTGTGTGTGTGTGTGTGTGTGTGTGTGTGTGTGTGTGTGTGTGTGTGTGTGTGTGTGTGTGTGTGTGTGTGTGTGTGTGTGTGTGTGTGTGTGTGTGTGTGTGTGTGTGTGTGTGTGTGTGTGTGTGTGTGTGTGTGTGTGAGAGAGAGAGAGAGAGTAAAAAATAAAGTTGATAATTTATTTAGATGCTTATGTAAAAGACCAGCTTTAGCTTAACTTCAATCATAATCACACACACACACACACACACACACACACACACACACACACACACACACACACACACACACACACACACACACACACACACACACACACACACACACACACACACACACACACACACACACACAGATGTGCATCTTATTTACTCCCTGTCTGCATGTGTATAGAGTGAATATGACAGGCAGGACCAGTTGTTGCTGGTGAATCAGCTTAAGAAGCAGACAGACAGTCACAGTTCCCTGCAGGAGGACGACAGTCTGCTGGGGATTTAAGTCTTACCATCAACCAAGATCTACTGACAGACCAGACATAAAGATATACAACATTTTACAAACACCCTCAATTCTCAGGTCAATTCACTTTAAAATCAAACTTTGTCATGCATGTTCAGACTTCAAAAGTGGTTGAATGTTGAGATGAATCCATGACCAAGGCCATCTGTTGTTGCAAATCGCTCTCTCTCTCTCTCTCTCTCTCTCTCTCTCTCTCTCTCTCTCTCTCTCTCTCTCTGTCTCTCTCTCTCTCTCTCTCTCTCTCTCTCTCTCTCTCTCTCTCTCTCTCTCTCTCTCTCTCTCTCTCTCTCTCTCTCTCTCTCTCTCTCTCTGTCTCTCTCTCTCTCTCTCTCTCTAGCAAGTTAAATTACCTACATTGTCAAAGTACACATAAAACAACAAAGGTGGGACCAACAGCAATAAGTCATCAATAATAGTAGTAGTAGTGGAAATGGTATTACCATTAACAGCAACAACAATATTAATGAGAATAATAATAAATGAAAGCAATAGTAGCAGGCCAGTCTCAACATGACTGAAAAGCCACATGGCATGGTATGAAAGCCAAAACAAAAAAGCAAATATTATTGACGTTACATTGCACTTTTCACTGGCCTTCCCGCAGGTTGTGGCAGGAGGACACATATTTGGCTGCCAAAACTGCACATTTGGGCTTTTCACCTCATAAATATTTTTATAGTTTCAAATTTTTTGTACAGAATGACAATTTTGGGAAAGAAAGATTCTCACAAGTCTATTTGTCACAGTGTAATAGGAAATGCAGCTCTGTCTCTACTAGGGTTGAATGGCGAGGACCCGGTTACCGAGATTTACTGGGATTTACAGCCCAAACCACTCCCTTTTCCTGGGATAAATAACTGCGAAATCTGTAAATTATAATACATTATTTAAATGAACAGCATGGCGTGAAATGGAACTGTTAAATTATTTGTGATGTCTAAATATGGCTTCTCTTCGGCCTCTGCATGATGAATTGACGCTCAGGATGGGGACAGACAGCCCATGGCATTATGGAGCGCACTTCACAATGCATGTAGACTTATCATCTCATCATGGTAACTTTTTTTCTTGTGACAGGTAGGCCTACATTTGTTGCAGCATAGCATATGCTAGAGTAATATTAAGACAGAATGCGTGTCTAATTTACACATCTAGCTTTCAGGGGTCACCTTGTTTTTTAATTGTAAATCTGTTTTATTTTTTTTATTGCAGCTGCAGAGTTTTAAAACAGCCTATCACTTAGTGACCACCTTTACTCCACACACAGAGATGCGTACAAAGCTCCCCCTCTCCCTCCATTTGGCAAATCTGACCATAATTCTATCCTCCTGATTCCTGCTTACAAGCAAAAATTAAAGCAGGAAGCACCAGTGACTTGGTCTAAAAAAGTGGTCTGATGAAGCAGATGCCAAACTATAGGACTGCTTTGCTATCACAGACTGGAATATGTTCCAGGATTCTTCCGATGGCATTGAGGGGTACACCACATCAGTCACTGGCTTCATCAATAAGTGCATCGATGACGTCGTCCCCAAAGTGACTGTACGTACATACCCCAACCAGAAGCCATGGATTACAGGCAACATTCGCATTGAGCTAAAGGGTAGAACTGCCGCTTCAAGGAGCGGGACTCTAACCCGGAAGCTTATAAGATATCCCTCTATGCCCTCCGACGAACCATCAAGCAGTCAAAGCTTCGATACAGGACTAATATCGAATCGTACTACACCGGCTCCGACACTCGTCGGATGTGGCAGGGCTTGCAAACTATTACAGACTACAAAGGGAAGCACAGCCGAGAGCTGCCCAGTGACATGAGCCTACCAGACGTGCTAAATAACTTCTATGCTCGGTTCGAGGCAAGTAACACTGAAACATGCATGAGAGCATCAGCTGTTCTGGATGACCGTGTGATCTCTCTCTTCACAGCTGGTCAACATTCACAAACAGGTCAACATTCACAAGGCCGCAGGGCCAGACGGATTACCAGGACGTGTATTCCAAGCATGCGCTGACCAACTGGCAATTGTCTTTATTGATATTTTCCCTGATTCTTCAAAGTAGCCACCCTTTGCCTTGATGACATTGTGCAAAGCTGTCATCAAGGCAAAGGGTGGCTACTTTGAAGAATCTCAAATATAAAATATATTTTGATTTGTTCAACACTTTTTTGGTTACTACATGATTCCATATGTGTTATTTCATAGTTTTGAAATCTTCACTATTATTCTACAATGTAGAAAATAGTAAAAATAAAGAAAAACCCTTGAATGAGTAGGTGTGTCCAAACTTTTGACTGGTACTGTAGCTCCGTGGCACCCTGTGTTGTTTGGCACCACACCTTTCTCATTTTGTGTCTAGGGAAACGTTTATTCTCCTGAACAAACTTCGCATTTGAGTCCATCAACAGGACGATGTAAGCCAGTGTGTCTTCCGGACTGGAGCAGCTCTGCTGCTTCTGCTTTGTTCTGCCACAGATAAATCAATGAGCCAGATATTTCACTAGATGTATAAGTGGGAAGCATCCGGTTGGCGTTTCCACTCACTACCAAAAATGGTGATGAGAGGAAGCCCAGTGGCCTGCAAGTAGGAGAAGATGGAGCAAGATGGATTTTGTCTGACATTCTGCTAATTTTCTCATCAATGATACATTTGATCTCAGTACAGTTTCTGTTCCCAAAACTAGAATCTGTTATGAACATAGTCGAGTTTTATAGATTTAGTGTTAGTGTTTATCTAATTTGAAAAATGGTTGAGTAACAACCTCTCTCTCTTTCTCTCTCTCTGTATGATGGGCTTGTTGGGAGGATGGGGCACTTCCTATCGGCTGCTGATTGTGGCCTGTGTCTCCCAGGGCACCCAAATTCCTCTACTGAAACAATGATAGGAAACTAGAACTGTCGGACTGATGGAGAGATATGGAGAGAGAGAGAAGGAGAGAGAAAGAGAGAGAGGTTGTTAATCAACCACTTTTCATTCATCACCTTTGCTCTGAACCATCCAATACAATCCTTGCCCTATTTTCCTGTTTGGTCTGGACTTTCTTTCTCTTCTCTCTCTCTCTCTCTCTCTCTCTCTCTCTTTCTCTCTCTCTCTCTCTCTCACGCTCTCTCTCTCTATCTCTCTCTCTCTCTCTCTCTTGCTCTCTCTCTCGCTCTCTCTCTTTCTCTCTTTCTCATACCCTCTGTCTCTGCACAACCCCACCTTCATTACTATGGATACTGTTACATCCAGGTGAGGTGAGAGAGGGAATGTGAAACTTATACATTCAGTACTTGCAATGAGGATGAGGAGATAGGGAAAATACAGGGAAATATGGAGAGACAGAGTGTGTGATCTCAATTCGATTTCAATTCAAAGGGCTGTATTGGCATGGGAAACATATGTTTACATTGCCAAAGCAAGTGAAGTAGATAATAAACAAAATTGAAATAAAAATCGGAAATGAACAGTAAACATTACACTCACAAAAGTTTCAAAAGTATACAGACATTTCAAATGTTATATTATGGCTATGTACACTGTTGTAACAATGATCTCTCTTTCTCTCAGCCCTCTACCCTACCGGTACATACTTCCTTTATGGACTCCACATACTTCCTGTCCAGCCGCTGGGCGTCAAGTCTGGAACATTTTTGCACAGTGTTACACCGAATGGACACGTGCAAACAAACACACACACACACACACACACACACACACACGCACGCACGCACGCACGCACGCACGCACGCACGCACGCACGCACGCACGCACGCACGCACACACACATACACACATACATACATACATACATACATACATACATACATACATACATACATACCCATGTCTTTTGTCTAACATGCCCATTCTCTCCTACACTACCTTATGCTGAGCAATTAACTGAAGTTTCTGTTATTTTTGTTGTTTAAACAACTAATTGACCAAAGTCGGTTCAATAATTTGTTTCATCCATTTCATTCAGTTTTTTTCTGTGAGCTCTATGCGAACATTGCACATTTTCTCTAGAGATAAATCAGATCAAGCCCAAACTGTGCAATGTAGTAGGGAGTTGTATTTTCCAACAGGCCAATATTGTCACGATTTCCACCGAAGTCGTTTCCTCTCCTTGTTCAGGCGGTGTTCGACAGTCGGCATCGCCGGTCTTCTAGCCATCGTCGATCCATTTTTCATTTTCCATTTGTTTTGTCTTGTTTTCTTACACACCTGGTTTCAATTTCCCTCATTTATTGTTGTGTCTTTAACCCTTTGTTCCCCCTCCCATGTCTTTGTGTGGAATTGTTTATTGTAAGTGCTTGTGCACATGTTACTGGTGTGCATCGGGTTTTGTACCCATGTTTGTTTATTTCATTATGCCGTTGGTTTTACAATTAACCTGCTCCGGCTATTACCTAGTTCTGCTCTCCTGCGTCTGACTTCCCTGCCACCAGTTACGCACCCCTTACAAATATTCTACATAGTTTAGGACAGAAAACATAATGGACTACAATCCATTGCACGCCTACTTGTCCATCTGTGTTTCTTTTATGCTACATGAAAGAGACAGAAGAATGCAAAAGAGACAGAAGAATGCTGATCAAGAGGGATAGAGAGCAGCTGCTTTGCAAGGTGTCTCTACCTGAAAATACGTGACCTAAGTGATTGATAGTTGGTATTCAGCAGTCATAAAGTATGCCTTATTTACTTTGAAGAACTACTAAAATAGTGATTTTGTCAGACAGCTTTAAGCAGCAGCTTAAAGATGAGATGATGACTTGGGATGAAATAAGTCATCAAATAAAACAAATGTAATAACAACTGAAATATTTTATTAACGTGAAGTAATCTGATTAAATTATGGTTAATAAGTAATAAGCAGTAATGGGCAGTCACTAACATCATGGGACTTCTATTCATTGTTTTATTCTTTGTTGTTACAGCATTCAACCCACATAATGCATAGTGCATTTCTTGTTAAAAAATTATTGAAACCGAAATTGAAAACCTTGATAATTTTCCAATAATCAAAACGAAACTCAACTGGCCTCAAAAAGCCCTAATCTAATCGTTCATGTCACGCCCTGGCTTTAGTATTCTTTGTTTCCTATATTATTTTAGTTAGGTCAGGGTGTGACATGGGGAAGGTATGTGTTTTTGTATTGTCTAGGGTGGTTGTATGGTTTAGGGGGTTAAGTAGAGTAGATGGGTTTGTGTTTAGTGTAGGTGTCTAGCTGTGTCTATGGTTGCCTGAATGGTTCTCAATCAGAGACAGATGTCATTAATTGTCTCTGATTGGGAGCCATATTTAAGACAGCCATAGGCACTAGGTTAATGTGGGTAATTGTCTATGTTGTACGTTTGTAGCTTGTGTGTGCACTTACGTCTATAGCTTCACGATCGTTTGTTGTTTTGTTTCAGTTTGTTTAAGTGTTCGTTGCGTGTTTTTTTCCTTTCTCTCTAAAATAAAAGAGAATGTATTTTGCACACTTGGTCCACTCTCTCTCAGCAAGACGATCGAGACAGAATTACCCACCAGAATCGGACCAAGCGGCGTGTAAAGCAGCAACAGGAGCAATACACAAAGGATTTATGGACATGGGAGGAGATACTGGATGGAAAGGGTCCTTGGGCACAACCGGGAGAATATCGCCTCCCTCGTGAAGAGCTGGAGGCAGCTAAAGCCGAGAGGAGGCGATATGAGGAGGCAGCACGGAAGCAAGGCTGGAAGCCCGCGAGTACAACCCAAAAATTTCTTGGGGGGGGCTAAAAGGGAGTGTGGCGAAGTCAGGTAGGAGACCTGCGCATACTCCCTGTACTTACCGTGGAGAGCGAGAGTACGGGCAGACACCGTGTTACGCAGTAGAGCGCATGGTGTCTCCTGTACGTGTTCATAGCCCGGTGCGGGTTATTCCACCTCCCCGCACTGGCAGGGCTAGATTGAGGATTGAGCCGGATGTCATGAAGCCGGCCCAACGCATCTGGCCACCAGTGCGTCTCCTCGGGCCGGCTTACATGGCACCAGCCTTACGCATGGTGTCCCCGGTTCGCCTACATAGCCCGGTGCGGGTTATTCCACCTCCCCGCACTGGTCGGGCGACGGGGAGCATACAACCAGGTAAGGTTGGGCAGGCTCAGTGCTCAAGGGAGCCAGTACGCCTGCACGGTCCGGTATTTCCGGCGCCACCTCCCCGCCCCAGCCCAGTACCACCAGTGCCTACACCACGCACCAGGCTTCCTGTGCGTCTCCAGAGCCCTGTTCCTCCTCCACGCACTAGCCCTATGGTGCGTGTCTCCAGCCCATTACCACCAGTGCCTACACCACGCACCAAGCCTCCTGTGTGTCCCCAGAGTCCTGTGCGTCCTGTTGCTGCTCCCCGCACTAGCCCTGAGATGCGTGTCCCCAGCCCGGTACCACCAGTGCCGGCACCACGCACTAGGCCTAATGTGCGTCTCCAGGGTCCAGTATGCCCTGTTCCTTCTCCCCGCACTAGCCCTGAGATGCGTGTCCCCAGCCCGGTACCACCAGTTCCGGCACCACGCACCAGGCCTACAGTGCGCCTCAGCCGGCCAGAGTCTGCCGTCTGCCCAGCGGCGCCTGAACTGCCCGTCTGCCAAGCACCGTCTGAGCTGCCCGTCTGCCAAGTACCGTCTGAGCTGCCCGTCTGCCAAGCACCGTCTGAGCTGCCCGTCTGCCAAGTACCGTCTGAGCTGCCCGTCTGCCAAGCACCGTCTGAGCTGCCCGTCTGCCAAGCACCGTCTGAGCTGCCCGTCTGCCAAGCACCGTCTGAGCTGCCCGTCTGCCAAGCACCGTCTGAGCTGCCCGTCTGCCAAGCACCGTCTGAGCTGCCCGTCTGCCAAGCACCGTCTGAGCTGCCCGTCTGCCAAGCACCGTCTGAGCTGCCCGTCTGCCAAGCACCGTCAGAGCTGCCCGTCTGTCCCGAGCCGCTAGAGCCGTCCGCCAGACAGGATCAGCCAGAGCCGTCCGCCAGACAGGATCAGCCAGAGCCGTCCGCCAGACAGGATCAGCCAGAGCCGTCCGCCAGACAGGATCAGCCCGAGCCGTCCGCCAGACAGGATCAGCCCGAGCCGTCCGCCAGACAGGATCAGCCCGAGCCGTCCGCCAGACAGGATCAGCCAGAGCCGTCCGCCAGCCATGAGCAGCCAGAGCCGTCCGCCAGCCTTGAGCAGCCAGATCCGTCCGCCAGCCTTGAGCAGCCAGATCCGTCCGCCAGCCATGAGCAGCCAGATCCGTCCGCCAGCCTTGAGCAGCCAGATCCGTCAGCCAGCCAGGAGCAGCCAGATCCGTCAGCCAGCCAGGAGCAGCCAGATCCGTCAGCCAGCCATGAGCAGCCAGATCCGTCAGCCAGCCATGAGCAGCCAGATCCGTCAGCCAGCCATGAGCAGCCAGATCCGTCAGCCAGCCATGAGCAGCCAGATCCGTCAGCCAGCCATGAGCAGCCAGATCCGTCAGCCAGCCATGAGCAGCAGTCCCTCAGTCCGGAGCTGCCGTCCCTCAGTCCGGAACTGCCGTCCCTCAGTCCGGAGCTGCCGTCCCTCAGTCCGGAGCTGCCGTCCCTCAGTCCGGAGCTGCCGTCCCTCAGTCCGGAACTGCCGTCCAGTCATGAGCTGCCCTCCAGTCAGGAGCTGCCCTCCAGTCAGGAGCTGCCCTCCAGTCAGGAGCTGCCCTCCAGTCATGAGCTACCCCTCCAGTCATGAGCTACCCCTCAGTCCGGAGCTACCCCTCAGTCCGGAGCTACCCCTCAGTCCGGAGCTACCCCTCAGTCCGGAGCTACCCCTCAGTCCGGTGGCGCCCTCTGGGATGGTCTTCAGTCCGGGACTTGCTACAAGGGTCGCCGCTCCAGAGGCGCCACCAAAGCGGGTATTGACAATGGTGGAGTGGGGGCCTCGTCCCGCGCCCGAGCCGCCGCCATGATGGGGGCCACCCCGGACCCTCCCCTTCTGTTTCAGGTTCTGCGGCCGGAGTCCGCACCTTTGGGGGGGGGGTACTGTCACGCCCTGGCTTTAGTATTCTTTGTTTCCTTTATTATTTTAGTTAGGTCAGGGTGTGACATGGGGAAGGTATGTGTTTTTGTATTGTCTAGGGTGGTTGTATGGTTTAGGGGGTTAAGTAGAGTAGATGGGTTTGTGTTTAGTGTAGGTGTCTAGCTGTGTCTATGGTTGCCTGAATGGTTCTCAATCAGAGACAGATGTCATTAATTGTCTCTGATTGGGAGCCATATTTAAGACAGCCATAGGCACTAGGTTAATGTGGGTAATTGTCTATGTTGTACGTTTGTAGCTTGTGTGTGCACTTACGTCTATAGCTTCACGATCGTTTGTTGTTTTGTTTCAGTTTGTTTAAGTGTTCGTTGCGTGTTTTTTTCCTTTCTCTCTAAAATAAAAGAGAATGTATTTTGCACACGCTGCGCCTTGGTCCACTCTCTCTCAGCAAGACGATCGTGACAGTTCAGCACTAATACGAACACTAGTAGTGATAGCAGTGTCACTCCACAAAATGGGTGCCTTTTGCGAAATCAGATTTTTCATATGAATAAAGGCTTGCTAAAGTGTAAAAATTCAGCATTTTGACATGTCCCTCCTTCAACCCGTGTAACTTCTCGGAAGATTTCAACCCACCTAATCCAAAGATTTCTCCAAGTTTCACCATCATTGTAAAGGCCTAGTTACTTTGCTGCTATGACAGTCATTTCTGAAGATGATTATTTATATTCATGTGATTAGTGATGCATTTACGTCTGTCTCTCATTTGAAGGCCAACGCTGTTATGCAAACAATTTACCCCTTTAAAATAATGGACCATTCCACTAAGTTAAATGATTCACAGCAGGTGACATTGTTTGGGTTTTCTGAACAGCATGGTGGAGAAGAAAGGAAGTCTTCTCTCTCTTTTTGGTCCATTTTATTTATAATTGTTTTATCATCTTTGACTGAGGGGGTCGTGGTCAACAGTCAACCCTCTTCACTCAATTTATTTTATGAAAACTTTAATTGATTTAACTTTGTGTGGAATATATGTATAATTCCTAATTTAATGAACACCTTGTGGTCCCATGCTCTTTCACCACATGAGGAGTAATGGCTGATCTTCACCTTAGCCCCTGTTATCGTCAACCCTGTTAGAGGCCCAATGGTAACTTTATCAGTTATTGTCACGCCCTGGCCTTAGTTATCTTTGTTTTCTTTATTATTTTGGTTAGGTCAGGGTGTGACATGGGGGATTTATGTGTTTTGACTTGTCTAGGGGTTTTGTATGTTTATGGGGTGTTTTCTAGTCTAGGTGTTTGTATGTCTATGGTTGCCTAGATTGGTTCTCAATTAGAGGCAGCTGTTTATCATTGTCTCTGATTGGGAACCATATTTAGGCAGCCATATTCTTTAGGGATTTTGTGGGTTATTGTCTATAAGTAAGTTGCCTGTGTATGCACTTGTTTAATATATAGCTTCACGTTCGTTTGTTGTTTTGCATAGTTTGTTTAAGTGTTCTTTGTTTCGTTAAATAAATAGAAGAATGTATTCTTATCACGCTGCACCTTGGTCCTCCTCTCTTCCTCCATACGACGAATGTGACAGTTATACTTGATACTTGATCAATGACAAAATATTGGATTTATCTCAAACATGCTTTTAAATAATAGTTTGGCAGTTACATAAGTGTCTGTAACAGGGTTGACAGACAGTGTGGTACAAGTGCAGATAAAATGCTTTTAGTTCATAGGATTTTAATGCCTGAGATGGGAAAAGGTGTTTTCCCGTAGGATTAACATGTACTCCATGCAAGTGAATGTTAAAAGAAGACATATTTCAAAGTGAATTTCTTAAAAGTTTGCCTGTCGTGGAACGTCCCAGCAACATGAACACAAATTGTATAGAGGTCTGTGGTAACCAAGAGGGGACAGATAGACAGACAGACAGACAGACAAATAGATGAAGGCTAACAGGCTGAGTTACATTTTGGAATTCTCCAACTCCCTAGATATGGTCTGTGAAAGCCAGTGTGATTGACAGGTTGCCAGTGACGAGATGCTGTAAACGCAGACTTCCTGTTGCACTGTGGGCAGGAAGTGAACTCCTGACCTCGAATGAATTAGCACAGCCACTTCTCAGGGCACCTCACACTGTTATGGGGAAAGGGGGATGGAGAAGGAGGGATAGAGATATTTGAATGTTAAAGGCCCTGTGCAGTCAAAAACGTGAATGTCCTTTGTTTTATATATATTTCCACTCTTTGAGGTTGGAATAATACTGTGAAACTGAAAATAACGATAATGCCATTTTAGTGTAAGAGCTGTTAAAAAAGACGCCTGACATTTCAGCCTGTTTTGGTGGGATGGAGTTTTGTTCTGCCTGGTGATGGCAGGTGTGGACTGGAACAAAAATTAAACCCTGGCATTTCAGCCAAGCCAGCCCCATCATCGCGATGGATGTCCTTTGGGTGGTGAACCATTTTTGATACACACGGGAAACTGTTGAGCGTGAAAAACCCAGCAGCGCTGCAGCCGTAAGACTGCTATATAGTCAATGAATGGTACCCAAACCAGCTGCCCCTACTCTATCTTGCGTTGACCCTACCCACACTGACTATAATTGATATACATACTATATACTCACTCACACACACTACTCACACATTCAAAAATACTGCATATGCATATGCACACTCACACACACACATAACACACACACGCATACCGACACAACCCAAACTAACATACATGCACACACACTTTTACATCATCATTTGCTGCTGCTACTCTGTTCTTTATTTTACTCTTATTATTATCTATCCTGATACCTAGTCACTTTACCCTGCCTTCATGTACATATCTAGCTTAAATACCTCTTACCTCTGCACATTGATCTGGTACTGGTACTGCCTGTATATATCTCCATTCTTGTGTATTTTATTTTATTCTTTGTTTTAGTTACTATTTTATTTTATTTTATTTTTTTTAAACTCTGCATTGTTGGGAAAGGTTAATGAGCAAGCATTTCACTGTACGTTCCACACCGGTTGTATTTGGCGCATGTGATAAATTGTCACGTTCTGACCTTAGTTTTGTTGTTATGTCTTTGTTTTAGTATGGTCAGGGCGTGAGTTGGGTGGGTAGTCTATGTTCCTTTTTCTATGTTATTCTGTTTCTATGTGTTTGGCCTAATATGGTTCTCAATCAGAAGCAGGTGTCAGTCGCTGTCTCTGATTGGGAGCCATATTTAGGTAGCCTGTTTGTCATTGTGTGTTGTGGGTGTTTGTTCCTGTTTTATGTGTACTGTTGGACACGCCTGTATGTCACGGTTGTTTCGTGGCATACAGGCGCCTGTATGTCATTAGTTATTTTCGGGACTGTTTAGTTCCCCTGTGTTTTGGGGCATTTGTTTTGAGTGGTGTCGTTTTCACCTATGTGGTGAATAAAGAAGTAGCGCTACTCTGAACTCTCTGTCTCCTGCGTCTGACTCCTTCCTCCACTACACCCCGGGCATTACATAAACACTATTTGATTAGATTTGTTAGTTCTTGACACACTCAAACCGGTGCGCCTGGCACCTGCTACCACAACCTGTTCAAAGGCACTTAAATATTTTGTCTTGCCCATTCACCCTCTGAATGGCACACATACACAATACATGTCTTAATTGTCTTAAGGCTTAAAAATCCTTCATTAACCTGTCTCCACCCCTTCATCTACACTGATTGAAGTGAATTTAACAATTGATGTCAATAAGGGATCATAGCTTTCACCTCGATTGACCTGGTTAGTCTATGTCATGGAAAGATCAGGGTTTCCTAATGTTTTGTACACTAAGTGTATAATATAAAGCCACTATCAATAAACTGCCAATACGTGTGTCAGTGTCTCTCTCTCGCTCGCTCGCTCTCTCTCTCTCTCTCTCTCTCTCTCTCTCTCTCTCTCTCTCTCTCTCTCTCTCTCTGTTTTCTGCCTACGTCCACTACACTTCACCGCTGCAGCAACAGCTGAGATGTCCTAGCATCACTTGGACCAGAAGACCAGGGGACCACACTGTGGTGGGCCCAGCAGTAACGCTTTATTTTAAGGGTCCATAATAAACCATTTATAAGGCATTTATAAACCGTTTGCTCACCATTTATGAATCATCACTCACACATTTGTAAATGTTAGTAAGCTACAATAGTTATTCACACATGTATATATATTTCCTTAAACATCTTCTGTTGTGTGCTTGTTCTTTTACCAGGCACAGCAGGAATGTATACCAATTGCATACCCATCTTTCTGTGAGAAATTACACTGGTCACTCAAGACATAAAATATTTATGAAGTATAAATAGCACTCACTTTAGATTAGAGACTGCAAAAATACTTTACTAATGATTAGTAAATGGTTTATTAATGTGGGAGTAATGATTAATAAATGGTGAACACACAATTTATAAATGCCTTATGAATGGTTTATTATTGACCCTTAAAATAAAGCTTTACCCCATTGGCTGGTATATAATAACATAACAGCGCCCCTGCCCACTTTAGAAAAGTGTTTAAATATTGGGCTACATATAACTCAATAGAAGAAAACAGAGCAGAGTAGAGAGAGACTGCCAGTTCCTTAATGTTTTGGCTGTAGCCAATGGCTATATTAAGGAACTAGCAGTCTCTCTCTCTCTCTCCCGCTCTGTTTTCTTCTATTGAATTCAATATACAACCTTATGTGTTTGTCAAAGAACGATGCAGGGATCAGTCTATGTGGATGCGGATAGATTTCCAGCGTTGTGATTCGTTTGACAGTGCCATGCACTTATGCATTTCTTTCTTGCAAGAAGTGACTGGCCTTTCAGCGAGATTGAAATAAACGGGAGATAGGTGGGACTTTCCAGCCTTCAGTGCAGTGGCTATGTAATGTAATCCGACACCAGATTCACTTGTTACTACAGCTCATAAACTCACTAGCTGGGCTGATGAGACTGAGATTCAGAAGCGAATACACATTGGTAAAACCATTAAAATACACAGAAAGTCTGCAAAATTATCTTTATTTGTAACGCTCTAGGTGTCGGGGTGTTTGTGGAATCAGACGCAGGAACAGCAGAGCTTCAATAGGTTGAGTTTAATTCCCAACTCGTACACAAACAATGTCCAAACCGGACTACTGGGTGTCAAATAAACACCTGTCTTCAAACATGAAGACAAAACCAGTACACACACACGAACCACTCCCGAAATCCCAAGAAACAGACGAACAATCCCGCACAAAGAAGCAGACAGGCTGGCTGACTAATAAAGCCACCCCTAATTGCTAATTCCCTCAAACCAGGTGATAACCATAAACACATAAGGAGGGGGAGGAAAAAGAGTCAGTAGCAGCTAGTAGGCCGGTGACGACGACCGCCGAGCGCCACCCGAACGGGAAGGAGAGCCTGCCTCGGTTGAAGTCGTGACATTATTGTAATACATGATGTCTCGTGTTATGTAAAAAGCACTATATACATGTCTAGTAGCTGGCTATTGCCTTACCCAGGCCTGGGCAACTCCAGTCCTTGTGGCCTGATTAGTGTCACACTTTTGACCCAGCCCCAGCTAACACACCTGACTCCAATAATCAACTAATCATGATCTTCAGTTAAAAATGCAATTAATTTAAATCAGGTGTGTTTGCTAGGGATGGGGGAAAAGTGTGACACCAATCTGGCCCCTGAGGACTGGAAATGCCCAGGCATGGCCTTACCTATGTGTTTTGAATGACAATCTAACGACTTGATAGGCTACAGTGAATTCGGAAAGTATTCAGACCCCTTGACTTTTTCCACATTTTGTTACATTACAGCTTTATTCTAAAATGGATTGAATAGTTTTTTTCCCCTCATCAATCTACACACAATACCCCACAATGACTAAGCAAAAACAGGTTTTTAGAAAAAAACGGAAATCTCTCATTTACATAAGTATTCAGACCCTTTACTCAGTACTTTGTTGAAGCACCTTTGGCAGCAATTATAGCCTTGAGTCTTCTTGGGTATAACGCTACAAGCTAGGCACACCTGTATTTGGTGAGTTTCTCCCATTCTTCTCTGCAGATCCTCTCAAGTTCTGTCAGGTTGGATGGGAAGCATTGCTGCACTGCTATTTTCAGGTCTCTCCAGAGATGTTAGATCGGGCTCAAGTCTGGGCTCTGCCTGGGCCACTCAAGGACATTCAAAGACTTGTCCCGAAGCCACTCCTACGTTGTCTTGGATGTGTGCTTAAGGTTGTTGTCCTAATGGAAGGCGAACCTTCGCCCCAGTCTCAGGTCCTGAGTGCTCTGGAGCAGGTTTTCATCAAGGATATCTCTGTACTTTTCTACGTTCATCTTTGCCTCGATCCTGACTAGTTTCCCAGTCCCTGCCGCGGAAAAACATCCTCACAGCATGATGCTGCCACCACCATGCTTCACCATAGGGATGATGCCAGGTTTCCTCCAGACGTGACGCTTGGCATTCAGGCCAAAGAGTTCAATCTTGGTTTCATCAGACCAGAGAATCTTGTTTCTCGTGGTCTTAGAGTCTTTAGGTGCTTTTTGGCAAAGTCCAAACAGGCTGTCATGAGCCTTTTACTGAGGAGTGGCTTTCGTCTGGCCACTCGACAATAAAGGCCTGATTGGTGGAGTGCTGGAGAGATGTTCGTCCTTCTGGAAGGTTCTCCCATCTCCACAGAGGAACTCTAGAGCTCTGTCAGAGTGACCATCGGGCTCTGGGTCACCACTCTGACCAAGGATCTTTTTCCTCGATTGCTCAGTTTGGCTGGGTGGCCAGCTGTAGGAAGAGTCTTGGTTGTTCCAAACTTCTTCCATTTAAGAATGATGGAGGCCACTGTGTTGTTGGAGACCTTTAATGCTGCAGACATTTTCTGGTACCCTTCCCCCGATCTGTGCCTCGACACAATCCTGTCTCGGAGCTCTACGGATAATTCCTTCAACCTCATGTCTTGTTTTTTTTCTGACATGCACTGTTAACTGTGGGACCTTATATAGACAGGTGTGTGCCTTTCCAAATCATGTTCAATCAATTTAATTTAAAACAGGTGGACTCCAATCAAGTTGTAGAAACATCTCAAGGATGACCAATGGAAACAGGATGCACCTGAGCTCAATTTCGAGTCTCAAAGCAAAGGGTCTGAATACTTATGTAAATAGGGTATTTATGTTTTTATTTTTAATAAATGTGCGAACATTTCAAAAACCTATTTTCACTTTGTCGTTATGGGGTATTGTGTGTAGATTGCTGAGGCATTTTTATTTATTTGATCCATTTTAAAATAAGGCTGTAATGTAACATGTGGAAAAAGTCAAGGGGTCTGAATATATATATACAGTACCAGTCCAAAGTTTGGCCACAGCTACTCATTCCAGGGTTTTTCAAAAAAATTAATATATTTTCTACATTGTAGTTAAACAAATCAAAATATATTTTACATAGCCACCCTTTGCCTTGATGAGAGCTTTGCACACTCTTGGCATTCTCTCAACCAGCTTCATGAGGTAGTCACCTGGAATGCATTTCAATTAACAGGTGTGCCTTGTTAAAAGTTAATTTTCTTTCTTTCTTAATGTGTTTGAGCCAATCAGTTGTGTTGTGACAAGGTAGGGGTGGTATACAGAAGATATCCCTATTTTGTAAAATACCAAGTTCATATTATGGTAAGAACAGCTCAAATAAGCAAAGAGAAACAACAGTCCATCATTACTTTAAGATATGAAGGTCAGTCAATGTGCAACATTTCAAGGACTTTGAACATTTCTTCAAGTGCAGTTGCAAAAACCATCCAGCGCTATGATGAAACTGCCTCTCATGAGGACCGCCACAGGAAAAGAAGACCCAGAGTTACCTCTGCTGCAGAGGATAAGTTCATTAGAATTACCAGCCTCAGAAATTGCAGCCCAAATAAATGCTTCACAGAATTCAAGTAACAGACATCTCAACATCAACTGTTCAGAGGAGACTGTGTGAATCAGGCCTTCATTGTCGAATAGCTGCAAAGAAAAGAATACTAAAGGACACCAATAATAAGAAGAGACTTGCTTGGGCATAGAAATACGAGCAATAGACATTAGATCGGTGGAAATCTGTGCTTTGGTCTGATGAGTCCAAATGTAAAATTTTTGTTGTCAACCACTGTGTCTTTGTGAGACGCAGAGTAGGTGAACGGATGATCTCCTCATGTATGGTTCCCACCGTGAAGCATGGGGGAGGAGGTGTGATGGTGTGGGAGTGCTTTGCTGGTGACACTGTCTGTGATTTACTTAGAATTCAAGGCACACTTAACCAGCATGGCTACCATAGCATTCTGTAGCGATACACCATTCCATCTGGTTTGCGCTTAGTGGGACTATCATTTGTTTTTCAACCGGACAATGACCCAACACACCTCCAGGCCGTGTAAGGGCTATTTGACCGAGATGGAGAGTGATGGAGTGCTGCATCAGATGACCTGGCCCCCACAATCCCCCAACCTCAACCCAGTTGAGATGGTTTGGGAAGAGTTGGATCACAGAGTGAAGGAAAAGCAGCCAACAAGTCCTCAGCATATGTGGGAACTCCTTCAAGACTGTTGGAAAAGCATTTCAGGTGAAGCTGGTTGGGAGAATGCCAAGGCTGTTCAAAGCTGTCATCAAGGCAAAGGGTGGCTACTTTGGAGAATCTCAAATATTATATATATTTAGATTTGTTTTTGGTTACTACATGATTCCATATGTGTTATTTCATAGTTTTGATGTCTTCATTGTTATTGTACAATGTAGAAAATAGTAAAAAATAAAGAAAAACCCTTGAATGAGTAGGTGTGTCCAAACTTTTGACTGGTACTGTATATCGAGGGTCTTATTCTGGTGACATGATCATCGATGGTTGGTTGCCCTTTGACTAATAAAAATAATCTAGCTCTTTGTTCATAATAATATAATCATGTAGGCTATACGTGCGCTCTAGCCAACAGCGCACAGATACAGTAGGGGAGACTGGGAGGGTTGTAACACTCTCAATATCTCTAATCAGGAACAAACTAGAATCATGCGACTCACTGTGCACATGGTCAGTTTAGTCCTCAAACCTCATGTGAAGAAGCAAGACCCTGTGATAGACTGCAAGTTTTACTGACAAAAATCAGATTTTTAGGTAAGAAAGTGTCACAACGTGGCCCTTTTGGGTATATATATATCGTGGCTCCCCCATCTCTCACTCTCTCCCACCACAGGTTTTACAACGGTCATAAATTCCTGGTAGAAACTCACTTCCATGGAGGATTGAGGGGGAAAGCCTATGGAGAACAAAGACATTCTTCTTGCTAAAATTCCTAATCCCCAAATTGGAGAATTAAACAGTATTTCTATTTTTGAGAATGTTGGAGTGGTCCGTGGACACTTAAGGGACAGTCATGTTGAGTTTGTTTCCTTTGCTGATCTCATGAAGGACAGGAAACACACATTACTGTGTCTTTGGTTGTGTACACTTCTCAATTATGGGGTTTGCATCTGATGGTTGTATAAAATATATGATTGAATATGAAACTGTGAGAAGGTGTAATGTGATGTTGGCCTTCTAAATGAGATACTTGTTTAGATATAAAGTTTTAACTAGTCAGTGGCCACGCCACCATGAGCCCAGACATTACATCAGGCATCACGGAACCACCCCTTCTTCCACAGAGTATAAAACCATTCGTAACAAAACTTACATTAGACCAGAAAATATGGAAGCTGTCGCTACATGCTGAAATGGTTGGCAACTCTACCAAAGGACAAGACCAGAGAATGTGGAGATAATTCCCACATTGAAATGGCCAAGAAATCTACAAACTAAATAACAATTATTCAGGCTGCAGCTGCTTAAATAATTTAGTCTGGTAAAAGCATACGATCTAAGAACATTTCCGAATGGTACTCTGAAGTACCCATTATAACAACCTACAACTCAGACAGACTTTGATCTCTGGTGGACAAATCAGAGGCTTTCTGTCGACTGTAGTTATCAACTGTATTACAGTGAATCCTCTCTGAGTTTCCCACTCTTGAACTGTCCACATCCCTTAACTTTGTCTACCAAGCCGTCATATCGGCTTAGCCCACTAGAGACTTTTCAGTGTATCATGTCAGCAACCAATGTATGACCTAATTGTGTGTGTGTTTATGTAATTCTGTGTGACTATTTAGTTTGTTAGTAAATAAATAATTCAGCCAATTTGTATATCGCTGATTCATGATTTATGTTAGGGTTCGTGCAGATATCCATGGGTTTGCGTCGTTCAGTAATGAGACTGATGAGGTAATAATACATTAATAGAAGACTGTAATCGATAAGATAATAAAATATCTGAAGAGTTATATTCAGGAAATTGAAACTCCGTGAACAAACATTTTCCGTGGTGCCCTGACTTCCTAGTTAATTACTATTACGTGATTCGTTGCATTATGGAATAATTACACATAGAGAATTGATTTGATAATATACATTCTTCACATTTAATGATAGTCAACACTACAACAAAAGTAAAAAAAAAACGAATTGATAGCATCACCTGATGGCTTCACCTGCTTTGTTGTTAGATTCAACAAACTTATATCAGGTTTATAACGAGTGTGTGTAGATATATTTGATGTGAAGAGACCTCTGGTTGTATTTCTTGTGAGGTATGCATCGGTGTCCGAGCTGTGTGCCAGTAGTTCAAACAGACAGATCGGTGCATTCAACATGTCAATATCTCTCACAAATACAAGTAGTGATGAAGTCAATCTCTCGTCCACTTAGCTCTCCGTGTACATCCAAGGGCCAGCTGTGCTGCCCTGTTCTGAGCCAATTGCAATTCTCCTAAGTCCTTCTTTGTGGCACCTGACCACACGACTGAACAGTAGTCCAGGTGCGACAAAACTAGGGCCTGTAGGACCTGCCTTGTTAATAGTGCTGTTAAGAAGGCAGAATAACGCTTTATTATGGACAGACTTCTCCCCACCTTAGCTACTGTTGTATCAATATGTTTTGACATGACAGTTTACAATCCAGAGTTACTCCAAGCAGTTTAGTCACTTCAACTTGCTCAATTTCCACATTATTCATTACAAGATTTAGTTGAGGTTTAGGGTTTAGTCAATGATTTATCTCAAACACAATGCTTTTAGTTTTTTAAATATTTAACTTATTCCTTGCCACCCATTCAAATCAAATCAAAACAAATCAAATTTTATTTGTCACATACACATGGTTAGCAGATGTTAATGCGAGTGTAGCAAAATGCTTGTGCTTCTAGTTCCGACAATGCAGTAATAACCAACAAGTAATCTAACCTAACAATTCCACAACTACTACCTTATACACACAAGTGTAAAGGGATAAAGAATATGTACATAAAGATATATGAATGAGTGATGGTACAGAACGGCATAGGCAAGATGCAGTAGATGGTATAGAGTACAGTATATACATATGAGATGAGTAATGTAGGGTATGTAAACATAAAGTGGCATAGTTTAAAGTGGCTAATGATACATGTATTACATAAAGATGGCAAGATGCAGTAGATGATATAGAGTACAGTATATACATATACATATGAGATGAGTAATGTAGGGTAAATGTTAGTGGTGGCTGTTTAACAGTCTGATGACCTTGAGATAGAAGCTGTTTTTCAGTCTGTCGGTCCCTGCTTTGATGCACCTGTACTGACCTCGCCTTCTGGATGATAGCGGGGTGAACAGGCAGTGGCTCGGGTGGTTGTTGTCCTTGATGATCTTTATGGCCTTCCTGTGACATCGGGTGGTGTAGGTGTCCTGGAGGGCAGGTAGTTTGCCCCCGGTGATGCGTTGTGCAGACCTCACTACCCTCTGGAGAGCCTTACGGTTGTGGGCGGAGCAGTTGCCGTACCAGGCGGTGATACAGCCCGACAGGATGCTCTCGATTGTGCATCTGTAGAAGTTTGTGAGTGCTTTTGGTGACAAGCCGAATTTCTTCAGCCTCCTGAGGTTGAAGAGGCGCTGCTGCGCCTTCTTCACAACGCTGTCTGTGTGGGTGGACCAATTCAGTTTGTCCGTGATGTGTACACCGAGGAACTTAAAACTTTCCACCTTCTCCACTACTGACCCGTCGATGTGGATAGGGGGGTGCTCCCTCTGCTGTTTCCTGAAGTCCACAATCATCTCCTTTGTTTTGTTGACGTTGAGTGTGAGGTTATTTTCCTGACACCACACTCCGAGGGCCCTCACCTCCTCCCTGTAGGCCGTCTCGTCGTTGTTGGTAATCAAGCCTACCCCTGTAGTGTCGTCCGCAAACTTGATGATTGACTGCATGGCCACGCAGTCGTGGGTGAACAGGGAGTACAGGAGAGGGCTCAGAACACACCCTTGTGGGGCCCCAGTGTTGAGGATCAGCAGGGTGGAGATGTTGTTACCTACCCTCACCACCTGGGGGTGGCCCGTCAGGAAGTCCAGGACCCAGTTGCACAGGGCGGGGTCGAGACCCAGGGTCTCGAGCTTGATGACGAGTTTGGAGGGTACTATGGTGTTAAATGCTGAGCTGTAGTCGATGAACAGCATTCTCACATAGGTATTCCTCTTGTCCAGATGGGTTAGGGCAGTGTGCAGTGTGGTTGCGATTGCGTCGTCTGTGGACCTATTGGGTCGGTAAGCAAATTGGAGTGGGTCTAGGGTGTCAGGTAGGGTGGAGGTGATATGGTCCTTGACTAGTCTCTCAAAGCCCTTCATGATGACGGAAGTGAGTGCTACGGGGCGGTAGTCGTTTAGCTCAGTTACCTTAGCTTTCTTGGGAACAGGAACAATGGTGGCCCTCTTGAAGCATGTGGGAACAGCAGACCGGGATAAGGATTGATTGAATATGTCCTTAAACACACCAGCCAGCTGGTCTGCGCATGTTCTGAGGACGCGGCTGGGAATGCCGTCTGGGCCTGCAGCCTTGCGAGGGTTAACACGTTTAAATGTTTTACTCACCTCGGCTGCAGTGAAGGAGAGCCCGCAGGTTTTGGTAGTGGGCCATGTCAGTGGCACTGTATTGTCCTCAAAGCGAGCAAAAAAGTTATTTAGTCTGTCTGGGAGCAAGACATCCTGTCCGCGACGGGGCTGGTTTTCTTTTTGTAATCCGTGATTAACTGTAGACCCTGCCACATACCTCTTGTGTCTGAGCTGTTGAATTGCGACTCCACTTTGTCTCTATACTGGCACTTAGCTTGTTTGATTGCCTTGCGGAGGGAATAGCTACACTGTTTGTATTCGGTCATGTTTCCGGTCACCTTGCCCTGGTTAAAAGCAGTGGTTCGCGCTTTCAGTTTCACGCGAATGCTGCCATCAATCCACGGTTTCTGGTTTGGGAATGTTTTAATCGTTGCTGTGGGTACGACATCGTCAATGCACTTTCTAATGAACTCGCTCATTCTGAAACTATCTGCAGCTCTTTGTTAAGTGTAGTAGCTGACATGTATAGTGTTGAGTCATCTGCATACATAGACACACTGGCTTTACTCAAATGTCGGCATGTCGTTAGTAAAGATTGTGTCACACCCTGATCTGTTTCACATGTCCTTGTGATTGTCTCCACACCCTCCAGGTGTCGCTTATTTTCCCCGATGTATATATCCCTGTGTTTCCTGTCTCTCTGTGCCAGTTCATTTGTTTGCCAAGTCAACCAGCGGTTTTCCTTGCGCCTATTTTTTTCCCAATGTCTTTTGGTTCTAGTCCTCCTGGATTCGACCCTTGCCTGCCCTGACTCCGAACCCACCTGCCTTACCACTCTGCCTGTTCTGTCTTCAAGCCTGCCTATCCCCTTGTACTGTTTGGACTCGGGTCTGGTTACTGAACCCCTGCCTGGCCTGACCTCGAGACTGCACTTCGTCTGGTACTGTTTTGGACTCTGACCCGGTTTATGACATTTTGCCTACCCCTTGGATTAATATTGGAGCTCAACCAATTTGACATTATTATTTTTTAAATTCTTCAGGCTCTGTCAGATTGGTTGTTGATCATTGCTAGATGATACACAACTTTACATTTCTGTGTCACCAGAGGATTTTAGCTCCACGGATAAATTATTAGACTGTATTAGTGATTTAAATACTTGGATGGTTCACAACTTCCTCCAGCTAAATCAAGACAAGACCGAGGTACTTCTTTTTGGAGCCAAAGCACAGAGAATCTAGCCACACATTTTAATTCACAGGAAATAAAGATAAACACCAGGTAAAAAACCTAGGTGTTATTTTAGATTCTGAATAAAATGTTTAATTATACATTAGGAATGTGACCAGAATAGCTTTTTGCCACCTGAGGAACATTGCTAAGGTGTGGCCGTTTCTCTTTCAGGTGAATACAGAGAGACTCATCCATTATTTTATTACAAGCATGCTTGACTACTGTAACACTTTATAGTCTGGTCTACCCAAGAAAGCCATTGGTCAACTGCAAAACATACAGAATGCTGCAGCACGGGTAGATCACTTGGTAGAGTATGGTTGTGGGTTCGATTCCCATGGGGGACCAGTATGAAAAATGTATGCACTCAAAATGTAAGTCGCTCTGAATAAGAATGTCTGTTAAATGACTCAAATGTAAAATGGTTACTGACCAAGACCAGACGGAGAGCACACATTACACCAGTTTTAAGGTCTCTGCACTGGCTGCCTGTGAGTTTTAAAATTTATTTTAATATTCTTCTATTGGTTTTTAAATCAATCCATGTTTGTGCACCCCAATACATGTAAGACATGCTTCAAAGCTATGTACCCAGTAGATCCCTCAGGTCCTCTGGCACTGACCTTTTAACTATCCCAAAGCTTAGTACCAAGAGGCATGGAGAGCCAGCTTTGAGTTATTATGCCCCCAGCCTCTGGAATAGCCTGCCAGAGAACTTGAGGTTGGCTGAAACTGTGGACATATTTAAAAGAGATCTTAAAACACATATTTTTAGCTGCTTTTCCTTAGGGTGCATTTTAGTTGTTCAGTTTAAGTCATTCTTTAGTTTTTTATCTCATGTTTGTTGTGTAGTAAATATTTTAGCTTTTATTTTCATTGTTTTTTTCCCCCTGTAAAGCACATTGTGTTGCATTCCATGTCTGACATGTGCTGTATAAATAAAGCTTGATTTTATTTGATTAGACAGCCATTTTCAGGTCTTGCAATAGATTTTCAAGTAGATTTAAGTCAAAACTGTAACTCGGCCACTCAGGAACAATCACTGTCTTCTTTGTAAGCAACTTCAGTGTAGATTTAGCCTTGTGTTTTAGGTTATTGTTCTGCTGAAAGGTGAATTCATCTGGCAGTGTCTGGTGGAATGCAGACGGAACCAGGTTTTCTTAGTTCCATTACGTTTCTTTTTCATCCTGAATCACTTCCCAGTGCTTAACGATTACACGCATACCCATAACATGATGCAGTTGTGACAGGTTAAAGGAAATACTCATAGCCTGTTATACATTAAAAAGTATTACTAAGTTCATAGTATGTGAGGATCTTAAAACATCTAAGGTTAAAAAGATCATGCATTCAGTATTAGTTGATAGAGATTGATAACATTCATATAATTGTGTTAAAATCCGTCAAAGGGTAAAGGGTACGAATTGTGAGAGGAATGTGTAAACGTTATGTTGATTACTTTATTTTGTCGTGGGTAAAAGTGTTAATCTGTGATCTACTAAATGCTCTTAATCTATGAGCCTGAGATCGATTGCTCTGGTCTTCACTCAAGTTCCCGGGGAAATCGCGGTCTTTTCTCATTGCACTAAAGTTCTCATTGAGGAAACAACACCGTATCACTCTCGTGATCATTTCTCCCCTTTTTCAGGGGCGTAACACAGTCACCACTATGCTTGAAAATATGGAGAGTGGTACTCAGTAATGTGTTCTATTGGATTTTCCCCAAACATGACACTTTGTACAAAAAGTATATTGTTTTGCTAAATATTTTGGAGTATTATTTTAATGCCTTGTTGCAAACGGGATGCATGTTTTGGAATATTTTTTTTAATGTATAGGCGTCCTTTAAACTCTGTCAAGTAAGTTAGTATTGTGGAGTAACTACAATGTTGTTGATCCATCCTCACTTTTCTCCTATCACAGCCATGAAACTCTGTAACTGTTTTAAAGTCACCATTGGCCTCATGATGAAATCCCTTGAGAGGTCTCCTTCCTCTCCGGCAACTGAGTTAGGAAGGACGCCTATATCTTTGTAGTGACTGGGTGTATGGATACACCATCCAAAGTGAAATAGAACATTTCATCATGCTCAAGGGGATACTCAATGTCAGCTTTTTTGACCCATATACCAATAGGTGCCCTTCTTTGCAAGGCATTGGAAAACCTCCCTGGTCTTTGTGGTTGAATCTGTGTTTGCAATTCACCGCTCGACTGAGGGACCTTACAGATAATTGTATGTGTGGGGTACAGAGATGAGGTAGTCATTAAAAAATCCTATTAATCACTATTATTGCACACAGAGTCCATTTAACGTATTATGTGACTTGTAAAGAAAATGTTTACTCCTGATCTTGTTTAGGTTTGACATAAGAAAGCAGCATTTTATAATTCCACTTTGACATTATGGTATTGTGTGTGTAAGCCAGTGACAAAAAAACTCAATTTAATCAATTTTTTATTCAGGCTTTAACACAACAACATGTGGTAAAAGTATAGGGGTGTGAATACTTTCTGAAGGCGCTGTAAATTAATAAAAACGTTTTCACCTTGGACTTGCATTTACTTTAGAACTTTTGAATCATAAACTCCGCGTGTTGTCTTTGTGTTTACCACATAAGTTAGTGTGAAGACCAATGTGAAAAACATGCTATGAAAAAGTTGCTTTGTAATCTAACAATAAAATTACAATTAGTTTATGTAACGGATGTGAAATGGCTAGCTAGTTAGCGGGTACGCGCTAGTAGCGTTTCAATCAGTTACGTCACTTGCTCTGAAACCTATTAGTAGTGTTGCCCCTTGCTCCGCAAGGGCCGTGGCCTTTGTGGAGCGATGGGTAACGATGCTTCGTGGGCGACCGTTGTCCCTGGTTGGGCGACCAGGGTCCCTGGGCGACCAGGGTGGGCGACCAGGGTCCCTGGTTCGCGCCCGTGTCGGGGCGAGGGGACGGTTTAAAGTTATACTGTTACATTGATGCTGTTGACCCGGATCACTGGTTGCAGCGGAAAAGGAGGAGGTTGAAAGGGGGGTGAGTGTAACGGATGTGAAATGGCTAGCTAGTTAGCGGGTACGCGCTAGTAGCGTTTCAATCAGTTACGTCACTTGCTCTGAAACCTATTAGTAGTGTTGCCCCTTGCTCTGCAAGGGCCGCGGCTTTTGTGGAGCGATGGGTAACGACGCTTCGTGGGTGTCAGTTGTTTGATGTGTGCAGAGGGTCCCTGGTTTGCGCCCGGGTCGGGGCGAGGGGACGGTTTAAAGTTATACTGTTACATTTACACAAAACTTTGTTGCATTTAGTCATCCCTAAAATATGGCCTTTGAAAACCTTGATAGTTGCCTCCTTCCACGGGGAACTGTCTGCAGATAGCTGACAACAGGGTGGCAGGTCTCTTGATGTGCTGCACTAGAGTTTCAAACCCAACAGACTCACCTGGGGATAGGTGGATGGACACATTAGTTTTGATAAATGTCTGGGAGACTTTTACAGGGATGAGAGAGCATGAGTTTTGATGTGAGTACAGTAAATCCAATCTAACCAGTGGCCCTGGATAATATGCTATGTGGTCACAGAGGCAGACTGCCATAGTGAAGCAGGTTTACATAGTGGATCAAGTATATTATTATCAGTGTATTTTACTTCTCTGTGCTCTGGAGATATCACAGGTAGTTGGTCAGAAGGCTCTGGAGGTCCTTGGACCATTCTGTAACAAGAGAGAGACTGATAAAGGTAGTGAGTGCTAGAGAGAGAGAGAGAGCCCTCACCCCTGACCTCCCACTAGCCCAGGGCCTCCTCCCTAGTATGATGCAATGTAAGGAAAACAATATCATGAGTTACTGACACAGAGTACTCCATGTTCCTGCTGGTAGCAAGCCTCAACCTTGATGCAGTGAAATGTCCTGCCTTGCAGTATGGTTGCTATCTATCTTCACCAGGCTCCAAGAAAGATGACAAACCTGCAGAGATTTACAAAAGAAAATGGTATCTGTATGTAGGATTCATGTATCATTTTGCCTACTTCACATTCATGTCTGTAAATGACAATATCTCTGAGTAAAAGTATGCATGCCATTTTGATATAATGGCTATGACAAATTACATGACATACATGTGAATTTACAGCTAGCTAAGATATTATTTATACTATGGCACCACATCTCATCTCACAATTGCTAAGGTGAATTGCTAAGGTGAACAGTAAATTCCACTATTGTGGCTAATTAGTATTGTGGATGGCTAATCCGTATTGTGGATAACTTCACATAGGTGATTTATTGACAACATGCTTCGCTGCTGCGCCTTCTTCACCACGCTGTCTGTGTGGGTGGACCAATTCAGTTTGTCCGTGATGTGTACGCCGAGGAACTTAAATCTTACTACCCTCTCCACTACTGTCCCGTTGATGTGGATAGGGGGGTGCTCCCTCTGCTGTTTCCTGAAGTCCACAATCATCTCCTTTGTTTTGTTGACGTTGAGTGTGAGGTTATTTTCCTGACACCACACTCCGAGGGCCCTCACCTCCTCCCTGTAGGCCGTCTCGTCATTGTTGGTAATCAAGCCTACCACTGTAGTGTCGTCTGCAAACTTGATGATTGTGTTGGAGGCGTGCATGGCCACGCAGTCGTAGGTGAACAGGGAGTACAGGAGAGGGCTGAGAACGCACCCTTGTGGGGACCCAGTGTTGAGGATCAGCAGGGTGGAGATGTTGTTACCTACCCTCATCACCTGGGGGGCGGCCCGTCAGGAAGTCCAGTACCCAGTTGCACAGGGTGGGGTCGAGACCCAGGGTCTCGAGCTTATTGACGAGTTTGGAGGGTACTATGGTGTTAAATGTTGAGCTGTAGCCGATGAACAGCATTCTCACATAGGTATTCCTCTTGTCCAGATGGGTTAGGGCAGTGTGCAGTGTGATGGCGATAGCGTCGTCTGTGGACCTATTGGGGCAGTAAGCAAATTGGAGTGGGTCTAGGGTGTCAGTTAGGGTGAAGGTGATATGGTCCTTGACTAGTCTCTCAAAGCACTTCATGATGACAGAAGTGAGTGCTACGGGGCGGTAGTCGTTTAGCTCAGTTACCTTAGCTTTCTTGGGAACAGGAACAATGGTGGCCCTCTTGAAGCATGTGGGAACAGCAGACTGGGATAAGGATTGATTGAATGTGTCCGTAAACACACCAGACAGCTGGCCTGTGCAAGCTCTGAGGACGCGGCTGGGGATGCCGTCTGTGCCTGCAGCCTTGCGAGGGTTAACACGTTTAAATGTTTTACTCACGTCGGCTGCAGTGAAGGAGAGTACACAGGTTTTGGTAGCGGGCCGTGTCAGTGGCACTGTATTGTCCTCAAAGCGAGCAAAGAAGTTGTTTAGTCCGTCTGGGAGTAAGACATCCTGGTCCGCGACGGGGCAGGTTTTCTTTTTGTAATCCGTGATTGACTGTTGACTTTGTCTCTATATTGACGTTTAGCTTGTTTGATTGCCTTGCGGAGGGATTAGCTACACTGTTTGTATTCGGTCATGTTTCCGGTCACCTTGCCCTGATTAAAAGCAGTGGTTCGCGCTTTCAGTTTTGCGTGAATGCTGCCATCAATCCACGGTTTCTGGTTTGGAAATGTTTTAATAGTTTCTGTGGGTACGACATCGCCGATGCACTTGCTAATAAACTCGCTCCCCGAATCATTCGTCAATGTTGTTGTTTGATGCAATGCGGAATATATCCCAGTCCACGTGATCGAAGCAATCTTGAAGCGTGGAATCAGATTGGTCGGACCAGCGTTGAACAGACCTGAGCGCGGGAGCGTCCTGTTTTAGTTTCTGTCTATAGGCAGGAAGCAACAAAATGTTGTGGTCAGATTTTCCGAAAGGAGGGCGGGGGTTAGAATATGTGTCGCGGAAGTTAGAATAACAATGATCCAGGGTTTTACCAGCCCTGGTTGCACAATCGATATGCTGATAGAATTTAGGGAGTCTTGTTTTCAGATTAGCCTTGTTAAAATCCCCAGCTACAATGAATGCAGCATCGGGATATGTGGTTTCCATTTTACATAGAGTCAAATGAAGTTCGTTCAGGGCCATCAATGTGTCTGCTTGGGGGGAAATATATGCGATTATAATCGAAGAGAATTCTCTTGGTAGATAATGTGGTCGACATTTGATTGTGAGGAATTCTAAGTCAGGTGAACAGAAGGACTTGAGTTCCTGTATGTTGTTATGATTACACCGCGTCTCGTTAATCATAAGGCATACCCCCCCGCCCTTCTTCTTACCAGAATTATTCTTGTTTCTGTCGGCGCGATGCGTGAAGAAACCAGCTGGCTGTACCGACTTCCGATAGCGTGTCTCGAGTGAGCCATGTTTCCGTGAAGCAAAGAACGTTACAGTCTCTTATATCTCTCTGGATTGCTACCCTTGCACGGATTTCATCTACCTTGTTGTCAAGAGACTGGACATTGGCGAGTCGTATGCTCGGGAGCGGTGCGGTAAATGAGGCTGAATGAACTGTTTCGCTGCCAGACAAGGCTCCGCTGATAGCCAGGTGTAGTAGTGGTAAGGATTCACTCCATGGTGCTGAAAAGAAAGCTCTGCTGCTGGGACAGCTTTATGAAGGCCCTAACAGTTTGTGGGCACTGTTAGTCACCGTTAAAGTGCAATTAATGTATTGTTTAGTGTTGTGTTGTGTAGTGGCTTTGCTGGCAAGCATCGAAAAAAACTATTTTTGATTTGCCCCACAGCATATACTGTAGCTATGTATCAATATAATATGTCACTTTTGGGGGGGAATATTGTATCTCCCATTTCCCCAAAAAAAGTGTTCTACAAGAAAAGGAGGGCAGAACACGCCCCCATTCACATCGACAGGGCTGTAGTGGAGCAGGTCATTAGTTTCAAGTTCCTTGGTGTCCACATCACCAATAAACTATCATGGTCCAAACACACCAAGAATGTTGTGAAGAAAAGAGGAGACTCAGGAGACTGAAAAGATTTAGCATTGGTTCCCAGATTCTCAAAAAGGATCCTCAAAAAGTTATACACCTACACAATCGAGAGCATAAAAGGTGCGTACAGCCCAGTACATCACTGGGGCCAAGCTTCCTGCCACCCAGGACCTATATACTAGGCGGTGTCAGAGGCAGGCCCAAAAAAGTGTCAAAGACTCCAGTCACCCATGTCATAGACTGTTTTCTCTGCTACCGCACGGCAAGGTGTACCGGAGCACCAAGTACATAGTGCCCCCCCCCCCTTTGTTTTTACACTGCTGCTACTCACTGTGTATTATCTATGCATATTCACTTTACCCCTACCTACATGTACAAATACCTCAACTAACCTGTACCCCAGCACATTGACCCCCTGTATACAGCCTCATTATTGTTATTTTATTGTGTTTCTTTTTCCTTTAGCTTTTTTCCCCTTTAGTTTATTTAGTAAATATTTTCTTAACTCTTAAAACTGCATTATTGGTTAAGGGCTTGTATGTAAGCATTTCATGGTAAGGTTGTACTCGGCGCATGTGACAAATATAATTTGATTTGATTTGATTACATTTCACTAAAACTACATGTGCACCACCAGAACAGTAGGCTAAGTTATGAGGGGGAAAGGGATCAAATTATTAGGGTGAGGTACATTGGCTACTAATAACTTACTACACAACATACACTTTGTATTACTTTCTTAGCTACAGTATGCATATCTCCCTGGCATATTACATAATTTATGCAGCAGAATACAATATGTTTTTGGACTGTGCTGTGCTCACTTGAACAGGAAGGTGGGGCGGCGGTCCTTCTTGTGGGAAAATGTTGTCATCAAAGTCTGGCATTCTCTGGATTTATGGTGCTTTCAAGAGAACTGGAAACTCTGAAAAAAACATGGTTGAATCACAACGTCGGTGATCTTCAGGTTGGAGCTCTAGAAAGAGGCCGAAAGAGGTCTTGGAATTCCAAGTTGGATGACCGTTCAAACCGTATTTTCCCAGTTGGAGCTTGTTTATTCCCGAGTTCCCAGTTGTCTTGAACTCACTGAAGTCTGAGATTTCCCAGTTCCAAGTTTCCAGTTGTTTTGAACACGACAGAAGTCATGCTGGATTGACAGCATGGCCAATGTATTCAACGTTTTATGGCCTATGGCATGTGAATGTTTATCCTTTTATGCTTAGAAAAGAGACCCTTGAACCCAGACTTGGACCACACACCTACTCCACTGAATAGCAGGCTAGTGATTGCTTTGCAATGCTTGCAATTAGCCACTGATTCCGTCCAAACCACTCATTGTTGAATTTGCGGTTTCCAAGTTGTTGTGTAATGTTTGCGTCCAATGGCCAATGAGTACCGATACGTTTTATCTATAATTTCTCTTCGTATGACAAGGATGGGAAAAGATTTGCCAGTAGATTGTCAAATTGGTTCATGATGATGACTGCTTGTCTAGCTTGCTAGCTAAGATTTTGAAAATATGATGTTGACATGATCAGTCCAATCAAAGCTACGGTAGATATAACGTGGTGATTTGACATCATTTTATCTGTGGCCAATGACATTGACCCTTCTTGGATGGACACCTCTAATGTAACTCTATGGCAGCAGCCAAGGGGCTTGAATTTTCGAGCTCTCCCAGTGGATTTTGCAGTGAGGTAGTGACTCCATGAGTGACAGAATGCTGAGCCAATCACAGCACAACTACAGAACATTACCAACCCCTACGCTTCGTATTTTCCGCTGGCTGCCCCACCACCATAGAAAGCACTGAGCTAGGCTGAAACACCTGTATTTTGGAGCTGCCTTACTCAAGAAAGCAAAACAGAGACCGTGTTTGTACGTGTCTTTATTAACTCAATGATTTTTTTTTTTTTTTTACATTGTTTGCAAAATGATATGTGACACATATTAATGCCAAAATAACATGCAAAACAGGCAAAAATAAATAAATAAATATTATTATTATTATTTCAACAACAAAAAATGCTAAAAAGGTGGGGCTCTGCCCCACCTTCACTAAATGACGGATTGCCACTGTGCGCTACACATTATGGTTTGGGGGGTGCTAATGTGAAACATGGCCTTTAAACTTTGAACACTATTCTGTCATACTAAACGCAGCCCAGGCAAATGCAATTGAGCAATGCGCAGTGGAATTGATCAACCAATTGTGTGTTAGATACCAACCACATGTGTTTGCTTGTCACCCCCTCATTATTATATTGGAGGAAGAAATACATAAATAAATAAATGAAGAAATAATATAAATGAATAAAATGAAAGAAAATTAGATTAATTATTTAACTAAATATGTATCTATTTATGTGTGCATTCATGCATCCATTGATGCATTTATCTATTTATGTGTATATTTTTTTTCTATATTATTTTCTAATTATGGCAGGTTTGGTCCTCCATAGACACAGCACTCGTACCAGCAGAACCACAACCTTTAGCAAATCAATCTGTTAATTTCACACATTTAGCATTATCGGCCTAAAGACCCCTTTTTTGGTCTCTGACTTTTTCAGCAGCACTTCCTTTTTTTTATAGAGTGACTGACAGAGTCAGAGTGGGTCTTACTCTCTCTGATGATGTGTGTTTGATTTTGAATGTGAATTTGCGTCACCTCAGCTCAGCCAATCAGAAAACCGAGCCGGCCCATCTTGGTAGTGGAACAGGCCGCTGCCCACTGGTCAGCCAAATGCTCAATATAGATGATTATGACAACAGAGAAATCGTGCAAAAGTCATAAAAAAACTGGCTCATGGGCCGTCGGCCGTGTCCATTATTTATTTAATTTTATAAATATATGATTTTATTTTTGTCAAGTTCGACCACCCCACACCACACAAAAGATGGTCCGGCCAATCTGCCCTAAATTTGTTAATAGACCAATAAGAGAGTTCCAAACCTCTCATGGTTGAGAACTTGTTGTTTGCTAAGAAGCATTTTTTTGTTTGTTGCCATTTTAATTGAAAGCCATCACAGTGAGGTACTTAATTGTTATCCAGAAATGATTTGATATTGAGATAAAAATGGCTGCATTGGACCTTTAAGTGAAAAGACAGGCTGTATAGAGTGCATGAGGCCTGTACAAATTGAATTTCTAATCAGAATTGCAACTCGGCTTAACCTCTACTAATTATCCCTGAACCGCTGGTTGTAGGACTGTCTGTCTTGTATATAGATATTCAAAAATATATATCATTTAATCATTCAAATAGCTTTCCTGTGATTTCGATATGAGAGAGAAGGAAGATGGAAAGGGGAGCCGAAGAGTGAGAAAAGAGAAAAACAGGGGGAGTGCGAGTAAAGAGAGACGGAGGAGGGAGAATTCCCCCTGGTATGACCTCTCTAACTTTCTACAATAACAAACATGAGGTCCATAACCTGTGTCCCCAAGGGCTATGGACTACAATTCTCCAGTCTCCTCTCGCTGACACCAGCAGGATCACTGGATAACTGTTTTTTATATATATATATTTTTTAAACTTTTATCACATCGAACCTAAACCTTCTACTGCTCAGCTAGGAAATACTCTAAATAATCTTTAGACAGAGGGGTTTTCACCATAACCCTGTTGAGTTACATAACATCTCCCCATCAACGGACAAAACAACATAGTGAGTTAAACAGTGCGCAAAATGTTGTGTTGGCCACATCCTCTCCACTGGGTGTCACTGTCCGTCAGTTTATAACCATATCTCCTCAAGCACTGCCACACTTTCGCACCATAATCATATAAACGGGAATCATGCATTTCTCAATGCCGCTATTGGGATAATGACACACACCGTGGCGCGTGTATTTATTTGTTACATCTTTATTACATGCGCTGAAGCAGTGAGAAGAGCTTTTTCGGGTCACAGTGATTCTCTCAAAGGAACTAAACAAGGGTCTTTAAATTATATTAAAACAGAATGATGAGAGGATGAGGAAAATAATTTGCACTATCACGAGTAGGGATGGAAGAATACTTGAGGTTTCATGACTTTGTGTTTGACCTTTCCCGGAAGGAGAGCCAACCCCGGAATATAGTAGATTCTGACTACGATATGGAAAATGGCTAGAACGTTATCAGTGTTACCCGGGAGACCATCAGCGCGCAGATGCCTGGTTATTAAGCGCCGACTATGTTTATATTGAAAAATGCCACTTTTGTCATAACGTATCACTCACAGACACTCATACATAATGTTCCAAGAGCGATAATAAGTGGATGCCTCTTTTTTATGCCCTCACATAAGTCATCATGACATGCACGCGTTTCGTTTTTCCAGAGTGCCTGAAGAATGTAGGCCTACATTTCTAGAGCGGAAATGTGGAGGACTCCTTTTTCATTACTTAGGCTACTTTTCGTATATGAAAGGTTTTCACAAGAAATACTATTCCCACTGTGCACATACGTCAATTCAAAGTATATTCTACGTTGGCTCAACTGACGTGGAAACGATGTTGATTGAACCGGTGGGATAGTTAGATCCATTCGTGATCATTGGGCATGAGCAGTGGTTGGAGAAGTACCCAATTATCGAACTTGGTTAAAAGCAAATATACCTTAAAAGAAAATGACTCAAGTAAAATTGAAAGTCACGCAGTAAAATACTATAAATATACTTAAGTATAAAAAGTAAATGTAATCACTAAAATATACTTAAATATCAAAAGTGAAAGTATAAATAATTTAAAATTTCTTATATTAAGCAAACCAGATGGCACCAGTCTGCCAGATCAGAGGCAGTAGGGATGACCAGGGATGTTCTCTTGATAAGTGTGTGAATTGAACCATTTTCATGTCCTGCTAAGCATTCAAACTGTAATGAGTACTTTTGGGTGTCAAGGAAAATCTAAGGAGTAAAACGTTTTTTTTTTTTTATAATATATATATTTTTTTAAATGTAGGAATGTAGAGGAGTAAAAGTAAAAATTGTCAAAAATATAAATAGTAAAGTAAAGTACAGATACCCCCCAAAACGACTAAAGTAGTACTTAAACTTATTTTTGCTTAAGTTCTTTACACCATTGGGCATGGGGTGGGCTTCAAAGGACATACAGTTGAAGTTGGAAGTTTACATACACTTCGGTTGGAGTCATTAAAACTCGTTTTTCAACCACTCCACAAATTTCTTGTTAACTAACTATAGTTTTGGCAAGTCGGTTAGGACATCTACTTTGTGCATGACACAAGTAATTTTTCCAACAATTGTTTACAGACAGATTATTTCACTTATAATTCACTGTATCACAATTCCAGTGGGTCAGAAGTTTACATACACTAAGTTGACTGTGCCTTTAAACAGCTTGGAAAATTCCCGAAAAAGATGTCATGGCTTTAGAAGCTTCTGATAGGCTAATTGACATCATTTGAGTCAATTGGATGTGTACCTCTGGATGTATTTCAAGGCCTACCTTCAAACTCAGTGCCTCTTTACTTGACATCATGGGAAAATCAAAAGAAATCAGCCAAGACCTCAGAAAAATAAATTGTAGACCTCCACAAGTCTGGTTCATCCTTGGGAACAATATCCAAACGCCTGAAGGTGCCACGTTCATCTGTACAAACAATAGTACGCAAGTATAAACACCATGGGACCACGCAGCCGTCATACTGCTCAGGAAGGAAACGCAATTTTGTCTCCTAGAGATGAACATACTTTGGTGCGAAAAGTGCAAATCTCAAGACATCAGTCAGGAAGTTAAAGCTTGGTGGCAAATGGGTCTTCCAAATGGACAATGACCCCAAGCATACTTCCAAAGTTGTGGCAAAATGGCTTAAGGACAACAAAGTCAAGGTATTGGAGTGGCCATCACAAAGCCCTGACCTCAATCCTATAGAACATTTGTGGGCATAACTGAAAAAGCGTGTGCGAGCGAGGAGGCCTGCAAACCTGACTCAGTTACACCAGCTCTGTCAGAAGGAATGGGCCCAAATTTATCCAACTTATTGTGGGAAGCTTGTGGAAGGCTATCCGAAACATTTGACCCAAGTTAGACAATTTAAAGACAATGCTACCAAATACTAATTGAGTGTATGTAAACTTCTGACCCACTGGTAATGTGATGAAAGAAATAAAAGCTTAAATAAATAATTCTCTACTATTATTCTGACATTTCACATTCTTAAAATAAAGTGGTGATCCTAACTGACCTAAGACATGGAATTTTTACTAGGATTAAATGTCAGGAATTGTGAAAAACAGAATTTAAATGTATTTGGCTAAGGTGTATGTAAACCTCCGACTTCAACTGTATCATCTTGGCCAGCTCATTATTGCAGAAAGCGAATTACTTAATTAATGGAAAGGCAATCACTGGCCCAACCTGGTCTCAGAGCATTTTGTTTTATTCTGTACGTAAATCTGAGACACTCCAATTAATATGATATGTTACATTTGGTATGGTTACATAAGAAAGAGTGTTGCTTAAGGCAAAAACTAAAGGATGGTGGTTAGGTGGGTGTATAATGCGAATGTCTTGCAACCCAAAGGTTGCGAGTCTGAATCTCATCACGGACAACTTTAGCATTTTATCTAATTAGCAACTTTTCATCTACTTACTAATTTTTTGCTACTTTGCAACTAATTAGCATGTTAGCTAACCCTTACCCTAACCCTAACCCTTTTAGCTAGCTGTTCCCTAACCCTAACCTTAACCCTTTAACCTAACTCCTAAACTTAACCCTAACCCTTTACCCCTAGCCTAGCTAACGTTATCCACCTAGAAACCTAGCTAGAATTCGTAACGTATCATATGTTTTGCAAATTCATAACAAATAATGCGAATTGTAATTCCTAACATACACTGCATGGCCAGAAGTATGTAGACACCCCTTCAAATTAGTGGATTTGGCTATTTCAGCCACACCTGTTACTGACAGGTGTATAAAATCGAGCACACAGACTTGCAATCACTCAGTGACTTTCAACATGGCACTGTCATAGTATGCCACCATTCCAACAAGTCAGTTAGTCAAATTTCTGCCCTGATAGATCTGCCCCAGTCAACTGTAAGTGCTGTTATTGTGATGTGGAAATGTCTAAGAGCAACAACTGCTCAGCCGCGTAGTGGTAGGCCACACAAGCTTACAGAACTGGACCACCGAGTGCTGAAACGCGAAACGCATAAAAGTTGTCTGTCCTCGGTTGCAACACTCACTACCTAGTTCCAAACTGCCTCTGGAAGCAACGTCAGCACAAGAACTGTTCGTCGGGAGCTTCATGAAATGGGTTTCCATGGCAGAGCAGCCGCACACAAGCCTAAGATCACCATGCGCAATGCCAAGCGTCAGCTGGAGTGGTGAATCACGCTTTACCATCCATACAGAAATTATTTGTAGAGATCAGTGTGGAAGAATTTGACTGGCCTGCACAGAGCCTTGACCTCAACCCCATCGAACATCTTTGGAATTAATTGGAACGCAAACTGCGAAATCAGGCCTAACTGACCAACGTCCAGTGCCGGACCTGAGTAATGCTCTTGAGGCTCAATGGAAGCAAGTCCCCGCAGCAATGTTCCAACATCTAATGTAAGACTTCCCAGAAGAGTGGAGGCTGTCATAGCAGCAAAGGGGGGGACCAACTCCATATTAATGCCCATGATTTTGGAATGCGATGTTTGATGAACAGGTGTCCACATATTTTTGGTCATGTAGCGTATCATACGAAATTAGTGATAGACATTCACAAATTAAGACATACCATACGACAAGTAACATATCATACTAAATGGAGTATCTCGGATTTACTTAAAGAACAACTCTGAGACCAGGTTGACTGGCACACCTCCATACCCTGAAATGTGAACATCACAGCACATGGCTGTGATTCGGGGAAATCACCAACCAAAAGTAGGGTACCATGTTATGCAAAAGGTCTTTGAAGGTGTATGGATTCTGGATTCACAGATTGAAAAATTAAAAACCTTTTTGGTTTCATGGTGGTGCATGACACAGAGTTGAGTAGCCTGTAGCCTATTCACTCATTCATTCAAGTTCATTATTCTGATATTATACCATCACATTAATGAATACTTGTTTCTGATTGTCTTGAAGGTCATTCTAGGGTGTATAATATTTAAGCAATAACGCCCGAGGGGTTGTGGTATATGGCCAATATACCACGGCTAAGGACTGTTCATAGGCACGACGCAACAGTGCCTGGACACAGTCTGGGTGGTTCAAGCCCTGCATGCTGATTATTTTACATTAGATTTGTGTGTATTGTTGTGATTTGTTAGACATTACTGAACTTTTGAAGCTTGGAACACAAGCATTTCCCTACATCCGCAATAACATCTGCTAAATGTGTGTATGCGACCAATAAGATTTGATTTGATAGCCGTGGTATATCAGACCATACACCATAGGTATGACAAAAAAGTATTCTTACTGTTCCAATTATGTTGGTAACCAGTTTATAGTAGCAATAAGGCACCTCAGGTGTTGTGGTATATGGCCTCGGGTGTTGTGGTATATGGCCAATATACCACGGCTAATGGCTGTATCCAGGCACTCTGCATTGAGTCTGCTTAAGAACAGCCTTTAGCCATGTTATATTGTCCAGATATTACACCCCCTAACGCATAGTATATCAGCAATGCGAATTCAATGGCTATAGTTCATTCTTACATGTGCTATGTTTGAGCTCCTTTTGAAACAATAATCGAATTGAAAACATTATTGGCATCGTTGAATTCGAGTTTCATAATAGCAAGCTAGGACTGATGGTTTGGTTAACTAAAATAGCAAGTCTGTTTGTTTGGTTACCAAGGCAACCACGGCTACTTCAGTGGATGTTGAACACATTTCTACCTATAAATGAACAAATTTCTAGCGGCAAATGTTAAATTATAGCCATGGTATAAAAGGGATCATCAACTACGTAGGTGCTCTATGCGTCCTCTGTAAAATAATGCAACTCTTTGGAAGCTCAGTTCAACTTGTGGAACACACCTTCAACGTCGTTCATTATTTTCCATAGAACGCATAGCCCCTCATTGATTATCCCTTGCTTAACAAGAACTTAAAAGTCAATAATAAGAAGTAAACAGTGGGCTACATGACATTATAACAGAACACCCTATTGGCCCCTAAATATGCATCCCACTGGGCAAAAACTGGTTGAATCGACATTGTTTCCACTTAATTTCAACCAAAAAATTTAATGTGATGACGTTGAATCAACATGGGAAAATGGGTGGATTTGAAAAAAAGTCTGAAAAATAAGGGAATTTCACCTAACTTTTATCCTAAATCCGATGATATGATGACATTTTTTGTTGATTTCACGTTGAATTCACATTAGTTGACAACTCAACCAAAACTAGACGTTGAACTGACATAGGCCTATGTGCCCAGTGGGATCTTATTTTATTAACGATATGAATTATTAACGATTAAATTTAAAACAATAAAAATATATATTTTGATTGATTTTGTTAAATTTTTTTGCATGTTAGCATAGGAAACTGAAAAGTCAACAATTATATTGCAGAAAAAAACCCTAATGTGATTATTGTTCCATTTCTTTCATCCATGGGATGAAAACGGTTATCAAGTGAAATCCAACATCAAATAATTAACTAGTGTGCGATACCACAACAAAGACCATGGTCTTAAGATACAATCTGTAGACCTATTTCAAATGTAATAGAATATGATTGTGATTAATTGAAATATATAGGCTGTCCAAATACACTGAAACCAATATAAATATAGGCCCTATAATCCTTTGCACACGCAGTTTGTTAAACTTGTAAATACCCCCCCCCCCCCCCCCCCCCCTTCACACACCCCACCCCACCCCGCTATGTCTATCATTCGGAGAAATCTCCTCGGGTAAATGATGCATTCGATGCATTGGATGTATTTGTTGTGCGAGTTTGAAAAGGCGGTGATAATCTGGGAGAGGGAGATAAGAAATGCCATTTATTCCGCGGTACTTTGGAGCCTATTTCCCGGGCCGATCAGTCCCATTCTCCTGACACCTCCAGCAGCTTGCTGATAACGATTAGGCTATTTATTATCTTCACAGGGAACAAAGATTAGCTAGCACCGATGAAAAATTACCCCGGGATGGGTTATAATCAAAAGAAGGAGGACCCAATGAGCATATTTACACACACACACACACGCACGCATGCAGGCACGCACGCACGCACGCACGCACACACACACACACACACACACACACACACACACACACACACACACACACACACACACACACACACACACACACACCAGCCTTGAAATCTCAGTTTCTTCTTCCTATTAATCAAACATTGCCTGTCGCTCACAATATATTGCATAAGGGGTGTCTCCTATCCGCTGCATGGGACAAACTGATGGGAGCAAAACAGATATCTTGAATTTATTTGAATTGGATTATGACCAGGCATAATGATAATAATATAATTGCACCACCCTTTGAATAACGTTATTAGTGTTGTAATGTACTGCATAAATTAGTACCTCTCCCTCTTTCTTTCTACCTCTTTCTTCTCCCCTTGTTGTTAGTTTGAATGGAATTACTCATGTCACTGTGGCAAAAGGCAGTGTTTGTGTGTGCGCCTGTGTGTGTTTAGGAGAGAGAGAGAGACAGAGACTTAGAGAGAGAGAGAGAGAGAGAGAGAGAGACGAGTGTGGAGAAGGAGAAAGAGAAAGGGGTGAGTGTGGAGAGATTAATTAAAAAAGTGAGATGGAAATGGATGTTCGCCACTGATAAGGTTTTATCGCGTGCGCATCAAGAGCGCTGTCGTTCTGCCCACCACACCAGATCAAAAGGGCTCTCGTTAAACGCCCATCGCAGCCAACATTGATAGCTCCACATTATCATGCTGATTAGTTAATATTTGGCACACTTAAATATGTTGGTTGGGTATTGTATCCAAGAATTCACTGCGCACAATGCTGTCACTTGTTCATGCACGATTTCATTTGTGACATTGAGGTTCTCTTCTTTCCTGTCTTTTAAACAGGATTATTTTGAGAGCTGTGGTGGCAGTACCTGATAAGGCCCAACCGAAATATTTCACCGTCATCCGTTCTAACAAGATTACCTGCGTTCAGTCCTATTGTGATTAAGTCGACCAAGTGACATGGACCTCAGGCTTCCAGACTCCACATTGACAACCTAACCAATGTCTGACATTTGTAATGGAGTAAGACTAACCTAACCAATGTCTGACATTTGTAATTGAGTAAAACTAACCTAACCTGATACAAAAAACACCAGAGAAGGAACAACGTCAGCTTTTAATCATTGTTAAATCTATTTTGATTATTGAGAATAATGCTCCAAAACATAGCCTATTAATAATTTTCCTTGAAAAAAAATATGTCGGCCTTCATTATTATCAATGTAAATTGTGATTATTACCCTTATCATTAGAATATTCAAGACTATAATCTCTCCTCATAAAAGTAATAATAATAATAATAATCGTTATTATTAACCAATTGTTCAGATAATCATGCGAACAAGTAGGCTAAAGCGCTGTCGTGCTATAGCGGATATGAGCCTCTTTGAAAGAAGAACGGCTGAAATGGGCTCCCTTTCGTTTAAAATGAAAGTCAAGACACACGGACCGCTCACTTGGCCAGTGCACAAAAGAAGAAGCACAATGCCACACGCTTGTACAGATATTGTAATGATGCACATGAAGACGAAAGGACGAGCGGTGTCATTATTCTCATAAATACACAACTGGCACAATGCACCCAGCTTGCTAGAGATAGCTGCCACATAGCAACAGAGAACCGTGGCAACGTTCTCTCTCTCTCTCTCTCTCTCTCTCTCTCTCTCTCTCTCTTGCTTTCTCTCAAGAAGGCGGGTCAGAATGACGGAGTAGGCACGCTTCTAAACAATCGTTTTTATTGTACAAGGATAACACACACACACACAGGCAAGACAATTTTAAGCGGTGATGGTGAGAAGAAGCTCAATTCTGATGAGGAGCACGAGTAACAGAAATTAAAATGGTTATTAGGCTAGACTATAGCCCTACGATCATTAACAAAATATCAACATTCTAAATTATTCTGAATAGCATTCTTCTTTGCAATGATCATACAGCTCACATCCAACTCCAAATCCATCCAACCACAAGACGAAGGTAAATGAGGGGCCCTTTAGGCAATTGAGAGCAGTCACCTTTGCTTCCAGTAGATTTGTATTGTCTTATTCTGAAATGTGTGCATTTAATTCAGTAAACGTTTTTGTTTCTCGGATACTTTTGTTTTTGTGTCTGTTACCCTTTGAACCCGGGGGACGTGGGCATTAGACACTGTAACAGTGCACTCAAGCATCTTCCCGGCGCCAGGAGCACATGGTCTCCTGAGGCAGCTTTTCAAGGGCTTAGTGTGTAGTAGGCCATTTGCCATAGGCCTATGTGACGTGTAGGTTATGTGTGAAGGAGATGAATGGAGGAGTAAATGGTGTATTATATAATCACAATAACCAAGGAGGGGAAGTAACTTCAAAGAAGGCCTAATCCCAAAATTAAGCAAGGTCACCTGCATCACCTGATTGGGCAGAATTTGTTAAATCAAAGTCCTGTCTCATCCATCCATAGGCTACAGTTAAATGAGGAGATACATGAATCTAAATACAGTCAGGTCAGCGTTGGTCAGTCAGGTTTATGGTTCTGATAGCCAAGAGATAGGCCTATAGCTAATGGTCTCTCAAACTTGCACCTGCTCACCTGACACCACAGTTTCATTGATCTGTCAAAATTGGCGATAAATGCAGCTTGGCAAATTATGTTATGTTAGAAAAACAGTTTTCCAGAATAATATCAGAATTGGCCTCATATCCTTTCCAACGGTCTGTCTTGAGTTTGTGCAGAGTTGAACTATCCAGAATATCAGTGGTTTCTCTGCTGTTGTCCTTGCGTTCAGGCTCTTGAGTGTCTCGTGCTTGTAAAATATGACTCCCCACGAGCACCCGGGTTCGCTCTCTCACAACAGGGACATGCACCTTTGCAATCAGTCTCTCTATCCCTCAAAGTGCAGCCTGCTTTCCAGCTTCCCCATGCATGTAACATACCCTGATGACACATACCCTGACCCGGAAGACAGAGGGTAGGGGTGAAGTAGGTTGGCTGATATTTAGATCTTATCTGACGCATTGTAGGCTATTAGTTTCAAAATACCTGAAATCCAGCTTCTCGTCTGATTGAAAAGAGAGAGAGCATTTTTCCGTTAATAATGATGATTGCTTTATAACAATAAAACAATGACGAAACAATAACATAATAGTAAAGTCTAGTAGGCTATAGTGTGCGTATATAGGCTAGTCTATATGATAATAATCAAATAATAATAATAGCGTAATAATAATTTACTTAGACTTTGAAAAGTTTCATTTGTTTAACCTAATTCAAAATAATTTGATTCCACAAGTCCTCTGAAACGGTGCCACCTTCCCGTGGCTGGGCTAGAAACTGTCTGGGCCCTGTTGTGCAGGACCTGCTGCCTCTCTCGCCTCTTCAATCCAGGCAAATTACCAATGACCAGGGAACATCTCTCCGCTGAGCGAACTCACATGGTGGCGCTCTATCTGCCGCGCGCCCCACATGGACAATGGGTGAGCGATGAAGCGCGGTGGGAACAAACAGACTAGCAGCGCAAATCCATGTCGCGACTGTAATATTCATATGTGTAAACATAGTGTAACGACCCTGGGTTTATAAGCGCGGAAATCGACTCTGCCGCTTGAGCATGCTTTTGCGGCACAGTCGATAGCGCGCCGGACCTCGGGCTAGGAGGTCGAGGGTTCGAGACCTGCTCCCTGCTGTTTCATTACACTGGTGTCGGAAGTGATCGGACCTCGCATCCACGACAGTGCGTGTGCTTGGCCGGTGAGCGCGTTCCTGTAAGACGTAAAGTCGCAAGCTAGCGCGAGGACGCGCTCTTTGAAAGGAGGGAGTAGTGTAACGACCCTGGGTTTATAAGCGCGGAAATCGACTCTGCCGCTTGAGCATGCTTTTGCGGCACAGTCGATAGCGCGCCGGACCTCGGGCTAGGAGGTCGAGGGTTCGAGACCTGCTCCCTGCCTGTTTCATTACAATACTGAATTATAATTGGATGCATTTTACCGCCGTATCATACTGTGCTATGATTGGTTAAGACCACCCAGATGGTTAGGTCATGGTCAGTTGATCATGGTTGGAGATACGTGAACATGCAAGTTATAGCTAGCTAATAAAGAGCTACGTTAAGAAATATCCTGTAGTACTGCATTTTATTATTTTGTACAAAGTGTGCAAAACAAGACATGGTGTCAGAGTAAAAGGTCTTAAAAGATGGATTTTTCTGGAGTTCCTTCACCTCGAATGGACTGGGAGTCTACAAACTTACCCGATGCATGGCGTAAGTACAAACAGCATGTGGAGCTAATGTTCACGGGTCCTCTGAAGGACAAAGGAGAAGAGGAAAAGTGCAGCTACCTACTCCTCTGGATCGGTGAAAAAGGGAGAGATATTTACAACACATGGACACTTACCGAGGCTGAATCAAAGGTACTGAAAACATACTACGATCGTTTTGAAGCATATGTTGTGCCGAAGACCAATACGATTTTCGCTAGGTACAAATTCCATGAGAAAGTACAAGGAGCTAGCGAGTTTTTTGAACAGTTTGTGACAGAGCTGCGTCTGCTTGTGAAAGACTGTGATTATGCAAACAAGGATGAGATGGTCAGGGACCGTATCGTATTTGGAATACACTCACCGCGAGTGAGAGAGAAACTTTTGAATGTTGGGTCTGAGCTAACGCTGGACAAAGCTATCGACATAGCCAGATCTCACGAGCTAGCTTTCGCGCGGCAGCACGAGCGCATCACGTGAACAAGCAGTGCACGCAGTCAGGCAGACATCAAAGCACACCTCCGGTGCACAGAGAGCGCGTTTTAGAACGGAGAGAGACATAACTCCAAAACAGAGCGACACAGACTCAAAACGCCCCAAAACATGTGGATATTGTGGATACAAAGTGCATGGCGAACAAGGAAATTGCCCAGCTAAATGCAAACAGTGTACTAAATGTGGAAAATGGAATCACTTTGCAAAAGTGTGCAGAGCTTACCGTGGAAAAACAGTACACACAGTGAGTGAAGATGAAATGTCAATCAAAGAGTCAAACGCTGATGAACTGTTTATTGATTCAGTGACACAGAAAAGTCAAATATCAGAGACAGAGCAAGCCTTTACAGACATTGAGATTGGAACAAATCTAAAGTTCAAACTAGACACTGGTGCACAAGTAAACATTATTCCTCTGAATAAGTACCGTATCTTGACATCTGAGTGCGAGCTACAGCCCACCAAGTGCAGACTGACTGGTTATGGTGGTGAACAGCTCCCAGTAAAAGGCACATGCACTTTCAAATGCAAATACAAGGAAAGTGACATGATGTTGGACTTTTACGTTGTTGACACTAGAGCACCTGCAGTGCTAGGTCTTAAAGCATGTTTAGACATGGACCTCATCAAGCTAGTTTTATCAGTGACAGCACCAGTAGAGACAGAAAATGTACTGGAGGCGTTTGCTGATGTTTTTACAGGAATAGGATTATTCCCAGGAGAATATACCATTCACCTTGACCCAGACGCAACCCCTGTGGTCTACCCACCGAGAAAGATTCCCCTTGCTCTCCGTGCCCGTCTGAAGAAAGAGTTGGAGAGCATGGAGCAATCTGACATAGTCACCAAGGTTACAGAGCCGACTGACTGGGTAAATGCGTTAGTGGTGGTGGAGAAACCACGCACAGGCAAGCTCCGAGTATGCCTCGACCCAAGAGACTTGAACAAGGCTATCAAACGGCCCCATTATCCTTTACCGACGCTAGATGGCATCACACACAAGCTAGCGGGAGCACACTACTTCAGTATCATGGACGCTAGATCAGGCTACTGGGCTATCAAGCTCACAGAAGAGTCATCTAAGCTCACAACATTCAACACACCGTTTGGACGCTACAGGTTCCGTCGCCTGCCTTTTGGGATTATCTCAGCCCAAGACGAGTTTCAGCGAAAGATCGACGAAGTGTACGAAGGCCTCGACGGAGTTGTGGCAATTGTGGACGACATCCTTGTCTATGGTCGAACCAAAGAGGAGCACGACCGAAACCTCCGCGCGAGGCTGCAAAGGTCCCGCGAGAGAGGAGTCCGGCTCAACCCCGAGAAGAGCACAGTCGGCGCTGCAGAGGTCAGCTACTTCGGACATCTTCTCACAGCAACTGGAATCAAGCCAGATCCACAGAAGATCTCAGCCATAAAAGAAATGGAGCCACCAAAGAACCGTGCATAGCTGGAAACAGTGCTTGGCATGGTCAACTACTTAGCCAAGTTCGCACCCAGCCTCTCCAATGCTAATGCACCCCTGCGTCAACTGCTAAAGCAGTCCAGTGAGTTTCTCTGGGACAAGCAACACGACATTGCTTTCCAGAATGTGAAAGACTTGATCACAAGAGAACCAGGACCAATCCTTGCCTACTACGACCCCGACAAAGAGCTCAGACTCCAAGTGGACGCGTCGAAGTATGGACTAGGTGCAGTGCTACTGCAAGAAGGAAAGCCCATCGGCTACGCTTCCAAATCTCTCACAGACTGTGAACTCAACTACGCTCTAATTGAAAAGGGGCTCTACGCCATTCTGTTCGGATGTAAACGTTTCCATCAGTACGTACAGTATATGGACGACAAGTCATTGTGGAATCCGACCACAAGCCCCTTGAGTCAATCATGAGGAAACCACTAGCCGCAGCCCCGCCAAGGCTACAGAGAATGATTCTTCAACTACAAAAATACGACTTCACAATCACTCACCGTCCAGGCAAAGATATCCCTGTCGCAGACACACTCTCCAGGAAGTTTCTTACCTATAATGACAGCAGCCTCAGTGAAGGCATGGACATGCAAGTGCACACTGTGTACAGCAACTTACCAGTTAGTGACACAAAACTGAAGGAGATCCAAGCAGAAACAGAAAAGGACTCTCAACTCGCACAGCTGAGGAAAGTCATACAAGGCCTGAGGTGAGGAGAAAATGCCCTCAGAGCGTCTCAGAATTCTGGTACCATCGTGATAAACTATCATAGATCAACGGAATAATTTTCAAAGGAGAGAAAATCATTATTCCTACCAGTCTCAGAGAAGAGATTTTGACAAAGATCCATGCTGGACACATGGGCATGGAAAAGTGCAAACAGAGAGCACGGGACATTTTGTTTTGGCCCGGAATGTGCAAACAAATAGAGGACATTGTTGGTAAATGCGCCATATGTCTTGAACGACGCCCCACAAACACCAAAGAGCCAATGTTACCTCACTGTATCCCAGACCGACCCTGGCAGGTCGTGGCAACCGATCTGTTCACCTGGAACAACGAGGACTACATCGTAACAGTGGACTACTACAGCAGATACTTCGAACTCGACAAGCTTCACAGTACCACATCTGCAGCTGTGATACACAAGCTGAAAGCAGCCTTTGCCAGGCATGGCATTGTAGAGACTTTAATATCTGACAATGGGCCCTGTTACAAATCAAATGAGTTTGAATCCTTCACAAAAGCATGGGAGTTTACACATGTCACCACAAGCCCACATTACCCTCAAAGTAATGGCCTTGCTGAAAAATCAGTGCAGATTGCTAAATCACTCATGGACAAAGCAAAAGCAGACAAGAGAGACCCCTATCTCAGTCTCCTTGAATACCGCAACACTCCAGTTGACAACTTCAAATCACCAGCCCAGCTGTTGATGAGCCGCAGACTTCGCTCAATCCTTCCCAGCACCAACCAGCAGCTGCAACCTGAGGTCGTCAGCTACAAGGAAATGCATGAAAAACGTGCACAGAGACAACAACAACAAAAGCGATACTACGACAGGTCAGCTAGACCACTGCCACCACTGAACGACGGAGAGTCAGATAGAATCCAGGAGCATGGCCTCTGGAAGCCAGCAGTCGTCATCCAGCCAGCTGACACTGAACGTTCATATCACGTCCGCACCGCAGAAGGAGCGGTGTACCGCCGCAATCGTCGTCACCTACTGAACACAAAAGAACAACACACTGATGAGATGAACTGTTCCCCTGAAAGAGAACGTGATGGACTAAACACACACACAGCACAACATACACCATACATACCTGCAACACCACAAGAACTGTTGACCGACACAGAAGCATGCTCAGCATCATATCGCACAAGGTCAGGAAGAGAGGTCAAGCCCAGAACTGTCCTAGACCTGTGAAATGTCAAAGGGTGTAGGTGGATCGCTGCCCTAAAAGAGTTCCAGACTGTAAACTTGTTATTGAAAGTTCACTTGAAATGCTTTGGTATTGTATTTGTTTGAAATGTTAAGATGTAATTTCTACTGTGAAAGCTGAGTTGCTGAGAATCCCTTGTTCGAAAAGTAAAAGTATGTTGGATCATTGTTCAGAGTATATGTTGATTCAGTTGGTGTAGTATGCAATATAAATGGTTACTTACCTTGAGTTCAAACTGCAGAGCATGTTTTCAAAAGAAACGCTTAGAATATGTAAACATTTTTTGTTTTAAAAGAAGGGGGATGTAATATTCATATGTGTAAACATACTGAATTATAATTGGATGCATTTTACCGCCGTATCATACTGTGCTATGATTGGTTAAGACCACCCAGATGGTTAGGTCATGGTCAGTTGATCATGGTTGGAGATAGTGAACATGCAAGTTATAGCTAGCTAATAAAGAGCTACGTTAAGAAATATCCTGTAGTACTGCATTTTATTATTTTGTACAAAGCGTGCAAAACAAGACAGCGACATTTGCTAATTATCAGTGTGATTACTCCTGCTCTGAATGCCTTTTTTGTTTACCTAAGGTACCTATCCCATCTTTACGAAGATCCTTTGCTATATACGTATAGCACAGAGCACAGCGGGAAAATAACTATTGTCTAGTAGCTTAGTGACAATGTCATCAAAATAGTAGGCCTTATGTCTCAGAACATACACACATACTCTGGCTATAGGCTAATCAACTTATTTACATTGCCTGCTACTTATAACATTGTAATAACTGGTAGAGAAGGAACTGATGATAGCACTTTGACCTCCATCCAATCAAGAATGATGTGCACAGCAAGAGTGCATTAAACAGATATTTTTCAGCTACGTGGTGCTCCCCCAGGCTGTGTCCACTCCTTAGTCCATCAGACTGCAGTTCTCCGCTTTATTGATTGCGTTTCAAATTAGACCCAAAGTGTTCTCTGGGGTCAAATCAAATCCCTAGTCGGGCTAATGTGACCAAATCTCGGTTTCGCTGTCTTCTGTCGTCACTGGATCTATGTAGACACATTTCTAAACCACATCAAAGGTCAAAAGACTGTACTTTATTCATTATTAATGCCACTATAGTGAATATCTATTGCAGTCCTCCCAATAGAGAGTGTCTTTGAATGTGTTCCTCGAGTTCATCCTTTGGGACGTAAGCAGATCTCGTGCTCCCCCATCTCCCTACTTTAACTATTATTAAAAGTTAATTTCCTGATGATTCTTTTTTCCTCCTCTAAATTGCGGTGACGTCAGGGAGTGGCGTCAGATAGGCGGCTAGTCGAGCTCCCTCGTCACAAAGTTCCCTGTCATTCATATTCACTCTCCCGCCTTGCTCTGCAATAGACTGCACACACCGCTGGATTGTAGTCCGGACAAGCAGGGTTAGTCACTGAATGATTCACTGTTATTAAGTGTTTCTGCAGGACGCAAAGCGACCAGGGAGTGGCGATAGGCAGCCTATTACAAATCTATTTGGAGGAGCTATGACACATATTACATACCAGCTGCAATGTGCTACCCCGACTCCAAAATCAAACAGTTTCTCAACAAACATGCCTCATTCTCTCATGTGAGTACTCAGGTTAAATAGGTGCGACAACATTTTTGTAAAGCTTTACCCGCAGGATAACGAGGATACTCCTCTCTCACAGCCATCACAGACCGGTGGCGACACTGTGTCTTTGCGCCCGTGGCTGAGCTGCTGGGTTCTTTGGAGTAGTTTTTATTGTGACCACATAGCCTACTGAACAAACCCCATTTAGTTGCCCTCTATGGCTGTGGACCTCTATGGCTGGTACTTACCCCCTGTGCTCTGCTGACCCGCCAGTCAAAGGAAGCATTAAGATGTAAAGCAGCGTGTGATCGCCCCTGATTCACAAACAAAAAACATGTTTATGACATTACTGGAAATTAAAGACAATTAGGCAAAGACTAAAGACAGACAGGCATCCACAGACGTCACACTGGCCTACACCAAAGCGTCACTGTCCGAAAAGCTATCTAATTTGCGTAATTCATAGAATGAACAACATTAATAAAAATGTACATTGGAGTAGCCCATACTATTTGTATTATTACGCACTTTTACGCATGTGATTACAAATCTGGCACATAGTTTAATTTTGCCTAAATACAAAATAGAAATATTAATGAGTAACCTATTTATGGAAATAACTTTTTTTATTAAAATATATAGTGATCATTACACTTGGCATCAACAAATACATTTCTCCCCTGGTTGAGAAAGCATTGATGTCTGGGCGGTAGCCCGAGACTGCATCTTTAATAAAGTGATTAATACGCCCTAGGATCCGTGGGATGAGACCAGTAAGGCCTAAACTCAGGGGCCATGGCTGTTTTCTCGCTGGTGCTTGGGCTGGAGAAGGTGAATGGCATGGAGATTCCGCGGAAGGAGTTGCCAGAATCGGGGAAGGCAGAATCCAATTGGATGTCGCGGTGTCAACGCTAAATCTAAGACCCTGCCCTTGCACATATGATATTGAATTCAATGGCGCCAGTGCTGACAGTTAGTTCAGCTGTATGTTGCTAAAGCTCTATCCGTCTCCAACTGAGTTTACCCAGACGATAACCCTAAACCAAAACCAAGGAAAACAGACCAAAACCAAGGAAAACAGACCAAAGATATTTTGCCAAAGATATTCCGCATAAATTGAGTCAATACAGGAAAGGAAAATACATTTGGTAACTGAATGAAAAGTATCTCAAAGGGGCTTGAAAACGGAATAACCAAACCTGAGAAAGACAAGGTATTTACATGAAATCTATATTGTTTATTTTCCAAATTGTGTGTGAAAATATATGACTTCTTACTCTGTAAGAATGTTAACTGTTTGTTCTGAGTGGGCTACTGACGATTATTAGTTTACGAGCTAGCATATGACGTGTAGGCATGGGTTCAAAAGTATAGCCTACTTATCTGCGCGCGTAACGGTGAGGATGGGTCGGTGATTTCAGGTTCCTCGGAATGGGAGTGGTTGGGGACGAGTAACTCGATGTCTTTATCTTATGTTGCATATTCACATGCATCACTTACAAAACGCACCTAAAAAGGAGCAGCCTTCCCGAGTTCTTCTCTTAGGACTAGACGACCACACAGAGATAACCACGCAACACCCTGTAAATGCCTCTGAAATATTAACATCCTATTTTTGGTCGTATTACAGTTATAAGTCCAGTTTTAAACACGACTTGATGCCTGTTGATGAAGGAGAGTGACAAGAGGAACTCATCGGACTACGAGTGAGGACCGACGTATTGGAGATTGACTAGCGCAACTTCTTAACAAATTTATGTTTTGTTTTCCACAATAGGGCATTTTTATCAGGAGAGGGAGACGCGTTTTTTCTGAAAGATAAAGCGAAGAGAGGACGGTTCAGGAACACACTGTCCTCTCCCTTGAGAGGCTCCTCTTCTCTTTTCAACCTGTTTGCCCCACACGGAAAGACTCACGCAGACATGGATGTAGGGGCTGATCCGTCTCGGTGGATGCACCACCATGCCGTACTAAACGGCCAACACCCGGACTCGCACCACCCCGGTCTTTCGCACAACTACATGGAGCCCACCGCACAACTTCTGCCTCCGGACGAGGTGGATGTTTTCTTTAACCATCTTGACTCGCAGGGAAACCCGTACTACCACAACTCCGCTCATGCGCGGGCCAGAGTGTCCTACAGCCAAGCTCACGGTAAGACCTCAATTCACTTTGCTAAGTGACTTACATTTCAGGATAAAGCGGGAATTATTGTGGGCCTATATTCATTGAATATTTTCTTCAAAATTGTCAGAGCGGATTGGAGCCTATATTTCTAAAATCAATAAAACAATCTTAAAGGCTTCTTCTGCAAAATAGGTCCTGCATGTTCCAATGCACTTACTGGACCAGGCATCTTTATTTGTCATTGACTATAAAAAATAAATAAAACACACGATGACCCAACACCAGAACAAACATTTCTGGGGTTATCATTTCACTGTTTTTGTCTGAATACCTGCGAACTGTGTATTTTGTGCCCCTCACGAATCGAATAATACCCTTTACGCATAATGATGGATTATTGTCGGATTATTGTCACCTTGCATCAACAGGTGTAGGACTGGTGTCCCAACTTTCTCTAATCCTATGACATCACATCATCATGAGGGCAATGAGAGTTGTAATGGCCATATAATTAGTATGTTTGTGTAGGCCTATGTATTCGATCTAAAAACATATTGTTCTTCTCTTCTTACAGCTCGCCTAGCTGGGGGTCAGGTCTGCCGGCCACATCTCATCCATAGCCCGGGAATTTCATGGCTAGAGCCGGGCAAAGCAGCCCTCTCAGCGGCCCACCATCACAACGCATGGGCGGTCAGTCACTTCAGCAAGACCGGGCTGCATTCCTCAGGCTCCGGGGCTTCAGGCGGCCTATATCCCTGCAGCAGCAACGCCAGCACGGCCTCCGCCTCCTCGTTAACACCCGCATCCCATTCGAGTCCACATCTCTACAGTTTCCCCCCTACCCCGCCGAAAGACGTCTCCCCAGACCCCGGGGCCGCCTCTCCCTTGTCCTCTACCCCGAGAATGGACGAGAAGGAGTCTATCAAGTACCAAATGTCCCTTTCTGACGGCATGAAGATGGAGGGTTCCAGTCCTCTCCGAAGCAGCCTGGCATCAATGAGCGCCCAGACCCCCTCCACGCACCACCCCATACCGACCTACCCCACGTACTCTCTCCCAGCAGCGCATGACTACGGGGGCAGTCTGTTCCACCCTGGCAGCCTACTCGGAGGATCGTCCTCCAGCTTCACCCCGAAATGTAAAAGCAAAACTCGGTCGTGCTCAGGTGAGTCTCTTCTCATCTCGAAAATGTGGCATTTCAAATGTTTGTACTACATAATAAAATTATGATGACATAGCCTAATGATGATGGCATTACTTTATGTATTATTATTATTATTATTATTATCATCATTATTAATATAATTATTATTATGACAGAACACACCGAAATTACTTTATTGGACTAGTTTTATACGCTAGGTATATTTAGGCTGTTTTAGCATTATCACAGGTTTGTTGTATCTAAACCCATAATTGAGTTAAAAAACAAATAGCATATCTTAAAACAAGAATAATATGAAATATTTGTCCCGTGCAATGTTTAGAAAGTGTATCGAATTATTGTCACTGATAGCGAACTGGAACACCGTTTAAACTAAAAACAGAAACTAAGGCCCATTTTAGACCAAAGCTACTTATGTAGGTATACATATATATAGCCCATTAAAAATATATATATAATAGTTAGCCTAGAATTAATATATTATTTTATATAATAATCGATATATTAACGCCTATGTTTATTTTACATGCATGATAACATTTCCCCTAATATACTGTTCTATAAGACTGGTCCTTTGTGACAAATAATTATGAATAAAACGTCTTTGTCATTTTCAAAACCTCCAGTTTTATGCAATTTGATTTACTCGGTTAGCCAACTTTCCATTAACGTCCTTAGAAAAGGGTGACAATATCATCACAAAAAGCCTCGACGTGTGGTTTGCAGAAGATAATTGGGATGAGGTTACATCTTATCTGGGTGCATGTTGTTAGCAACTCCTTTCATAGCTGTTTTCACACACACCGGTTTCGTTCGTCGCCAAAAGTAAACACAATCCGCTTCAAATAACCAGTAAGAAGCTGTAGGCCTCTACACACATACACATAAAGCAGTGTCACATATCCACATAATAGTAATCCTGTATGTGAATTGCTTTGCATAGCCTATTGATGAAGAATGGCATCTCAATCTTTTCATCCCCATGAGGACAAAAGCAGATATTATGGTTAACTATAAGAAATAGACTAATTACATATAAAAAGGCCATCTATAACTGTTTATTTGTTATATGGAGGGACAGATACAACAATAAGAGGTGGTGTGAGGTTATGATATACAGTGTCTTCTTCGTCGATTTTGTCTGTCCTTATTTATGCAGCCACGTTTTTAAACAGTAGGCCTACTCCCTATGGGCCTACCGTTTCCTCTTTATTAGGCCAATTGATCATATCAAATCTGCATATTTTTTAATAATACAAATCGGTAATATCAACAGATGTAATATAATTATAATGATGGGCTTCGTCTAATAATGATAAGAAACCTTGCTTATTGTAAGCTGTGAAGATACAACTTTCCCAGTGTCCCTGTGACACAACTTTGCCAGTGTCCCAGGTCTGAGAAATGTAGGGCCTAGCCCCAGAGGAATAATTTGCTTAGGCCTATTTGGTTGGAAGGGACAGGTAAAGCATACTGCCACGCCTCGAGCACTGCCCCGCACACACCCAAGACCTGTCGTTCGGCTGAGCGCGGGCGCGCTTTGGCTGACACGTTTATTATCCTCTTTTGTAAACCGCGACTCAATTACGCTCGAGCTGGCTTGCCCTTGAGAATGACAAACTAGATACAGCCACGGAGATGTGAAACGAAGATCTGCTAGAGCATATAGCCAAAACGAGACATTTCTTTGTTCCATAATATAGCATTCATTTGCCAACTATAGCCTGAGCTGATTGCCTTGAAGCATCTTATAAACCGTCTCCCTTATACTGAGCACCAGTATTCATTTGTTCGAGAAAGAAACCACCAACAAAAAAACGAATTGACCATATTTCATAAATAGGGATTAGATGTCTCAACATAAACCCCAAGAGTATTCTTAAAAATACAAATAAAAACATCTGTCACAGTGGTATTATGGTCATTCTCAGACAAAGGCACAACTTCCATCAGGAAGACCCAGCTAGGTGTTTGGTAGTGAATACTCCTCCCTGATAGATTTGTGTGTTAGGGGCACTCCCTGACATCATACAGGAATAGTCTGTCCTGTTTCTAGGAGCCTATCCCTGTGGGGATGTCCATTACTGGTGGCTTGCAGGGCCATAGAACACTATAGTGTCACACTATTATGGTGAAGTCCCTGATCATGCATACCTTAGAGGTACTTCCTGTTTGACTAACCCTAATTCAGGCCCCCTTCCTCTCTCTCCTCTCAGTCTCCCCAGTTTTTTCTCTCCCTCCTTCTCTGGCTGTCCATACTCAGCATTATCTGGAACCACCAACAGAGGCAAAGGCCCACAAGCACACTAGTATTACCTCTAATAATTTAGACTGAGAATCTGATCCACATCATAAGCAGCACAAACATGTAAAAATGGTTCCCTCAAAATTTTTTATCTTGAGCAAATTTCAGGTCTGCTTAGTGCAAACTTTGTGAAACATTGTGAACACTGTGAAAATTCTGTGCAACTTCTGCTGCGCGTTTACTGTGAACACTGAGGCTGTACCTGCTTTAAGTTACAGTTTTAACAGTGGCCAAGTAGGCTACTGTGGCTATTTGATCATAATGTAGGCCTACCAGAGTGACCAAACATCAAAAACAATGGAGAAAAATGCATCCCATAACATTTTAACATGGAAATATCATTCAGCATACAGTAGCAGCCAATGTGTGGTGGTCAATATAGGCCAACATTCCATGAGACTATTTTAAAAAAAACATGCAGGGTTTGACATTAACCTGTTTATCCACTTGTACTTCAGACAAGGAGGTGACTGAAAATGTTGTGTTGTTTGATGGAAGAAACCACTTTACAAAATAACATTCATTATTATTCCCATACCATTATTCCAGAAATTATGCTACCCTCTGCCTATTGGCTACTTAGCTTCTTCAAGACAACTGAAAATACAACACTGTTCCTTTAAGACATAAAAAAAATCTCTTTACCTGACTTGCTTTTCAAAGATGTCTCGAAATGCACACATTTTGTGCTCTTGTAGGAAGCAACCACTCCCCCATTGTTATCTAGAAATTAGCTATAACTGGGCTAATAACTCACTAACTAGCAAAGAATATAAACAAATGTGCACAGGTGGCTACATGCAGCTCTTGCATCTACTTGTGACTACTCATATGGTAAACGCAGTTCAGTTCAATGTGAATGGCACAAATCCAAATATGGCAATGGATATTTGCATATAGGCCTATTGCAGCTCTGACTGGTTATGGTACACAGGTCAGTGTAGAGTATGGGCCTGAGTCGTGCTAGTCAATGTAGTAGTATCCTACTCCAATGCGCTCTGCCTACAAGAAAATGTCTTGCATAGTTTGTTTTGTTTCAGTATGTTACATTGGAAGTGGCTAATATTGCGTTGATTCGAGCACAATTTCCACCTTAGAGTGGAACGTTGATAGAGTAATTTAAAGGGGAAAACTCTAGAAAGTTGAGTGAAGTTTAATCTTGTGCTTCTCTGCACGTGCTGATATTTCTTCTGCACGGCAGTTCAAGGGGAGCTGTGCTCCCACGCACAGTTTAGTGGGAACATTGATTGCAATCACAGCAAAATGAACAGAAACGTAAGAGATAGCCTGCATTTCATTGTGGGTGTATGCGTCCCAGCTGACCGAAAACTGACAGGGAGGAACTTAACCAGATCAAACAGAACAAAGCCTTTTGTTATTCCAAGAGTCTGCATAGGGTTAAACACACACTTTCTCGCTCTCACACAAACTTCACACGAAAAACACTCAGCTTTCTCATACTAGAGAGTAGAACTTAGTAACTAAAATTAATTCTCAAAACTTTCCCATGCTTTGGTGAACCTAGTATAAAAATATGCAGTCCAGACTAACTTACATGACATTTTTTTAAATTGTAAATTTCGCTGCTACAGGTTACAGAGTTTTTGTGTATGATAAATGTGTCAGAGTTGACAGGTTAATTTTATAAATGTCCCTGTGCTCTCCTTCCACCTGCATGCTGCTCAGAGGGGCGTGAGTGTGTCAACTGTGGAGCCACCTCTACCCCACTGTGGCGAAGGGATGGTACGGGCCACTACCTGTGTAACGCCTGTGGCCTGTACCACAAGATGAACGGTCAGAACCGACCCCTCATCAAGCCCAAACGTAGACTGGTGAGTACCACGGACCCCCCCCCCCCAACACATGCACACACGCAGATCATGAAGTGCAGAGGTAAATAAGAGCACAAGGTGGGGGGCCAAGAAGGGCACAATTCCAGGAAAGTTATATTTTCCCAATCAGTTTCCGGGAATTGTGTTTCCCACTCACCCCTGTGTTCCTATACACAGGCTGTTAGCGGAGTGCAGCTAACTTTGTTGTTTCTGCTATCATTATTGCTGCTACTTCTGATACTGTTACTGATATCAGGGCCAGTGCAGGCCTCTCTCTAGTCAGACAGCAGTTCAATGGACTATGTAAATGTTGTAATTACTGAAAACCGCCGTTTTAGACTTAATGTGCTGTAACTCCATTGATTGCATTTTTAAAAAAAAGTGTTGGGTTAAAATTAAAAGCTATTTTTTACATGTTACAGTAAAGTCTGAGCTAACCAGACTTTAAAGCACCTGGTCTCAACAATAACATATGCGCAATGAAGAATGCACATGAAACTCTGCGATGGTGGGCATTGATATGATGACCCAATGAGATGTAGAAACCAGAAGATATAAATAAGAACAGAACATCAGTTGTGATTTAGATAATATTATATTGCGTGATGGCCAGTCGGATTTGCATCAAATACAAAAAGCAAAGAAATACCTTTCTCCATGGCCTGTTGAAAGATAAATGAGGACCCAAAAAATGATATGCATAAATTACAAAATAACTATATTCAAGATATGATCTGAATATTTCCTGTATTTATAACATTTTGAATAGCCCACAGCTACTGTGTGCGGGCGTAAACCTATTTGCATGTAGACTAATAAATCAATAGCACAATAAGAAGAAGAATAAGAATGATAGAAATAATGTCAAATAGCATATAATAATAACAATGAAAGTATTTCACTGAGCTATAATTTCACTAGGCCCATAACCTCTCGATAATTGATTTATTCTGGCAACTCGTGGTTGATTTTTGCAAGAGCATTTTTTCCACGCCCCTCTTGAATAAATTGGGGTTTTGCAGAAATAGAGAAATTACTATAAAACAAACTGAGCCATTATAAGTGTGAGATCCATCAATAGAAATGAAATACCTATGGTTTATAATTTCTGGTAATTCATATTTGAAATGTGGATGTATGCCTAATTCGGGTATGCCTATTCAAATGATTTACGAATTGGTTCCCAAATGTCTCAGGATGCATAATAGGATTATTAATATATTAATCAAAGGCTACGGATACTAGTATTGAAACGCATTTATGGTTGAGACACACATAGGTTATTTAGCACTACATACAGTATTTCATGACGACTGCGTTTTTTTTAAGGACCATCCTAAAGATCATATAATCCTGTGAGCATCTTAATAAGAGAATGGTCGTTTTCACAAGGTCTCTGCCGACGGCACTGAGCCAGCCAATGCTGGCTATACAAAAGGCACCACCGCCGAGACTATTTAGAGACCCATTTTTAGATAATTTTGAAACATTTGAACACTATCGTGACTTGAGCTGCTTAACATTGTAAGCATCAACGCCATAGGCCTAGGCTATGAATATTTGTGCCTTGAGAAATAATAGAAGTCAAAAGGATATCCCTGGACCAGAATCAATATAGCCCAAACGTGCATGAAAAGCATAAAAACGTTTAATAATTGTCACTTTTGGCCTAATGACTGAAAAATCCATTCCATTTTTTTCTCCATACGAGTCAGTGCCTGGTGAGTTTGCAGATACTTTTCTGCTCGCGTGTTTTCAGTGCTCGCGCAGGGGCCTTCCAGTTGTTTCCTATATCCGGATATCTGCGGGTACGGATAAGGAAGCGGGGCCAGCGCATGTTTCCGTCCGTGGCGCGCTAACTACACATACTTTTCTATAGCAGTGGTCAAGCCGGTCAGTCCTCGTCTCATAGCATACAGTAAAGCGGACTGGCACAACAGTTCAGGCCCGGTTATGTGCACAGAAAAAAAGCGAGGGCTATCGAGATGCAAGTAGGGCGCACGGGGAGATGAAATACATGGATTTATGCCCTGCTGTCTGTCGGGCTCGAGCCTAGACTTATTTACTTGGAGAGATGTTTATTTAGGGCCAGGTTTACACAAATTGGGGCGTTTCTATTTGACTTAATAGAGGTAATTTGCACGAATCCATGTTTTAAGATTATCCGTAGCTGTATAGAGCCATGCACTATTCTGACTGAGGGTTCAGATTATCATATTTAGCTATAGGGGTATACTTGTAAATGTCTCATATTATTAAGTGTGAAGAAACCATGTGTAATAGCAGGGGATCGCACAGGCAGCCCGGACACTGGAGGGCCTATAGCCCCCCTCGCTACCTAATCTCCATTCAATAGCGATGCTTTGCATCTGAGAGGAAGTTCTTTGATAGTCAGTGTTCATCACTACTGTGTCTGTGAAATGAAAACGATTTCTCATGCTGGGAAAAAACTGTAGCCTATATAGACAACCCATTACTTTCTTATATGATCTATTCAGCATTACTTTTATAGTAACACATTGTTTATTATAGGTTAATACTAGCCAACATTCGGAGCGCACAGCGCTTCACACTGTTTGAGTGAAAGAGAGATGCGTGCTGGCAGCTAAAAATAAATAACACATTTCGATCATGGATAATTACAAAAAATAGTCCTGTCATTATCTTTTTCGGAAAATTATCCATATCTGTTAAGATACTCGTTTTGTGCGAGTACTCGGCACACTCCTTGTTAATAGAGACCAATTAATTCACACATTAACAACTATTTAGTGTTTTGATAAATATTCTGTCTGGGAGTGTAAAGACCTGACACATTTTTATTGCGTACTTCATTCAGTATTTCATAGCATTACAATAAACTATCAAACTGTCACGCAATATGAATAAATTACTGAAATTATATGCAAATCTATAACTATAATGAACAACTTTGATCTAAAACAGCATGGAATATTACATGTCCTCTCCGCTCCTGGCAGCCAATATGCAAATACTATCTACACACCTTCCAGCTCTAAAGTAATTCCCAACCTATTCTTTCATGTGTTATGTGTCCGTGCAGTTGTGGTCTAATAAATGCTTTCTTCATGTTTCCATCCAGTCTGCGGCCAGACGAGCCGGCACCTGTTGTGCTAACTGTCAGACAACCACCACCACACTGTGGAGGCGCAACGGCAATGGAGACCCCGTGTGCAACGCCTGCGGCCTGTACTACAAGCTGCACAACGTAAGTCTTTCACTGCTAACCGCCGGGCCTGACCGACCACCAGCCCTACCCACACTCAGCCAGCCAGGTCAAGTATATGGACAGGTTGCATTGATTAGAACAGCATAAGAAAGAGGGATCGGGAAGGAGGAGGGAGACAGAGTTTGGCCCCTCAGACACACTGGGCCCCGTTGGTGTTTTCTTTCTTTGTGCTTTATTGTTTCCATGGTAGGCGTCATCCCCTTGAGACTCACAATGGTGGGACTGTTATTTTGTCAGACCAACTGCGTCTGTTCAAATGAGGCACAACTGTTCAATGTTCAGCCTTGGTGTATTGCCATGTATTAAATTGAATATGGCCTAGTTTTAGGGAATAAGCTGCATACTGTTTCTGCATGTTATTTTTTTAGTATTTTTTTAAAGAAAAATCGGCAAATGAGTGTGTCTAGAGTTCTCATAATAAATAATATGGTTTTCAGATAATATACAGTACGTTATTTCTGCACATACTCCATTAAGCTCAAACATATTGAGTTGATTAAAAACCCTTACCACCATCTCAACCCGGTCACTCATCTCTCCCTCCAACCCCGTCTCCCTACAGGTAAACCGGCCTTTGACCATGAAGAAGGAAGGCATCCAGACACGCAACCGCAAGATGTCCAACAAGTCCAAGAAGGGCAGGCGGGGCGGTGATGGTTATGAGGAGCTGTCCAAGTGTATGCACGACAAGTCTTCTCCTTTTAGTGCTGCCTCCCTGGCCGGACACATGACCCACATGGGCCACCTGCCACCCTTCAGCCACTCCGGACACATGTTGCCCACCCCCACACCCATACACCCCTCCTTCGGCCACCCCCACCACTCCAACATGGTCACAGCCATGGGCTGAGCTGGGGAGGACAGGGAGGCACAGGGGAAGTGAAGGTTGTTCAGGTTTCTAATCGGGGTTGAGGGTCAGATAGGCCTCTGGCTTGAGGACAATGTATAAAATGTTAAAGACATGCATTTGGTGTGTCTGTGTTGATTGTCTTGTTGTATTCATGCATTCCACATTGCGCCACAATATTGTTTTGAACGTTCGTTTTAGGACTATGCCCAACTGAGCATAATACTCAATGCATCCTCATTGGGAGTTGATGAAGATTTGGTTTATAGTGCATTACTGTGGCTTGAAAACACAATGACTTCTAAAGAAGGCAAATAATTAGTAGGAAAACATTTTGTCATCATTTTGATGTCCCGAGATTGACTTTAGAGTATAACGCTAGCTAGCTAGCTAAGATTGAGGGGAGACCTCCAGATTTTAGCTAGCTAACGTTAGCATTGCTAGCTATTTTTTACAAACTTTGCTAGCTAATTACAACATTGCCATCTGTCTAAAGTACATTTGATAACATGATGATGATGGCAAAGTTGTTTTCTACTAAATATGTGAATACCTTAGCAATGTCATCATATTCCCAAGCCCCTATAGTGTAATTTAGACAAAAAAATCATTAGCCCCTGTTCTACATTTAAGCATCAATATGGCTGTGGCGTCTGTAGATTGTTGATAACAATGGCAGTGTGTGACGGAGTGACTGAGGTGCAATCTATGAATAGAGAGGCTGTAAAGGGTCCAGGGGGTATATGGGGAACCAGGCAGCATCCACAGCATCCACTGATGGGTGGATGGGAGGCGGTCATTTTCCTTTCTATTAGGTACCCGCTTAGACCAGATATAGACTACACCTACACCCATCCCCATGCATATACCGTCTCCCACCTCTCTCCCGTCCTGTTGCAGTGGTACTGTATGTGCCGAGCAGGTCTCTAGTAACTGTGAATAATGTAAATGTGTGATATACTGGGGTGGTGAAGACAGAGCAATTCCCTTCACACTGTTTAATAAATATATGCTGGATTTCTGCTCAATGACTTCTACTATTTTTAATGGACATTACAATGAAAAAAATAAACAAGCAAAGAAAAAAAGTTTATAAAGCTTAATTTGAAACAGTTTATTATTGTTGTTGTTATCATAATTATTGTTATTATTGTTATTGTCATTCAGATAATTTATTTAATTTTTTCCTTTTTCTTTCACCTGAAATATTATGGATATTGTGATCACCATTTCTATCGTTATGAATATATTTTTTAGCTGAAGCGCTTTCTCTGAGCTGTTAAACATTTTCCTCTTCATGAAAATAAAGAAATCAAGTTTAATTCGGCCAATTACTCCCTCTTTAAATGATCCCCACAGGGCTGTGTGTTAAAAACCTTCAGCAAGGAGACAGAGAGAGATACACAGAGCATAGAAATAGATTGAATAAAACAGATACCCTTGCCATTTCAGCTGCCATATTAGATACGTCGTACAGAAACTGACGCTGTTGTTGGAATAATAATGTAATTTACACGTTAACACGAAGCAACAATCTGATCTATCAATCCTATTTCTATGTTTGGGACAGCCTTATTGACCCCTGTCTTGTTCTATGTTACCTAGACTTCTCCTGTTTTGTCATGGTGATGGGCAGTAGCCTGTACCTCTCTGTTTCTCTGTGGTGTGTGTCTCTGTGTCACAGCACAGCTTTGATTTGCTTCCACTCAACCTAACAGATAGAAAACCACAGACGTGCTCACTATTACCCATTCAAAACAATTATAACCTGACAATCTGGATGCCATTGCATACTGATGATAATAAAGAAACCTTGTAAAAAGGAATGAGACTTCTATGAGACTTATTTTCCCCGTGAGAGATTCAGGACTCAACACATGCACGCACGCATGCACACACACACACATGCGTGCACACACACACACACCTTATACTGTAGCATACACTGTGAATGGGAATGGGAGAGGAATTATAACACTAGCAACATGTCACTGCAGTATGGGATATATACTGAACAAAAATATAAACGCAACATGCAACAATTTCAAAGATTTTACTGAGTTACAGTTTATATAAGAAATCAGTCAATTTAAATAAATTCATTAGGCCCTAATCTATGGATTTCACATGACTGGGAATACAGATATGCATCTGTTGGTCACAGATACCTAAAAAAAAAGGTAGGGACGTGGGTCAGAAAACCAGTCAGTATCTGGTGTGACCACCATTTGCCTCATGCAGCATAACACATCTCCTTCACATTGAGTTGATCAGGCTGTTGATTGTGGCCTGTGGAATGTTGTCCCACTCCTCTTCAATGGCAGAGCGAAGTTGCTGGATATTGTCGGAAACTGAAACATGCTGTCGTACACGTCGATCCAGAGCATCCAAAACATGCTCAATGGGTGACATGTCTGACATTTTTTCAGCTTTCAGGATCTGTGTACAGATCCTTGCAACATGGGGCCGTGCATTATCATGCTGAAACATGAGGTGATGGCGGCAGGTGAATGGCATGACAATGGGCCTCAAGATCTCATTACGGTATCTCTGTCCATTCAAATTGCTATCGATAAAATGCAATTGTTCGTTGTCTGTAGCTTATGTCTGCTCATACCATAACCCCACCATGAGGCACTATGTTCACAACGTTGACATCAGCAAACCGCTTGCCCACACAATGCCTTACACGTGGTCTGTGGTTGTGAGGCCGGTTGGATGTTCTGCCAAATTCTCTAAAACGACGTTGGAGGCAGCTTATGGTAGAGAAATTAACATTAAATTATCTAGCAACAGCTCTGGTGGACATTCCTTCAGTCGGCATGTCAATTGCACGCTCCCTCAAAACTTGAGACATCTGTGACAAGGTTGTGTGACAAAACTGCACATTGTAGAGTGGCTTTTTATTGTACCCAGCTCAAGGTGCACCTGTGTAATGATCATGCTGTTTAATCAGCTTCTTGATATGCCACACCTGTCAGGTGGATGGATTATCTTGGCAAAGGAGAAATGCTTACTAACTCAGATGTAAACCAATTTGTGCACAACATGTGAGAGAAATAAGCTTTTTGTGCATGTGGAACATTTCTGGGATCTTTTATTTCAGCTCATGAAACAAGGGACCGATACTTTACATGTTGCGATTACATTTTTGTTCAGTGTACATACTCATTCTCTCTCACAGCTCTTTACACCTTGCATTAACATGTACATTAATGCCATAAGATCGGATGTGAAAAATCGGGCAAATCCAAAGACCAAACCTGACATAGAAGACCTACCACTGATCTCCTTCTACCTGGATGGATGTATGCAACGTGTCATAACACATGATGCACCCAAAGAGCGTTCTCATGTACCTGCTTGAGATTTCTCTCCAAAGAGAGACATGTTTCTTAGAGAACACTTTGTCCTGATCCTCAGTGGATCATAGTCTCAGCCTACAGTAGTGTTACCTTAACCCCTCCCGGCATCAAATTATATCCATTCTCTAATTGACTTGCTGTGCTCCAAACATTTGGGACACTCATTGTTGACAGAATCGGAGAAGTTTGAACCACATGTTACATCTGCGCTGTTACTCAACCGGCAGCATCTGTTCAGTGAAAAGACTCACTAAACTCACTGTGTAATAAGGGTCCTCTCTGCTCAGACAGTACCATGACGCCATCTTGGCCCTGTTCCTGGGAGTCATGTTGGTTCAGCCTTGCAGTCAACACACAGAAAAATAATGAAAATGTGTCTGTGAGGATGAGGATCCTTATCAAAGCCACATGGGCCACAGATGGATGGGCTACAGGACCAGGTTCTCAGACAGCACACCACAGGGGTCAACCTGAGTGCGAGCCCCTGAATCTTCCTCCCTCCCTCCCCTCCCAACCTCCTTGACCTCTCACCTTGGAAGCACTTACACTGTCACTCTGCCAGACCCTCCCGCTCTCCACACACAGACATATTTACTGATCCTTTTAAAATGTCACGACTCCCCGCAAAAATATGACGCGGCAAAACAGACAAGTCCGTCGTAAAAGAAGGAGAGATGAAAAGCATAGCGATAAAGGAAGAGTCGAATGGCAGGGTGATTCCCTAGGAGGGCCGGAGAGGGGAGGGTGGAGGGGGGTTGAGAGATGAGAGATGAGAGGAGCGGGTGGGCCTCCTAAATACGTGGCCTTCGAGGTTTACAGGACCTCCTCCCCTCCGCTCCCCTACATACCTCCTCCTCCATATGTTTTCCCACCAAACTCAATTAATGGAATCAAAAGCCAGGCCAGGCTGGACTTCAGAGGGACCAGTTAAAGTTGAGATGAAGATAAAGAAGATGAAAGAAGATTAGCTTGGTTCAGTTCAGCCCATGGTCCCTTTTGGTGGGTTGGGGTTGGGGTGGGTGGGGGTGTCCATTTAGAGATGCCAACATTTGGCAAAACAAAAGCAGTAAAGGAGAAGCATCATCAAAGAGCATCCACAGAACTACAGACAAACCACAGGCAATAACTCATAGTAAATGAGTGTTTCCAAGCTGTACGTTTTCCAAACCATTCTAGCTCATAGATTAGTATTCAGTGGGTATCCAGACTTATGTACCAAGCTGGACGTAGAAAGGAGGAACAACAGCATAGCAGAGCAGCGTGTAGATGAATGCATGACCTCCACTGTTAAACTAATGTTGAGTCATTAAATACACTAGAGCGGCATCACCTGGGTGGCACAGCTACAGCACATGGTTAGAGGTCAAGGTTTAAGGGTCAGGGTGGTAGGCTATCTGAGGTCAGGATTAGGAAAGTGTAGTGTGTGACTTGTTAACTCCTATCATAACTTTGTGTCCTGGTGTCCCAATGACACGATCTGGGACATGAACTATAAAGCCTCAGTTGGATATAGGTCTCTACTAGGATCTCACATACAAAAACACCCAGAGAGATTGTTACTATCTTAGATGAGCCAATCTGCAATAGAATCACAGCACCCCAGAGGAGTTGGAAAAGAAAGTATCATGCATGCACACCACACCAACACACACACAGGCACACACCAAAACGCACACACAGACTGTGGAGTTATGAAACAGGGATGATCATAGGGAGTCAGACACAATACAAATTCTGGGAGGTCATTTTCATGTAAAGCTGCTTTTTTCATGAGCCATGCAGGTAGCTTTGTCTTCTCTTCATGTAGCATTGCAGTCCCCAAACTGGAACAAAACAGGAAGAGAAAGACATAACAGGAAACACTTATGGGGATTTATTATGACCAAAGGGAGAATATCTGGCACACACACACACACACACACACACACACACACACACACACACACACACACACACACACACACACACACACACACACACACACACACACACACACACACACACACACACACACACACACACACACACACACACTTGGACACACACATACACGTGCACGCACACACACATGTGCGCAGACGCACACCCAGTATGCACACACTTATTCACCTATTTCACCACATTTGTACCACTGGTTAAAAAGTAGAAAGACTGTGGTGGTAGAAGAACTTGTTGACACACAGTTCATTCTCTGTGAAAAGTGGGACGCACTGCAAACCCCAACCACCACCCATGACAGCTCCCATTCAAGACCCTTTCTTCTCCTGTCTGAAGCAGACAAATTCTTCCCTCTTGTCTTCAAACAATCAATCCTTTTTTTCAGCCTGTGGCGAGAAAGAGAGAGAGAGAGAGAGAGAGAGAGAGAGAGAGAGAGAGAGAGAGAGAGAGAGAGAGAGAGAGAGAGAGAGATGGATGAGGAGAGCTGCTGTTCACACACGGTGAGGCAGATCCATGCGCTAGGCTAATGCTAGCGCTGCATCGTCCTGTGTGTGTGGGGGCCCCTGGGATTGGGCCCCACTATCCTATGACACGCCTGACAAAAGGACGACGGCTTGACTCCAAGGAAACATGAGAGTGGGGGAATCTAGGGCGGAAGGGAGGGAGTGATGCACAGAGGGAAGAAAGAAGAGGTGCAGGTGTGTCGCTGATGCTACATTGGCCCACAAACACCTAAAAAAGTGGGTTACACCTTCCCACATCTCTCCACTGAGACATGCGAGCTGCTCATCACTAGTCTGAACACTCAGGCAGCACATAGAACTGATATACTGTTTACCATGTGGTAAACACACAACCTGGGGGGGTCACACATTAATGGCCACCATTGGAAGGTCATGGGCAAATCTAGGGTTCAGCCAGCCCTCTGTCCTGGTGTTAGATCCAGTGGTTCCACCAGAGGCCATGTCCCCCATCCTCTCACCCCAGACAGGAGGATTGAATCTGGGCCAGAGCCACTGGGCCTGCTGGGGCTTGTCTCTATCCGCAATGGCTCTGGGCAGACTGCAGGCGCCCACAGATAAGGCTGTCTCTTTTTTCACAGACGATGCCGCCCTGTGTTGTGTCTGCAGTTCCACCCCCCAACCTTCCCTTACCCCTCTGCCTACCCCCTGCCCTCCCTCTCACCTCCATCTCCCCTAGTGTCTGCTGCTCCTCAGGGGCATCCACCCACAGCACACTGGGACCTTCCAGGAATGCTACTAGTGACTCAACGACAAGACACACAGACGCACAGACAGACACACAGAGAGACGCATACAGACGCACACACAGATGCACACACACACACACACTTGAGCTGGTCTCTGATGCCCCACGTGCCAATCTGACCAAACTACCCACACACTCTCCTCATCTCGCTCATTGTGCCTGTGTGAGGGGAGATTGGTGTGATAGCACCGATCTGACACGGATCTATGTGGCTATCTGAAGGCCTCTGTCTGCCGGCCTGTTGTGTTGCATCTTGTCAGGGGATTTAGCCCGGTCCACTGAAATAAAACATGTTATCACTGCATCTGTCTATGGAGACTTCTCACTCCTTCTCCTTCTTTCCCTCGCTCTCTCTCGCTATCACTTCATCACTATAATAATCTAAAATCTGGTTTGCCTACTACTTAAACTGCATACTGTGTACTAATCATAATACATATTATTTAGAATGTACTGTTTAGTAAAAATAATGCAGTAAGCAACAAATATCAGCACACTAGGCTCATTATAATGAGAATGTGTCATCTAATGCGCAATTGCAGTAAATCCTGCTTTTTGTTCATTTTGGTACAGAGCATCCCCTCAGCTGATTATCAGCTGTTGTCAAACACATGGGTCTCGAAAGATGATTCTCTTCCTCAATAGTGTGCAGCAAATTCTAGTTGATGAAAAGCCAAAATTAGTATGACATCCTGACATTTAAAGCATACTCAGTTTTCACATACTATAAAATGTTATTTTTTCGCATACCCAAAATGCCTAATACTAGAATGCAAGTACAGGTATTCGGACACAGCTAATGTTTGCTTTGTGTGGAAATAGGTGTGTATGTTGTGTATGTTCCATGTTGCAGGATCTCTTTATGTCCGATACTCAAATGGCTGAATATCATTTACATTTTATGTGTCTCACGTTGCTTGATAAATGGTATTCAACATTTGTCACTCAGTCTTGCCTTCTCTTCCCCACAACCTCACATCCACACACTTCTTTATCTCTCTCTCTCGCTCTCTCTCTCTCTCTCTCTCTCTCTCTCTCTCTCTCTCTCTCTCTCTCTCTCTCTCTCTCTCTCTCTCTCATTTAAGCTGAATGGCATTCTGACGACTGCTCCTCTTATCATCCTCCTCCATCTTGCTGCTCTTTCATTTCCTCTCCTCCTTATTGCTTTTCTTTTTAACATTTCTGAGCTGTGCAACTTTAACCCTTCGACCACCTGGCTGGGCGCTAACATCGCTTCTGACACACACTGATCACACACACGCTGACCCCTCGTGACCTCCCATGGATCAACAGGGCGTTGTTCCCAGTGTCATCGCTGTTATCATTAGTTACCATCTCTGTCATTACTTACAATATCGCTACAGGCAATACCACTAATAACAAGTATCTAACACTCACAGCCTCTGCTGCATGTCCCCCCCACACACACAGTCTGATAAAAGATGGAGAGCTTGTAACGTCTTGTAGCGTGACGTTTTGATAACCGTGTAAATCTCTCTCGGGCAAGGTGACTTTTATCAATATAGTCACCTGTATTTAACCCCCCCAAAATGAAATGCTAATTGGCTGCTAACGTGGCTACAAAACTACAAATGGCTGTCTCAAGCTTCACTTACTCACCAGGGCCATGATGATCTGGACGAGATCAAATGTAAGAATCTCTGGATGAACTATCTAATGTTAACAAAATTTTGTAATGAATAAATTGGCAACATTTGTTTGAATTGACAGTTCTGTGAACTGTCTTGCGCAAGTTTTTAATTGAAAATGCCTGTTATCTAGCTAGCTAGCTCATGGTTAGCTAGTTAGCAACATTAGCCTGGCTAAATTGCTAGTAGTTTGTTGCATCGTATTGCTTGGTTTATCATTTGTGTCAACTATGAATTCAAGCCACAGATTAAATTCCTCCATTGTGTACTTCACCTTTATAGATGCAGACCTGAAGACATTCAAGCAGCACTTTGAGAACAAGCATCCCAAGTCTCCAATGGTCCCAGTACTGGTTGATGTACAGGCCTAAGTGACCACACAAGCACAAACAGAGTTCTGTTTTTCCCGTGATTTACGCCTCCCGTGTATGATAGTTTTTGCCTGCCTCACTAACAACGCCGTTTGTCTTTTCCCTGCCTGTACTGTTGCCCTTTTGGGCCCCCTGTGTATGACCTTCTGCCTGCCCCTGGACCCAGCTACCTGCCTCCTCCTGTGGTCCTTTGCAATAAACACCTGCTGCGCCCTCCGCATGAAACCAGCTCTCTGTCTCCCCTCGTGTTCATTACATATGCCTTTTATGCCCCATGGTCCCTCAACTTTGGAACTTTGGAACTCTCCATCTTACCTCTATAAACCCACCCTACCTTCACCCATTTTCCCATCCATCTCCTCCTGATTTGATCACATCTAGACTCGTTTACACGTTTTAAAGTGGAGTACTGTTTTTGTGAGTACTGAGAGAAAAAGAGGGAAAGAAAGAAAGACAGTGATAGACAAAGATCATCATATCCTGCAGCTTGAAGTACAGACGCCACTGTCACTGTGCAGTACATGACACATAAAGAACTGCCCCTTCTCCTCACACACACACACACACACACACACACACACACACACACACACACACACACACACACACACACACACACACACACACACACACACACACACACACACACACACACACACACACACACACACACACACACTCCCTGCCAGTGCCTCCTTACATCTTTAATTTTACGCATATTGTTACTGTGGCCACAGCCTCGTGATGTATTGTCCTTTATAATACTTCACAGAATTATTATGTTTTGTCAACGGCTGAAAATACATTTTGTTTGGACAGAAAAACACTTCAATTCAACAATTCAATGAGCCTTTAGGTAATATACACACTCGCCCAAACGCTTTAACCTTTAACCACACTGCACTCATAAATGTCAACTCAAGCCAAAGTAATAACAATGTGAAGGGCCAGACCACATGACTTGACCAGGAAAACTTCAAGTTAGTCACTATAAAAGTTACTACACTTGCTATAGTTAACATCAATGACGGAATTATATAGGATATCCGTTTCTGAGGAAAATGAATGGCAGGTGTGTGTACCAGGAGGCAGGAGCAGATGTCAGGGGTCAGCTGAGACATTCAACGCCAGAACTGGAACATTGGCCCATAGCACTACTCCCCATGTAAAAACATATTCTCCAGTGACCTGCTATGTTTAGACTTCAGAACTGTGTGAAGAGTAAAAACCTCCTCGTGTCTGTCTGGGATAGTCCTTCCTCAACTGCCCCGGTCACCATGGTGACTGACATTACAGGTCGTCCTGGTGACATCAGAGTGAATTGAGGTTAAATGGATAGAGATTTGTATTTGTATTATATTAGGGATTCCCATGAGCTGCCAAGTCAGCAGCTACTCTTCCAGAGGTCCAAACACATTAAGACACTTATATTACACATAAAACAAAAGATAAAACAGTACATCATATACAAATGTCACACCACCACATATCCACAACACAAAACGTATGATACCACTATACAACAATATTACGATGTACGTGTGTGTAGAGTGCTAGCGTTTGTGTGCGTATGCGTGGGTCTGTACCTGTCTGTGTGTCTCTTCACAGTCTCTGCTATTCCATAAGGTGTATTTTTATCTGTTTTTTAAATCTGATTCTACTGCTTGCATCACCTACCTGATGTGGAACGGAGTTCCATGTAGTCATGGCTCTATATAGTACTGTGCGCCTACCATAGTCTGTTCTGGACCTGGGGATTGTGTAGAGACCTCTGATGGCATGTCTTGTGGGGTATACATGGGTGTCCGAGCTGTGACCTAGTAGTTTAAACACACAGCTTGGTGCATTCAGCATGTCAGCACTTCTTACAAAAACAAGTAGTGATGAAGTCAATCTCTCCTCCACTTTAAGCCATGAGTGATTGAAATGCAAATCATTAATGTTAGCTCTCTGTGTACATTTTAGGGCCAGCAGCGCTGCCCTGATCTGAGCCAATTGCAATTTTCCTAAGTCCCTCTTTGTGGCACCTGACCACACAACTGAACAGTTGTCTAGGTGCTACAAAACTAGGGCCTATAGGACCTGCCTTATTGAGAGTGTTGTCAAGAAGGCAGAGCAGCTTCCTGAGGCACTGCATTGTATTGCTTGAGGCGTGATTACAGACCCGGGTTCGATCCCAGGCCGTGACTGGGAGTCCCATAGGGCTGCGCACAATTGCCCCAGCGTCGTCCGGGTTAGGGGAGGGATTGGCCGGGGGGGCTTTACTTGGCTCATCGCGCTCTAGTGTCTTGTTGCGGTGGGCTGCATGCCTGCAGGCTGACTTCGGTCGTCAGTTGAACGGTGTTTCCTCCAACACATTGGTGCGGCTGGCTTCCGGGTTAAGCGGACAGGTGTTAATGAGCGCGGTTTGGTGGGTCATGTTTTGGAGGATGCATGACTTGACCTTCACCTCTCCCGAGTCCGTTGGGAAGTTGCAGCGATGGGACAAGATCATCATTGGATATCACAGAATTGGGGAGAATAAAAAAGAAGGTAGAGCAGCGCTTTATTATGGACTGTTTTATCAACATGTTTTGACCATGACAGTTTATAATCCAGGGTTACTATAACCAGTTTAGTCACCTGAAATTGCTCAATTGAAGCATTATTCATGACAAGATTCAGTTGAGGTTTAGGGTTTATAATGATTTGTCCCAAATACAAAGCTTTTCGTTTTTGAAATATTTAGGACTAACTTATTCTTTGCCACCCCTTCTGAAACCAACTTCAGCTCTTTATTAAGTGTTGCAGTCATTTCAGTCACTGAAGTAGCTGACATGCATAGTGTTGACTCATCCACATACATAAACACACTGGCTTTACTCAAAGCCAGTGACATGTCGTTAGTAAAGATTTTAAAAAGTAAGGGTCCTAAACAGCTGTCTTGGGGAATTCCTGATTCTACCTGGATTATGTTGGAGAGGCTTCCATTAAAGAACACCCTATGTGTTCTATTAGACAGGTAACTCTTTACCCACAATATAGCTGGGGGTGTAAAGCTATAACACATACGTTTTTCAGCAGCAGACTATGATCGATAATGTCAAAAGCCACACTGAAGTCTAACAAAACTGTCCCCACAATCTTTTTATCATCAATTTCTCTCAGCCAATCATCAGTCATTTGTGTTAGTGCTGTGCTTGTTGAATTTCCTTCCCCATAACAGTGCTGAAAGTCTGTTGTCAATTTATAGTAAAATAACATTGTATCTGGTCAAACACATTTTTTTCCAAAAGTTTACTAAGGGTTGGTAACAGGCTATTTGGTCGGTAAAGCCAGTAAAGGGGGCTTTAATATTTTTGGGTTGCGGAATTGCTTTGACCTGTAACGGTTTTCTTCCAGGGGTGAAGGAGAGGACCAAAGTGCAGCGCGGCTAGTGTTAAACATGTTTAATCAAGAACAAGTGAAACACTACAAACAACAATACAAAATAACAAATGTGCAAAAACCGACACAGACCTATCTGGTGCTGACAATCACAGAGACAGGAAACAAACACCCACAAAATCCCAACACAAAACAAGCCTCCTATATATGATTCTCAATCAGGGACAACGATTACCATCTGCCTCTGATTGAGAACCATATTAGGCTGGACATAGAAACAGACAAACTAGACACACAACATAGAATTCCCACCCAGCTCACGTCCTGACCAACTAAACACATACAAAACAACAGAAAACAGGTCAGGAACGTGACATGACCCCCCCCTCAAGGTGCGAACTCCGGGCGCACCCCTAAAACTCAAGGGGAGGGTCTGAGTGGGCATCTGTCCGCGGTGGCGGCTCCGGCGCAGGACGAGGACACCACTCCACCACTGTCTTTGTCCCCCTCCTTAGCGTCCTTTGAGTGGCGACCCTCGCCCACGACCTTGGCCTAAGAATCCTCCCCAAGGCCCCCACATGATTTAGGAGGTAGCTCAGGACAGAGAGGTAGCTCAGGACAGAGAGGTAGCTCAGGACAGAGAGGTAGCTCAGGACAGAGAGGTAGCTCAGGACAGAGGGGCAACTCCGGACTAATGGCAGCTCCGGACTGAGTGGCAGCTCCGGACTGAGTGGCAGCTCCGGACTGAGTGGCAGCTCCGGACTGAGTGGCAGCTCCGGACTGAATGGCAGCTCCGGACTGAATGGCAGCTCCGGACTGAATGGCAGCTCATGACTGTAGGGCAGCTCATGACTGTAGGGCAGCTCATGACTGTAGGGCAGCTCATGACTGTAGGGCAGCTCATGACTGTAGGGCAGCTCATGACTGGAGGGCAGCTCATGACTGGAGGGCAGCTCATGACTGTAGGGCAGCTCATGACTGTAGGGCAGCTCTGGCAGCTCCTGACTGGCTGGCGTCTCTGGCAGCTCCTGACTGGCTGGCGTCTCTGGCAGCTCCTGACTGGCTGGCGTCTCTGGCAGCTCCTGACTGGCTGGCGTCTCTGGCAGCTCCTGACTGGCTGGCGTCTCTGGCAGCTCCTGACTGACGGACGGCTCTAGCGGCTCCTGACTGACGGACGGCTCTAATGGCTCGGGACAGACGGGCGGCTCTAATGGCTCGTGGCAGACGGATGACTCAGATGGCGCTAGGCAGACAGATGGCTCAGACGGCGCTGGGCAGACGGATGGCTCAGATGGCGCTGGGCAGACGGATGGCTCAGACGGCGCTGGGCAGACGGATGACTCTGGCCGGCTGAGACGCACAATAGGCCTGATGCGTGGTGCCGGAACTGGAGGTACCGGGCTGAGGGCACGCACCTCAGGGCGAGTGCGGGGAGGAGGAACAGGGCTCTGGAGATGCACTGGAAGCCTGGTGCGTGGTGTAGGCACTGGTGGTACTGGTCTGGGGCGGGAAGGTGGCGCCGGATATACCGGACCGTGAAGGAGGACACGCGCGCTTGAGCACCGAGCCTCTCCAACCTTACCAGGTTGAATGGTCCCCGTAGCCCTGCCAGTGCGGCGAGGTGGAATAACCTGCACTGGGCTATGCAGGCGAACACAAAAAAACAGAAACAGACAAACTAGACACACAACATAGAATTCCCACCCAGCTCACGTCCTGACCAACTAAACACATACAAAACAACAGAAAACAGGTCAGGAACGTGACATGACCTTCCTCCAGGCCTGAGGGCAAGCACTTTCTAGTAGGCTTACATGCGGCGCCATCTGTATAAGATGGCACCGAAGAACATGGCTGATGTTTTACATTCTCCCAACCAATTGTGCTATTTTGTTAATTTTTTTGCGTTTTGTTTAAAACTGCTACCGTCTCTTATGACCGGAAATAACTTCTGGACATCAGAAAAGCAATTACTCACCTCGGACTGGAAGAAACTTTTTCCTTTAACGAGTCCAACGAGAAGGATATCCTGGTTTCACTGGAACAGGCCCAGATCCACGCCTTTTGCATGAAGAAAAGACGTCGGCAAAGAGGTCGCAGATCGGGCACCCTTCTGAGAATCCGGAAGCGAGCGAGTAAACTCCCATTGCCTTCCATTCTTCTTGCTAATGTGCCATCATTGGGAAATAAAATTGATGACCTATGATTAAGATTATCCTACCAACGGGACATTAAAAACTGTAATATCTTATGTTTCACCGAGACGTGGCTAAACGAAGATACTGACAATATAGAGCTAGTGGGATTTTCCATGCACCGGCAGAACAGAGACGCTACCTCTGGTAAGACGAGGGGTGGGGGTGTGTGTCTTTTTGTCAAAAATAGCTGGTGCGCGATGTCTAATATTAAAGAAGTCTCGAGGTATTGCTCGCTTGAGGTAGAATACCTTATGATAAGCTGTAGACCACACTATCTACCAAGAGAGTTCTCATCTGTATTATTCGTAGCCGTCTATTTACCACCACAAAGTGAAGCTGGCAGTAAGACCACTCTCAACCAACTCTATAAGGCCATAAGCAAACAAGAAAATGCTCACCCAGAAGTGCAGTTCCAAGTGGCCGCGGACTGTAATGCAGGCAAACTTAAATCCGTTTTACCAAATTCTTACCAGCAAATTGTGACCAAATTGTGAGCAAATTTGTCACATGTGCAACCAGGGGAAAATAAATCCTAGACCACCTTTACTCCACACACAGAGATGCATACAAAGCTCTCCCCTGCCCTCCATTTGGCAAATCTGACCTGCTTACAAGCAAAAATAAAAGCAGGAAGTACCAGTGACTCGCTCAATACGGAGGTGGTCAGATGATGTGGATGCTACGCTACAGGACTGTTTTGCTAGCACAGACTGGAATATGTTCCAGCATTCATCCAATGGCATTGAGGAATACACCACCTTAGTCATGGGCTTCATCAATAAGTGCATCGATGACATCATACCCACGGGGACTGTATGTACATATCCCAGCCAGAAACCATGGATTACAGGCAACATCCGCATCGAGCTAAAGGCTAGAGCTGCCGCTTTCAAGGAGTGGGAGACTAATCCAGAAGCTTAGAAGAAATCCCGCTATGCCCTCAGACGAACCATCAAACAAGCAAAGCGTCAATATAGGATTAAGTTTGAATCCTACTACACCGGCTCTGATGCTCATCGGATGTGGCAGGGCTTGAAAACTATTACAGACTACAAAGGGAAACCCAGACGCGAGCTGCCCAGTGACGTGAGCCTACCAGATGAGCTAAATGCCTTTTATGTTCGCTTCGAGGCAAGCAACACTGAAGCATGCACGAGAGCACCAGCTGTTCTGGATGACTGTGTGATAACGCTCTCGGTAGCCGATGTGAACAAAATCTTTAAACAGGTCAACATTCACAAAGCCGCTGGGCCAGACAGATTACCAGGATGTGTACTCAAAGCATGCGCGGACCAACTGTCAAGTGTCCTCTCTGTCATTTTCAACCTCTCCCTGACCAAGTCTGTAATACCTACAAGTTTCAAGCAGACCACCATAGTCGCTGTGCCCAAGGAAGCGAAGGTAACCTGCCTAAATGATTACCGTCCCGTGGCACTCACGTCGGTAGCCATGAAGTGCTATGAAAGGCTGGTCATGGCTCACATCAACAGCATCCTCCCGGACACCCTAGACCTACTCCAACTCGCATATCGCCCCAACAGATCCACAGATGACGCAATCTCAATCGCACTCCACACTGCCCTTTCTCACCTGGACAAAAGAAACACCTATGTGAGAATGCTGTTCATTGACTACAGCTCAGCGTTCAACACCATAGTGCCCACAAAGCTCATCAGTAAGCTAAGGACCCTGGGACTAAACACCTCCATCTGCAACTGGATCCTGGTCCCAGGTGGTAAGGGTAGGCAACAACACATCTGCCACACAGGGTTCAGCACGGGGTTCCCTCAGGGGTGCGTGCTTACTACCCTCCTGTAGGAGGTCAGCGAACTGGCAGTGTGGTGTCAGGACAACAAACTCTCCCTCAAGGAGATGATCGTGGACTACAAGAAAAGGAGGGCCGAACACGCCCCCATTCACATCGATGGGGCTGTAGTGGAGCAGGTCATTCGTTTCAAGTTCCTTGGTGTCCACATCACCAACAAACTATCATAATCAAAACATACCAAGACAGTCATGAAAATCACAACAAAACCTTTTCTCCGTCAGGAGACTGAAAAGATTTGGCATGGGTCCCCAGATCCTCAAAAGGTTCTAGAGCTGCACCATCGAGAGCATCCTGGGCGGTTGCGTCATCGCCTGGTATGGCAACTGCTCGGCATCTGACCGTAAGGTGCTGCACAGGGTAGTGCGAATGGCCCAGTACATCACTGGGGCCAAGCTTCCTGCCATCCAGGGCTTTCACCCATAGAGCTCCATTTTTATGGAATGGTCTGCCTACCCATGTGAGACGCAAACTCGGTCTCATCCTTTTTAAGTCTTTATTGAAGACTCATCTCTTCGGTAGGTCCTATGATTGAGTGTAGTCTGGCCCAGGACTGTGAAGGTGAACGGAAAGGCACTGGAGCAACGAGCCGCCCTTGCTGTCTCTGCCTAGCCAGTTCCCCTCTCTCCACTGGGATTCTCTGCCTCTAACCCTATTACAGGGGCTGAGTCACTGGCTTACTGGTGCTCTTCCATGCCGTCCCTAGGAGGGGTGCGTCACTTGAGTGGGTTGAGTCGCTGACGTGATCTTCCTGTCTGGGTTGGCGCCCCCGCTTGAGTTGTGCCGTGGCGGAGATTGTTGTGGGCTATACTCAGCCTTGTCTCAGGATGGTAAGTTGGTGGTTGAAGATATCCCTCTGATGGTGTGGGGGCTGTGCTTTGGCAAAGTGGGTGGGGTTATATCCTGCCTGTTTGGCCCTTTCCGGGGGTATCGTCGGATGGGGCCACAGTGTCTCCTAACCCCTCCTATCTCAGCCTCCAGTATTTATGCTGCAGTAGTTTATGTGTCGGGGGGCTAGGGTCAATCTGTTATATCTGGAGTATTTACTCTGTCTTATCCGGTGTCCTGTGTGAATTTAAGTATGCTCTCTCTAATTCTCTCTCTCTTTCTCTCTTTTTCTCTCTTTCTTTCTTTCTCTCTTTCTTTCTTTCTTTCTTTCGATCTTTCTTTCTTTCTTTCATTCTTTCTTTCTTTCTTTCTTTCTTTCTCTCTTTCTTTCTCTCTCTCGGAGGACCTGAGCCCTAGGACCATGCCTCAGGACTACCTGGCCTGATGACTCCTTGCTGTCCCCTGTCCACCTGGCCATGCTGCTGCTCCAGTTTCAACTGTTCTGCCTTCGGCTATGGAACCCTGACCTGTTCACCGGACGTGCTACCTGTCCCAGACCAGCTGTTTTCAACTCTCTAGAGACAGCAGGAGCGGTAGAGATACTCTGAATGATCGGTTATGAAAAGCCAACTGACATTTACTCCTGAGGTGCTGACCTGTTGCACCCTCGACAACCACTGTGATTATTATTATTTGACCCTGCTGGTCATCTATGGACATTTGAACATCTTGGCCATGTTATAATTTCCACCCGGCACAGCCAGAAGAGGACTGGCCACCCCTCATAGCCTGGTTCCTCTCTAGGTTTCTTCCTAGGTTCTGGCCTTTCTATGGAGTTTTTCCTAGCCACCGTGCTTCGACACCTGCATTGCTTGCTGTTTGGGGTTTTATGCTGGGTTTCTGTACAGCACTTTGTGACATCAGCTGATGTAAGAAGGGCTTTATAAATACATTTGATTGATTGATTGATCCAGGACCTATATAATAGGTGGTGTCAGAGGAAAGTCCATTGTCAGAGACTCCAGTCACCCAAGTTATAGACTGTTTTCTCTGCTACCGCTGCTGCGGTAGCAGCATGCCATCTGGGCCTGCATGGAATGCCATCTGGGCCTGCAGCCTTGCGAGGGTTAACACGTTTAAATGTTTTACTCACCTCGGCTGCAGTGAAGGAGAGCCCGCAGGTTTTGGCAGCGGGCCGTGTCAGTAGCACTGTATTGTCCTTAAAGTGAGCAAAAAAGTTATTTAGTCTGTCTGGGAGCAAGACATCCTGGTCCGCGACGGGGCTGGTTTTCTTTTTGTAATCCGTGATTGACTGTAGACCCTGCCACATACCTCTTGTGTCTGAGCTGTTGAATTGCGACTCTACTTTGTCTCTATACTGACACTTAGCTTGTTTGATTGCCTTGCGGAGGGAATAGCTACACTATTTGTATTCGGTCATGTTTCCGGTCACCTTGCCCTGGTTAAAAGCAGTGGTTCGCGCTTTCAGTTTCACGCGAATGCTGCCATCAATCCACGGTTTCTGGTTTGGGAATGTTTTAATTGTTGCTGTGGGTATTACGTCGCCGATGCACTTTTTAATGAACTCGCTCACCGAATCAGCGTATTCGTCAATGTTGTTGTTGGACGCAATGCGGAACATATCCCAATCCACGTGATCGAAGCAGTCTTGAAGCGTGGAATTAGATTGGTCGGACCAGCGTTGAACAGACCTGAGCGCGGGAGCTTCTTGTTTTAGTTTCTGTTTGTAGGCTGGAAGCAACAAAATGGAGTCGTGGCCAGCTTTTCCGAAAGGTGGGCGGGGGAGGGCCTTATATGCGTCGCGGAAGTTAGAATAACAATGATCCAGGGTTTTACCAGCCCTGGTAGCACAATCGATATGCTGATAGAATTTAGGGAGTTTTGTTTTCAGATTAGCCTTGTTAAAATCCCCAGCTACGATGAATGCAGCCTCAGGGTGTGTGGTTTCCAGTTTACAGAGAGTCAGATAAAGTTCGTTCAGGGCCATCGATGTGTCTGCTTGGGGGGGAATATATACGGCTGTGATTATAATCGAAGAGAATGCCCTTGGTAGATAATGTGGTCGACATTTGATTGTGAGGAATTCTAAGTCAGGTGAACAGAATGACTTGAGTTCCTGTATGTTGTTATGATCACACCACATCTCGTTAATCATAAGACATACCCCCCTGCCTCTCTTCTTACCAGAAAGATGTTTGTTTCTGTCAGCGCGATGCGTGAAGAAACCAGCTGGCTGCACCGACTCCGTTAGCGTCTCTCGAGTGAGCCATGTTTCCATGAAGCAAAGAACGTTACAGTCTCTGATGTCTCTCTAGAATGCTACCCCTGCTCGGATTTCATCAACCTTGTTGTCAAGAGACTGGACCTTGGCGAGTAGTATGCTAGGGAGTGGAGCGCGATGTGCCCGTATCCGAAGCCTGACCAGAAGACCGCTTTGTTTGCCCCGTTTACGGCGTCGTTGTTTAGGGTCGCTGGCTGGGATCAGATCCATTGTACTGGGTGGAAGGCAAAACACAGGATCCGCTTCGGGAGAGTCATATTCCTGGTTGTAACGATAGTGAGTTGACGTTGCTCTTATATTTAGTAGTTCCTCCCGACTGTATGTAATGAAACCTAAGATTACCTGGAGTACCAATGTAAGAAATAACACGTAAAAAAAAAAATACTGCATAGTTTCCTAGGAACGCGAAGCGAGGAGGCCATCTCTGTCGGCGCCGGAAGTAGATGAGAACTGCACTGTTGGTTAAGGGCTTGTAAGTAAGCATTTTACGCTAAAGTTTACACTTGTTGTATTCAGCGCATGTGACAAATAAAGTTTGATTTGATTTGACCAGACCGCTCGCGTCACGTGCGCGAACGTTGCAAAATAAATGTACACATACATTTTATTCAATCATTGCACCCACACTGCTCGGCCAGGTGCTAAAATAGAAGTTGGTTATATTTGTGACGCTCAACATGCTGCAAGTCCTGCCTCTCAAATTCCTCATTGGTTTTTAGAAGCATATACCCACGTGGGTGACTGAAAGATGTACTGACGTCCACACTCCAGTTGGTTGTAGTAATGCAAGTTGGTTGCCAAGGAGGGGAGATGACAACAAACTAATTTGGTTTACCGTTTTATCTGTGGATTAATTGTCGGAGTAGAGGACCTTGTGCATTTCAGGTAAAATAGCAACCCAATGTTTATATCCCAGGACAAATTAGTTCGCAACAGCAAGCTAGCTAGCTAAATTTACATAAATGTTTAATGCTTCTCGACCTGTCCACGAATTAATATAATTGGTTCAGAGTTTGTTATGATATTATAACCATGGTTGTCCTGATCGCTTCTGGTGTGGGAGAACAAAATCAATGTGCGCGCGATGGCGCACGTGTTTTGGTCAGCATGTTAGATTGAGATATGGCAAATAGGAGTGATACTGTATGTGGAGGGGTATATGGAAATAAAGTAGGGAACAGAGTGAGTGGAAGAGAGAGACATTTAAAGAGAGGGCTATTCGATAAGTTCCCCTGGCTGTCAGACACGACTGATATCCCTGTGGAATGCTGGCAAACAGAGATGTAAAATACAGTACAAATGTATGTACATTTACGGCAAAACTCTTACAGTTAGCTACTGGAATTTTATATTACAGTACAGTAAAGAGCAAAGCATTATGGGGGTTCAGTGCACTGTTAGCAATTGCTGTAATTTTACAATAAGATTTTTCAATAAAGAACTGTATTAGTGTTTTTCTATATATTTACTGCAGCATACTGTAAATGATGGTGCATTGTGGGATGTTATGGGTGGGGAAAGAATCGTTGGCTCATTAACATATTTTGAGGCGTGCCTTTTAAGAGGCTATATTTGCCCCTGTTAGTGAGAGCGCTGTACCAATTTAACTGATATGTGATAGTCGGGCCCCAGTAATTGAATGTGTACAGGGGAAAGATTGGAGTAGAAGCAAGTCTTAAACCTTCAATGGTTGAGTATTTTGCCATGTCCTTTTAGTCTGTTTTGCCCTGAAGTCACTGCCAGTTTGGAAGACGTGGCAGTTTCACCATTACGGATTTCAGTTTTAATTAATTGCAATTAAACTAGCATTTAGTCAATTTTACAGTATTGTACAGCGTGTCATTGTGAATATAATATCTTACTTGCTACTGTATTCAGGTGTTCCTGTAATATGTTGTAAATTTGTGTTACAGTAAAGGTCCTGTAAATATACAGTAATAACTGGCTACGGTGCTGCCAGTAATTTATTGTAACAATTACAGGATTTTTTTTACAGTAAGGGAGAGTGAGTGTGAGAGAAAATAGGCCTATATGTGGAGAACAACAGTACAGAAATATACCTCTCTCTCATTCTCTCTCTCTGCAACCCATTTCTCTGTAGATTTTTCTCTCTTTAACTCAGTTTCAGGCTACTTCTCATGACCAGCTGATCAGTGGAGATAGCCTCCCCCTTCTTCCCCTCTCCATGCCATGTCACCAAACTACGAACAGAGAAGGGGTAAAGGGTGAGGTGGTGAGGGGGGAAGTGTGGAGCACAATGTGTTTACTGTGTAACCATCAGACTTTAGTCACGATGGCAGCTCAGCAGGCCTCAATGTGGGCAGGACCAACATCAAGCAGTGACTAAAATGTAAATTAACACAGGGATGCAAAGCAGCAATCTTATACAACTATTAAATACATTTGTATAACACAGCAGACTACTTGATTTTTTTGTCATTTAAGAAAATCCTTCCTTTAGAGAACCACAGCCTCAGTGCACTCTGGGTAGTGCTCAGATTGCCGTGACAACAACCCAGGGCCGAGGCACAATCGCACTGGATTTAGTGACACTGAGGGTTATTAGTCCATGTACTGAAACCTCACCCTCCTCACCAGCCTCACCCCTCTCCTCCCCTCTCTGTTACACTTTGTACTGTACCACACTCCAGTTACAGTTACGCCTCCACCACCATTAGTACTTGAACTACACTGTAATCAGGTGTTACTTTAGGCCGCAGTGTCTTCTCTGCTTCCCTCACATGCACGCACACACACACACACACACACACACACACACACACACACACACACACACACACACACACACACACACACACACACACACACACACACACACACACACACACACACACACACTGTAATCAGGTGTTACTTTAGGCTGCAGTGTCTTCTCAACTTGCCTCACATGCACGCACGCATTCATGCACACACACACACACACACACACACACACACACACACACACACACACACACACACACACACACACACACACACACACACACACACACACACACACACACACACACTGTAATCAGGTGTTACTTTAGGCTGCAGTGTCTTCTCTGCTTCCCTCACATGCACTCACGCATTCATGCACACACACACACACACACACACACACACACACACACACACACACACACACACACACACACACACACACACACACACACACACACACACACACACTGTAATCAGGTGTTACTTTAGGCTGCAGTGTCTTCTCTGCTTGCCTCACATGCACGCACGCATTCATGCACACACACACACACACACACACACACACACACACACACACACACACACACACACACACACACACACACACACACACACACACACACACACACACACACACTGTAATCAGGTGTTACTTTAGGCTGCAGTGTCTTCTCTGCTTGCCTCACATGCACGCACGCATTCATGCACACACACACACACACACACACACACACACACACACACACACACACACACACACACACACACACACACACACACACACACACACACACACACACACACACACACACACACACACACACACACACACACACACACACACACTGTAATCAGGTGTTACTTTAGGCTGCAGTGTCTTCTCTGCTTCCCTCACATGCACTCACGCATTCATGCACACACACACACACACACACACACACACACACACACACACACACACACACACACACACACACACACACACACACACACACACACACACACACACACTGTA